>NC_092417.1:164927680-165531430 GCF_040894005.1 Engystomops pustulosus
TACCAAACTTCAGACTGTTGGATACTGTCCCTGGAGAGATGTGTAGTGTTAGTAACCTGAAAAGTGAAGTTATAATCCAGCTCTGCAGCTCCTGCATGGGCTCTGGGCGGGGTTTTTCAGCCTGAAGAGCTTTCTGCACTGAACTGCTCCACTGCCAATCCCCCTCCGTTGGAGCTGTATCAGGAGATTTTGATTGGATGTTTAACACAGAGGGGAGGAGCTGTGGAACAGATTTTTACAGAGAGCAGAAAGCTCTTCAGGCTGAGACCTACTCGGAGAACTTGCTGAGCTGCAAACCTGAATTAAAAGTTATCGCTACTTACTACACACAAAACGAACTCCAGGGGTTGTACCCAGCACGGTCACTGGTTTACTATGGTGAAAACTGATGACAGGTTCCCTCTAAAGTCATCTCGGATGTGTTTTGCATTCATAGCAATAGGAGGCGCTAGTCAGTGCGGCCGCAGACACCCATAGTTTACATGGAGCGGTTTGGGTTCTGCCGGTCTCCACTCCTGCCACTCCTTGTCCCCGTTGTGTTCATGTTGGGGTGGCTGGGCTTACTCCTTTTTTTTTTTTTTTTGTATTTTGCATGGTGATTCTAATTTTGTGTCTGTCTGGGTGTTCCTCCCCGCGCCCCTCTCACAGTCCTGTATGTACACGCGTGTGTGTGTGTGTGACATTGTCCTCCTCCCCCCTCTCGGGGTGTCCTCTGCATGTCTACTGACCCGGGTCCCCGGCCCGGCCATGTGTCTTGTGTCTCTCTCTGTGATTTGATGTATTGCGTTGTGTAACTCAGTGCTTCTCCCTGTTTTTTTTTTTTTTTTCTCTGGTTTGTTCTTGTTTTCTAGATTCCCTTCCTGCCATTTGTCCATCATTGTGCCTGTAAAGCATGTCGGTGTGGCGTTCAAGTACATCGTCCAAATCCTTGTTTCTTCAGCTTCTTTGATGCTTGAACTCTCTCACCTCTGAACTTGTGTTTTTTTGACTTTTTGTTGTTGTTGTTTTTTGATGCTAATGTGTTATTTTTTTTTTTTTTACCATGTTGTGTTTTATTATTTCTGTTTTTTTTTTTTTCCTTGCGTGTTGCCAAATCGGCTTTGCTACAAAGACTGCAAAGAGGGACATCAATATTTAAAATCTTGCATTTGATTATTATTAATATTAAAAAAAAAAAAAAAAAACATTCTATTTTTCTAGAAATTGATAAAGTTAACCACTTTAAAATTTTTTTTTTTTTTTTTTTCCCCTTCCCCGGATGATACTTTGTACAAAATCTTTTGAGCAGGGCCGGCTGGCACACTGTTTAATACTTTTGTCCTTATTTTTGTTGTGTTTTCTACCAACCAAATTTCAGTGTCTATTTCCTCTCTGACGGAGCGACGGGAGGGGGTTGTGTCTTTTTTTTTTTGCTTTTACTTTTTACCAAAATTTTGGAATCTTGAGAGGTCACATTTTGCCGTCTGCAAGTGGCTTTTTTTTTTTTTCTCTCGTTACATTGTCTCTGTTTAGAATCCCCCTAAACCCCCTCCTCGACCTCCCTAAATTTTGTGTTCAGCTCAGCCGATTTCTGAATATAAAAATTGTTCCCGTCGGGGGCCGCTGCCTCTTTATTTTTTTTTAAGAAGCCGCCTCTACAGCAGAATGTGACTGTCTGTTTTGTTTTTTCTTAATTTTCTTCAATGGATTGTGCCAAAAAAAAAATTCTAAAATTTATTCTGTATGTTTCTGCCTGTGTCCTCTGAGCTGATTTTTTTTTTTTTCTTCTTCTTTGTTTTAGAGGTAAAATGCAAAGCAGGGGTGTAAAACATCATTTTTATTTTAAAGAAAAAATTGTTTAGCCGTGTAAAATTTTTTTTTTTTCCATTTTTAATTTTTGTGTTTTTGTTAGACGTGCAGTACAAGGTATATTCCCGGCTGTGTGTTCAGGCTGCACCCGCGGCTCGTCGCCCCTAATTTTTGCAGGGTAATCTCGCTGTCTAAGACGGTGTGGTATTTCACGGTTGGCACCGTAACACATGACATAATCGCCCCACCGATACAGGGCAGCGACATTTTTCTAAGTCAACTGGATTTTGAGGGCTATTGTAGGATGGAGCCTGGAAGGCGAAATCCACCAATCCATAGGACATAAGGATTCCAAAAATTATTTTTGTTTTCCATTTCATTGACATTTTGTAACTTTTGCATTTTTAGTTCATCCCCACAAACATGGCTGCTCTCCTAGAAGTAGAAAGGAATCCCAATTCCTGCGTGAATGGAGAATGGATCATTGTTCACGTGGGCGCCCACCATCTTCCAAATGATTCGAAGGGACTGATTGGGTTGATGGTGTACATAGCGTTAGGTCTGTCCCCTAGAAGCGAGAGGAGTAGTGGTCACCCATGTCTACTTTTGCTCTATTGAGGGGTCCCAAACATTTTGAGTAAAGTCATAGGTTGCTTTCCCCCGTATTTCCACTTGCCAGGCCCAGTGGTTATAATATGAAGCATTCTGCGATTCATGGCCTGGCCCCTCCCTTGAAACATTCTGGAATTGATGGCCCCGCCCCCTCCTTCTTGAAGCATTCTGGAATTGATGGCCCCGCCCCCTCCCTTGAAGCATTCTGGAATTGATGGCCCCGCCCCCCTCCCTTGAAGCATTCTGGAATTGATGGCCCCGCCCCCTCCCTTGAAGCATTCTGGAATTGATGGCCCCGCCCCCCTCCCTTGAAGCATTCTGGAATTGATGGCCCCGCCCCCTCCCTTGAAGCATTCTGGAATTGATGGCCCCGCCCCCTCCCTTGAAGCATTCTGGAATTGATGGCCCCGCCCCCCTCCCTTGAAGCATTCTGGAATTGATGGCCCCGCCCCCTCCCTTGAAGCATTCTGGAATTGATGGCCCCGCCCCCCTCCCTTGAAGCATTCTGCAATTGATGGCCCCGCCCCCCTCCTTCTTGAAGCATTTCCCTTCTGACCAGGTTCATGTCACGTATAATCTCCTAGTGTTCCCTCCGGTGCTTCTTGTCCACAGGGTATAACCCATAAAGGTGCGCAGCCCCCGGGGCTTTACCACTAAGCTCCGGCTTTAATTTGTTATTTGTACTCGTGAGGCAGGAATCACGCGCTACAGTCTGAACACACAGCTACGTGCAGGGAGCGACTCCTTCTCTATAACCCTCACAAACCTGTGTCTTGACCGGGAGAAGCTCTCAATACGGACACGATAACGGAGAGAGAGAGCAAATCCGATGCCAAAACCGGCTTCCTACTGACTACTTTATAAGCGACAAAAAGAGAGGGGGGGGGGAGAAAAACAATCTAATCTTAAGTTCCGTGGTGATTTTATGCATTGCCATAACGTTACCTCTGCCTTCCTTTAATAATCTGCCTGCTTTTTTTTTTGTGAATAATTCTATATAAAGTTTAAGAGAAAAAAAAAATTTAAAAAACAAAAAAAAAAAACTTTTGGAGACAAACCTGTGGGCTTTTATATTGGTACAAACTGATTGTAGTTAACACTAGGATTTTGTACAGTTTTTTGCCTTTTTTCTACTAGGAAAAACAAAAATACAATGTAAAGTGATTTATTTCACAATGTGAAGTCAAAAAAAACAAAAAAAAAGGAAAAAAAAAAAAATTGCCACTATTTTGACCAAGTCGTCCTTCTTCTGTGCTGCCGTGACAGGACTCATGAAATCTCCACACTCCCTTCCTCACAATTTGTTATTTTTTTTTTCTTAATTGTCTGAATTTATTATCGTTTATTGTTTTTGTGTTTTTTTTTTGTTTTTTTCTTCTGATTTGCAAAGCAAAAAAAAAAAATTCTAGTTTTACTCTTTTTTTTGTTTAGAATTCTCGTGTTTTTCTTTCTTCGTGTGAAATTGTGTTTGTTGTAAAATGTAGGGAAAAAAAATATATACATTTTTTTCGTTTAATGGTTTAAAGAGGAGAAAGGATTAAAAAATAAAAAAAAGTGATATAAAAAAAAATAAAAATTAAAATAATGGTAACCACTACTGCGTTTAGCCGATCGCTAAGTTTGTGGATTAAAGAGTTTTGTGTTTTTTTTTTTTTTCCCTCCGAGTTTGAAGCCAGAGTGTCTGTATTAAATGCTTAACCCTTTGTAACCTTTTCTTTCTTGGAAGCCCCCCCCCAACACCCTCCTTCCGGGTATTTACAAAAATGTTTTAATTGTGCACACACATACACGAACACAAAACCGACTAGAAGTCATTTTGTAAACAGTGTGGTACCTGCCTTTGTTTGTTTGCTATTAAATTGTTTGAGAAGAGCGAGTGTGGCCTGATTATTTCGTGGAGGGCGGGGCCAAAGCGCCGAGACGCAACCCGTTTACATATAAATGTATCTGGTGCTAAGTGAAAGGGTTCACAAACTTATAAATGTTACAGTTACTTTAGCTAATGACATGTTTAACCCAGAAAAATAAAAAATTTGTAAAATTAAAGGGGTGTGCCAGGACTCCTATCAACCCCTGTGAGGGCAGGAGTGATCGACGGTGAACTCAACCCCGATCCGGCTTCCGCATAAGGCAAGTTTTTAGCACTGCAACTGCAAGGCCGAAAGTAGTCCGTGCCGACCATGGGAGATGACTTTATCTTACGTTACATGTGACCTCCTGTGCTCTGGCTGGCTACTGATTGGCTGAAGTGAGAGCCACTTAACTTTTGGTCGAGCTGTGGAAGACTGGTTTGATAAAACTTTAATTATATAGTATGGTTGGAAAAAGTCATGTGTTTGTTAAATTCTACCGAGGTATGAAAGGCATGTAAGGGAAGACTAATTCTATACAACTACATAACATCAATGTTTTTGATGTAAGAAGCATCAAGACCCTTGTTGAAGTTTTCTCCTCTCCCTGCTGTGACCAGCGCCTGAGCTCGGCTATTCCCAGTTCTTACAGTAAAGAAGCCTTGTCTCCTCTGGCGTTTAAATAGAGATAGCGCCCCCTTGTCTTTTGATGTTAAGTATCCAGGAGTAACGTTCACCTATATTGTTTTTTTTTTTTTTTTTGTAAGGACCATTTATATAAATTAATATAAATTTACGTGTCTCTTTTTGAGACTAAATTAATCTAATTCTGGAAATATTTCATCATACCAGAGACCCTCCTCTAGAAGCATAAAAGGTAAGAAAATGTGATTTCGCACAAAATAGTCTTACTGTATTCATACAATTTTTAGGTGCACGGCTCGTTATATCCCTGGTCATGTGATGTCACACAGGTGCACTGCTCGTTATATCCCTGGTCATGTGATGTCACACAGGTGCATGGCTCGTTATATCCCTGGTCATGTGATGTCACACAGGTGCACTGCTCGTTATATCCCTGGTCATGTGATGTCACACAGGTGCATGGCTCGTTATATCCCTGGTCATGTGATGTCACACAGGCGCACAGCTCGTTATATCCCTGGTCATGTGATGTCACACAGGTGCATGGCTCGTTATATCCCTGGTCATGTGATGTCACACAGGTGCACTGCTCGTTATATCCCTGGTCATGTGATGTCACACAGGTGCATGGCTCGTTATATCCCTGGTCATGTGATGTCACACAGGTGCACTGCTCGTTATATCCCTGGTCATGTGATGTCACACAGGTGCATGGCTCGTTATATCCCTGGTCATGTGATGTCACACAGGCGCACAGCTCGTTATATCCCTGGTCATGTGATGTCACACAGGTGCATGGCTCGTTATATCCCTGGTCATGTGATGTCACACAGGTGCACGGCTTGTTATAACGAGCTGTGCACCTGTGTGACATTGCATGATGGGGGGATGGGTATTTATCCAAAGGAAATAAACAGTGAAGCTCCCTATAACCCTTTATCTCTGCACATGGTTTTCACATAAATGATGGTGCAGATGGGTGACAGAGGGAGCGCACACCCCCTGCAGTTCCTTAGACACCACAGTCCATGTTTGGTTCATGTCTAAGGGGTTAAACACCTGGATTCAGAGCTTTCCCGGGTGTTACAGGGTCCTGATCTATGTAAAAAGCTGCGGTTGCATGAACAACAAATGATAAAGAAGGAGAAGAAGACAGAAGAAGGAGCTGAATTGTTTTGTTCTCTGTGTTTAGTGGACAGGAGTTGGTCGCTGCTATAAAGCACCCAGGATATTTTTTGTGGCTCGTATCAATGCGCCTAATGATTTCTTTCCCCTGTGGTGATGCTATGGGGTAAGTAAATGCTTGTTAGTAGGATGTGCTGGTTTCTGGGGCAGTTTGTCTGTTAAAAAGGATGTTAACCGGGCCGAGCCCTCTCCATAGCCGGTAAGTGTCTGCTGCACCGGTAAGTCTCTGCCGGCACCGATCGCGGGTGTTTTCTTGCTGATCGCAAAGCTGCCGGCGGTTTCAAACAGATGGCGGCGCATGGGCACCACCATCTTTCCGAGGATCGCCGCTTCCCGTGACGTCATCGGGGAGCGGCGATCGGTCGCCATGGTAGCTTCGGGTCTCACGAAGACCCAAAGCTACTTCAGGTTAACCCATTCATTACAATGTGCTATCAGCACATTGTAATGTATGAGGAGTAAAATCCCCATATACTGCCATATTGTAGTATGGCAGTATATGATAGGATCGATCAGACAACCTTGGGTTAAAGTACTCTAGGGAGTCTGAAAAATAGTAAAAATAAAAAAAAAGTTAAAAAAAAACCTTATACTTAAAAAACCTAAAAACTCAAATCACCCCCCTTTCCCTAGAACTGATATAAATATAAATAAACAGTAAAAATCATAAATACATTAGGTATCGCCGCGTCTGAAAATGCCCGATCTCTCAAAATATAATAACTGTTTTTCACTGCGTTTAACCCCGTAACGAAAAATCGCGTCCAAAGTCAAAACTGGCACTTTTTTGCCATTTAAAAAAAAATTCAAAATTCTATAAAAAGTGATCAAAAGGTCGTACAGTCCTAAAATTAATATAACTGAAAACATCATTAAAAGTCGCAGAGGATGACACCACCCTCAACTCCATACAACGAAGTATGGAAAAGTTATAAGCACAAAAAAACGGCAAAATTAAAAAAAAAATTTTGTTCATGAAGTTTTAATTTTTGTAAATGTATGAAAACATTATAAAACCTATACAAATTTGGTATCCCTGTAATCGTACTGACCCAAAGAATAAATTAGATGCGTCATTTGTGGCGTGAAGTGAAAGCCGTAATATCCAAGCCCACAAGAATACGGCACAAATGCGTTTTTTCACCATTTTCACTGCTTTTGGAATTTTTTTCCCGCTTCCCAGTACATGGCATGGAATATTCAATGCGATAACTATGAAGTGCAATTTGTTACGCAAAAAACGAGCCGTCACATAGCTTTTTACGTGTAAAAATAAAAAAGTTATAGATTTTTGAAGGTGGGGAGTGGAAAATGGAAATGAAAAAACGGGAAAGGGCCCGGGTCCTTAACCGGTTAAAATGTGCAACAATTCTGTATTTTGCTGCTACACACAAATGTTTTCAGCTTGTGGAAAGAGGCCATCATGTCGTCTTGATTCCTTGCATCATATATGTGTATAATGCAGGGACTCCACCCCTGTAGCGTGTTTGCAGTCCTGGGGATCAGGCAAACATACGGGTCTGTTTCCACATTCATGCAAGAACAGCCCCCAAGAAATCCATGGATAACAGCTCCTTATCCCAAATTTATTAGGGTTTAATATTGATACTATATAAGTGTATGTATACGGAGTATAACCTATAGTTGTGTAATGAGCCTGTATCACGTAAAGGGAACCTGTCGGGAGGATTTAGGACCACAGTCTGACAGCAACCTGTTATTAAAGGACACCTGTCATCAGGTCTCTGTCACTAGTCCTGTCACCTCTACCTGTTGGAGCAGCTCACAAGGATCCCATCCCAGCCTTTATCTAGTCATTTCATACATTATTCATTGTAAAATCATCTATTCTTTATCATGTAAATGAGGCTGGTCACATGGTCAGAGGCAGTGATGTCACCCCTGTTACCCCTCCCCTCTCCTCCCCCTGCTCATGTCTGTGTGTAATGTATAGTAAAGCATGGCTAGTGTGTGTGCTGCATCTGCTGACATGCTGCATCCTCCTATATACAGGTGAGAGACACAGACATCAGCTACACATGAATCTGACATGTTCTGCTGTAACATGGCTGCCTGGAGCTGCTGTATCTCTCCTATACACACACACACATGCACACACAGGCTGCAGGGGGCCTGGTCACCAGCACCAGGAAGCACATCATTATACAGCCTCACATCATTATACAGCCTCACGTCATTATACAGGCTGTCAGTCATGCACTGGGGGTGTGGCTGTGCCTCCCACTCATGAATAGAGTGGGCAGCTTGAATATGCTAATGCTTCATTGGACATTTCACAGGTCATTTGCATACAGCTTTAGGACCTCATTGCTTAGGTTTACAGGCATGTAGAGGGACAATGAAGGCATAGAAGTATTGCTCTCTAATGGCAGTTTATGAAAATATATTTAGTTTAGGGGGGTTATTTTGCATGACGGGTTCTCTTTAAGGACCTGGAAGTAGAAAAGTAGCATATTTACAATACACTGCAACATAAATGTATTTTGTATGAGCAACCGGACCCTCTGGGTTTTAAAAAAAACAAAATGTAGTAAGAAAAAATTCAAGCCCCCCCCCAACCATTGCATAGAATGCAAGTATAGATAAATCTCAAAAATCATGATTAATTTAAATATAAAAATAAGTATTCCATAAAGTAACTGTAACAAAAAAAAAAACCTAGAAGTCTTTTTAAAATTTTAATAAGAGGCGATCAAAAGGTTATGCAGTTCCCATAATGGGGTCGATGAAAACTCAAGCTCATCCAGCAAAATATGAGAACTTGCACAACCTCATATACAGTCTGAAGAAGTTAAGGGCAACAGATTGTTACAATACTAAGACGTTTTCTGCCCTGAACAAATTAATGTACAAGAAAACTTATTGTCTCTTAGTTCCCGTTTAAAGTTAATTGTCGGTTTTTTTTTTTTTTATTTTTTTTTTTTTAATTCAAGAAAACCTGTATAAATGTGATACCTCTAAGATCATACCGATCCATAGAATACAAGGGCTGCGTCATTTAGACCGCACGGAAAGCCATAAAATCAATCCTGCACACAAACAATCATGCATATGGAATTTCTTCCTAACTTCCCTGTACGTAACATGGAATATTTAACAGTACCACCATACAGTTCAAATTATCCTGCAAAAAACAAGTTCTCATATGGCTTTTTAAATGGAGAAAAAAACAGACCAAAATCCTTTTATGTTCTATGTTTCTCTTTGATATAATATAAGGGCGGTACAGTGGCTCAGTGGTTAGCACTACAGCCTTGCAGCGCTGGGGTCAAGCCCCAGGGTCAACATCTGCAAAGAGTTTGTATGTTCTCTCCATGTTTGCTTGGGGGTCCTCAGGTTTCCTCCCACACCCCAAAAACATACTGGTAGGGTGATTAGACTATGAGCCCCATTGGGGACTGGGACTGATTTGACAAACTCTGTGCAGCGCTGCGGAATCTGTGTGAGCTATATAAAGAATTATTATTACCGAATATTAATATCGAAAAAAAGTCTCAACCTTTTTTCTTTTATTCTTGTGAATCACCTAAATTGTCAAGATGGATCTCTCCAGGTCACAAAGGATTGATGAATACTGAAAATTTCACATCTAGAATACTTTTGCTGGAATCTGTTTTTGGACCATAATGTGCCTCAAAATCACATTTTGGGGCTATGGAGTAAAATGGCGTAGTCACCGGTTGTAAAGGGACTGAGATGGAGAAAGATTGTGCTGTTTGAGCAGTGGTGACTCCCCTCTTCCCCCCCAATATTCGCTTACAAGTGAGATATCCATCTCCGCAAAGCAGTCGAGGAAAGATTCTGGGAGGGATTTAAAGGGGTTCTCTCACCAACCAAGTTCGGCCTTATCCGGTGCTCAGAAATCTCCGTCAGCTCCATAGAGATGAATGGAGCAGAATGGACATGCGCGGCCGTCTGCTCCACTCATCTCGGGCTCCGACAGAGGTACCTCAGACCTCCCCGTTCTCATGATCTGTGGGGGTCTCATCACTGAGGATAGGGCCTAACTTGTTTGGTGGGAAAACCCCTTTAATCAAGGTTCCTGAGGATAAATAATATGCTCCATCTGCCGGATGCTGTGATTACGCCATTGTAGAAGTAAACGGCTCCTCCTTTACCCAAAATCACTATTAAGGGTGAATATGGCGCCCCATAGAGTATATAGAATGAGTCTGTGAACCCATAAGCACTCATGATGTACAGCACTTTAACAGGATTGTTTCCTAAAATAACACTGCAAGCAACCCAGACTTATCCAAAGTTAGACAGAATACTGGTTTCAAAGCTTGGGACTCCTAATTTCTGTAGGAACTTGCGTTGTCAATTCTGATGAATCCCTACAGTGAGTGCCTATTGATTATGGTATCTCCATAGAGTAGCAGATTCCTTTAAATACTGCTCATTGGGGCCTAGAGTCCTTTTGCAAATGAGTCTGAGGGGCTCCTGGCTTCATAGGTGTTAATGGAGCCTGGAGCCCCTCAGGCTCATTTGCATACAGTCTTTCATCCTGGTGGTAGATGTCCTGTAAGTAAATCTGGCAGATGATTTGCTGGTAATCTGAAAGGTAAATTTGATAAAGGAGGTGAAGCTGAGCTTTGCAATATATGGGTGTATATGATTTTAATTTGTAAATAATAAGCGTGAATCCTGATAGTACTAGGAGAGACTGAGAATCCTGATTACTCCGCCCACACACAGTGATTGACAGTGACAGTCCTGATTACTCCACCCACATACAGTGATTGACAGTGAGAGTCCTGATTCTCCCGACCCACACAGTGATTGACAGTGAGAGTCCTGATTACTCCGCCCATATACAGTGATTGACAGTGAGAGTCCTGATTACTCCACCCACACACAGTGATTGACAGTGAGAGTCCTGATTACTCCACCCACACACAGTGATTGGCAGTGAGAGTCCTGATTACTCCACCCACACACAGTGATTGGCAGTGAGAGTCCTGATTACTCCACCCACACACAGTGATTGGCAGTGAGAGTCCTGATTACTCCACCCACACACAGTGATTGGCAGTGAGAGTCCTGATTACTCCACCCACACACAGTGATTGGTAGGGAGAGTCCTGATTACTCCACCCACACGTGGGGGGAGTATTAAGGACTCTTAGTGTCAATCACTGTGTGAACGGAGTAATAAGGACTGTTGGTGTCAATCACTGCGTGGGAGGGGTGATCAGGATTATTTCTGTCAATACCTTTGTGTGGGCGGAGTAATCAGGAATCTCATTGCCAATCACTGTTTGTGGGCGGGGTAATCAGGACTCATGGTCTCTCATAGGAGTCCTGTCAAAATTCAATGTGTCGGGTGTGTGGTTTTTGTTTTTTATATTATTATTTTAAAAAATGACTTTAGGGTTGTTGCTGATATTTTTATGTAGTATTTGGATGGAAATGTTCTCTCCAGTTTCAGTCTTTTCCTTCTCTTCCGAGTTGATGATATTTTAAACTCTTAAATAATTTTGTCGCGAGGGGGGCGTTGCTCCATGTAATTGTCTCCCCCGGTTTCCTGTGGGCAGAGCTGTTACAGGAGATAGTTACTAGCCTGGGAAGAAGGGAGTATGGGTCACTGTCATCTTAGCCCATGAAATTCTTGTAGCTTCTCCAGATGATCATTTGTCCGTCTTGGGGATATTTTTATATACGGCTTCTTCTCTCCTTGGGAGGGGTAGCGGGAGGAAGAATTAAGCACGGTGTGGTGGAAGTGGTGGTGGGATACAAGGCCTTTTTAAATTTGGATCTTACTGCATGTTTCTGTTAATGGGTAGAGGGGTGGGCTCCTGGTGCGAGCTCCCTCTCTGACCTTGAGTCACTAGCACTGGCATTCCTTTGAAGAGACGAGTCTGAGATTGGCAGGGACAGCTGTGCCCAGCCGTGGGGGTTGGGGCTAAATCTGGGAGTCTCGCACAACCAAGGCGTATGCATTTTCGGTGACAAGCTGGGTACCTCTATGTTATCTTATCGCAGTTCTTATGCTTGTTCAGTTGCAAGTCAGGATCACAAGCTCCCTACGGGAAATCTATATCTCCTGGTTGTGTTTAACACCTGTCCATTCACCTCTACACCTCCGGAAGATCAAATTCCTTGGGAAATTATGGACCGCTATTTTGTGTAACCTTAATATTTCGACTGGATTCTACGTGGCAGCTTATTGTATTTGGGATACGTAACGTTTTATGAATCTTCTGGGCGTGGGAATGGGTCAGGACCAAACCAAGCAGCAGATCCAAAAAGGACTTCAGTTGTACCAGTCTAACCAGACGGAGAAGGCGTTACAGGTTTGGACTAAGGTTTTGGAGAAGACCACTGATGCCGCTGGCAGGTTTCGGGTACTTGGGTGCCTGATAACGGCTCATTCTGAGATGGGAAGGTATAAGGACATGCTGAAGGTAACTACAGAACAACCTATAGTCACTTGTTATTCAAGCATGGGCATTGACTACAATATTATACCTGTAGAAAAAATTCTGATTTTATGTCCATGTTTAGGTACCAAGATATACTCCTTCAGGATTATGGTGAGGTGTAGGTATCATCAACCCTGGTAAATAGACCATAACAGTCTCCTAATTACATATCTGGCGTCCAGTGTTGGGCCCACTGGAGAATCTATAAGTTCCTTGTGTCCCAGTGACTAACATGGGTTACTTGAGTCCACCAGATAGAATAATTTTGAGGGCCAAACCTTGATCAAACCTAGTAAATAGACTTTAATAACCTTCTAATTGGGTTGTCTTCTGGTCCTCTGGAGTCCAGTGTTGGGCTTAAGGCTGGCTCCTGGAGGATGCTCTGGTGGCCCAGTGCCTGATCGGGCTTCCTTAACCAGATAAAATAATTATGAAGGCCCAACCTTCATCAACCCTAGTAAATAGACTGTAACAGCCTCCGTTATTGGGTTGTCTTCTGGTCCTTTAGGATCGAGTGTAGAGTTGTAACCTGGGCCCACAGGAGGATGCTCTGATTAGGGTTCCTTAAGCCAACCAGATAAAATAATTATGAAGGCCCAACCTTCATCAGCCCTACTAAATAGACCCTAAAAGCCTCCGTTATTGGGATGTCTTCTTCTGGTATTCTGGTATCTGGTGCAGGGTTATATCCTCGGCCCATAGGAGGATCATCTGGTGGGCCAGTCCAACACTGGGTATGATGGAGCTTAAACATATCAAGAGGGGCAGAGTAGGCCTCATAAATTACATTGGCACTGGTCCGTGCTTCCATGCCATCTTCATAACAGGGCCGCTTCTTGGACGCAGATGCAAAGGAGCCATAACCTATGGATCCCCTGTTATTTGTAGGCCCTTCAGCAAGTGTCTGACTCTCTAAGGTATTTACAACCTTGGAAGTTGGAGGAAGAATGAATACATCCCTGATGCTATAGAAAAAGATCACCGACCTACATGTAGTTATAGACCAGCAATTCCCATGTTATATCCCTTGTTCTGGTATTGAAAACCACAGATCCAAATTCTTGAGATCTCTCGTCACTTTTTGTTTCCTTCATTTCCTCAATGTGTTGAGTACATTGTTTTTTTTTAAAGTACAGAGTGCAACCAAAATAACTTCCCCCTGTGAGTAGGAGAAAGAAGACATTTCATCTCTGGTATGCCGCCTGAATTTGTGTTATGCAAGAAAGCTCTTAAAGCGACAGGAAAACCAAAGTTACATAATTTAATGGTTAATTATATAAAAAAAAAAGACAATTTGACAAGGCAATGGCCCATTAGCTTTACAACATTACAACTCCTAGTATAACCCTGACGGGAGTTGTCTGCTGCAGGTCAGAGGTCACTGATCTGAACAGGTGTAATCAATAATTAGCACTCCTAATGACCCAAAACAGAGTCTATCCCACTTCCACTATCCCTCCCCTTTTTATCATAAAGCTTCCTATATAGATATAGGGCATTAATATTGTTAACTCGGATCTAGAATTGGTTTATTTTAAAGGGGTTTTCCCACCAAACAAGTTAGGCCCAACCCTGTGGACAGTGAGGAGACCCCCACAGATCTCGAGAACCGCCTGCTCCATTCATCTCGGGGAGCGACGAGAGGTAACTCTGACCCCCGTTCTCATCATCTCTTATCACTGAGACCCTCACTGATCAGCAAGTTAGATAGGGCCCAACTTGTTTGGTGAGAAAACCCCTTTAAGAGTAGTTTGTCAATTTCATATCTACAAACAGCGGATCAATGTATGTGCTGAGTAGAAATTGGTGGACCCGAGGGATGGGTGAGGGGTTTAGTTTTGGCTCTCTGATCTAGACATATTGGTGATTATCCCCCTGGCCAATCACACCAATGGCTAGTTGATAGGGGCGTCAATTTGCCAGATTGTCTTTTTGGCCACCAATTCGGCAATATGTCCGGGTCAGGCAGCCGAAGCCAACAATTGGGTCTCCTCATCTATAGTGCTGAGTGTCTATCCTAAACATTTTTGATAAATTTTAAAAAAGGAATAGCTCTTTAAAGGAAATCTAACGTAAGGATGAAGGATTGTAAACCAAGTACACTAACATACTGATGTGTGCCCCCCAGGATCGACTCTGATTTTAGCTTCTTATGCCCCTGTTTTTACAAAAAAGACTTTAAAAGTTATGCTGATGGGCTTCTGTATCCATAGATGTTAATGGAACCTGGAGCCCCTCAGGTTAATTTGCATAATTTAATGCCTTTTAATTTAAAGCCTTTTTTTTAAAAAACAAGGGCATAAGATGCTAAAAGAAGAGCGGATCTTGCCAAGGGGGGCACACACCAGTATGTCTGTGTGCTTGGTTTACAATCCTTGATCCTGGTGGTAGATTTCCCTTAAGTTAAAAATCATAAAGAAGAGAAGGTCTCCTGCTAGATGCAACGGGCCACTACAAAGGCTGAATTATGTGTCAGAATTATGGTGGTGGTCGGCCACGGGGAGGTCTGGGTCTCAGCTGTCACTAGACCCATACCGTGTCTCCTATGGACCTCAGTCCCATGGGATATATTGTGACAGACCCCCACCGATACGACACATTTCAATGACATTCCCAGGATAACTACGTAATGAGGAGACCATTCTAAAAAAGCCTTTGTAATAATAGAAATCGCTGCATTAACTGTTACTGTCCCGTGACTGTTTATGAGAAGTTCCGCAGTTTGAAGGGTTAATATATTTGGGAATGGCTTTGTATGCGGAGTGCTCAGGTGTGATACAACTATTTACACTATACAAGGGAGAGAGACAGGTGAGCAATATGTGGGGGGGGGGGGTGGAGCACAGAGGATACAGGAGGTGGGAGCACAGAGGATACAGGAGGTGGGAGCACAGAGGATACAGGAGGTGGGAGCACAGAGCACAGCTGTGTTTTTGTAGCTGCTGGAAACAGGTTTATTTCCTATATATAGTTCATATAACGGCAGGAACTATATAACATGCACGGCCTAGCGTGTGCTCCTAGCCGGAATCATGAAGCAGCCATCATTCCTGCCTTGTATGAGGGCATCTGGATGCAATTTTAAAGTTGAATTCCACACTTGGAATTCTTAATTCATTATATGCTGTAGGTTTTTGTTGCATTATGGGGGATAAGATGTATGTATAAATCTCATCCCCCTAAAAATGTTAGTTGTTGTGGGCTAGTCTCCATCAATTTCATTGCAGCTAACCTGCAGTGAGTGTCCCCCCATTGTGTTCGTTGGGACAATCCTATACACATTAGATGGTTAGCTGATCCTTTTTTTCTTCTGGAGAAAAAAAAACATAAAAATTTTTAAGGTGTCAACATTGCTTTATAGAAGGCATGTGTTAAAGCGATGTTAACTCATGCATTTACACATGCATTTGTTAACGCTATGTTAATGCATGTGTGTTGACTTCACTTTAACACGTGCGTTTTGTACACGGAATGTTGACAGCAATGTAATTAGGTAAATCTCCCCTATTTAGTTGTTGTGATGCGTTTGAAAACACATGCGTTACTGCCATGTGTGAACGCACCCTCAAAGAGAAATCATTTATTGCTGGTATTTCAGCTATGCATCATTCATGTAAGTCTACATTCACACTGCCGTGAGCCCGCCGCACCGTAGCACGGCGGGCACACGGCAGCGCGGGGAGAAACATATGGGCCGCGGCGCCGTAATACGGGAAAAGATACCGCACCGTACCGCACCCGTAGGGCGCCTTGAGACCATAGAAGTGTATGGGGGACGTATATCGGCCACATATACGTCGGCCGTATATATATACTTCCCCAATCTTTAGTGTGAATGTAGCCTAAATAAGGCCACTACCTCCTATATAGGCGCCACCTCTGTTTTTAGTCCCCCTGTACTCTAGATAATTTGTAGGGTGGTCTACATTCCTTCTTAACATTACAGTCTTCTTATTACTTGAGATTTATTACTGGAACGATACTTCACACTGGAACTCCAGGTGGGCATCTTGCCCATATCCTCATTCATTGGTATATACCAGTGATGGCGAACCTTTTAGAGACCGAGTGCCCATACCATGACCAAAATCCACTCATTAACTGTGAAGTGCCAATGCGGCATTTTAAGCAGTAACTTATTGCTACGTGTTCTTCCACGTGTTCTTTTATTTGTATCAGCCTCTTAAGGTCACCAATACAGTTGAAAGAAAGAGGGTCTCTCTGTAGAGGAAGAATGGTGGGTCCAGCAGGAGGACCTCCAAAGATAATGTGGTTCTGACAACACCACCTCAGTTTTCCTGCAGTTCCAAACAGCCAATGAACTGTTGCTTTAAAATAGAGCTGAGAGCAGCATCTCATAAGTTGCCTGGGACTGCAGGAAGATTTGTTGGATTTGGTCTTGTTTGGTGATCTCTGTCCTGTGTTGATGGCCTGAGTGCCCACAGAAAGGGCTCTGAGTGCCACCTCTGGCACCCGTGCCATAGGTTCGCCACCACTGGTATATACTGTACAGTACATTCCCTTCTCATAGTCACAGCTTCTCACGCATGTGTTTGGTTGTACTATGCACTGGGTGGGAGGGAGATTGTACTGTAGGTATGTTGATCATACCTTTGTGTATGTTGTTAGTAGCAACAGGACTGTAAAATGTAGCTTTATATTCCAGGATTGTAGGTTGTCCAAAAACTAGAGACATTGGGGGTCATTTACTAAGGGCCCGATTCGCGTTTTCCCGACGTGTTACCCGAATATTTAAGATTTACGGCGATTTTCCCTGTATTGCCCCGGGATTTTGGCGCACGCGACGGAAATCGGGGGGTGTGGCTGAACGAAAACCCGACAGATTCGGAAAAACCAACACATTTTTTTTTAAAAAATGTCGCGAAAATTGCACTTACCTTCACCAAGTATAGGCCGGTGAATTTCAGGGCATTCCAGCGGACCTCGGCGGACTTCAGCGCAGCAGCGACATCTGGTGGACGGCGGAGGAACTGCCTTAGTGAATCCCGGCCGGACCCGAATCCACCGCAGAGAACGCGCCCCTGGATCGCGAATGGGCCTGGTAAGTAAATCTGCCCCATTGTCCTCACACTGCTGTGCTCTTTACTCTCTGCAAAAAACCTCCACACAGCCCCTCCCCTTTACTCTGAGTGATTTCTGTAAAGTTGAAATGAAAACCTGCTACAACTTTTAGCCAAAGTAAGAGGCTTTCCTAGATGACCAAGAATATAAAACTAATTAAAGAAATCAAAAGTAGAGATTTCATGATATTTTTTTAGGATAAGTTCACCTGACCGAATCCAATCCAAAAGCTGCAGTCTCTGTTCCATATGTAGGCTGTAAAACTATATGTATGTCTTTATAGTTGGTGGCACATATAACCTTTTAGGCAATGTCCAGCACATGGTCGCAATCTTGAAAACCTCTTCACTGGATCATAGCAAAGATTTTCCAATGCGAAGATGTCATGTAGCACATCAAAATTATAGCAGACCAGAATTGTCTCAGAAATCAATTGCTGCAGATCTGTAATATTTCTTGTGGTTCAAAAGTTGGCAACACAGAAACTGGGAACGTTCCCTGTGAAGCACAGCTCCATGACATGTTGGGGCTTATTTACTGAGGGTCCCGCAGCCGCATTTTTGTCTGGTTTTCCAACTTTTCGGGGATCACACGCAATTGGATTTTGGGGCATCGTCACCGGCTTTCATGCGACAGAGATTGGGGGGTGGGCTGTTGGACGATCCGATGGATTTGGACAAACCGCGGGATTTAACTTTGAATTTGTGTCGCAAGATCAAGCACTTACATGCACCGGGAAGAAGATGGTGAACTCTGGCGGACCTGATTGAGGAAGCGACACATGTAGGAAATCGGCTGCACGATCTTAGTGAATCGTGGCAGCTGTGCCTTGGACCCGGGGAAAGCACTTCGGGGATCACCCAGGGACGGGTAAGTAAATCTGCCCCGTTGTCCTTGGTACTGAACACAGAGCTGAAGGTGCTGGATCCAAAATCTATGGAGAATCCCTAGAGTTGATATCTTTTGAACCCCAATAGACATTACAGATCTAATTGATTGTCGAGACAGTTCTGGTGGACAGTTCAGTCCTTCGATGCTTCTTGAACACGTTCACGTTGGAAAAACCTGTAATTGATCCAAAATGGCGCCCATCTTTTGAACATAGCCTAAAGGATAGGCCCCCTTAGCCATTATTTGATGTCATCATCCCATTAGTTTCAAAAATAAAAGGGGTCCTGGGACACTTTTTACACCCCGTATGATGTTCTTGCATTTCTTTAGTTTGCAGTGATCCAGATTGACACGGCCCGAGAACTGGAGGACCCCGACTTCCTTACTGAGAGCTACCTTAACCTGGCCCGCAGCAATGAGAAACTGTGCGAGTTCCAGAAGACCATTTCCTACTGCAAGACCTGTCTGAACATGCAAGGAACATCTGTCAGTCTGCAGCTAAATGGACAGGTGTCCCTGAGCCTGGGGAATGCCTACCTCGGCCTCAGCGTGTTCCAAAAGGCCCTGGAATGCTTTGAGAAAGCGCTAAGATATGCCCATAACAATGACGACAAGATGTTGGAGTGCAGAGTCTGTTGCAGCCTTGGAGGTCTTTACACACAGCTCAAGGTTAGAAACTTAAGAAGTATGAATGGGACGGGCTTATTGCATGCTATAATGTCCACCTTTAACCTGATTAAAGGAAATCTGTCACCAAGACCATGTTGATCTAACTCTTTAGAGAAGACATAAGTTACAGTCTCATCAAAAGTGTCTACTGGGCAATTACCCCTTTGGCTTCTTCCTCCAAGCTCATTGCAGCTAACATCTCTGTCTCAATTTTCCAATCTCAAGTGATCTCATATGTCCCCCTCCCCCGTCAATGGACACTTCCCTTCAAACTCTCAGGTCATTGTATAATCCAAGCTTTCCCTAAACTTTATCAGGGCTTTTAAGTTAAACAAAATTGGTTCTGATCTTTGGACCTGTTAGAAGTCATGATTAGGGGCTTTAAGCTGAAGCTTTAAGCTGAAGTGGTTACAAAGGTAAAATTATTAAATCGGTATCAGAGTTTGGTTCCTTGGCCGCACCATATTAAATTATCTTGAGGGACAACCTTTCATCAACCCCCAGGAAAAAGACCCTACTAGCCGCCAAAGAATGTACAAGAAAGCTAAAGAATAACAATAAGACTTAGGGCATTTATGTTTGGACACGGTATTAACCTTGAAAGGAGACTCCAACCCACAGAATATTTTCATGTGTGATATAAAATTAGTTTTTCTAGGCTTCCAAGTTCCTGATTTACTTGCCACAACTCTCTGTACACTAATTCTACAGTAAACCTGATGTCAAGTTTATCTTACATGAATGTTTTTGCCGTCAAAATTATGGAACTGCAATGGGCACCACACTGAGTCCATTGGGGTTTATCTGGTGCCATTGTTACTCAATGTACAACATCCCAAGGTTCACTACATTAGAGACTAAACCAAGCAGAAGGAAGCCATAAATGAAAGACTGAACATTTTGTATTCCAAATTGTCTGATCCTTTGAGTCACTTGAAGATAATCTTTGTAGCCATCTTCTACCATAGGTGACTTATGAGGTGGTCAGAGGAGCTACAAAAATTAGGTTCCATTTTTAAACCCTCAAACATGTACATACTCAATTGTTATCCTTAAAGGGGTTTTCCCACGAACAAAAGTTAGGCCCTATCCATGGGATAGGGCCTAACTTGCTGATCAGTGGGAGTCTCAGTGCTGCAGATTGCGAATATGAGAGGTAATGGAGCAGACGGCCGCGCATGCACTGACGGAAATTACAGAGCGAACACCTAAGTTTTGTTCGTGAGAAAACCCCTTTAAGTACAAATAGATTGGACATGTTGAAATCCACATGCCTGATCCTTCTTTTCTTAGACATCTGCCTATTGATCACATCTACAGTTCTAAAATGAAGGGGATTGGTGGCTTAGACAGCACCATTTTCACAAAGAGTATTTTTCTTGGAGACTCCTTCTGCTTGGTAAACTCCTGCTAGAAACACATTGTTGACATATGGTTCCTATAGTGGTGGACTCATTGTGTGGTGTCCTTCTTGCAGGACTTTGAGAAGGCCCTATTTTTTCCATGCAAAGCAGCTGAACTGGTCAACGACTACGGGAAAGGTTGGAGTCTCAAATACCGAGCCATGAGCCAATACCACATGGCTGTCGCATACCGTAAACTTGGCCGCCTCACAGATGCAATGGAGTGTTGTGAGGTGAGAGACAGAATAACATGCAGTGTGATGGTTATATTACTGATTGTAATATCTGTAAGGATGATTTCTAGTGGATGGATTTTAGGAATGTTTACGTATAACTGATAGGGGAACTGTCAGCAGGACCATCATAGATCATGGAATCTATCGGATGTGATGTATCCTCTTCTAATCCATTGGTTAGATGATAACCTTATGAGGACAGGTGTAGGTATCACAGATGGACATCTCATCATCTAACCTTCTCCCTTACTTATCCCTTGGAAGGTAATAATAATTTTTATAGTTTTAATAAGATTTTTTTTTTGTTTTCCAGGAGTCTATGAAGATTGCTCTGCAGCACGGGGACCGACCACTTCAGGCACTTTGTCTTTTGTGCTTCGCTGACATCCACAGAAGTCATGGAGACATTGAGGTGAGTCATTACCAAAACTCCTGGCAGATACCCTATTGGAGGCTATATGGACATAAATGGGTCCCTTATGCTTACGACCCTTCTATCTAAAATATCTCTTCATCCTGCCTGAGAAGGGGGTCAGGAGACCCTGTTTTTTGAGATGGGTGCTGGTTTAGAAGCTGGAAACCACATCTAACACATATTTATGACATGAAATACTCTTTTAAGTCTGGATGAATTGTGCCCATTCTGCTGGCACTCATAGTGCTCATTTTGCTTTTTTTTTCTCTTTAGAAAGCAATTCCTCGCTATGACTCCTCCATGAGCATCATGACAGAGATTGGGAACCGGCTG
Organism: Engystomops pustulosus; assembly: GCF_040894005.1. Classification (NCBI taxonomy): domain Eukaryota; kingdom Metazoa; phylum Chordata; class Amphibia; order Anura; family Leptodactylidae; genus Engystomops; species Engystomops pustulosus. The sequence continues at coordinate 164,949,236 of NC_092417.1, forward strand.
GGTCAAACACAGGTGCTGCTGGGAGTAGCCAAATGTTGGCTTCACCAAAAAGAAATGGAGAAGGTGAAGTATCAAGGAGGAATCAGATCTCTTGTTGTTCTTCTAGTTGTCTACTCTCCTCTGCTCTGAGTGACCGGTATAACATTCAATCAAGAGCCTGCTACAGCTTTCACTCAGAGCAAGGGGTAGGGATGTGTAGCAGCTTAAGAGTCGGATGTGTAGCAGCTTAAGCTTAATACTTCTGTTGGATGGCGCCTGGCTTTGCATTTCTGTTGGGGTCTTTGTCTAGGAACCCATGTTTCAAGGGGCACTGAATGCACTTATATAAGGCGCATTACTATATTTAGTTTTACGTTACTGTACACATACAACATGTATGAGCTGACAGATCCCACAAGGGCTCTTTGTGCTGACAGTATCGCTAAAAGTATTCTGCAATGCTTTGCTGTGTAAGGGGGGGCTGTGCTGGATGGGTGGGATCCATGCTCTTTGCTATGTGCTGCATCTGTTCTGTCTATAATCAGGTCATCTGTGGGTTCTGCAGTTACACAATAACAAATGTTTGCTCCTGGTTCTCTGCCTGACGTGTGTTTAATCTGCAGGCACTGGACGGGCTCCAAAAAGCCCAGGAGTTGGCAGAAGAAATCGGCAATAAGGTGAGTGAGTCTATGAGGATTAATGGAGGGTCCCCCACCCCCTCCTCCTCTCGCCTGTGCCCATGACCCATCTATCATTATGTCCTATCACCCTACTGTATACTCCGTACACTGGAAGCCTGAGAATTAACAGCTTGTTAACATTGATTACAATGAATGATGGTTAAGTTAGAAGCGCCCAATAAGTAGTCAGCACCTGTACTTTGGCACCTCAGATGAGGAAGGGAGACATGGCGAGGACGTAGAGGACGTAGGACCTTTACATAAGTTTTCTGGTTAAAGATAACAGATTTGCATTGTCTATAACGAGGTCCCCACCCGCCGGGTGCAACTGCTACTTCCTATGGCTATGTCTCAAGTCTCTGACCTCTCTCTCTCTTCCTTCATGTCTTCTTCTCTTAGCTTTCGCTCTTGAAGGTTCACTGTCTTAGTGAAATCATCCATCGTACCAGACAGCAACAACGGGAACTCCGAGCGCACGTCGTCCGATTCCATGAGTGCGTGGAGGAAATGGAGCTGTATTGTGGCATGTGTGGAGAGTCCATTGGAGAAAAGAACTGCCAGCTTCAGGCATTACCCTGCTCACATGTCTTCCACCTCCGGTATGAGAGAAGGATCCATGTTTGGGTGCCAAAAAATTCAGCAGTTGTGGGTTAAAGAGTTACCCTTCCCCTTGAGAATACAGAAGGAACACAAGGAGTTCACGTAACATTAGTGGACTCTTGTAGAGATAAGAGCCCCCAGAAACATTAGAGAATAGTTAGCAAAACCCTCTGACTTTGGCTGGATTGATCAATGATCTTATGTGTATGGGGTTTGGGGTCCTACCACTTCTTTCGTAGAATATAATATTGTGGGCATGATGAACTTTATTGTGTTCTCCAATGAGATAAGCTGAAGTCACAGGTATCTGCCAATGGCTTTGGTTCCAATCAAAGACAGATATGTCCTTGGTCGAACAGGGTCTACCAAGGAGAGGAATAACTGTAGGCCAACTAAGCATTTGGTCAACAGATATTGAAGATGCATGGTCAATTTTGAAGGACATTTCTAGCTTTTTAGATAACTTGCTCTTGGTTATACTGGAGCGATGAGATCAAATACATCACTCATATCATCAGTCATGGTCCAAGCATCCAAGGAACAAGCTGCAGTAGTTCCGTAAATTACATACATGAAGACTTTACATCAGAACCAGCAGGGACCTTAGGCAAAAATCCTAGACAACCCGTTAATAGGAACAAATATCCAATGGACACCCATTACGGTGCTGTGCTTGGCTTTCAGGGTCTGGTGATTGTCACCCTTCTTATAGTTCTTGAGTGAAATCCTTGTCTCTTATTTGGTAATGGAGCAGATCCAGGAGAAACCAGTCTTGCTTAGGTCCTCACTAGTAGTAAAGATGATCAGACAAAGCCAGATCCTTCAAGATCTCTACTTCAAGACTACATTTTTAGCATAAATCTAGTGAAATAGATAATTATATTATTACATTTCAATGTTTTTCACTGTCAATCATCTGTCTTCCTAGATGTCTCCAAACCAATGGATCTCGAGGTTGTCCTAATTGCCGTCGATCCTCTGTGAAACCTGGATTTGTGTGAAGGAAAGAAATTGAAAGGGGAACCTGATGAAATCTATAGATTGACCTGAATGCTGGGACTAGTTGGCAAAAGGAGCTGTTCAGCTAATGTTTCTATGGGCAGCGTGGGTCACTAGACTCGTGGTTTGGCCTAAGGTGGTAATATTGGTACCATTGCTGACTAGCGTTCGTCACACGTGAAGTGTTACGTGAAATGAGGTCTGAAAACCCTCACAGGGTTGGTTTTTCATGATTTTTTTATACTTTAAGGCAGATTAATATACTATGTACTGGGAGGGAAGAGATTAATCAGTGTTTTTTGTAACAATTTGCTTCCTGGGTCAATATTTATATATTTGTGGTGGAGGTTTTTCTGTTGGGGAAGTGAAGTCCTTGTGTAACCAGTATGGACCAGCATGGTGAGATCCATCATGATGTACATATGATGGGCCAACATGAACTGTATGGCACCTTACCCACAGAACCATGGTGCTTATGGCACACTGTGTAGGGAGCCAACATGACCCTTATGGCACACCAACCTGAGGTCCGGCATGACCCTTATGGCACACCAACCTGAGAGCCAACATGACCGTGAAGGCCAACATGGGATGTATGGTCCACCATCTTGAAATCTAACATCAACTAAGATCTTGAGGGCCATCGTCACCCAAATGGCACACCATCCTGAGGGCCAACATGACCTATATTGCGTCCCATGGTGCGACCTATGTTTTAACAACTGGAAAACCAGCTTTGTATTTATAACTTTGTAACCTTTTCTATATTTACAAGACTATATCACTGCTTGGTGTCATCTCCAAGAGATGAGAGACTACTACAACCTCATTTATGGACTTCAATGGCCACCAAATGGAGCGCCAAAGAAGGTGAACTTTACAAAATTACTGGTGCTCTGTATTCTGGTGTTTCAAATTTGGGCCACATCTGCAGGAAGCCCAACATGGAGAAAACCATTTGCTTGTGTCTATATTATTCCTTGTCTCTATGGGGTGTGAGGACATTGCTCTCCTACCGTCACACGCGTTACTGTGAGGATGTTCCGTGTATCTGAAGGGATCTTATTTTCCATGAACCTACCTCCCTCTGTATATATAGTGTGACTTGTCCTGTTCTGGTGTCTCTGTATGGTCCTTCCCCTCCTGTAACGTATGACCATTTAGTCGTTTTTTATTTAATCTTATCACTTAAAGGGTGTTTCACCACAAGACAATAAAGCTTTAACCCAATGGATCAAGTCATGATATGGGTGGAGTTTTTTTCTTGGATTTAATTCTGTGTTATACATCGAAGTCTGTGTTACAGGATGTAACCCAGAGCTGTATTCATAATTCTGCTCTTTGTTAATGGAAATTGTCAGCAAATGTGCTGCACAGATGATCTCTTAACCCCTTCCCACCATTGCCCTTTTTCATTTTTTTTGCTCCCCACCTTTAAAAATATTAGTAATTTTCCCATGTACAGAGCTGTATACAGGGCTTGTTTCAAGGAATAAATTGCTGTTTTCAATATTCCATGTCGTGTACTGGGAAGCTGGAAAAAAAATTCCAAATGTAGTGAAATTAACCAAAAACACATCCCAGCAAAACCTGAAAAATAAAAAAATTAAGATGCAATGGGGCTTATTTACTAAGGGTCCGTGGCCGCTCTTTTGCCGGATTTTCCGATGTTTTCCGATTGCATTTCACGCGATCGTATTGTGGCACAGTTGCGCTGGTTTTCATGCAACAGAAATTAGGGGGAAGTGCCGTCAGACGATCCGACTGATTTGGACTGAGCGCGGGATTTAACTTTCAAATTGTGTCGCAAGACAATGCACTTACATGCACCAGGAAGAAGAAGGTGAACTCCGGCAGACCTGGGAAGCGACACATGAAGGATATCGGGCGCATGATCTTAGTGAATCGCAGCACAGTGTATTATCGCCGGACAATGCACTTTCGGGGAACTCCTCCGGATGGGTAAGTAAATTTGCCCCAATATATCATCTATCTATCTATGTATCCAGGCCCGGCGTCAGCACCCGGCCAACCCGGGGAGCTGGTCGGGCCCCTGGATCAATTGTACCGGTGTCGCTGTAAGATTGGTACAAATGATCACCATCCGGATCGATTACTTTTCTGCCTCTATGCTGCGCTCGTTGGAACAGGAAAGGTGAGTTCTCTTTTCTTTCCCGGAGAGGGGTCAGTGTTTTTTGCAGGGGGAGGGGGCGGGTCAGTGTGTTCGCAGGGGAAGGGGGGGGGGAAGTCAGTGTGTCCGCAGGGGAGGGGGGGTAGTGTGTCCACAGGGGAGGGGGGGGGGCAGTGTGGCAACTGGAGGGCGGCTCATGAAGGGGCCTACTAAGGCTCTGTCGCCCAGGGGCCCACTAAAACCTCGAGCTGGCGCTGTATGTATCTCTGAGCCAGGTGTATGACTTGTTTTTTCTGTTGTTTTTCATACTGCCGCACTGTTTTTGTGCCAGTTTTGCGCCTAAACACCAAACTAGCCGCGCATCAAAAATTCATTTATCTCCTCAATCCAGCCTGAAGGTAGCATAAACTGAGAAGAAAGACCCTGAACTCTTGTACAAAGCGGTGTATCCCCCATATAGTACAGCAGCAGAGCAGTGTATCCCCTGTATAGTACAGCAGCAGAGCAGTGTATCCCCCATATAGTACAGCAGCAGAGCAGTGTATCCCCTGTATAGTACAGCAGCAGAGCAGTGTATCCCCTCTATAGTACAGTAGTGGAGCAGTGTATCCCCTGTATAGTACAGCAGCAGTGCAGTGTATCCTCTGTATAGTACAGCAGCAGAGCAGTGTATCCCCTGTATAGTACAGCAGCAGAGCAGTGTATCCCCTGTATGGTACAGCAGCAGAGCAGTGTATCCCCTGTATAGTACAGCAGCAGTGCAGTGTATCCCCTGTATAGTACAGCAGCAGAGCAGTGTATCCCCTCTATAGTACAGTAGTGGAGCAGTGTATATCCCCTGTATAGTACAGCAGCAGAGCAGTGTATCCCCTGTATAGTACAGCAGCAGAGCAGTGTATCCCCTGTATAGTATAGCAGCAGAGCGGTGTATCCCCTGTATAGTACAGCAGCAGAGCAGTGTATCCCCCATATAGTACAGCAGCAGAGCAGTGTATCCCCTCTATAGTACAGTAGTGGAGCAGTGTATATCCCCTGTATAGTACAGCAGCAGTGCAGTGTATCCTCTGTATAGTACAGCAGCAGAGCAGTGTATCCCCTGTATGGTACAGCAGCAGAGCAGTGTATCCCCTGTATAGTACAGCAGCAAAGCAGTGTATCCCCTGTATGGTACAGCAGCAGAGCAGTGTATCCCCTGTATAGTACAGCAGCAGAGCAGTGTATCCCCTGTATAGTACAGCAGCAGAGCAGTGTATCCCCTGTATAGTATAGCAGCAGAGCAGTGTATCCCCTGTATGGTACAGCAGCAGAGCAGTGTATCTCCTGTATAGTACAGCAGCAGAGCAGTGTATCTCCTGTATAGTACAGCAGCAGAGCAGTGTATCCCCTGTATGGTACAGCAGCAGAGCAGTGTATCCCCTGTATAGTACAGCAGCAGAGCAGTGTATCCCCTGTATAGTACAGCAGCAGAGCAGTGTATCCTCTGTATAGTACAGCAGCAGAGCAGTGTATCCCCTGTATAGTACAGCAGCAGAGCAGTGTATCCCCTGTATAGTACAGCAGCAGAGCAGTGTATCCCCTGTATAGTACAACAGCAGAGCAGTGTATCCCCTGTATAGTACAGCAGCAGAGCAGTGTATCCCCTGTATAGTACAGCAGCAGAGCAGTGTATCCCCTGTATAGTACAGCAGCAGAGCAGTGTATCCCCTATATAGTACAGCAGCAGAGCAGTGTATCCCCTGTATAGTACAGCAGCAGAGCAGTGTATCCCCTGTATAGTACAGCAGCAGAGCAGTGTATCCCCTATATAGTACAGCAGCAGAGCAGTGTATCCCCTGTATAGTACAGTAGTGGAGCAGTGTATGCCCTGTATAGTACAGCAGAAGTGCAGTGTATCCTCTGTATAGTACAGCAGCAGAGCAGTGTATCCCCTGTGTAGTACAGCAGCAGAGCAGTGTATCCCCTATATAGTACAGCAGCAGAGCAGTGTATCCCCTGTATGGTACAGCAGCAGAGCAGTGTATCCCCTGTATAGTACAGCAGCAGAGCAGTGTATCCCCTGTATAGTACAGCAGCAGAGCAGTGTATCCCCTGTATAGTACAGCAGCAGAGCGGTATATCCCCTGTATAATACAGCAGCAGAGCAGTGTATACCCTGTATAGTACAGCAGCAGAGCGGTGTATCCCCTGTATAGTACAGCAGCAGAGCGGTGTATCCTCTGTATAGTACAGCAGCAGAGCAGTGTATCCCCTGTATAGTACAGCAGCAGAGCGGTATATCCCCTGTATAATACAGCAACAGAGCAGTGTATACCCTGTATAGTACAGCAGCAGAGCAGTGTATCCCCTGTATAGTACAGCAGCAGAGCGGTATATCCCCTGTATAATACAGCAGCAGAGCGGTGTATCCTCTGTATAGTACAGCAGCAGAGCAGTGTATCCCCTGTATAGTACAGCAGCAGAGCGGTGTATCCCCTGTATAGTACAGCAGCAGAGCGATGTATCCCCTGTATAATACAGCAGCAGAGCAGTGTATCCCCTGTATAGTACAGCAGCAGAGCGGTATATCCCCTGTATAATACAGCAGCAGAGCGGTGTATCCTCTGTATAGTACAGCAGCAGAGCAGTGTATCCCCTTTATAGTACAGCAGCAGAGCAGTGTATCCCCTGTATAGTACAGCAGCAGAGCAGTGTATCCCCTGTATAGTACAGCAGCAGAGCAGTGTATCCCCTGTATAGTACAGCAGCAGAGCGGTGTATCCCCTGTATAGTACAGCAGCAGAGCGATGTATCCCCTGTATAATACAGCAGCAGAGCAGTGTATCCCCTGTATAGTACAGCAGCAGAGCGGTGTATCCTCTGTATAGTACAGCAGCAGAGCAGTGTATCCCCTGTATAGTACAGCAGCAGAGCAGTGTATCCCCTGTATAGTACAGCAGCAGAGCAGTGTATCCCCTGTATTGTACAGCAGCAGAGCAGTGTATCCCCTGTATAGTACAGCAGCAGAGCGGTGTATCCCCTGTATAGTACAGCAGCAGAGTAGAGCTTTTTTACATAAACGACATGATTCGGCAGACATGTATCTGGTTAAAGGGGGCATGCTGAGACGATTAGGGGCAGGGTTAAGTGAGCCGTCGGGTCACCTCATTCACGAACAAGAGCTGGTTCATTTGCGAATGACACACCACTAGATAGAAGATATGTGTGTGGGGGAGAGGCAGGACAGATAAGTGTCCCCATGTAGCAGGATAGAAGAGAAGTGAGTGGGAGCTGCAGAAAGGACAGAGAAGTGTCCCCATGTAGCAGGATGGCCACACTGGTGTCTGTCCAAAATTACAGGGGGGCAAAAGAAGATCAGCACTGGGGGATCCCCTCCAGGAGAAGCCACTGCCGAGGAGATCACTGGGTGCAGGGTGTCACACACTTGGGTGCTGCTGTGGGGGTCATTCTCACGCTGGGGTGTGAGAGAAGCAGAGAGGAGCTTGTAGGAGGATCACATGTAAGAGCCTGAATCTAACATTGTGCCCATATTGCACCTAAAGTAAAGTACAGTCACACAATCATAGTATAGTACAGCAGCAGAGCAGTGTATCCCCTGTATAGTACAGCAGCAGAGCAGTGTATCCCCTGTATAGTACAGCAGCAGAGCAGTGTATCCCCTGTATAGTACAGCAGCAGAGCGGTGTATCTCCTGTATAGAACAGCAGCAGAGCAGTGTATCCCCTGTATATTACAGCAGCAGAGCAGTGTATCCCCTGTATAGTACAGCAGCAGAGCAGTGTATCCCCTGTATAGTACAGCAGCAGAGCAGTGTATCCCCTCTATAGTACAGCAGCAGAGCAGTGTATCCTCTGTATAGTACAGCAGCAGAGCAGTATATCCCCTGTATAGTACAGCAGCAGAGCAGTGTATCCCCTGTATAGTACAGCAGCAGAGCAGTGTATCCCCTGTATAGTACAGCAGCAGAGCAGTGTATCCGCTGTATAGTACAGCAGCAGAGCAGTGTATCCCCTGTATAGTACAGCAGCAGAGCAGTGTATCCCCTGTATAGTACAGCAGCAGAGCAGTGTATCCCCTGTATAGTACAGCAGCAGGTACTTGTAGCTTGTAGGAGGATCACACGTAAGAGCCTGAATCTAACATTGCGCCCATATTGCACCTAAAGTAAAGTACAGTCACACAATCATCCTTAGACGCACAAATTATTGATAAGAGGCAGAAACTCCACTCATCACATTTTTAAGCCCCCTGGGGTACTTTAACCCTAGGGGGTCTGATCGCTCCTACCATCAGTCTAATGTAGTCTATGGCAGTTTTGTATGGGGGACATTAATCATAGTCTGTTAGACTGTTTTGAGCGTCTTTTAGCGCAAAAATCTGGCGCATCCCGTTAATTAGGCGCATTTATGCGCACAGCAAAGATCGGCACTTAGTGGTTCTGAGTCCCTGCGCCTTATATGACATAGTGAGTGCGTCCTATACAGATGTTTGCACGGAATCTATCACAAAAGTGCGCCTAAAAAGGCACAAAATAGGCGCAGAAAATGCACCTCCTCTGAGAAGGTGCACTTCCAAAAAAACTTCCCTTTTCATTACTAAAAACATAAATTTTAGGTTCCCAAATGAAAAATTCCCACCATACAACATGGAAAATACTTCGGAGCAGTTTTAAAATGTAAAATTTCTCCAGTAACGACTTCATCATTGTCTATGGGATCATCTCTGTGAGTGATTATTGTCTTATTGTACAGATCTGAGAATATTATCAGACTACATTTCATGTAAATTATAATAAAAAAGGAAAAGACTCATTTCAGCAAGAATTATTTTTTTTTACATATCTGTAACTATCTATCTATCTATCTATCTATCTATCTATCTCATATCTATCTATCTATCTCATATCTATCTATCTATCTATCTATCTATCTATCTATCTATCTCATATCTATCTATCTATCTATCTATCTATCTATCTATCTATCTATCTCCTATCTATCTATCTATCTATCTATCTCATATCTATCTATCTATCTATCTATCTATCTATCTATCTATCTATCTATCTCATATGTATCTATCTATCTATCTATCTATCTATCTATCTATCTATCTCATATCTATCTATCTATCTATCTATCTATCTATCTCCTATCTATCTATCTCATATCTATCTATCTATCTCATATCTATCTATCTATCTCATATCTATCTATCTATCTATCTATCTATCTATCTATCTATCTCATATCTATCTATCTATCTATCTATCTATCTATCTATCTATCTATCTCATATCTATCTATCTATCTATCTCATATCTATCTATCTATCTCATATCTATCTATCTATCTATCTATCTATCTATCTATCTATCTATCTTTTATTATGAAGCATTACATTACAGACACACATTTTCTTTGCTAAACAGTAGATTTTATTTTAGCCATAGGTGAACTTTCCGTGCGGATTATTTATAACATCTGTTTTCTTCCATTCTCGTGCCAAGCCCAGTATTAGGAAGGTCCATGGAGATGTATCTGTGCTGTGCGAGTTTCCGGGCGCCATCTGCTGTCCAGCGGAGAAATCACTGAAGATATTTTTTTCTCACTAGATAATTGAAGCTGATTATGAAGGGACATCATTCAGCTGTTTTCGTGATGATGGAGCTGCAGGGCACAAGTGCAACAAAAATGAACAAACTATCACCAAAATATGCACATTATTTATCAGGCTTGGTAGAAGTACCGTACTATTTGATGGTAACCTTCCTTCCCAAAATTATGAAATAAGGCTCCGGATGAGGGGTAGATGAGGGTAGGCACCCTCCTAGGGCGCCACTTGAATTGGGGGGGGGGGGTGCAATTCTGCCCAGGGCCTCATACAAAGTGATTTAAAAGTTTTAAGTTACCCAATATAATATTAATACAAACTACAGACCAACTGCAAAAAAGAAGCGACTAAGCAGCTGCATCAGTTGTAAAAATTTTATAAACGCGTATGACCAGTAAATAAACAGCGAATAATTTGAGACTGTCATGAACGCTGGCACAATAGGGGCTTATTTACTTAGTGTTGCGTATTACACTTTCGGCGAACTGTTCACGGTTTTCGGGATTTGCACAGCTTTGACAGGTATTTAAAAGGGGGTTGCGCTGGGAATGTGTCACATGCGATCGGATTGTGGGGCAGCTGCGCAGCTTTCATGCGGCAGAAATCAGGGGGGCGGCCGTCGGACAATCCGACTGATTAGGACTAAGTGCGGGATTTAACTTTCAGATTGTGTCGCAAGATCAAGCACTTACATGCACCAGGAGGAAGATGGTGAACTCCGGCGGACCTGAGCGGGGAAGCGACACGTGCAGGATATCAGGTGCACGATCTTAGTGAATCGCGGCACAGTGCATTATACACGGACAATGCATTTTCGGTGAACTCCACGGACGGGTAAGTAAATGTGCCCCGTAGTGTGTCCTTATGGAACCCATCCCAAGCGGTTGGAAGAATGGTTAGGTTGGGTGGTTGGGGCCACGATATGAGTAGACAGGGGACCATAGTATGCAAGGACAGGGGGGGACAGGGGGCCACACACAGTGCAAGAGGAGGGGGACACACTGGGGCAGATTTACTTACCTGGGCCGTTCGCGATCCAGCGGCACCTTCTCTGCGTTGGATTCGGGTCCGGCCGGGATTCATCAAGGTAGTTCCTCCGCCGTCCACCAGGTGGCGCAGCTGCGCTGAAAAGCATCCGAGTGCCCTGAAATTCACCGAGCCGGACCAAGTGAAGGTAAGCGTGTCCCAAGCGACACTTTTATTGTTTTAAATGCGTCCGAATCCGTCGGGTTTTTTGCTCGGCCACGCCCCCCGATTTCCGTTGCGTGCATGCTGGCGCCGATGCGCCACAATCCGATCGCGTGCGCCAAAATCCCGGGGCAATACAGGGATATTCGGCGCAAATCGGAAATATTCGGGTAACATGTCGGGAAAACGCGAATCGGGACCTTAGTAAATTACCTCCACTGTGAGAGAGGACAGGGGGCCACAATATGAAGGGTACGGAGGACAGGAGGCCACAGTAAAAGTGGGGAAACAAAAGCAAAGGGAGGATAAAATGAAAGCGGTGGTAATACATGTTGCTGACTTGCATTATGGGGTCTTATATCGGGTCCATAGAGGAGTTATGATATATTTGGGGGTGCGGCAGGAGCGAGGCAATGGGTGTGGTTTTGGAAAAAAAGGGAGGTACTTTCTGTCTTTCTTTTTATGGCCTAAAAGTTGGGAGGTACACCATCATCACCACACACTCCTCCATAGATGTCTGGGTCAAGGTCCTATCACATACCACAGCGCATGTAAAAGTGCCTTTTGTGAGTCTATTTTTTGCACCTCATTTTTTCTTTAAAGTTTTGTCTCTTTGTCAAATGCAGATTGTTTGCTTTTTAGACTTATTAGGCGCAAACTTTTGCGGAACTCATACTATTGCTTTTCCAGCGCATGGTCAAGACTGGTCAAGCATTCTTGCCCAATTATTTGTGCCCTTTGAGGCGCAAAGCAATCTTAAATAAGGTGCAAACATCTTAAAGCAGGAGAAATGCAAAGACAAATTAAATACGGCGCTTGGTCCGAATCAGTCGGACCGTCCGACCACATGCCCCCTAATTTGTGTAGCATGGAGGACAGTGCCGCTGCGCCACAAAAGGGTCGCTTGCGCCACAATCCCAGCGCAGACAACTCTTAAATACAAGCCTTTTTAGCTACGAAAAACGTGAACAGTCCAAATAAAGTGCGTCGCAAAGCAGTGCAAAAACCTTAGTAAATGTGCCCCTTTATGTTAAAGCTGCACCAAAAAAAAAGTTGGTGCTCGCAGAGCACTGCAGGGGGCATCAGATTCATGCAGAACGTGCGCCAGTGCTGATGAATCTGGCGCCCCCTACACACTCCACAGACAAACTACGCATAGTACTGACTGCACAAGTTCTGATAAATGTGCCCCAATGTGTGCCTACACCAGCTATAGCTATGACGCTCATGTCCCCCTCCCTCATGGCCCTGGCTTTGTACAATATCCCCCCTAATGTTACGTGTGCTAATAATCTGCAATTAGAAACTCTACCTGCCCCGTATCATTCATGTCTGATCTCTGTGCAGTGTTAGGTCCATTCTGAGGCCTGGCAATATTCCACAATACAATCACCTGCCATTAGAGATGATTTAGCGGCGGGAGATGAATGTTATTCTGGGATCAAAGGAGGAAATGAAATAGTGCGGAGATATGATAACTATGGATGTAACAATAGGACTGCTCCTATCCAGCCAAAATATGAAAAGGGAACATTCTCAATAGAAACGTGACTGCACATTCAACACAGGGGGCAGATTTACTTACCCGGTCCATTCGCGATCCAGCGGCGCGTTCTCTGCAGTGGATTCGGGTCCGGCCAGGATTCCCTAAGGTAGTTCCTCCGCCGTCCACCAGGTGGCGCTGCAGCGCTGAAAAGCATCGGAACGCACTGGAATACACCGAGCCGGGCTGAGTGAAGGTAAGTGCAAGCTCCGCAACAGATTATTTTTTTTTTAAATGCGTCGGTTTTTCCAAATCCTTCGGATTTTCGTTCGCCCACACCCCCCGATTTCCGTTACGTGCACGTGCGCCACAATCCGATCGCGTGCGCCAAAATCCCGGGGCAATTCAGGGGAAATCGGCGCAAATCGGAAATATTCGGGTAACATGTCGGGAAAACGTGAATCGGGCCCTTAGTAAAGGGGTTTTCTCAATGAATGAAAATAGGGAGTAAATGTCTGATCGCTGGAGCTCAGACTGCTCGGACCCTCAGAGACTATGATAACAGAGGTCCACAAGGGCTCCTGAGTTCCCCATATTGGTTCTCAAACAGAGCTCCATTCACTTTTATAGGGCTGGGGCCCTATAGATTCCTGAAGTCCCATAGACGTAAATGGAGCCATTGTCAAGCAACACCTAGGCCCCAATTTTTGTGATCAGTATTAAAAATGAAATATAAAGTCTTCCATTGTTTTGTGTCTGCAGATTCTACATGTTTTCATGGTAACAGACTACAAAAAAACCCCAGTGTAGTCTAGCCTTATCACCATACTTTACCCTACCCATCCCCTACTAACTTACTAGTGACAGAGGGAGGAGATTGCTAAAACATCGGGATTAGACAAACCCTGTATAGTTTGCGATCCGTGACCTCTTGAGTCTTACTTACAACTTGCCCAGAGTGTGAGGTAGGGACTCCAGGGACAGGCACGTAAAGTTGACCAAAGCCAAAGGGGCCACAGATAATTGGGGGTCACAGTATCCAGACTCCCACCTTTTAAAAGTTCTGACATGTTGAACGTTTGAAGAAACTCTCGGAACCCTAGATAGTTGTCTCTAGCTCCTGTTCCTTCTCAGTTCTACAAATTCTATGCACGAGACCTTCAACCCCAACCAGTCCTCCATGAGTTATGATAACAGTCTACCTAAAGGGGGCCTAATGTGACAAGAGCTCTGACCGCTTTTTTAGGAATAGAGTCGTTCCCCATTCAGAAAACATGCACACTAAACTATGCTGGCCGGGTATCTGGGTCATGAAGGTTTCATCCCCATATCAGGTTGCTTCAAACTGAACATTAACCTTTAAGTGAACCTGTCAGCAGGAATGTCATTTTTATCTGATGACAGGTTCCAATAGCCTATGCTTTGCTGATTTTTTTTTTCAGTTCTTTATAAACATTTATTTCACATTACCTGGATCCCTGCCAGTAGTGTGTGGTGAGACCTGGGGGAGGGGGCAGCTACAGCCTGTATGTGTCTGTGTCAGTCACGTCTCCTCCACTTGCAGCTTCCTCCTCCCTTCCTGACATGTGCATTGAGGACGGAGGGGGGTGGTGTGTAGAGAAAGTAGAGGAGACACAGGCACACACAGGCTACAGCTGCCTCACCACTGGCAGGGAGCCAGGTAATGTGAAATAAAGTATTATAATGTACTGAAATGATTCAGAACATAAAATTGGTCACTAGCTAAAATATGACATTCCTGGTGACATGTTCTCTTTAATGTTTGGTATATAGTCATTATGGGACACAGCCTCTACTTACAGAATGAGTATGTAGCGGAGAAGCCGGGAGCCTGGACAGAGGAGTCACTGTGAAAATGAACCATAAGAGTATGGGAAGAAGACTTGAAATCCATCTTGGGAAGGTGACCACATTTCTTGACTTGTCTCCGACCATCACGAAGGAGGAAATAGTCATAGGTGCAGCCCGGTGATGGTTCCAACGTAAATGGAGCAACATGGAGTGTAATCTATAATGACAACACAGGGTTAAATATAGTGTATTGATGAAACATTCTTAGGAGAGATCATCAATGTCAGATTAGTGGATGTCCAACACCCAGCTGTCCCAAAATCAGATACTGATGTTGGTTACATAGAAGTCTATGCAGAGGGGAGGGGGAAGTGAGTCACAGCAGCTAGGTTTCTGCCCGCAATGATCTCATATACTCACAGTTGAATATTATTTTCTACAATTGTTTGGTACACTTTAAGACAGGAAATATCTACCTTGTTACCAGCAGGTGCAGATAGGACCCACACACAGTTCATTAAGTTGGGGTATTTCGAGGGAAAATCGGGAGTCGAAAAGTTCCCGGTTTTGCTGATTAAGTTTCCTCCACACTTTACTGTAATTTAAGAAAAGCAAAATGTTACTGTTTACCATGAATAAGAACAGAGTCACATAGACCCAGTAATTTATTGATGGTATCCATAAAGTAGAACGCTAAAAACTGATCCGACCCTAGTTCCTGTTACACTATAGCAGAGTTTTGTGCTCTCCATAACTTTCCCATAAGAATGGATCTGTATTGGATCATATGGACTGGTGGTAGCTCTGATGGAACCACTATGGAAGGCTTCAACTAAATGAGGCTGTAGAAATAGGTAATAAAGGGGCTCCCTTTAGTGTGTAAAAGTTTCGACACATTAATAAGAAAAGAAGAAGGACAGATAGAAGAACAATAAAGATATGTAATCCCAACAGGAAGTTGTAATGTGCGGAAAACCTTTCAGGAAGCGCTCCTGTTCTCTACAGTGCCTCCGCAGGAGGAATAAGGTATCACATAGTCCCTACAGAAAACAACAGGGCTGTGTATGTAATAGGTCCTCCAGAGATATAGGCTTTCTTTATAGTTGCTTGAGGACCCTAAATATTTTTAGGTCCATATAAAATATCTCGTTTACTATTAATTTTTATTTACATGCAACAAACAGAAGAAAATTTGTACTCACTTGCCGTGTATACCGCCTTAAAGCTGCCTTCGATCCCCGAGCTGGTAAATTCTATTCTGACAAATTTCCCAGAGGAAATCTTGGCTGGTGGAGTAATGTTTCCACAGGTTTTGTTGATGAGAATGGGGGACTCTCTGCTGAGTCCATTGTATACAGTGATGGAGGCCTGGGCACAGCCAGGGGAGGACTGAACACTGAAAGACTCAAACTGCAGCAGAACCTGGAAGGAAGCAAATTCTCGACTAGGCCGGAGCAGACGTAAGACATTTATCTTGTAATATTTCATGGCATACCTTGTCCTCTGGGACCCGGATCATCCACATGCAATCGGTAACGTTTGGGTTCTTCTTGGACTCCCATGAAAATGTTCCATGAGCATCTGGCAGGAGGTAACTACAGATATCTAAAATAAGACAAGAGACAGCTAGGTTCTGATCTTCTCCATAATATAGTCATGGAACTTCTAAACGTTCCCTATAGGATTGCGCCCAATGGGGGTCATTTACTAAGGGCCCGATTCACGTTTTCCCGACATGTTACCCGAATATTTCCGATTTGCGCCGATTTCCCCTGAATTGCCCCGGGATTTTGGCGCACGCGATCGGATTATGGCGCATCGGCGCTGGCGTGCAAGCAACGGAAATCGTGGGGTGTGGCCGAACGAAAACCAGACGGATTCAGAAAAACAGCCGCATTTAAAACAAAAAATCTGTCACGGAGCTTGCACTTACCTTCACTCAGCCCGAGCCGGTGAACTCCAGCGTGTTCCGATGCTTTTCAGTGCAGCAGCGCCACCTGGTGGACGGCGGAGGAACTACCTTAATAAATCCCGAATCCAGCGCAAAGAACGCGCCGCTGGATTGCGAATGGACCGGGTAAGTAAATCTGCCCCTATGTCTCCTTATCTCTACATGTTTTGCTTTTTTAAGGAGTGGTTTATTGGCCAAAAAGAAGACCCAGGACTCCCATGAGACATCTTGTTTGACACATGCTTCCTAGTCTTGAATGAATAGACATTGACAGGTCGGCCACAGATCAAAGAGATCTATTTTTGTAATCTCTCTTACTCCGCGCGCAATAATAAGTCACATCGAAAAAGCTTCCTGTAAAAATCAATAACCCTCAACGCTACATTTACTCTTCCTGTGGTCACTGTGTCAATACAAGTTACTGAATACGCTGGATTCTGGAGGACACATTTATACATCTTCATCGGCTCGTCCTCCACAACTTAACTGCATTCATAGAGCTTGTTAATCTTCGCCACATCCAAGGAACTTAGGCCAACGCGTTGCCCGATCATCGTATGGGGGTTGCCAGTCGGTTCAAGGGTAGGTTTTCCAGCATTGTTAGCAAAGGCGAACCTATGGGAGATATAGACAAGTGACATTGAAGACTATCTAGCCATAAACGCATCAGAATAGCCCTAAAGCATGAACGTCTGTAGGAGTGGCCCATGTAACATAGATAGTTGGTATGAACTATCAAGTTCAACCAAGGGTGGAGGGCTAGGTTGCAAATCTGACCTCACTTCTATAGAGTCATCCGAGAAGTCCCATGGAAGTGAATGAAGCGCGGATTAGAGCTCACTACATATGAGGAACATCAGAAGACCTATAGGTCCTCATTCTCATGATCACTAATATTAGCTGTCATGTTTTATACTCTTACAGTCAGCGTCATTTGACCCAGCTTACTTGCCGTAGTGTAGAACAGACAGGTAGTCGTAAGGCACGCCGAGGTTCTGGGTGCTCATCTTGTAGAAGTTGCGTTCTTTGTCTACAAGGATAGAGGACAGCAATGGATACTACATGATGATTGAAGATGGTTTGGTTTATTGAGGTTTTTATTGAGGTTTATTGAGGCTCATAGTTCTGAAGTCTTGAAGTCAACTCAGATACTCAACCAAAACCAATAGGGGACCAAGAAGCAAACATCTACTGACCACCTTAAAGGAAGAACAAAGCTTTTGTTTCCTCAAATGAATGTTGCACCTGTTCCCCTGACCCCCAACAACCCCCGAGTGATAATACCCACACTTGTAGCTTGTGTAGCCGCCTCCCTATAATGTCCCCTTTTTGTTGACCCACCAATTTATAGTCACCCTTTTTTTGAAAAGCCAACTTTTTGACAGACCTATCACTCCTTTTTTGTGAAATTAAAGAAAAACAGATACTTACCTCTCTTGGTACACCCACAATATTTTTGCCTTCAACTCTGCTACTGCTGTGTGTGGCTCTGAACCTGGTAGGTACAATGACGTGGCAAATTGCTCTTCCCGCCATCTTTAAATGCCCAGAGCTGTGGGAAAGGTCGAATGGTGGAGCTAGAACTGCTCCCTGCTACTCCATTGAGTTCAACTCCAAGTTTTACCTCCCACCACCTCAACCCCAACCTCTAAAATCAATGGGGCACATTTACTTACCCAGTCCAGTCGCGATCCAGGGGCGGGTTCTCCGACGCTGATTGGGGTCTGGCCGAGATTCACTAAGGTAGTGTCCACCAGGTGTCGCTGCTGCGCTGAAGTCCGACGGAGTTCACTGGAGTTCAATATCCTATCCTGGGTGCAGCTAAGCGCGTGTCAAGCGACACATTTTTTTTTTAAAGTTCTGTGGTTCTTCCGAATCCGTCGGGTTTTCCGACAGCCACTCCCCCAATTTCCGTTGCATGCATGTCGGCGCCGATGCGCCAAATCAGTAATATTCAGGAAACCCAATGAAAAATAGCGATTCGGGCCTTTAGTAAATGACCCCAGATGTGTGTCCCACCAGACCTGGAAAAATTGGGAGTTACCTGGCCATACACATCAGATAAGCATCAACTGAACCTAACATCTCCCTGGTAGCAGATGAGGTGTGAGAGAATGAGGGGGTTGAATATGCCCGATTCTTTTGTTTTCAGGGGTCGTACCTTGATTGATGTTTCCCCAGTTGATGCGGATGTACTTGTCTCTGTCGCTGCGGCACTGCTCATGCTGGAAGCCCAGAGAGTGAAGCAGTTCATGTTGTATGATTCCCCAGTGCAGACATCCTGGTGTCATGAGGGACAGGTCTTGTGGACCCCCTACACGCCCAACGTAGGACCAGCACCTTCACCAAAGCATATTAGAGAGACATTATCATAGGGAATAGGGATCAGATAGAGATGAATAGGGATCAGATAGGTGATCAATGTCTAGAAACCCCCTTCAAGATTAAGGGAACTGTATTTTAGGCAATCTCCTAACATGTACATTGACTATGACCAAGTGGATTTCTGGTGCCCCCTCTAGTCCTATGTATGGGGGGCACGTGCCCCGCCACCCCCATTATTACAGAACATCACCATTATAAGATCCAGGTAGAGAGTTGAGTTAAGGATAACATGATGTGAATAACAAGCCACACAGTGATCTCATCTCTTTGATTAAGCGGCAGAGCGGCCATTGATCGCGTCCAATTTACTGTTATGAAAGTGGAATGGTGTTTAATAAAGCGTGCGGCATGAAAGGGCGAGGGCTGACCCCAATCACGGAGAGAAGGAGGCTTTGTTATATTGACCAACTCATCAATGTCCACATCGGTAACGAGCTACATGGCCGCCGTCTTGTTTAAACCTGCCGGTATTTACATGTCATCGCTTTGTAACGTTGATTTGCTTATATTAGCGCACAATTATAGATAAAACGCCCCATTTTAGCTCATTTGTATCCAAAATTGCCCAAAATGGGATGAAAATGCAGCTTCGAATGCATATATTTTATCAGAATACTTATTGTAACCTCTGTGATTATGTGTAATATATAAATCATAGGGCAGTTGTGAATGCATCAGGTAATTTCTGCTGCCCTCCCTGAGGAAAATAAGGATAAGGAAATAGGATTCGAGCAGGATTTCTGAGTAAAAGTAGAGTAAATCTTGACAGGACTCCAAGAAGAGATGGTGAGTCCTGATTACTCCGCCCACAAACAGTGATTGACAGTGAGAGCCCTGATTACTCCACCCACACACAGTGATTGACAGAGAGAGTCCTGATTACTCCACCCACACACAGTGATTGACAGTGAGAGTCCTGATTACTCCACCCACACACCGTAATTGACAGTGAGAGTCCTGATTACCCCACCCACACACAGTGATTGACAGTGAGAGTCATGATTACTCCACCCACACACAGCGATTGACAGTGAGAGTCCTGATTTCTCCGCCTACACACAGTGATTGACAGTGAGAGTCATGATTAACCGCCCCCACACACGGTGATTGACAGTGAGAGTCCTGATTACTCCGCCCACACACAGTGATTGACAGGGAGAGTCCTGATTTCTCCACCCACACACAGTGATTGACACAGAGCCAATTAAACGCTCATTCGAGGTTATAATGAATGACTTTAGTGTTTATCTTCTTGTGCTAATTGCTCCATTAACCCCCGCATTGTCTTGCCACTCACAATGTGACTACACACAGGATGACTCTCTTCAATAGGTGACACACAGTTGTCACCACCCTCCCACCTGTGTGATAATAACTCATTCAGTCTATGGTGAGATGCACAGAGAGACAATGGGCCACATTTATCACTTGTTTTTTCTGTTGTTTTTGCGCCTTTTCGTTTAGGCGCACCGTTTTTGCGCCATTTTTGCGATTAAACGTCAAATTAGCCGCGCAGCAAAAATAACCACCTTTCCCTCATCTATCGTTCAATTCCAGATGTTTTGCTGCGCCTAATGATATTCATCACGTGCGACTTTTGCATTTAGGCGCAAAAACGGGCGCAAAAACACTCCAGCCCGAAGGTGGCGTTATCTGAGAAGAAAGCACTGAGCCCCTTTGCAGAACAGCTCATTTCTAGCAGCAGAGCACAGCCAGACACTGGTACATATAATAGATACATTAGATACACTGCAGACACTGGAACATATAATAGATACATGAGATACATTACAGACAGGAGCTGCAGACTCTATTTACAGTCCATCACCTTCTATTTACAAAATATTCTGCAAAACGCTGAGCTCACAGCAAGAGAGAAGAGAAGTTTGCACAAGTTTGCAGAAGCTTGCAGAATTTAGCAGATACTGCAAAAACAAGTGTCCCCCATGTAATTCTGCACAGTATCACCAGTGTGTCTGAGGGGGATACTGTGCAGAATTACAGGGGTGCAGCAGGAGACCAGCACTGGGGGATCCCCTCCAGTAGAAGCCCCTGCTGAGGAGGTCACTGGGTGCTGGGTGTCACACACCTGGGTGCTGCTGTGAGTGTTATCTCCATTCTGGGCTGTGGGAGAAGCAGAGAGGAGCTTGTAGCAGGATCACATGTAACTGCCCGAATCTAACATTGCGCCTAAACTATGTTAAAGTAAAGTGATTAATAAGAGGCAGAAAATATACTTATCACAGATGGTTGTAGCTTGTGATAATTCTGGCAAAACAGTGCGCCCGAATTTAGGCGCAACTACTACACTAAGGCGCACAGAAGTGATAAATGTGGCCCAATGTATTTCATCCCAGGAATTTTCCTATATTCAGTGTCTTTTTTCTACAAATACAATGATTTTCCATCAAAATATATCCCATTGCTGCACATTCTTAAAGGTGTTGTCCAGGATTTACTGAGGATCTATCCTTGGGCCATCAATAGTTGAATGGCGATTACAACACTTGGCCCCCAGCTGTTTCCTATAGCGGGTCCTGCAGTGTTCCTGTAATTAAAGAGTTGTGGGTGTCAACCCCCGACTGGTCAATTATTAATAGCCTATCCTGAAAATCCTTTAGTCAGTGGAGCGTTAACACCAAATTTTACCCCATCGAACTAGCAGCCCCTCAGGTAGGGTATGAAATGTGCTTTCTAGAATTCCCTCTTTTATGTGAAATCTTACCTTTTTACCTATAAAAAAAATCTCCTCCAAAGTCATGAGACAATGAGCAGAGAAGAGTCATTTTTTACCTTAGATAAGTCAAGTTTAGAGGCCACAAAGGGATGATCACTTCCCCTTGCCCCTGCCTTCTATTCTGTAGCACCTGCCATAGATACATGGTGCATACTAAAGATATGAATCTCATCTTGCAGATGACATCAGGCTTGTGGTTCCGTGATCTACAGAACAGGAGATACGGGTAGTTGGAATACCGTTTTAATACAAACCTAGGGGGACTCTTTGTACCGCCATGAAGCATTAAGCACACATGGGACCTAATGCAGTATTACATTGGAGACGGTAAAGAAATGTAGCGCTCACCCATCATAGGGCCGGATCCTCAGATAACTGGACTCTCCATGACGTGGACTGAACCGTACACATGTAAGTACCGCCACCTCCTCCATGGCAGCCTGGATGAGCGTCTTCTCCTCTAGGGCTGCGCACCACATATTCCTTTAAGTTACTGAGAACAATGTTATACACGTCCTAGACAGAAGAGGTAGGTACTTACTGTAGTTGCCAGACAAGGTGTAAGGCACATGGACCAAACCATTTATTGCTTTGGACCAGAGACAGGATTTCCCTCTACAGATCACAGCGTTCCTGTTTCGTTTAACAGCAATGTCTCCTTGTAACATAAAGCGGGAGCTACCTGGATGGAGAGGTAAGAGATGCAGAGGAAATTCCCAAAATTTTGTTAAGCCCCAATTTTAACCATTACATCTGCCAAGGCACCAAAACTAGAGGTCACAGGGTTAGAGCGGGGAGCTGGCAGCTTTCTTCTTATGTGACCGTATCTGCGCCCTAGGGATGCTGATACAGTATGGACTCACAATGTTGCTGTACAGGGGCTTAACTAGAAGCTGATGGGCCCCAATGCAAAGTCTGTGCCGGGCCCCCGACTATAATGTATGGTTTATAGTAATAGTCTTCTCATATGGTAAAGTGACACTATAAGGGTCCCCTAAACCTCTTGGGCCCGGGTGCGACCGCATCCTCTGCACCCCCTAGAGTTACGCCCTTGTTGCTGTAGGTTACATACCTTGGTTTGAAGATAAGATATCGGTGAAAATATCATCGCTGAGATGTGTTCCATCTATTCAAAGGAAACACGGCGGAAGGTTAGAAACGTTATTCTGACACTCCCCAAAATTTACTAACAAGATACAGACTGACCTGTACGACTGGATCCCAAGTGTGAATTCTGCGATGAAACGTAACAAAAAACAAACTTAGAACACAAAGGACGATTTTTCCATCAAAAATACAGTACCCATAGTAATATTACAGGTTTATATGTCGTTGGGTGCACATAAAGCATCATTCAAATAATACTGCCACCTAGTGGCCACATAATGCTGCCATACTGTGACCACTTCATACTATTGTGCAATTTCAACATAACATTGTCAGATATTGCTGAGGTTATTACACCAGTCTATACTGAATAATTACTCTATATGAGTCTAAATAATACCGCCATCATATGTTTGAAGGTACCAAAACGTGTCTCATTTAATGTTGTCTGAGGTCCGTATTGTTGGAACCTACATCCGTGAAAATGCCGATTCATGCAGTGTACTATGTAATATGTATATATACATATTATGCTGTATAATTTGAGGCATAATATGGATATAATGGTGCACATCCTCCATTCTTTTGTGTGTCAGTCAGATGCAGGGGCCCCCTGACACTGTGGGCCTCATAGCAGCTGCTATGGCTACTACTACTGTAGTTATGCCCCTGGAAATAGGATATGTTCTATTGGTAGAACAATCTTTAGGGCTACCTATAGGGCACAGGCTCATGGGTATCAGATGTATAGGAAGACATGGGATGTGTAGGTAGATCCCTATACACATAACCTGGGTCTATAAGAACTATGTCCTCCTGCTAACATGGGACCAGACACTAAGTTTAATGTATACATTTTATATGTAATGTCCTATGAGTACATATAATACTAATAATAAAGCCATAAATTGAACAAAACTACAATCAGCTGTAAATATGTCAAATAAAATGCACATTTATATAATAGAATTACAGAAAGAATCCATAAAACACCTTAGAAGACAGAGCCGAGGAGCTTCCCACCTAAATATTATTACTTACGGTATTAAGTCCCCACATTTAGGCCCAAAATGTATTAAAAAAATGAGGCACAAGAGCTTACAATCTACTGATGCCTCTCATAATAGAACAGTACGACGACTAAATAGTTGAGTTTGTACATAGAAAATCTGAAGAAAGGTCGATGTAAATGTATATAATAGATATAGATATAATACGTACCGGCTGGGGGTTACCCGCACACAAGCCTAGGATGACTAGGAGGAGGGCGGGCGACATGGTGCTGGATGGGTGAAATGTGATGAGGACGGTTCCCGGTGGTTATATATCAGGATTAGGGAGGGGGACGTGAGGGATGATGACATGGGGAGCGCTGATATGGAACGTGATGAGAGGCGGAAGGTGGAAGGATTCTGAAAATGTTTTCTCATTTGACCTAAAGCCAAGAAGAAGATGGTGATAAACAAATAAAATGGTGGCGGAATCAGAAAACATTGGCACGCATAAGGATTGAAGTGACATCTCCAGCTGGGCCTAACAGTATATGGGGGCAGATGAGGGCCAGGAGATGGGTGGCTGGCTCGGATGTAGTAGCCTGCATCAGTCATTGCCAGGACCTGGTTATTACCCTCAAATGTATATTTTATAATCCCCTGGTGTAATGCAGGCTGTCTGATTGGCTGGTTCCTTAGAACATTGCAGGGACTGGCTCCCAAATTCTATAAATATATAAGCACTGTCATGGGTTCTGGGTCTGCAATGCCGGAACACTATGTAAAAATAATTTCCCCACTAGGGGATCAATAAAGTTGTATCTTAAATTTGGAGGTCATGGCAGCACAGTCCTAGTGAAGGCTTCTTCTAGACCCAGAAGTGTGAAGCAAGAAGAGGTATGCACATGGTAACAAGGTTACCCCAGGGCCACTCCTGGTGTATGTAATGCTTCCTGGCTGATAGTAGAGGGGAGGTCCATGATGTTAGCAGCTCTAGCCAGGAACTTACGTGTGAAATTAAGGTTGTGATAAACTTATAGTTCCTTTAGAAGCAGAAACAGGCTGTGCAACTTTCCACGCTGGTGGCATGCAATGGCTGGATCAAATGCAAGATAAACTTCCCCTTGTTTAAGGGGTCTGTAGAGCTGAGTAAATCTTCCCCGAGCTGTATCAGCTCTGCTGCAACAAATCAGTTGTGTTGTGTTCAAACAGAAATCTCAAGATGGAAACCCAGTAGCCATGGTAGTGCTTATATATTTATAGAATTTCGAGCCAATCCCGGGAATGTTCTAAGGAACCAGCCAATCAGACAGCCTGCATTGCACCAGGGGATTATAAAATATACATTTGAGAGTAACAAAAGAGGGTAACTATTTGGTGTAAGAATACAATACATGTAGAAGAACACTCTAGCCTGGGATTACCATGGGAGAGGTGAGCATGTGATGTAATTAAAGGGGATGACGTGCACAAACCCTGCAGGTTGAATGTAATAATTCTACGCCTGATCCAGGTCCTGGTGGCAATGACCTGTGATAAGAACTTATGCAGGCTATTTTTAATGCACAGGCCCAATGTGGGTAAGATTATGACACACTCCATGCCCCTTCCCACTCACTTCACCTGGAGGGGCAAGTACTTGAATAGGGTCCTGATATATAAAGAAGGCATGGTGACACATTTTATCATCACTTTTCCTGGCTACTTCACTCCAAATTACCTTCTCCAGCACCGACATAACCAAAAGGGGTGCAGGAGTCACCTGCGTACCTGAGAAATGGGGGGCACATTATAACATATGACCCTAATTCATATAAGAAGACCCCAGTATTATATACAGCATAGTATTGGTGGGCCCCATGGTTAGTACCCCGGAGTTCTGTCTCTAGGATCCAGACTAATGTTGTTTCCAAATTTATGTCTGAGATTTTCTGTGTTTTTTCCAAATAGTGAAGAAATTGAGGAAGAAAATGAGGAGGAAGCGATGGAGGAAGGGGAGGAACCATTGATGTAAGTGATCGGGGGTCTCATAAATCTTTCCTCCCACCATTCCTCCTTATTTTCTGTGATGAGTTTCTTCTATGATGGGTCTTACAGGATATCCTGGTAGTGGTATCCACATAGGTCGGTGCTAATATTCGTCATTATTGGGGGTACTTGTAACCATGTTCCCGTCATGATCCCAGAACAGCCAGGATCTTCTTAAAGGGATAGCATGGGGCTGCTCAGAACCTTAGGGATAGACTGGGTACTGCCTATAAAATGGCGGTAGCTAATTGGGTTCTGTCTTAGGGGCCAGTTTCTGAATAGGTCAGAATAGGGCCACTTTCCCACTATATCCATCTGACTCCGCCTACTGGACTCCTTTGGGTACAGGCCCTGATGCTCACCACTAGGCTTGGTAAGATACAATCATTTATTATTATTTAACTATGTAGATGTTTTTTCCTATGGCGGTCTGGTTTTAATTACTTTATTGTGTAGTTTCATTTTTTTTGGCACTATTTTTGTGATTTTAGACATACTTGTTAATGTTAGTAATGTTTTATTGTAAACACCTCACCTTGGATTTTGCCTGGTCATGTGATGTCACACAGGTGCACGGCTTGTTATATCCCTGGCCATGTGATGTCACACAGGTGCAAAGCTCGTTATCCCCCTGGTGATGTGATGTCACACAGGTGCACGGCTCGTTACATTCCTGGTCATGTGATGTCACACAGGTGCGCGTCTCGTTATATCCCTGGTCATGTGATGTCACACAGGTGCACGGCTCGTTATATCTCTGGTCATGTGATGTAATACAAGTGAAAGGCTCGTTAAATCCTTGGTCATGTGATGTCACACAGGTGTTCGGCTCTTTATATCCCTGATAATGTAATGTCACACAGGTGCACGTCTCGTTACATTCCTGGTCATGTGATGTCACACAGGTACATGGTTAGTTATATCCTTGGTCATGTGATGTAACACAGGTGCACGGCTCATTATAACCCTGGTGATGTGATGTAACACAGGTGCACGGCTCGTTATATCCCCGGTCATGTGATGTCACACAGGTGCACGGCTCGTTATATCCCTGGTCATGTGATGTCACAAAGGTACACGGCTCATTATATCCTTGCCATGTGATGTCATACAGGTGCGCGTCTCGTTATATTCCCGGTCATGTGATGTCACACAGGTGCACGGCTCGTTATATCTCTGCTCATGTGATGTCACACGGGTGCACGGCTCGTTATATCCCTGGTCATGTGATGTCACACAGGTGCATGGCTCGTTATATCCCTGGCCATGTGATGTCACACAGGTACACGGCTCATTATATCCCTGGTCATGTGATGTCACACAGGTGCACGGCTCGTTATATCCGTGGCCATGTGATGTCATACAGGTGCGCGTCTCGTTATATTCCCGGTCATGTGATGTCACACAGGTGCACGGCTCGTTATATCTCTGCTCATGTGATGTCACACGGGTGCACGGCTCGTTATATCCCCTGTCATGTGATGTCATACAGATGCACAGCTCATTATATCCCTGGTCATGTGATGTCATACAGATGCGTGTCTCCTAATATTCCTGGTCATGTGATGTCACACGGGTGCAGTATTGGAAAACTTGTAGCAAAAAACGTAGTGTATTGCAGCTTTGTCTCATTAAAAAGTAAAGCATTGTGTAATATTGACCACTGTATTGAGTCATATCCCCCCCCCCCCCCCCCCAAATTGTAAATACCACATTTAAACCTAATCTTATTTTTAACAACCTGTTTAGCTACGCCCGTCCTCCGGTGGTGACGCACTGGATATTCTCCGAATATTGAATGGAATTTTAACAAATCTCCTCCGCATGCTCCGGATGTTCCTGGCTCTACATCTGCAGGAACTTGGACAGTAGGGGGCGCTCTATGCCCATGTACTGTGGTTGGTTATCATCATCATCTGCTCCGCATCTCTGTAGCTGTAAGTTACTACTAATTCATTATCTTCCTCCCCTATGGCACCTGATGGGGAATTCTCTGGGGGTGCTACCTGTAAGTTACTCTGTTGCGACGGGTTTCAGGAACTCAAAGCCCCTTATCCTCTTCGATCTGTTCCAACTGTGCTGCAATCAGTGGAGCGGTGCCAATTAAAATATGGTAGAAGTTGGTAGGGGTTGAGGAGGACCCCTTTAACCTGCTGGATTGATGTATGATGGACTCCACAAGCTTCTTATGTTGTATGGCCCATTGGGTCCCGGAGCCCCCTACCTACCCAAATTTCCATCCTCAGAAGTTCAGTGCATCCTCTGCCCCACACATGGCGTTTTTAGTCCGTTTTAGACCGGTTTTGTCCTTGTTCATACGTTGCATTTTGGATGCGTTTTTGAATGGATCCGAAACGCAACTGGGAGGGGCTTCACCCAAACGCATATGTGTTTTCATGGAAAAGTATGCATTTTGGATTGAGTAACACATGTTTTGTTTGGGTCAACCCCCCTCCTGCTTGCATTTCGGATGCATTCAAAAAGGCATCCAAAACGATATGGGGCTCATTTACTAAGGGTCCGAATAGCGCCAGGTTTCCCGACGATTTCCGATTTACGTCGAATTGCCCCAGGATTTTGGTGCACGCAATCAGATTGTGGCGCATCGGCGCCGGCTTTCATGCGATGGAAATCGGGGGGCGTGGCCGTCGGAAAACCGGCGGATTCGGAAAAACCACGGTATTTGAAAAAAAATTTGTGTCGCTTGACACGCACTTAAATACACCGGGAAGAGGATGGTGAACTCTGGCGGACCTCGACCTTAGTGAATCCCGGCAGGGCACAAGTTCACATCTGATAATGCACCGCGGGATTGCGCATTGACCGGGTAAGTAAATGTGCCCCAATGTGTGAACCCACCCTAGGCTGCCTTTTAGGTTGTGTCCTCACTTAAGTTAATTACCCCTTTTAAAATTACTGACCCCTTATAATAATAATTCTTTATTTATATAGCGCACACAGATTACGTAGCGCTGCACAAAGCGTGATAAATTGGTCCCTGTCCCCATCTTAGTTTATGTTTACTGCCCCCTTTAGTCAAAAGGACCCCCTTTTATAGTGCCTCTTTTTAAGTACCTGTCCCCTTTTTGATCACATTGTTAGAAAGTGGTCCTTTTCTGGATGCGCCTTCTTCTCATGGACTCCTACCACTATGCGGCGCACAGGATGAAGGCGTTTCAATGCCTGGGCCAGAATCTGTCCTGCGTCTTCTTCGTGTAGTGGCCCAGTGTATGGGGCAAACTCTGTTCTATTGAATTGTGACAGCTACTGGCCCCCCTCACCTTCAGGGCCCTGTTGCAATCACCCCGCCTTTGTAACCTTGATTGTTACGGCCCCTGCGTCTCTGTAGCCTTCTAGGCTAAGGGCGGTTGCATACTACTGTGGTTTGTGGGAGAGGGGACTCCAAGCATCATAGGGTGCACTAACCATGAGGCAAGTTGAGCCTCTTGCCTAAGGGAGCAGCACCAGCAGCCTGGTTAAGGTGTAGCATGAGGAGTGCAGTCACCTGCTACAAAGCAGGACCTGACACTTAAATCTTATTTCTCTTCAGCATAGCTGTGAGACACTACATAGATAACCCACCCTACTAAAAAAAACCTACCTGATTTATTTCAATGGGTTGGGCAGAGGGGGTGCTGTATATAGCTTACCTCAGCCAACAAAAAGTTAAGGTTCCCCCCTAAGCTTATGGGGGATCACAATAAGAGGCGGAGCTACAGGAGGGTCACAATAAGAGGGGGAACTTCTGTGGCACAACAAGAGGCAAATCTGGGGGGGGGGGGGTTACAATAAGAGGGGGCGGGGGTCTGCTGGGACACAATAAGAGGCAGATCTGCTGGAGGGTCACAATAAGAGGGGGATCTGCTGGGACACAATAAGAGGCGGAGCTGCTGGGAGGTCACAATAAGAGGGGGATCTGCTGGGACACAATAAGAGGCGGAGCTGCTGGGAGGTCACAATAAGAGGGGGATCTGCTGGGACACAATAAGAGGCGGAGCTGCTGGGAGGTCACAATAAGAGGCGGAGCTGCTGGGAGGTCACAATAAGAGGGGGAGCTGCTGGGAGGTCACAATAAGAGGGGGATCTGCTGGGACACAATAAGAGGCGGAGCTGCTGGGAGGTCACAATAAGAGGCGGAGCTGCTGGGAGGTCACAATAAGAGGGGGAGCTGCTGGGGGGTCACAATAAGAGGGGGATCTGCTGGGACACTATATGAGGCAGAGCTGCTGGGGGCTCACAATAAGAGGGGGATCTGCTGGGACACAATAAGAGGCAGATCTGCTGGGGGGTCACAATAAGAGGGGGATCTGCTGAGACACAATAAGAGGGGGATCTGCTAGGACACTACAAGAGGCAGATCTGTTGGGGGGGGGTCACAATAAGAGGGGGATCTGCTGGGACACTATAAGAGGCAGAGTTGCTGGGGGGTCACAATAAGAGGGGGATCTGCTGAGACACAATAAGAGGCAGATCTGCTAGGACACTATAAGAGGCAGATCTGTTGGGGGGGGGGGTCACAATAAGAGGGGGATCTGCTAGGACACTATAAGAGGCAGATCTGTTGGGAGGGTCACAATAAGTGGGGAATCTGCTAGGAATTCTTCACATTTAACATGTCTTGACTCTTGGGATAACTCATCTGACCCTGTCAAGAAAAGGTCAATATTCTACAATTTTTTGACTCTTAAAACCCCCTTTGTGAACAAGGTCCAAAATTTTAGCGATAAGCAAAAGCGGTAAGAAAACAGAGGCTTAAAAAACGCTTGAGAACATGGCAGAAATGTCAGCATTCATACGGGGCTGAGTACAGCTGGACATTTGGCACAATGTAAAAGGTCATGTTGTCTGTTTAGAGCTTGTTCCGATGAAAAGGACGTCAGAGATATTTGTCTATTCCTTCAAATTCACGTCTCTAGCAAATATCACGGTGCTGATCCGAATACCCCGCACCCCCAGGCAGCGGACGCCGGGCTCCTATTGCTTCCTACCTGCCGCAGACAATTCCACTTGTAATTTTCTTGGATTTGCGGTGGATTACAAGAGTCGTGTCCTGTTCTGCAGTGAAAACTATTGCTAATCTCACTTTGTTTATCCACCACGCAACATAGGCAGCAGGGAACGCCATAAAGTGTCCGGAATATGGTACGGAAGTAAAATTAAAGGGGATTAACTCACCTTTAAAGATGGCTTGAAGGAGTTGTATTAGGTCAGACTACATTCTTTAAGAAACTGTACATTTAAGGGTATGGATTGGGTCTAGTAATGTAGCTTTGGCAAAACTGCAGTACCACGTATGACCTAGAAGCAAGAGTGGCGTTATTTCTAAGAGAAGGCAGCCCTCTTTTCTCTTTTCATACAACCCCTTTCAATTGCAAAGTTCTTACTTGGAGTTTTTTTTTCTAACGTAGACTACAAAACCCAATTACAGAGATGTCTCCATGATTTTAAAATTGATTACCGTAGGACATGGACAGATTACTTATTGGTGGGGGCCCCGGGGCTCGTGCCCCGGGAGCTACCCCTATAATCTGGCCCTATTATAGGATCAGTGGTCAATATCTGGTTAGTGGGAGTCCGACAGCATGTGAATGGGATTGGGGATGAGGCTTAGATGCAATTCCATAAAATAAGTAGAAGCCATTCAAGGCCAAACACTGCAAGTTCTGGTTGGTGGGGATGCCTAGTGCTGTACCTTCATCCATCTGATATTGATCACATATCCCAAGAATGGGTGATCAATAAATAAATCCCCTTCAATTGTTTGAAGTTTCCACTAGAGGGAACCTTATGCATACTGTTTCGAGTTAGTGGGGGTCCGATCACTTGGACCTCCACAATCATTAGTGGGTTCCGATTCCGCTTATAGGGGTATTCTCAACTATAGTGATTATGAAGTATCTACAGGATGTGTCACATACATGATAGATGCGGTTCGCACCTTCGGGTGGGGGGTGCAGAATTTGCTGCACATGCACGGCCACCTTACATCCAATTCTATGGGAGTGTCAATAATAGGTGAGAGTATAATTTTATTATCTTTGACACTCCCATACACCTGAATGAAAATTCTCTCTTCAGCCCGGTCATGGGAAGGGGGTCTGTGGGGCCTGTCCTTGCGATAGGTGTCGGTCCCAAATGAAGTATGGCTTGGGTTCCCTATTTTTCTTATAGTTAGGAGTCTTAGCAGTTACCCCTTCTTATTTCGAGTGCAACCCCTTTGAGACGTCCCAATGATCAATGATGCCTCCATGATCCCATCAGTGCAGCTCCCCCTTCACTGTTTGCATAAGCTTGTCCACTTATCATTATGAGCTTCAGCCCTGATTTTTACCTAAGGAAGGGTTAATAAAGTTATTAGATTTCTGTAAAACATTAGGGAATAGATCCGGGACTGACACATCGCTCCGGTGGATGACAAGTGATCCCTGACTTACGGCTTCTGTTCCTGACTGGACATTTTTATTTTATTATGTAGTGACAAGTTGTCACCATTAAAAAAATTGGAAAATCAATCTCCCGGATGAGATGGTTCTGTCCCCCGCAGCAAAAAATCAAATCTGTAAAATGTTCCGATCTCCTCCGTTCACCCCACTGGGGACCCTCAGCCCTGGAGCGACACCTAAAATTGCTGCAAAAATATTCCCATTGGCCGCGACGTGAAATGTACCAGAAGTTTGCGGAAGGTTATTATGATCCGTGACCCATATGCCTGCATTTCCCTAATAGCAGACGGGCACATCATACACCCACATGGTATAGGTTACCGCCCGCGCTGTGGTGGAGGGGAGGGGACGTTGTGATAATGGGGGAGATTTATCATGAAGTTTCTGAGGTAAAACTGTTCTAGTTGCCGATGGCAACCAATCAGAGCCCATCTTTCACTTTCCCACAGCTGTTTATAAAATGAAAGCTGAGCTCTGATTGGTTTCCATGGGCAACTAGAACAGTTTTACCTCAGAAACTTCATGATAAATCTCCCCCATTGTGTGGATTTAGACGTAGAATGCAGAGGCAAGATGGAGGAAGATAAAAGAGAAATACAAGAGCAGGGACAAGCAGCAAGGGGGATGTTATAGAGCACCTGACAATTCAGATGGCGTTAATATGTCTCTATTATATTGTCAATTTACAGTTGAATATCCTATCCTGACTGCGGATCCATCTTAAGGATTAAAATCCATCATGATGAACCAGGGACACTTACTCATAGATCCAGGCACAGTGACTGTGGTTGTTAGGGTAGGATTCAAGACATCCTCTTTTAGTGTGCGTTGGCTGCGTGTTTCTAATCAATAAGCATGCGTGCACATCGTAAGAAATTAATTCAGACACATTTGCTGATTTAAATCTCACTCATGCGATCATGGCCATGGCAAATCTGCACTGCTAGAACTTTATTTGGTTTCACAAAACTATATAGAAATTATGGAAGAAGCAGAAGGGGCGGAGAATTCCCAGCTCGTGTAGTCTCTTGATTGGAGAACTTCCTTGCTGTTGCTTATTGACGTCAGGACTGAAATCTTGTTGACATTCTTTAGCCTTAATTGTTTTCGTTATGATTACGAGGCCGGCGCCATCTTATAATGAAGTCTCTGTTACAATGATTTTAGGAAAATAGAACAAGTAGAAATGACAGGATTTGATCTATCATCTAGGTTTACCTTAACAGTCCCCCCTAAATCCTGGAATTTCTCTCGGCTACTCTTAGTCTAGAAGGACCTATAGATCTGCTCATATGTGCTTCGTTCTCCTCTTCACCAGTTGGATGACAGCAGACCCCTGTTGGGTGTGCCCCCATTTAGTGGACTTTCACATATGGGAATCAAATCTCTACTCTACCTCTCCCTACTCCAGGGGCTGCTTGATATGTTTCAGGGGTGGTTGATCTTAGAGGGATATCGTCATTATGCAAATTTAGGTAACTTGAGTAAGGGGTCTTTGGCTTGTCTAACTACTGATACCCATGATACTAGGTGGACTTGATGGGGGGACCACATAACACACAAAGTGACAAGAGCAAAACCACAATCCCCAATATCATCCGCACTTAAAGAAAAACCCTTCCAATCCCCCATCCACAAAGTGAAGGATATAGCGTCCACTTCCGAGTTTCTCTTGGGTTCCCTGGACAGTCCTTCAATCTCTTCAAGTGCATGGGTAATCGATCCAACGGGGGCGATGTCATCTGGGATGTATCAAGCCACTCCCACCATCTTACAGACTCCTCCCTTCTCAGCAAGGGTCATGTCCAAAGCCGTGCGGTTCTGGGAAGCATCTCCGATATAATTCACAAATCTCTGTTGATTACAATAAAAACAGTTACCCAACCAACATCTTTGCTCATAGCTCTCTGGGGAATAATGGACTCTAGACCTGCCCATATCTGATTGTGGGCCTTGTACTCCTCATCTGGGACCCCCCTTGGTGCTCCCACTGTATCTATATAAACGTTGTCATATAGGTGCTTCTCTCAGACCTCCAGAATCCTTTGGGATTCTCTACCTTTTCTTATGTGTCCGATCAACCTTATCCCTGGGGATCACGAGGAAGGGATGCACAAATCTTATCACAGTACACTCACCTTCCCAGCCTCTAGACCTGACTCTCCTATCCCCACAAATCCAGTACACATCAGACACTGCTAATACAGGGTTACTTGTGCTGTCAATGTTAAAGAAGGTCATTGTCTTGTTGCTCCAACCGTAGGTAAAGTCTCCTACCCTGGGGGCATCCTGGTCAGCCCTATAGATATAGTGATAGTCATGGTTGGGGTGTCCCTGAGCATACAGTCAGTCAGAAGAGACCGGCTAGCAAGAAGAATAGGTTAATCTGCAATAGAAAGCATGGAAGCGTGCTGACTTCCCTCTAGCTTCACAGACGTGGCACTGGTCAGCATGCTTGGAAAGGACCGTCGTAGCGAGGCTCCAGGCTCTCTCTTTGGTGTCTCTTTACCACCACGTAGTCTCCAGGCTTCAGGTTATGCATCCTGAGCTCTCTGTCTGCATCTGAAAAAGGAATCAGAAACACTTTTGCTGACCTTTTTCAAGGCCTGGCTCAACTGTATGGCGTGTTCCACCTGGTTTCCTGCCATCAGCTGCAGGGTCTGTGGGAAGTAGGGGCCTAGTCTGGGTGCACAGCCAAAAAGTACTTCAAAGGGGGGCAATCCCATCTTTCTGTTAAGGGTGGTCCTAACTGAATGGTGGGCAGCAGGAAGGCACACGCACCATGGTTTGCCTTTTACTTCCATGGCCTCCTGGCTCTCTAACTTAAGAGTGCAGTTTGGTCTTTCAATCCCACCACTAACTTGGGGATGCTGGGGGGTGTTCAGGGCCTGTTCTACACCCAGGAGGGACAAGGTTTCAGGTCTTTACCTGTCCAGTGAAGTGGGTTCTGCGACCGGACTCTTTGGTCTCTGGAAGTCCAAACCTGCAGAAAAATCTCACTCACCACCTTCTTGGCTGCAGCTCTGGCAGTAGCCTTGGTCATGGGAGAAGCTTTTGGCCACCCTGGAAAGAGATCAATGCACACAAGCATGTACTCCTACGTACCACTTTTTGGTAGCTGGATAAAATCCATCTGCAGTCTCTGGAAGGGATACAGCAGCTTGGGTGTCACCTTCTGTGGGGTCTTTACCACCTTACCCGGGTTGTGGCGGGCACAGACTATAAAGGCTTTCACTAGTCTAGTGACAGGGGTAGTAATGCCCGGGCAAACCACTTGCGGTTTATGAGCACTAGCATGGCCATTTGGAATATGTGTGTGTGTACGTGGGCTACTTGACTTACTGTCGGGTGCAGGGCTCCGGCCAGGCACACCCTCTCTCCCAGCATCCAGGTCCCATCGGCATCTGGGCTCCAGCTCTCCTCCACACTCCCTTCACTTCTGATGACTCTCAGGCCACCAGGGACTGGAACACCTGTGGATTAAACTTTTAGCTCAGAACTCACCGCTGAGACTTCAGGACAGTCTCTGGGCTCCATCTGTGCAGCTGCCTTCGCCATCCCGTCAGCCACATACTTGCCCTTGGCTTGTGGAGTTACCAAATTGTGAGTGCTTTAACTTTTACTATCCTCACCACTTGTGGAAGTAAGAGAGCATCCATGAGCTCTTTAACCAGCGTGCCATGCTTAAAGGGGGTCCCTGCAGAGGTGAGGAAATCTCTAGCCTTCCATATGGGTTCATAGTCGTGTTTAGACCCCAGAACTATACCTTGAGTATAGATATTTGCCCTTTTACCAGCTGTAGCACTTCCCTGAGTGCCGTCACTTCACCTCCTGCGCTGACCTGTGTGGAGGGAGTGGTTCTGCTTGTACTACCTCATGTGCGCCACGGACCACTGTATATCCAGTGTAGAACCGTCTGTCTTCTCCTGCAGACCTGGAGCCATCTATGAGAAATAAAACTCAACATCTGGGTTAATCACCCTTCTCTCCCCCCTCTCTGAATCCTGGACGACTGGTGATACGCCAAATGAAGGATTCAGAGCTGTGCACCTTATGAGTGTATCCTGGGGCATCAGGAGTGCACACTGGAGTCTGAGCTGTCTAGCCTTTGCTCAGATGCTTGGGCTGGACTTGGGTGAGGACACTGTGCAAGGTATGTGGGGTTTGCACTGTAACTGAGTGGTCTAGGGTCTAGGATCAACTCACTGGCCTTGCTGAGCAGATTGCTGGCTGCAGCTACTAACAAATGAGGGGCTCCCCTCACGACTGAGTCTAACCGGGCCTAATAATGGGCCATTGGGGAGGCCACCACGTTCCTGGGCCAAGAAACCTGTGGCTTATATACTCAGTGCAAAATAAAATAAATGGTTCAGTGGCATGTGCCTAGGGCCGGGGCAGACAGGATTTGCCAGCTTAAGGCTATGGAATGCATCAGTTGCCTCCTGACTAAGGGCAAATGGGGAAGAGGCAATGCAGTCAGAAAGGGGCAACATCGGGCTGGAGGCAGCAGACCTTATCCCAGGCCTGCAGGAGCTGGCCAGTCCTAGAAACATGTGAAGAGGCTTAGGGCCTCAGGGCAGGGGCATATTCTGGACTGCCAGCTTTCTTTCCTCTGTCAGGTGTCTGCCTGTGGCTGAGAAGCAGTGGCCTAGGAAGACCACCTTCTCCTGGCAGTACTGGAGTTTGTCTCTGGAAACCTTGTAACCCTTCTGGAACAGAAAACACATA
The DNA here is from genome assembly GCF_040894005.1 of Engystomops pustulosus. NCBI lineage: Eukaryota > Metazoa > Chordata > Amphibia > Anura > Leptodactylidae > Engystomops > Engystomops pustulosus. Next base: position 164,986,089 of record NC_092417.1, read on the forward strand.
AGGTCAATACATGCATCCTGGCAAACAACAACAGTAGGTCATCCGCATACTGGAAAGGAGAACATCCAGTAAGGGGCTAGTCTGCCAGTCTACTCCCTGTAGGGCCGTGGGGTATTGGCTGGGTGAGTTTTACCCCCCTTGTGGGAATCTACATCAGGTATACTGGAATACTACACTGGTAAAGGAAAATAGGTCCTGGCAATCTTCATGTAGGGGCACAGAGAGTAAAACATTTACCAAATCAATAACCGTGAATAATATATCACTCTCAGGGACTGCTGCCAGTTTGGGCTAGGGACCACTGGGCTTCAGTACACTCATTGGCAGCTTGGAGGTCATGGACCATGCTACATGTATCCGGCTGTTCTTTCTTGACCGGAAATGGGCTAAAATCATCATCGGACTAGCAGAGGAGAGTCACACATCAGTCTTACAATGAAAGGCACTAACTCTGTTTGGGGGGGCCGTTCAGAAGGGGGACTGTTCTCGCTGACATCCCTGTCCATTACCACCACCCCTTGTCCTGCCCTGTTGGGGGCGTCTCCGCCACTCACTATAGTAATGTCTCCTCCCCACCGTCGAAAACACGCCCACTTGGGTCGGTCGGTTGAGACTATTGGAAATGTTGTCAGTGTCACTTTGCCGTGGTCTGTGAAACTGGTCTCTGTTTCCCTCTGGCTTTCAGTCACAATCTTATCAGTCCCTGTATACGCAAATCTGGTAGAGATGTCTCTAGTCCGTTAACACCTTTGGTAACAACCCACTACACTACACTGTCAGGTCATTCCCCATGTGTCCCAAAGCTGCAAACCGTTCCCATGGGACTCTTCCATTACCGTGTGCGTCTCCGCTTTATCTCATCCAGACATATAGGATTCTCTTAACTATCTATAAACTTCTAGCCAGACTCTAACATCTCAACAAAATCCAGGTACACTTATGTTGTTTTTTTTTTTTTTTTTTTGTCATAAAAGGAATAAAAGTCAGTCATAGGCTCTGTAATACAGTTGGGGGGCTTGTTCTTGCTTAGTCTGTTCATGGGGTACACAGGAGGACATCACATCATACTGTATTCTTGTTCCACAACCAAATAAATTCCTTCAAGTCTTTTTTAGATTGTCAGGGAGAAGTCTAAATGCAGCGATCTGCCCCCTTCTGTAAACAACTTCAGCTTACTGTAGCGTCAAGGTCAGAACAGAACACAAAGTGATAACACAGCTCAGACAGAGCCCTAGATTTTTGGAGAACTTCAGCGTCAAGGCCATGTACATGTCTTCACAAAACAAAACGCAGCTCCAACAGCCCCCACCCTTCTGTTAACCCCTTAAACGCCAGAAAGCAGGTACCAGAGACATTGCAACACTTTTTATAGTAATTTTTCTCTAATTGTCGGGATCAATAAATTTTAATAATAATCAAACAACCTCTCACACTCCAAGACCCCTAGCAGACGCCCGAAGCATTGTCAGCTATTATCCTACAAAGCCCCACAACAGCTTTTATGGCTGCCAACAGCAATCAACTTTCAGGAACTTGAAGGGAATATAACTTAAAATGGCCGCCACTGAGAAATAAACTGTTTTTTAAGATGGCCGCCACTGAAGAATGGTAGGGCGTGTCATCTTCTCTAACCACCAGATACAGGGGTGGAGTCTGGATTACAGGGGCCATTTTTCACTCCAAGGAAAATATAATTGAATCTCTTTTTCTCAAATTCTTTCCACATCAAAAACTTTTAAATGTCCCTTATCACCTGTCTCTTTCTTAAACGGCACTCTGAAGGATCCCTGTCACTCTGTCCTGGTCCGTCAGTCAAAGTTAGAGGTTCTCAGAGTCTGTTTGCATGTTTACAAGTTGTACAATCATCAGATCCTCTAACACATCCCAAAACTCTCAAACCTTCATTATTACTTTTTATTTCACCGCAAACCTGTTCCATTAAATCAAATTGCAGTCCAACTTAATTCATCCTACTTGACTCAACAACCTTCTCTCTACTTACATCAAGCCAATCTTCTGTCTACCTCATTTTTCCCTTCTTTGCACTGAACTATCGCTAGCGCACCAGTGGTTCCCTCTGGGAGGACGTCCTTTCTATTCCGAAACCGCAGCATAATTTGTCTGAGACCCTTACCGTGCAGCTGCTCACGGCTTAAGGGTTGACCTTCAAGCTCCCCGATCACCAGTTATAGAGACTTAACTCACTGCGTGTCGGTTAGAGGTTTATCAGAAGGTCTGACCTTCAAGCTCCCCGATCACCAGTTATAGAGACTTAGCTCACTGCGTGTCGGTTAGAGGTTTATCAGAAGGTCCCCGCTTAACGATCTCCCTTTTTCTCCTAATTCCTGTCAAATCCCCAGACACCCGTTCTTTACCCGTTCTCCTATTCTGGCGGCCTATGTTTGGCGGGCAAACATCCGTCCTTTTTCTCCTTATTCTGGCGGCCTATGTCTGTGTGCAGACATCCGTCCTTTTTCTCCTAATTCTAACGGCCATATGTCTGATCTTCACTGCGGCTTCGCTATACTCCTCTCTATATGAACTTCGAACGTCCCCCCCCCTCCCTTTCTGTTCTGGCTCAGCAAAGCGCATACACACAGCAGCCAAGGCACTTCTCATACAGAGCTATATAACAATTCAGACCCCGATGCAGGACACCAGGTGGCTATACATATTTACCCTCCAATCCCAGCTGTCTACAGCCACAGGTATCACCACTCCCCGAGTCACAGGCAAGTAGCAGAATATATGTAATCTGAAACTTACCGTGATTGTGGGATGATCAGACCCAGTCGGGAAATGGTGACCCCAAGACTGCAAACAGTGCTGGAACGAGGGGGCGTCCTGGTCATCCTGATCGCGAAATCTCAGCAGTGCCTCCAATGTTAGGGTAGGATTCAAGACATCCTCTTTTAGTGTGCGTTGGCTGCGTGTTTCTAATCAATAAGCATGCGTGCACATCGTAAGAAATTAATTCAGACACATTTGCTGATTTAAATCTCACTCATGCGATCATGGCCATGGCAAATCTGCACTGCTAGAACTTTATTTGGTTTCACAAAACTATATAGAAATTATGGAAGAAGCAGAAGGGGCGGAGAATTCCCAGCTCGTGTAGTCTCTTGATTGGAGAACTTCCTTGCTGTTGCTTATTGACGTCAGGACTGAAATCTTGTTGACATTCTTTAGCCTTAATTGTTTTCGTTATGATTACGAGGCCGGCGCCATCTTATAATGAAGTCTCTGTTACAATGATTTTAGGAAAATAGAACAAGTAGAAATGACAGGATTTGATCTATCATCTAGGTTTACCTTAACATGGTAATCTTCTTATATTTCTTATCCATCGCCTCCTTTTAAAATTATGCTAATGAGCCTAGAGGGCTTTGGGGGTGGCACCAGGGTCCCTCCGTGCTGTAGCTTCACAGGCTTTTACAAAGTGCAGGAGAGCTTCTCCCCTCTCACAGTGTAAGATTACTGCAGGCAGATGGGTAGTGCTGAGGGAGCAGGAGGGAGTTAAAACAGCGTAACAGCCTGTGAAGCTGGAGCACTGAGGGGCTCTGGTAACAACAACAACAAAAAAGAAGGTATGTCTGAAAAGCTCATACATTTGCCCTATCCAGTGCTGGTTTCACTTATAATATCCACATGATAGGTCATAAATACATAATAAATGTAGGACCCAACTCTGGGTGCGCCAGCTATCTTAAGAAAGGAGGTCCAGAGACCCTTCACCTGACATGTACTACAAACAAGTGTTAGTATATAATAAGTAGAGGCCGGTCGTGTGATGATGGGGTATGAGCTGCGTACTACAAACGAGTGTTAGTACATACTAAGTAGAGGCCGGTCGTGTGATGATGGGGTGTGAGCTGCGTACTACAAACGAGTGTTAGTATATAATAAGTAGAGGGCGGTCGTGCGATGATGGGATGTGAGCTGCGTACTATAAACGAGTGCTAGTATATAATAAGTAGAGGGCGGTCGTGTGATGATGGGGGGTATAAGCTGCGTACTATAAACGAGTGTTAGTATATAATAAGTAGAGGGCGGTCGTGTGATGATGGGGTGTGAGCTGCGTACTATAAACAAGTGTTAGTATATAATAAGTAGAGGGCGGTCGTGTGATGATGGGGGGTATAAGCTGCGTACTATAAACGAGTGTTAGTATATAATAAGTAGAGGGCGGTCGTGCGATGATGGGGGTATGAGCTGCGTACTATAAACGAGTGTTAGTATATAATAAGTAGAGGCCGGTCGTGTGATGATGGGATGTGAGCTGTGTACTATAAACGAGTGTTAGTATATAATAAGTAGAGGGCGGTCGTGCGATGATGGGGGTATGAGCTGCGTACTATAAACGAGTGTTAGTGTATAATAAGTAGAGGCCGGTCGTGTGATGATGGGATGTGAGCTGTGTACTATAAACGAGTGTTAGTATATAATAAGTAGAGGGCGGTCGTGCGATGATGGGGGGTATGAGCTGCGTACTATAAACCAGTGTTAGTATATAATAAGTAGAGGGCGGTCGTGTGATGATGGGATGTGAGCTGCGTACTACAAACGAGTGTTAGTATATAATAAGTAGAGGGCGGTCGTGTGATGATGGGATGTGAGCTGCGTACTACAAACGAGTGTTAGTATATAATAAGTAGAGGGCGGTCGTGCGATGATGGGATGTGAGCTGCGTACTATAAACGAGTGCTAGTATATAATAAGTAGAGGGCGGTCGTGTGATGATGGGGGTATGAGCTGCGTACTATAAACGAGTGTTAGTATATAATAAGTAGAGGGCGGTCGTGTGATGATGGGGGTATGAGCTGCGTACTATAAACGAGTGTTAGTATATAATAAGTAGAGGGCGGTCGTGCGATGATGGCATGTGAGCTGCGTACTATAAACGAGTGTTACTATATAATAAGTAGAGGGCGGCCGTGTGATGATGGGATGTGAGCTGCGTACTATAAACGAGTTAGTATATAATAAGTAGAGGGCGGTCGTGTGATGATGGGGTGTGAGCTGCGTACTATAAACGAGTGTTAGTATATAATAAGTAGAGGGCGGTCGTGCGATGATGGGGGTATGAGCTGCGTACTATAAACGAGTGTTAGTGTATAATAAGTAGAGGCCGGTCGTGTGATGATGGGATGTGAGCTGCGTACTATAAACCAGTGTTAGTATATAATAAGTAGAGGGCGGTCGTGTGATGATGGGATGTGAGCTGCGTACTACAAACGAGTGTTAGTATATAATAAGTAGAGGGCGGTCGTGTGATGATGGGATGTGAGCTGCGTACTACAAACGAGTGTTAGTATATAATAAGTAGAGGGCGGTCGTGCGATGATGGGATGTGAGCTGCGTACTATAAACGAGTGCTAGTATATAATAAGTAGAGGGCGGTCGTGTGATGATGGGGGTATGAGCTGCGTACTATAAACGAGTGTTAGTATATAATAAGTAGAGGGCGGTCGTGTGATGATGGGGGTATGAGCTGCGTACTATAAACGAGTGTTCGTATATAATAAGTAGAGGGCGGTCGTGCGATGATGGCATGTGAGCTGCGTACTATAAACGAGTGTTACTATATAATAAGTAGAGGGCGGCCGTGTGATGATGGGATGTGAGCTGCGTACTATAAACGAGTTAGTATATAATAAGTAGAGGGCGGTCGTGCGATGATGGCATGTGAGCTGCGTACTATAAACGAGTGTTAGTATTTGATCAGTAGAGGGCGGTCGTGCGATGATGGGGGTATGAGCTGCGTACTATAAACGAGTGTTAGTATTTGATCAGTGAGGGCGGTCGTGCGATGATGGGGGTATGAACTGCGTACTATAAACGAGTGTTAGTATATAATAAGTAGAGGCCGGTCGTGTGATGATGGGGTGTGAGCTGCGTACTATAAACGAGTGTTAGTATATAATAAGTAGAGGGCGGTCGTGCGATGATGGGGGTATGAGCTGCGTACGCCGTGCGGCTAGTAAAGGGTGTACCCGCGCCTCCATTACAAGGGTCTATAAATGAGTTTGTGTTCATTAATGGTCGTTCATCAACACCAATTTAGAGTTGGAACAAACACCCACACGCGGCGGAGCTGGCATTTCACCCACGGCACGGCACAATGCGCGGCGCTATAAATTGATGAGCTGTAGATCGGTGGATTTAATGAGTCGCACACCTGCTATTTACTCCCATGCATAGAGTCTGTGCCGTCACTACACAAGTCTCCCTCTATAAATCATCCCCCTGGGACCGCACCAGCTGGGGAAGACAGCTAGGGGCCCGGAAAAGTTTCCAAGTCATAAAATATCTTCCCGCTAATGTCGGGAGTTGGAGATGACGCTCTGTTTTTAATTACGTTTAAAGTGAAAGTGTCACGTTTAATTCATTCTCCGTTAGGAAAACATTGGGCGACCATATTGTTGGCTACGGATGGTAAATGAGAAAGGTATGCGAGATGATGACGGCAGCTGGATCATCCCGTCAGCGCTGAACTCTTGCTCCAAATGGTACCGGATCCGTTCAAACCGCATTGGTTACTTTGCCCGATGCAGAATCGGATACAGATCCAGTGAGGTGTCAATATAAGGCAATACAAGCAAGTAAAATCGTAAAAAAAAAAAAAAAAAGATAGCTTAAATACTCGAGTATAAGCCTAGTTTTTCAGCCCAAAAAATGTGCTGAAAACCCAAACTTGGCTTATACTCGATTAAAAAAAAAAAAAAAAATTATATATATAATCAAAACTCACCTTTCCGGCTTCCCCCACTGCTGGCTATATACTAGGGCAGGGGGCTGGCTATATACTGGGACAGGGGGCTGGCTATATACTATGGGGCAGGGTCCGGCAGGCTATATAATGGGGAGGCTGTGACCAATGCATTTCCCACCCTCGGCTTGTACTCGAGTCAATAGGTTTTCCCAGTGTTTGGTGGTAAAATTAGGGGTCTCGGCTTATACTCGAGTATATACGGTAATAAATAATAATAGAATAAAAACCTAAAAGTTCAAATCACTGAACCCTTTCCTTAGAACACAAAAAAACATAAAGATAAGCATGTTAGGTATCGCCCTTGTCCCTATCGAACTATAAAAAGGATTAACTCATTGTCTGACCGACGTAAAGGAAAAAACGGAAATCGATTTAACGCTTGGTTTTCACTGTTGCTTTGGCTCTGATTTGTTGCAAATAGTTTGACTTGGATTGAGTCCAATGTAGTTGCCTTCCCACAACAGAAACTACCTGCTTCTCTCTCCGATGATACAACTAGTGTCGACCAATCAGAGCTGAGCAGTTTGAACATGTGACACAATCCTACCAATTTCTATTTCTTGGTAGCTAGCCCAAAGGACATACTAAAAACACTCCTCAGTTCCAGATACTTTTAAATCTAAAATTTAAAAAAAAAATGCAATACCATTCAGTGAAAAAGTAGCTCTTATTTTGTACCCCCTTCATACCAAGTGATCCAAAGCATCATTATAAAGTCATACATCCAAAAATGATTGTAGACTCCAAAAGAGAAGCCGGTACTTTCTTCAGAGGAAACCGTGTCGGACTGGACCACCGGAGGACCTGATGATCCTCCGGTGGGCCCCAACACTAAGGACTATGTGAAAAACCAAATCACAAGGAGCCTGATCCAAACTGCCCAATGTAACAATAAAAGTCCCCTGTACCAAGTATGAGGGTAAAGGCATTAAACTACTTTTTATGGCAGGAGAGGGGCGTGAAAGAATAACAAAAAAATTAATTCTATGCTGTTTAGCACTTTGTTATTTAACTTTTAGGGGGTTTTTTTTCAGTCCGAACAGGGAACTTTGACAAGATCATCTTTAGATTGCTCATATAATACTTCTTTACTACATGGTATTATGTCTGATGTGTAATTCTTGGGGACAACTTATAATTGAAAACCTGAGGGCTGTAATTCCATGAAGACACAGAGAAGAAAGGGGACCTCTTTTTAACCACAAATGCTATGGTCAGTAGTGACCACAGCATCTAAGAATTATTAGTTTATATTAGAGGCCGGATCAAAGTAATAAACCAACAGCTCCTTGATCTACACCGTCACAGCTGCCATGAACTGCCCGAAACAACAACTAGGGCAGGGAAGACGGTGTCATGATTTACAGACCAACTCCCTTTTGGGAAGATTAAGAGGAAATGGAGGCCCCTGAGCAGAACAGAGACCACCAAGTACACTGACTATTCATGCCGGACATAAATAATGAAAATATGACATGGACTCTAGGACCTCCTGTCTAGTAGTGATGGGAATTCCGGCTCTTCTTAGTGAGCTGGCTCATTAGGCTCTGCTTACTAAGAAGAGCTGGCTCTCCTGGCTCCCTATTAAATATATAAAAGGGAGCCACAAGCCGGTAAGTCACCCCACACCACTCCCCTTTTGACCCGATTTTATGGGGTTAAAGGAGGTGTGGTGAGATGCTTATGGGCGGGGTTTAGTGAGCCATCGGCTTACTGAGGTGAGCCGGCTCACGTGGATGAGACAGCTCTTTGTGCAGGCTCGTTTGGGAACGACCCATCACTACTGTCTAGGGTGCTCAGTAGTGTCCCATTGAGCAGCAGCTCCTTAAGGGGACCCAATTTTTATCATTACTGTGATAAATACAATATAGAACCGGTGATTAAAAGCTCAAACATCTTCAGATCCGTTTAAATCTATTTATTCAATAAATTAAGTTAAAAAAAAAAAAAAAAAAGCCGGAACAATAAATTAAATTTATCATCATGTGCTTTTTATCATTTGTGATGGGACCACATGTACATTATTACTACAACACCCGAAGAAGGTGTCTAAACCCACATATTCCCTCCTCCCAACTTGACGCGACAAACCCCCAACCCACGCTAGGCTTTCACTCGCCGGAGCCTCCGATTGAGACGCGATCGTTGAAGCGCTTTGTTATTGTAATGATTCCGAAGATTTCTTTGACCTTATTCCCAAAGCTTCCGGGATGGAGCCTGAGTTTGCAGTAGGCCCGAGCGACCTACTCAGAAGGCACGGCAGGAGGTCTGTATGTTTTCTGATGTATCCTTGTCCCGGTGTTGTGCCAAGGCACTAGACTCAGGGAGCAAATCTGTAATTGGATTATTATTTGCATGGGGTGGGACCGGATCGTGGCTGTGTAAGGCGATTTTGTGGACTGTATTAAAACATGTAAAAATTTGTTACCTGTTTGTAATATTTCTATATATGTGAGTATACAAAATTCCCCAAACACTGAACCCTTAGGCAATGGTCATTTAGCTGCACCAAACTGATGAATGTCTCTGTACAAGGAGGAAGGTCTCATCTCACAAAGGCCGGGATTGGATTCCTGCCAGTAATGTCACTTCCGAGTTTTTGACAATTCCCATGTCAGCACCTAAGGTTAAAACTTCCGTTTTTTTTTTTAATTCCCAGTAAAGAGAGTTCATTATTTCCATCTGGCCACGTAGCCCGTCCCCATCCGCACGGTTCCCATAATTCCCTTTTTATTAAACACGAAGTTCGAGCCTCTGTAATTTTTTCACGAGCAATCACATGGTCAGACACACAAGTTGAACAGAACAACTTCCTTAGCAGGATACGAGTGCCTCAGTCCCGGTGGCATGTCCTTTTGGTGGAGTTGGGTGTTCCCATATCTGCTCCCGTCCGTAGGTCACACCGCCCCGTTCTCCTGCCGTGGCTTGTGGACGGCAGACTGGGAAGCACTAAGCGACGGAGCCAAAGTGCAGAGGAATCCGGAGAGAAGGGTGAGTCCCAGCCCGCCCCAGGCACAGAACATTGACCAGCCATACCCGTGGCTGATGTCTTCTGGTAGACCATACACAGAGCGTGGATACCGAGACAGCTCGAAGTTGATGCCGGCTACACACGTGCAGAGGGAGATGATACAGCAGGTTCCTACAAAAAAAAAATAAAAATCAAGACGCAATTATTCCGGAAGTAGATATTACAGATCTGATGGCGGCAATCGATTTCCGAGACAATTCAGGTCTTTGATGCTACACAAACCACATTCCTATTTGAAAAATGTATCCTACATCTAATACGGCGGCTTTCAAGATGGCGGCCATGTTCTTGATGCTAAAGATAATGGTATCAGATATGCCGATTTCCATTTTATTGCTGAAATTAAAGGGAGTCCTGGGAATTTTGATGCCCTGTGGAATAGAATGGACACTGATCCCATTGCACCTAAAATAAGGATAATTGCCACAGTTAGCACCCACCCCAAAGTGCAACTACTTAGTAAAGAAAGTAAAACGCAAGAGGACTTAACATTAAATAATACAGAATTTTTTCCCCTAACCCCAGGATAGAGACCCCTAGTGATTATGAGAATAGTGGGGCCCCAGGTGACCCCAAGTGATGCAAATAAATGAAACCCTGGTGCACATGGCCAAATAGTAATCCTCTATCCACCCCACTTCTGCAGTCACATCCAAACGGGGTATGGATATGCGTTATATGCAGCACTTCAGATAGTCCCCAATTTTGTGATCTCCCCATTGGGTATCTCTGCGACTAGTCCCTTACTCCCTATTCTATGTAAAATATGAAAAAAGCCCAACATTTGACAAAGAATATTGGAGGTGTGCAAGCTGCTGGGGTTTGTGGTTTTTGTAAAAACTTTAAGGTTTATTTTAAATAATTTTTTTTCTTTGTGCTGTGTGATTCCCCACGCAAGCTGCTCCTAGCGATGAGATACTTGTCAGCAGATCCCTAGACATTTACCCACCATTATCCATATCAGGTTTTTCTTTGATAATCAGTCATCAGAGGGTTAATCACAGCCGAAAAACTAAATAGTACATAGTCTGCAATTATACAGCTCAGCCTCCTCCCGTGGGCTTACAGCCGTATGAATGACAAGTGACCACATAAACATATGGCCACCAGTCCCCGGGCAACTGCATTGATTTCATCTTTTCAATGCCGTATCTGATGACTGAAAGGATCCTGACACCGAGAGTCATGTCATTGCTCCACCAGATTTCTGACATTTAGATGTGCCAGAATTTTGCACCAAATATGAAGACAAAAAACAAACACCACACACCCCAGAGATAAAGTTATTTAGTTTTCATCTTAAAGGGAAATGGTCTTCAGATTTTATCCCATTAAACTAGTACTAGGTTAGGTCCCAGGATTATTAAATTACGCATTTGGGCAGAGGCAAACAGGTGAAATCTATCATCAGATCCACTTCTCATGGTAGATTCCTCAAGGCAAGTTTCCTTTAAAAGCAGGGTTACAACTACAGGGGTAGCAGCCATAGCAGCTGCTGTGGGGCCCTCAGTGTCAGGGGGGACCCGGCATCTGGGGTATTGGGTGTGAATATGTAGTATGTGGTGTGTATAAACTGTATTTGTATGTGTGTGTATATGCTGTATATGGTATTGTATGTATATGTTCATTCATGAGATAGAGAGAGATATGTGTATATACTGTGTGAATGTAACAACTCAATGTGTGTATATACTGTGTGAGTAAACAAATATGTATATTTTTAAAGGGAAAGGTGGGTCCCATCCAGAAGTCTGCTATGGTTCCCTGTCTCTCCTAATTATGCCCTTCTTTTTTTTTTTATTACACGGTATGTGGACACCATTTTAAGTCCACCCATCATGATGCTACAATAATTCAATGACCCATGGGGAGAAATTTGGCCTTATTTGTTAAAATTTGGTAAAATCATCTTTGCTGTGCACAGCAACGAATCATAGCGCATAATACATCCTGTTTACTGCTCAGGTAACATGAGAGCTGCTCTGTGATTGGTTGCCATTTCCTGTCAGATAGTTAAGGCCTGAAGTATTTAGATTGCTCCAGTTTTTTGGGTGAAATTCATCATCTGGGAAAGTTATGTGACAATAAATGGGCTACAGAGGTTGTCACTTAGGTTTATTCTTCTGAATATTCTTGGCGATGTAGAAGTGATAATATAAAGGAAAATAACAAAGCGTGTGGCAGCCATATTGGAAACCATCCAGTCTCTTCAGAAATTGATATAAATAAAACATCTTTTGTGCCCTGAAAAAACTTGTATTGCCAGACATAATAAATCAGACTGTGCCCAGCGTGACAAGATAATTTGCGAGGGGTCCCATAAGACCTCTTAAAACCCGAATCCCCCACCCCCCCCTCCTCCCGTTGTCCTCAGCTGCAGGAGTCCATAATCAATCTATGATCTCTTTGTGAAGAGACAAGTCAATAGCTGATAATTAGCTTATTCCATGACCTGAAGTGGAGAGAAAAGTCCTCTCACCTCCCATGAGAAATAGCAGCCCCGCCACATACTGCATTAGGTCATGCTCCTTACAGCAACCCAACACGCCTATGAGCCATCCGAAAAGGATGATGGAGACCGCCATCCCTATGAAGCCTGCAGTCATCCGGCGTAGATCTGTGGAAGGAACAGAGAATATTAGAACAGAACATATTTACTTGACCAGAAAGTAACTTTATAATGGAGGACTAAAGAGATCCAGCCCCCTTAGTCACAGCAATGCTGCATCTCTGTATGCATGTGCGCTGTTTTGCAGCTATTGTGACTAAAGGGGTCAAATCTTAGTACCGAAGCATGAAAATGGTGCCATTGCGCAGGTGCAATAGTGTAGATGCAGCCTATAAACTGTGGCCTCACTATGCGGATCTGGCTCCTCGTACTAAACCATCGTTGTCTGTGGACCGTGCAATGAGTTTGGACATAAGCCTAAATTGGTGGAAAGTCCGGTTATGTTTCCTTTGGCAGAGTTACAGGAGCAGTAAGCCGCAGCTGGTATCATTATCATATTAATGCTCCACTGGCACCGTATTCAGGTCATAGGCAGCCATTTCTATATCCAAGGCGTAGACTGCGTCAGGCACTTACAATAAGGATGTATATGGAGAGTTATAACAGATCACTCATATAGAGGGAACTGTATACAGCATGCAAGAAATTATGAAATTATACTGTGCATCAGACCAAATGGGAACGTCTACACTGGGATACTTTTAACATATTATATATACACACATACATATATATGCATGTGTGTATACTGTATATTTATTTATTACACACACGCTCATGGATCTAACAATCAGACATGTGTTCAGATAGGGGGGACGGGTAATAAGCCCATCATGGACCTCGCTGCCAGACTCATCAAAAAATATTAGGTGCTGAAATTAAACAAGTTTGATGTATATGGTTGGTAGGCAACTATAAACTCGGGTGGGCCCATTCGAAACAAGCATGTTCAGCCATCTTTGATTATGGCAGGTTACATAGATCCTTAAAAGACAGCTAGTGTCATAAGTGCCAACATTAGGTGGGCAAAATGTAGGCACATGCGGCACATTTAAGAGTGCGACATACCCCTTTTTGTTGTTAAACTATACTTGTAGGGGCACATTCAGGCACCAAGTATCCCCCCTACACCAGGGGTGTCAAAATCATTTTTAACAGATGCCACGTGGTTTCTTTAAAGGACATCTACCACCAGGATGAAGGACTGTATGAAAATGAGGGGCTCCAGGCTCCATTAACACCTAGCCCCTGAGGCACATTTGCATACAGTCCTTCATCCTGGTGGTAGATGCCCTTTAAAGGGGACAAATGTATAAATTTTCCAGCGCAAGCTGAGCTCAAGTAGTTACATTAATATAGAACAACCATTACAATCAAGTATTTGAGGAGGGGGAGGGGGGGGGGGGACACAAAGCTGAATATTGTTAAATAACCTTAAACACCTCCACAATAAGTATGTGTCCCTGCAGTAGCCAATAGTCAGAGTGTCCCCCACAGTAGCCACAGAGTCCCCCCGAAGCTACAGAAGTTTTGCCCTTTACTCCTGTGTGGAGTAAACATCGGATGTACACGGTGGCTGTATGCGGAGGTTGTACGCCGGCTTCAGAGCCAGATTGTGTACAGCCACACACACACAGAAGAGTAAAGACGACGACTGCTGTAGCTTCGGGGGAGAAGTGAGTATCAAAGTTACCCTAGCCCATATACTGCTCTCCTGACTAGCACAGCCTAGAGGCAGGGAGACAGGTCGGATAAACACAAGGTCGTGCCCTACACGGTCCATTCGTAAGTTCCTGTAGGCCACATCCATCCATGAAGGATACTCACGCAGAGCGTGCCACTCGTCTTGGCGGATGGTCTTGGTGACATTGATCGGCAGGTTTGACGGCAGCGAGGAGGACGTGTAGTGGTATCGGACTAGAGCGCAGCGCTGAACGAGTCCTGTAACATAAGAACGCACCAGTGAGAAGACGTCACATCTCAAAACAGTATTAGTGCACAATATGACCATTTTTAGCTCTAAAACTGGCAAGATAGGTGGAAAAGTTTTCGACTGAACGCCCAGACTACTTACTCCCCATATACATGCATGTTCAGCAGAGTGTGCATGTGTTTCTAAGAAGGAGAGGGGAGTAAACTCCATGATCCCAATCCCGGTTTGGTGGTAACCCCATGTGTGTGGGTCGCTCTGGCCAAAATTTATTGTACCGTGTAAGCCCAACTTTAGACCTCCATACACCTCAGGAGCTGTCAGGGGAGAAGAGTCTGTCATAACTTCCGAGTTAGGCTGGAGCCGGAGCAATCCTAATGCATCCTCAGCCGGCAGACCTGGAGCGTGGCCAGAACTAGGTCAGACGCTTCTCCTCCATCTGCATACATCCATCGCATTACAGACAAGTTTACAGAAAAATAATCTCCGGCTCCCTCCCTACGCCTCCCTATTTATGTCGATTCACTATAAAATGACTGACAAAAGCAACCAGAACATTAAAACCCAAAGTGTTATCTGGTACCAAGGTCTCAGCAGAAGATCCTAAAGAGGATTTGGCCTCGGGCAGCAACTTTCTGTAGTTTTACCATGAGCACGAGTTTATCTGGACTGCAGCGGTAGCTCAATAGTTAAAAATGAATCCGTAGCACTACAAACATCATAGCCTCGAGACGGATTCACACACACGGAATATCGATGGTTTTATTGGCGTTTGTCACTGGGTCCTTTTAGGACACAATCATTGCAGCCAATCTCAGGACGTCTACTGGGTTTCCAGAAAGAGGAAGTCCGATCGGATTGTGGGATGACGACATGCCCGATCCTCGACTCTGAGGGGAGATCATACGTTTGGAACAGTCTCTGCCCACTTCCGATTAAAATCAAGCGCATGCTTGGGCAAACCACGTGTGTGTGTGTGTATACACACGAGTTGGGGGGTTGAGAACAACACTCAAGGGTCGCACCATACCCCCTTTCCCTATACATATACATAGATGTAAGTATGGGTGCAGGACACTAATCTCCTTTAAAAGAAAATATACCGTCAAAATAAAAGATGATAAACCAGGTGCACTTACTCATAGATCCAGGCACCGTGACTGTGGTGATCCATGGCCTCTTTCATTCAAAAACTTCAACTTTCAAAATTATGCTAATGAGCCAGGAGGCTCCGTCTTTACATGCTGCTACACTGTCTCACCCTCTTCCCTGCTTCCTGTTGCATTCTTGGCAGCAGCACACAGTGGGAGGATGGGGTGGGGGGTGTTACTTGATGGTGGTGGTGGGGCTCTGCCGGAGCACGGCTCTGCTAGAGCGCTATGCCATGGGTGCACACCTGAAATTGACCTTTACCCATAGAGAAACACTGGCATCCATTCTGACCTAACAACCACCATCAGTTTCAGTGGGCATCCCTTGCAGGTTTTACCCGCTCTATGCACCCCAATTGGGGACTATGGGTGAATCGAAAAGATCTAACTCATGCCAGAAGTTAAAGAAGCTGCTTAGGATCAGAAAAACATCCGTCCTTTGTTCTAGTTGTTCTAGAGACGGCGCCCCACTTGTCCACAGGTCGTGTGTGATATTGCATCTCAGCTACAACACCAGTAATATAAGCACAGGTATAGGGATCACCTCCACTTCAATCCATTTCCATTAATCTTGGATTACGCTGCACAGTTTATACCAGGTATACCGCCCCTTTAAGTGCATGACATCCTCATTCATAAGTGCTCTCCCCTAAATCAGGAGCATTTTCTCACTACGGGAGATGTAGCTGAGCGCTGCCTGGACCGCTGCCAGCCTCGGCTTGACGTGTGCCCATGTTCACTAATGGATCGTATGAATCACTCGAAATAGAAATTCATAGCGTGGCTTTGGAAACACTGATGCCATCTTAATTAAATGACCACCGAGATATAGGAAATACTTACCCGAACGTCTCAACATGTAACTTGCTGACTTCATCCTATCACGGCCATTTAAATATTTAATGAGCCCCAAAGAAGAGAAAAAAAAACGCATTATGTGCTCGACATGTCCGGGGTTCATTAGCCATGTTCATGTGGTCTTAAAGGAGAAGTGCACCGCTAATAACAGATGAGGGTCATTACTGTCACATAAGCGCTAAACCGGTGCACATGGGCCATTGGGTCTAATAAGAGTCCAATGACCCAGAATCCAATGTGCTACATGGTGTTGGGGAGAAAAGGATCCTCTTAGAGATTTTGCATGGAACCAGGTGCTTAAAGGGCATCTACCACCAGGATAAAGGACTGTATACAAATGAGCCTCAGGGGCTCCAGGTTCCAAAGGTGTTAATAGAGCCTGGAGCCCATCAGGCTCATTTGCATGCAGTGCTTCATCCTGGTAGTAGATGCCCTTAAATGGTCGCCGTAAGGTTTGAATACTTGTGCAATCTATAACTATTTCTCCAAATTCCCATACACAGCTGAGCACTTAAAATCAAAATCCATCATGATAAACCAGGCACTCATAGATCCAGGCACAGTGACTGTGGTAATCTTCTTATATTTGTTATCCGATGGCCTCTTGCCTTCTAAAATCAACTTTTAAAATTATGCTAATAATCTGAGGGGTGTTACCAGAGGCCCCCCGTGGGCGGTTACAGTGTGTTGAGAACTTCCCCCTCCCAGGGAGAGGCAGAAGGAGGAGGAAGTGTTGGAAGAGCAGGGGAAAGGGGGAGAATGTGGAACACTCGTGTGAAATTGGGCCGAGATGAGTCACTTTATGCCTTACATGAATTACTTTTAGAGGCTGGAGGAGGAACTAAAAGCAGGAGAAAAGAGTAGTTAAAGAAAAAGTTGAATATCGGATCTTTAGCTGCAGTTCGCATTTCCGCATCTGCATGCCCCCATAGGTGCAGGAAATTCAAACAGGACGTGGGGGTCATGTGAAGGGGCGGGTTTACAAGTCGTGAGTAGGAGGAGGAGCTTGACTGCATCCAAGACTTCTCCCGCCTCCCTGACAAAATATCTATAGAAAAACCAAGGGAATAAAGTAATTTTCTGACAAATGCAGTAATACACAGGATCCACAAAAAAAAAAAAACATATAGGACATCTTAATACATTGCGGATTGTCTTTGAGAAAATTGGCGTGAAAATCCACATCTAATATGCACAGTTTTTCCATGCGTTTTTCATGTGGATTTAGTGTTGTGATTTGTGTGTGTCCTCCCCCCTCTTTCTGTCCCATACATGTAGGCTGAGGGAATTCTGCATTAAAACTACACACTGATCCAGATTTTTACTCTGCCATAGACTTCAATTTGCAAAAAACAAAACAAGAAAAAAAAAAAAAACGCAAACAAAAATCTGGGAGGACACACAAAAAAAAAAAAAAAAAACATGATTATTTTATATTACGCTCTGAACAAAAATTTCTACATGGAAAATGCATTGTCTACATTACTTTTTCCAAATCGCATTCATTTTAATGCTACTGTATTTCACCGCAGATTTTCTGTGTGCAGATACCCTTAGACCCCTATACAGACTTGTATAAGGTACCATTTAGGGTTTATAGAGTAGGTTACTAGTTACAGGTTCCATTTAACTGCCTGTATATATAGTTCTGTAGCTCACAAAACTCCAAACCTTATGTAATTGTAAAGATGAGAATTCAGCTTTACAATGACCCCAGCATCATGGTACTAGGCAGAGGTCGCACTAACATATTTCTAGAAGGGTAATAATACTCCTCTTACTATTTTTGAGGAGTATTTTTAGCCGGGAAGGAGTATGAAATTTTCAGTAATACAAGTATATAACTCATAGCTGTATATAATGTTGATAGACGCTAATTATATAAGAAAATCATGTGTCAGTATCTTCTGTGTATAAATAGCAGATAGAGGCAGTTATAGTGATGTTACATCATGCATTGCCCAGACTGGAGCCAACGCCACCAACCCCCAACCACACTGCGGCCCGCCGAGACCGCCCACCACCACACTGGGGCCCGCCGAGACCGCCCACCACCACACTGGGGCCCGCCGAGACCGCCCACCACCACACTGCGGCCCGCCGAGACCACCCACCACCGCACTGCGGCCCGCCGAGACCACCCACCACCGCACTGCGGCCCGCCGAGACCGCCCACCACCACACTGCGGCCCGCCGAGACCGCCCACCACCACACTGCGGCCCGCCGAGACCGCCCACCACCACACTGCGGCCCGCCGAGACCGCCCACCACCACACTGCGGCCCGCCGAGACCGCCCACCACCACACTGCGGCCCGCCGAGACCGCCCACCACCACACTGCGGCCCGCCGAGACCGCCCACCACCACACTGCGGCCCGCCGAGACCGCCCACCACCACACTGCGGCCCGCCGAGACCGCCCACCACCACACTGCGGCCCGCCGAGACCGCCCACCACCACACTGCAGCTGACACTGCAAATCCATGATGGTTGCTTTGTAAAATGTTTTTTTAAAAAATTAATTTTAGTTTATCTTTTTTGGTGTCTGTGTTGGGGGGAGGCGTTTTTTTTAAAGGTTTTTTATTAATTGAATTTGCGTCTTTGTCATTTTTTACGTGTTTTTACTGTTTGTGCAGTCCTGTTTCACATGCACCTCATGCCACCTCAGCACTCGCCAGACACGCAGTCCCACGTAACATATACCTCATGCCACCTCAGCACCAGACATGCAGTCCCACGTAACACACACCTACCACCTCAGCACCAGACATGCAGTCCCACGTAACACACACCTACCACCTCAGCACCCGCCAGCCACGCAGTCCCACGTAACATATACCTCATGCCACCTCAGCACCAGACATGCAGTCCCACGTAACACACACCTACCACCTCAGCACCCGCCAGCCACGCAGTCCCACGTAACATATACTTCATGCCACCTCAGCACCAGACATACAGTCCCACGTAACACACTCCTGCCACCTCAGCACCCGCCAGCCACGCAGTCCCACGTAACATATACCTCATGCCACCTCAGCACCGGACATGCAGTCCCACGTAACACACACCTACCACCTCAGCACCCGCCAGCCACGCAGTCCCACGTAACATATACCTCATGCCACCTCAGCACCAGACATGCAGTCCCACGTAACATACTCCTGCCACCTCAGCAACCACCAGACACGCAGTCCCACGTAACATATACCTCATGCCACCTCAGCACCGGACATGCAGTCCCATGTAACACACACCTACCACCTCAGCACCCGCCAGCCACGCAGTCCCACGTAACATATACCTCATGCCACCTCAGCACCAGACATGCAGTCCCACGTAACACACACCTGCCACCTCAGCACCCGCCAGACACGCAGTCCTACGTAATATACACCTAATGCCACCTCAGCACCTGTCAGACATGCAGTCCTATGTAAAATACACCTCATGCCAACTCAGCACCTGCAAGACATGCAGTCCCATGTAATATACAGGTCTTCCCTGACCTTATCACATCCACTCCTGTCAAGCCCCCTCCCCTCCATACACTTGTATGCACACAGTACCTGTACACCTTCTACTTGCAGGCAGCCATTACAGCTCTACTTCCTGTGAGGAGACTGCGTAGTAAGCCAAGCCCCTTTCCCGGAGGCTCCGCCCCCTCTCGTGACATCACGGCTACCCGGAGCAGCTCCATTCTAGAGGCTACCAGCGCTGTAGTGTGAGCTGAGCAGTGCCGGCCCGCGCGCTGCCAGTGTAATGTCCTGCACACCAGTGCTGTGCGCTGCGGACCGCTCAGCCACACACTACAGCCAGGGATAATTGCCAAGCGTACTTTTACGCTTGGCAATTATTCTGGGGAATAATGGCGCCTCATCATGCGTCTATGACGCTTGGTGAGGCGTTAATGCGATCTCTGGTACTAGGTAATACAGAGCTAAAGATAGGGGGCATCTGAAGTGACCAACCTGAAGTGATGACTGGTCATGAGTGGCTCTTCTCATCTTATTTGCATATTTCAAATTCCCTGTCTGCATTGAAAACAAGTGCATTGAGTGTGCGTGTATATGGTGAAGTCGATAGGAATAGCTTTGAGTCGAAAATCAGCTATTTATGTCCTCCGACAGTTTTGGGTTACAGATTTTTAAGGGGGTCTTCAAACCAGTGGCTGAGCATCAGGTTTCTTTTTAGGACATAATCATATACCAGATACACCATCCCCATCTGCGGCAGAAGGTGCAACACAGGTTATTTTAATGAAGCCATGAATATGAACATATAAATGCACTTTAATAAATTAAAGGGGTTGTCCAGTCACCAAAAAAAAGAAAACTTATTCAATAAACAGCGCCACGCCTGTCCAGAGGTTATACGTGGTACTACAACTCAGCATTATTCCCTAATAATGAGGCTAAATCATACACAACCCATGGACAGGGGGGGCACTGCTTTGGGAAGAAAGACTTAGTGCTTTTTAAATCCAAGACAACCCCTTTAAGAGCAGATCATGTAGGAAAAAAAAATTAATTCTTAATACAAAACAACTAAATGGATTAAAAAAATATTTCCAAAAAAGTTGCACTTCTGTGTATACAACAGAGGTAGATGTAATACCAGACACCGTTCATGAACAGAAGTGGTACCATTTCTGGGAATAGGTCAGTATTTTTGGACAAACCCTTTAAGCTGTGTTTACTAGGTGGAGTTTACAGATGCAGTCCTATGGGTCCATCCGTGATCACATGCGGAGGTAAAATTACAGATGAAAATGTAATGTTACCTCGACATGTGATAACTGGAAGCCTTTGGATCAATAAGCACTGCCTGAGGTTCGGGAATACACCAGAGATGGTTCTTCACTGGTCCTATTAGTTCAGCTCACAACTTTAACACAGATCCCTTTAAAACAAAGGCCAAGTGACGCAAGGAGTCATATGTCGAAACAGGTGGGATTCACCGGAAAAGCCATAAAGCCCACACAACAGATGGAGGGTCATGTGGTTGTGAGGGACAGCTGACAATATATTTTAAAACTAAAGGCCAGATTCACACATGGGAAAGTTTCAAGTTAAAAACTGATCCCTAAACCGGTTTTATTTTCAGTTATGAAAAATCTTTCTAAAAAGAAAACCCTTTAATAAAAAAAAAAAATTGAGGAAAAAGTTTACTTCACTAAACTACTAGCACCCCTCAGATAAGGAATGAAGTGTCCTTTCTAAAATTGCCTGTTTTATGTGAGATCTAATCATTTACCTAAGAAATATCTCCAACAAAGGCAAATATGACTCTTCTCTCAACTCATTACCCCATGTAATGAGTCAAGTTTAGTGGTTACAGGGTTAGTGTCACTTTAGAACCCCCCCCATCTTCTGTTCTATAGCACCTATGCTGCTGGTGTCATATTAAAGATAATGATCTCGCCTTCCAGATAATATAAAACTTATGACTTTGAGAGCTACAGAATCAGAGATACAAGAAGCTAAACACACAGTTGGAAAGGCAAGCTGCAGATAAAGATCCAGTTCCTGCGTGCATTTTAAATGCCTGTAGGTCCAGTTCTGTAGCTCATAGAACCATAAGACTGGTGGGATCTGAAAGATAAGACTCTTATCTTTAAAATGAAACCAGATACATGTGTCTAGGTATTAAATGATCAAATATAAAAGGTTTCTGACATGACACCACTCCTGCAACCACTACAGTTGACCCATCTCCTATGACAAAGTGAAAAGAGTCATATTTGCATGACTTTGGAGAAAATTTATTTACAGGTAAATAGAGAAAATTTCATTTAAAAGAGGGAAAACTAAATTCCCCTAAATGACAAAATCTGGTGACTGGCTCCCTTTTTTTTTGACCCACATTGTTTCAGAGGGGGTATATGGTATGCAAAAAATGTCAAAAGCCGTGTCATAAACAGACAAATTTGCATCCGCTGAGCATGCATGTATCCTGAATTAGTAGGGCAGACTGTATGCCCTTTTGAACAAAAGGATCAGGTACGTTGAAATACAAGAGCCCTATCCTTCTGCCCCTTCATCCCGAACAACAAACGCACACAAAATTGGCAGGTTCATCTGAGACTCAGTGTTTTTGATGAGTTAAAGGGGTGGTCCAAGACTAGACAGGAGTGTCCACCCTCCAAGCAGAGCCCGGGCCATAAGTGTGGGTGTCAGATGAGCATGCATGTTTTCTCAATGGGGTCAGGAGAGAAAGCGATCTCTTATCACTTCCAGATGAAAAGGAGCAGGCATGTTGAAACCCCATCAGCTCAATGAATGAAATGTCTGATAACAGAGAGCAATAGATGTCCCCGCACTCCTCAGTGGCTGGAGAGAAGATAAACTGTCCCATTAAGTAGCTCATAGTGTAACACCTGTTCTCCACATGTAAGATGATATCAGTGTCTATCCTTAATTATAAGCCCCGTCTCTCATAGTCCGTAGCCCGCCATGCCGCAGCGAGGTGCACAGAATTTGGCATCCTTACAAATTATCGTCATCCCGCATCCAGGGTAAAAGGATAGCGGTTAGTGGATTATGGAGGATTAAAGGCTCTGTTCATGGCTCGGAGATCTGCGCTCGGATAGATTTGATTGCTTCGCTGAACACAATGAGGAATTTCCTTCTACACAATTTATTAATAAAGTCTTGATTAGTGAAGCGATAGCGAGGGGGACGCACGGGGTGGCAGCCGTGTGACCCCCAAATTGCTTGAAAATTGGCACTTAGATGGGTCACAACAAGTTATATCCTCCTCATAGGATAGAGAAAAACTTAAAAATTGTTGAGAGTCAGAGTACCAGTTGTGAGACCCCTATTGATCACAAGAATGGGGGTCCGCTGTACCCCCAAATGCATATAGCAGCTGGTTGCACATGTGCCATCCTCTTTATGGCACTGCTGAAGGTACGACGTTCCCCTGAAAATAAGACAGTGCCATATTAATCTTTGCTCCTAAAGAGGCACTAGGTCACCTCCTTTCATTTTGGGGGTCCGTGGGTCCCCCATCAAACTTGCTGTAATCAGACTACTCCAGGGGATAATAGTCTGATTGCGAGGGTATGCGATGATAAGATTTCCACAGGGATCCCTCTAAACTTGCCGCTCTATTCATTAGTGAGGACCGGGTGCCCAAACGACAACTAGTACCCACTTCTTTATTGCAAAGTGCCAACATGGCAATTTCAGTAGTAACTTATAGCTCCCTGCCCAGTCAGAGCTTTCAATCGTATCAGTGTCCTGATGACACTGATACAGTAGAAAGAAATTCTGTGTATCATTTTAGCTATCCTCCAGGGTCCCCTGATCCATAAGAAACACAAGGCCTGGATTCGTAGCTCTAATGGTCACCCAGCTGTGTCCACACCAACTCTCGCCTCCAGTTGTCTCAGGTCCAGGATGTGTTTGAAAACAGAACCGAGCACGAAATGTCCTGGGTTTCCTTGAACTGCAGGAGAAGGCCTCGAGTCCTGTCTAGCAAACGCTATGCTAGGGTGACAGCCTGGGTGCCCACAGAGATTGCTCTAGGTGCCATGGGTTCGCCACCACTGCCCTAAACTATCCTGGATAGAGGATAAAAGTTAAACTTTGGACACGCTCTCTAAAAGGGTTGTTCCAACATAGACAAATTTATATAGGGAAATTTATTATGTGCTGGCGTATTATAATGCCCCCCCTGTGTCCCACTGTATACATCAAGAGGCTTAAGCCCCTTCCACACCAACATCACCATTATCATAAATGCTTGCAGTGCGCAAGGAGCAGTGATAAATTCCCCCCCTATTCCTTACCCAGGACCACCAGAGTCCTCACTATGAATCTCGTACTGTGGTTCCTGCACTATATTCACTTCCATGATGTTACCAAAGGGGGGGGGGGGGGATTTGTACACTACCGCCATATTTACATTGAAATTTCTTGATCCCCTTTCACCTATAGGCTGAATTTCCAAAAATATAGCACAGGGGATACAGGCAGTCCCCGGGTTATGTACAAGATAGGTTCTGTAGGTTTGTTTTTAAGTTGACTTACATTGTATGCAAGTCGGAACTGTATACTTTATAATTGTAACAGCAGACAATTTTTTTTTGGTCTCTGAGACAATTGGATTGTAATAAGAACCAGGATTAACAATAAAGCTTAGTTGCAGACCCCTTTTATAACTGTTATAGATGTTTATTGTAGCCTAGGGTTAAAGTATTGTAAATTAACAACTTCTAGAGGTCCATTTGTAACTAGGGGTCATCTGTAAGACGGGTGTTCTTAAGTAGGGGACCCCCTGTAGTGTCTTAGGTAAAACAACCCATTAAAGCGGGAAGGGATTTGTATTGCCTCACAGGCCTCATCACAAACAATAACAATCTTGGTGTGAAATAATTTGCTCCTCCCAGTCTTAAAATCTCAGTTTTGACCTTTAATTTGGGTAATAAGCAAAATAAGATAAACTAGGCCTCATTCATGAAATCTGACTAGAAGGGAAAACCCTCCTTGTTGCCCATAGAAAACAGCGGACAGGAGTGCGGGACATGAAGGCTCTGGTTACTAAGAGCAACAAGGACGATTTTTCCTTTCAGGTAGTTTTGATAAATGAGGCCTAGTTTCTGTGGATTGATCACCAAAGACGAGGCTGTTACAGTCTAGAGCAGTCCTGGTTCATGTTCACGTCTAAGCTACTAACATGGCCGACGGTGGCGCGCTGTGGAAACATTTCTGTAGGCTAAATACCTGCAGATTATCCGAAGGGGTGTAATGATGGTGCCCCCTATGTCTAGATGGTGGACACCAAAATTTTGGGAGCTGTTTGTTCTTGTCAGTGGGTCTGTCTGGGCTTCATGTAATCCTTGATCCAAACATTCTCTACGGGTGATGCCACACATGGCGTTTTGAACCCATTTTTGGTCCGCTTTTAAGCAGTCGGTTGAAAAACGCATCAGTTTTTGACCGGTTTTAATTAAGATAATTGGTGTTTAACAGACTGCATAGAAACGGACAAAAAACGGGTTCAAAACGCCATGTGTGGCATCACCCTAAGGGCTAGGTCCGAAAAGCCAAAATGGCGGGAAATTTGCTTCTCTCTGTCCAATGCTGTGCCCCCTCTTAGAGTCTATCAGTTAGGGAAAAAAGTCTTCTAGTGCATCATAGGGGCATGTCTAGCAGTAAACAAACTCTTCCCATGAGGTACATTACCCAAAAGTAGCCCCTGAGATACTGCCTATATCTCTGGTTCTATATCTTATAGAGCCCAAGATATGGTCATCTAAAGTGACCCCCCCAAGGCTCTATAAAGTGAATAATCTCAGGCAAAAAGGTGACTCTTCTCTGCTTACTTATACATGACTTTTGAGGAGATTTTTTTTAAAATAGGTAAACACATGACCTTTCATATAAAATAAGGATTTCTTAAAAGGACATTTGACACCCTACCTGAGGGGGCTGGTAGTTGAGTGGGGTAAAAGCTGGTGACAGTCACTTTAAGGATACATAACCACAGCCTTGTTAAAGGGGTTCCCTTGAGGTCTTCATCACAGTTTGATGAGTAGGGAGGGCTTGTAGGAGATGTGATCATTGTGGTAATTAGCAGGGGTACCACATAGGACCTCTGAAAACTTAAGACTTATTCTAAGGAATGGCCATTAATCGTTCAGAGAAGCCCTGTATTATTCTATCCTAAAACTGCAGATATAGTGGATAATCCCCACAGGCTGGGAATGTGCAATCAGCTCTGCACTAATAATAGTGTCTGCCCTCAATATCCGACATTCTTTTGGAAAACACGGATATAATTCAGGGAAAGCTCAGTGAACTCCTATGACTCCATTACTCACATCAATCCCAATATCCTGTTTGCATAGGGCTAGACAAAGATCCACAGACAGGAAGGGGTAGGTTAGGATTCTCCCTAGGGCATGTTTCACATAGACAGAGGAGCAGGGCAATTGAACAATTTCCCCTTTAAGTCATATTCACACATGACTTTAAAATGTGGATTTATATAATCATATTGGTAAGAGTCCAACACACCGGACTTCCACCCTTACTTAATTCCCCAATGTGGTACTCAGTTGATATGAACTTAAATGGGGGCCGCAATGCAGTAACCCAGGCTGGCCACTAGGCAGGCAATAGAGCTGTTCTGGTGGCCAGAAACAGCTCATCAGGGGGGGGGACCCCATTCTGCTTCCGGTTATATCACTTGGATTGCGACAGACATAGCCTTAAACTACTGATGAGGTAGTGATGACCTATCCTATGGATAAAACAAGTTTAAATCCCCTATTAAAGGGATTGTCACACAATTAAAGCTTGCGACCTATCTAGTATCTGGGACTGGAGGTCTCACCGATCACAAGAACAAGTGATTATAACACATCCCCTTTAATAATGGTTACACTAAGTCATGCTGTGTCCCCCTGGAGATAAGCAGAGGCAAAAGTGAAGTGGATGCTGCTTATTAAAGGAAATCTACCACCAGGATTGTAAAGCAAACACACTGGCATACAGGTGTGCCCCCCCTCTGGCAGGACCTGCTCTTCTTTTAATGTCCTGGTTTTTGCATAAGAAGGCTTTTAAACTTATTCAAATGAGTTTGAGGGGCTCCAGAGGTTTTAATGCAACCTGAAGCCTCCCAAGCTCATTTGCATAATTTAAAGCCTTTTTTTTTCTTAAAAACAAGGGCATAAGTAGCGAAAAGAAGAGCAGTTCCTGCCAGAGGGGGCAAATATCAGTATATCAGTGTACTTGGTTTACAATCCTTCATCCTGGTGGTAGATATCCTTTAAATCAGAAATTGGAAAAAAATCCCATATTATCCTGTTTTGTGCTTTTGCAGCTCAGTTTATAACATCCATAACCAGTCATCTATCATGTTCAATCTGGCCCTTAAAGCTATGCCCTCCCAGTCCGGATTTCAATGGCCATTTCTATTATTTTTCCAAAAGATAAGTGCAGCAGAGTCGTATCCAGCATCTGCTCCTATCGCCCTTCCCCCTCCTCCATAGACTGTAAGCAGATCTCTTGTTAAGGCTCATTTCCCTCAGTATATGAATCTTGTGGTTAAGTTGCTTGGGGTTTATAATCAGGCTATTATTGCCGTGCAATGACTTAGCCAAGGGCTAATACACACCAGTCTATCTGAACAATGAGAGCTGCAGTGTAAAGCATAGGGGAGGGGGCGAGTATAGTTGGATATCAGATGATTTCCATCCTTGTAGCCATAGCGTATAAGCAGGACTGTGAAATATGGATTTATATTCCAGCAGGTGTACTTACACTGCTGTGCTCTGTGCTCTCTGTAGTCAGTATTATGTATTGCACCTGGAGCTCAGTGTAACCATACTTTTGTGTATGTTGTTGGAAACAGCTGGACTCTAAAATATGGATTTATATTCCAGGATAGTAGATTCTGCAGGTGTCCTCACACTGCTGTGTTCTTAAGGCTGCAGTGGACTACTCAACATGACTCCAGCAAAGCTGTGGCAAGTAATTAGTTAAAGTCTAACATACTGCAGGAGCTAGGGGCTGTGTAACAGTTCAAAGACAGAGAGCTTACAGCAAGACACCCCCCTTCCCAGTGCACAGCAGTGTAAGGACATCCCACCCCCTTCCCAGTGCACAGCAGTGTAAGGACATCCCACCCCCTTCCCAGTGCACAGCAGTGTAAGGACATCCCACCCCCTTCCCAGTGCACAGCAGTGTAAGGACATCCCACCCCCTTCCCAGTGCACAGCAGTGTAAGGACATCCCACCCCCTTCCCAGTGCACAGCAGTGTAAGGACATCCCACCCCCTTCCCAGTGCACAGCAGTGTAAGGACATCCCACCCCCTTCCCAGTGCACAGCAGTGTAAGGACATCCCACCCCCTTCCCAGTGCACAGCAGTGTAAGGACATCCCACCCCCTTCCCAGTGCACAGCAGTGTAAGGACACCCCCCCTTCCCAGTGCACAGCAATGTAAGGACACCCCCCTTCCCAGTGCACAGCAGTGTAAGGACACCCCCCCTTCCCTGTGCACAGCAGTGTAAGGACACCCCCCTTCCCAGTGCACAGCAGTGTAAGGACCCCCCCCTTCCCAGTGCACAGCAGTGTAAGGACACCCCCCCCCCTTCCCAGTGCACAGCAGTGTAAGGACAACCCCCCCCCCCCTTCCCAGTGCACAGCAGTGTAAGGACAACCCCCCCCCCCCCTTCCCAGTGCACAGCAGTGTAAGGACAACCCCCCCCCCTTCCCAGTGCACAGCAGTGTAAGGACAACCCCCCCCCTTCCCAGTGCACAGCAGTGTAAGGACAACCCCCCCTTCCCAGTGCACAGCAGTGTAAGGACAACCCCCCCTTCCCAGTGCACAGCAGTGTAAGGACACCCCCTCCCCTTCCCAGTGCACAGCAGTGTGAGGACACACCTTCAATGAATACATCAACACTCATAACTGGATTTATTACCAGTTATTTGCAGTTTCAGTTAAAAAACAGATGAATAACGGATCAGTTTTTTTCACCATTGGAATTGTAATGGCGTTCGTTGCTATACGCTTTTACATCTTCCATTAGACCTTCATTTGAGTTGGAAGTAAAAAAAATGGATGGCTATAAAATAATGAAAGCCGGAAACTAACGGAAAGCAAAGCATCCATTAAAAGAAAAAAAAAATTACGGATCTGTTAAACAAACAAAAAAAATGTATTATTATTACTTTGCTATTAATCTGTCCAGACAAATTACAATCCGTTTTTCCAAAAATCCAAAACGCAGATGGGAACTGACCCTTACAAATGGCACAGTTCAGAAACAGATTCGCATATAGGAATCCTGTAATTAAAGCGTTTGCACCCCATTTAAAATTATTGATGCCTCCAGCACTGATGGAGTTAAGTCTGCATTTCACACGTTGCATTATGATGATCAATAGATCTGTCCTCACCCCCTCCTCCTGCAAGAATGTGACTTCTTAGCACCGAGGACTCGGTATTGTAACATAATGCATTATTAAAGGAAGAGCATGCAGGCGTGTCTCGGCTTTGAAGGGGTTAACGAGCACAGATTTTGGAATACAGGAGTGCTCCTTTATGGCCAGGCACATCTGTAACCTCTTCTGGGTCTCAGGGGCTCTGTGCTCATACTGCCAGGCTGAGCTTCATATTCAGCACCATGGACAGCAGCATCCTCCCTGCAGCAGGCTACACAACTACAACTCCCAGCATCTCTCTCTCTCTGACAACTTGAGGCCACAGTTAGAAAATCAGACCTATGTAAAGGATGCTATTTTGTTGGTTCTGAGTATAGAAACGCGAAAATACGGATGCCACACGGGCGTCATCCACTCGCCGTCCGTATTTTCGGATCACTTGCTAGGTGACATAATCATGTGACTGCTCAAGAGGTGGGGACAAGCTAGTGACAACATTTTTACTGTGCAAAAAACGGATGACAAAGGGACATACGGAGAGCAAAAATGGAACGCAGAGTTTGTGTGCAGGTCTTAAAACAAACCATAAAATATTTTCCGGACTAAACACTGTTCATGGTTCTAGAATCTTTACATCATGTTAGGAGTCCCCTATGGACCCACCAATAGGGGGCAGCAGTCCCATGGAGGGACATAATTTCCGGTCCCTGTACAATCCTATGATCAAGACTTAGATAGGTGTCTACTTGCTGTGGTCCTAACCACTGGGACCCCTAGAGATTGCAAGAATTGGGGTCTCTATCACCCCCATTTCTACGGTGCCTTAATACGGTATTACAGCGCAGTCCTTACCATATAATTAGGGAGGTAAAAGACGAATTAGAAAGTTACTGAGCAGATGTTAAAGGGGGTATTTAAGTTTTCCAACATCCACTGCTAAGGAGATTGTGGATATCAAATATGGGGCATATTGAATTTCAACATGTCCAATCTTTCTGATCTCATAGGAGCTGGTAGGCAAGTCCATGCTACCTGCATGAATGTATAAAGAAGCATAGCTATGGGCTGGACAACCCCTTTAAATGACACATTACAGGCATCAAGGTAGAAAAAGTTGCTTTAAAAGGGCATCTTTCACCTGGATAAAAGACTGTATGCAAACCCATGGAGCCTAGAGCCCCTCAGGCTCATTTGCATACCGTTCTTCATCTTGGTGGTAGATGCCTTTTAAATTCATGGTCTCATGGATTTCACCGCTGCGGTCATGGTGTGTGTGATCAGTTCCATCACCGTTACTTCCTAATGGATGACCTGGGAGTAGTATCCGCTGCACTCCGTTTGCTTCATCTGGATCGTTCCGTCCCCGAAAATATCTGCTTGTTAAGTGGTTGAGGAATGTGTGTCACCTTCGCAACGCGGCTGTGCGGCTCTACGGTTCTCCACGGAGGGTCACGTAATATCTTGACCTATATAATATACACTATCTGTGTAGAGGAGTGACTTTTATCTTATGGAACTACAATTCTCAGCATATCCTGACAGGAGTTGTAGTTCCGCAATCTCCGCACATATATAATGGGATTATTCCGATAAACAAACCCCCCTATTATACTCCATGCACATAGATCATGGAGAACCCCCCAAGAGACCCCCCGGCGAAGAACAACTCCGAATTATAATTAGCAGCGTCAGTGGGACATTAAGTCATCCATCCACCTCCCCTGCCCATTAAAATCTCATTACTGGACCCCACACATATTAGCGCCCCCTCCTCTGTACACAATGGGCCACCTTCATACACCTGGATATTAGGAGCTTGGGGGTTGCGTTGTAGTCCAAAGTATTAGCGCCATCCCCTATACAATGGATTGTTGGGGGTCATATAACTGACTGCACTGTATGAGGGGGGTATGTGGAGCACCTGAGGGGTCCTGATACTAGAGCACTGGGTAAATGAAGGGGTTACCCAAAGATGGTGAAGTAAGGAGAATCCATAACTTTGAAAATTAAGTGACCCCCCCCCCCCTCACCCCACTAGGCATTGCTAGTCTTTGCATTAGGCCTAAAGGGGTCCTTAATCAATGGAGGGGTCCCACCAGTGTGTCTAAAGATTTGGGGTCCAGAAATTCATCCAACAAGATGGTTACTATAACAGAGAGGGCCCTTACGTTCACCAAATAAGGGGACACACACCAAAAGAGGGGATACTCATACTGTCTATATAGTAGGGGTCCCACCGATCATTTAATGTAGGGGGGTCTTTAAACTATTAAGAGAGGGGTCCCATCTATAGAGGAGCCCCACTAGTCAATAGAGGGGGGGATGACATTTAGACATTTTTGGGGGGTCCCCACATTCTGCAAACAAATGTTTACCGGTTATTCAGAGGGACCCCAATTTCAGCCATGCAGTTAATATAGTTGGGGTCCCACTGATCAATTAATGGGGGTCTTAAAACCTGGTCAATAAGAGTCATTATAGCAAGTGCTCATTACAAGGGGAAATGGGGGACACCAAATGAGCCGAGGGGAGTCGTGACACCCCTTATTTGTCATCATCACTGTGCAGCACATATAAACCACTCTGGAGGTGCACTGTACCCATGTGTATGGGGGGTTGGTGCCCCCCTCCATTGCTGCATCTCAGGACCCTTCAGTTCAGGTCATCAGAGGAGGGTCCTGTGCGCCAAATGTAGGGACCCCCTAATGTATCAGGCATCACAGACAATACTGATACTAATGAACCCCTCTAAGGTCATGTGATCATACAGAATGATTGGGATATGATTAACCCCTCCTCCCCCCCCCCCCCCGGATGACCCAGCATGCACCCCAATAATGACGGGGGCGCCCCCTACCTTTTGCTATGAGCTCCTCCGTGTCCTTGTCGAAGCCGTCCCGGTGGCACTTCCTCCACAGCCCGGAGACGGTGGAGTTAAACCTGCGGGTGCAGTGCGAGTCCAGGGCCAGGTAGGGGCGGGGGGCGGCATAGGGCGGCACGGGCTCCCCCGCCCGGGTGATGAGCCGCAGCCGGGAGTGCGCCCCCCCGCGGAGGGGCAGGTGTTGCCCGGGGGTGTACATGTAGCCGGGGTCGTTGCGCTTCCCCCCCGGTTTCCTGCAGCGGTCCCGGTGTCTCCGGGCGTCAGTCTCATACCAGTGATCGGTGCACAGAGCCACAGCCAGCAGCGCCAGGGCGCACAGGGCGAGGCACAGCCCGGCACCGGCCAGCAGCCTCATAGCGTCACCGGCGGGGGGATCACACCCCGGGCACCGGCCCCAGCATCACAGCCTCCGCCACCGACACCGCGACACCGTGTATGGGGGGAGGGAGGAGGAGAGAGGAGGCCGGGGGGAGGAGCCTGACAGCGCCCGCCCCGACACAGGCAGCGGCTATACAGGGTCTATGCACTGTACTGTCCTGTGTATACAGCCCGCAGCCCTATATACTGTGCTGTACTGTGTATACAGCACTATATACTGTTATGCCCTGTGTATACACCACTATATACTGTACTGTCCTGTGTATACAGCCATATATACTGTACTGTCCTGTGTATAAGCCCTATATACTGTACTGTCCTGTGTATACAGCCCTAAGCCCTATAAACTGTGCTCTACTGTGTATACAGCCCTATATATACTGTACTGTCCAGTGTATACAACCCTGAGCCCTATATACTGTACTGTCCTGTGTATACTGCCCTGAGCCCTATATACTGTGCTCTACTGTGTATACAGCCCTATATATACTGTACTGTCCTGTGTATACAACCCTGGGCCCTATATACTGTGCTACTGTGTATACAGCCCTATATACTGTACTGTCCTGTGTATACAGCCCTATGTATACTGTCATGCGTACACAGCCCTATATACTGTACTGTGTATACAGCCCTATATACTGCACTGTACTGTGTATATAGCCCTTTATATACTGACATGTGTATACAGCCCTATATACTGTACTGTGTATACAGCCCTATATAGTGTACTGTCCTGTGTATACAGCCCTGAGCCCTATATACTGTACTGTCCTGTGTATACAGGCCTATATACTGTCCTGTGTATACATCCCAATATATATTACTGTACTGTGTATACAGCCCTATATATACTGTACTTTCCTCTGTATACAGCCCTTTATACCGTACTGTGTATTCTGCCCTATATATACCGTACTGTACTGTGTATACAGCCCTATATATACTGTACTGTGTATACAGCCCTATATACTGTCCTGTCCTGTGTATACACCCCTATATATACTGTACTGTCCTGTGTATACACCCCTATATATACTGTACTGTGTATATACTCCTATATACTGTACTGTGTATACAGCCCTATATACTGTATACTATACTGTGTATACAGCCCTATATATACTGTACTGTGTTTATACAGCCCTATATATAAGTATATATACTGTACTGTATAAAGCCCTATATACTGTATGCTGTATACAACCCTATATGCTGTACTGTGTATAAACTTATATATACTGTACTTTGTGCAAACCCCTATATATACACTGCACTGTGTAAATACACGCACACACATATACAGTACTGTGCATGCACCCCTGTGTATTATGTATTTATATACTGTAATGTATATACAACCCAACACAGGCAGCAGATAGAACCATCTATACAGTATAAATACAGCCCTGTATACTGTACTTTGTATACAGCTCTATATACTGTACTGTAAATCCACCCATAAATATATATGTGTGTGTGTATGTCTTGGCCCATTTGAAGTTCGCCAATAACCATCTGGATGATACAGATGGGGCCTGGGAAAAGCTCATGCGGTCGGATGAGGCCAAAATAGAACTATTTGGTATCAACTCCACTCGCCGTGTTTGGAGGGAGAAGGAGGATACAACCTTAACCGTGAAGCATTATAATAATAATAATTCTTTATTTATATAGCGCACATAGATTACGCAGCGGGGCACAAAGCATGTCAAATTGGTCCCTGACCCCCATGGGGCTCACAATCTAAACAACCTACAACATACTTTAGGGTTGGTTTTCTGCAAATGGGACAGGGCAACTGCACCAAATTGAAGGGCAGATGGGGCCCTGTTTGGTAAGATTTTGGCCAACAACCTCCTTTCCTCAGTAAAAACATTGCAAATTAGTAAAAGAAGCCTTTGTATCCACTTTCATGGGACAATATTAAGCTCACTCCACTGTGGGGGTCATCACTGATGGTTTACTATAAAATGGCCTTGCCGGGTCACAAACTAAAAGAGAATACATATTACTACTTATATACAGTGAAAGTAATTTTCAAATGACCACCAAAAATCGCATTGAAAAGTGGTCTTCTTATAGAAGCAATGTAAAACTAAAATTCCGTCTGAATAAACGGACGGTCTTCTCAAAGAGGTGGTCACTATACTCTGTACACCCTGAGTGCAGTATATACTTTATGTATTCATATGTAGACCACACTCTATAATGTCCACGTATTTGGCCCCCACACAGTAGCCTTATCTTATAATGCTCATTCCTTTCACCCCATTTATAATATCCCCTTTTATGTGCAACCCCCACTTAAAATACCCCCATATTGATAAGCCCCTTCCTTTCACCCCACATATGATTCCTGTAGCACCACATTTATAATACCCATTTTCTACGTCTCCCCGCTTAAAATGAGCATATAGTAACGATGTTGGAGCCAGCAGCCAGTGACTCCCTGCTTCACCATTGCAGTCAACTCTATCCAAATTTTTTATAAATATACCCCCTGCCAGCCATGGCCTTGGTCAAATTTTCTATAAGGGTGATGCCACTCATGGCACTTTTTACCCTTTTTTGGTCCGTTTTTAAGCAGTCCGTCCAAGCGTTTTTTGGAAAACGCATCCGTTTTTGATCAGTTTTAATTAAGATAATTCTTAAAACCTGTCAAAAACCAATGCGTTTTTGAAAAAATGCATACGTTTTTTAACGGACTGCTTAAAAACGGACCAAAAACGGGTTCAAAACGCCATGTGTGGCATCACCCTTATAGGAAATTTGGATCAGATCTGCACTACATGTCAATATCCACGTAGCCCCTCCCCCCCGAAATATTACACAGTAGATTATCTGTATTTGGTTGCAGTTACCAGGGTCTGGGTGTCCCACTTTGTTGTGTGCAGGGTTGTGATATAGACTGAGGCTTTCATTCATAAATATATAATAATAACCTATAACATACTAAATATTCATCTCTAAATACTGCATAATACATAAGGCTTTTCTCTGATATGCCCGGGATAATGGCGGTATACCATCTGTATGGGATGTCATGATAAACATAGTGCACCAGCGTATAATCTGAATCCTGGCACCTGCCAGATCTAACTGGAGTATCTGGCCTGGCGTGGAATTGCGCTTTAGAATTGCCAGTTCCTAGCGCAGGCTAAAGGTAGTGCGCAGGCCCGCCACGCTGCAGGGTACACCCCTCCATGCCCACTTGGCGTAAGGGTGGTGTACAGAAGAAATAGGCCCAATTTATGGATATATGCACCTATTTCAGTGCTTGCACGCCAAAAAACATATATGCAAGCCCCAATATATTCCCCCCAATGTATAGGTGCGTATTTGTGCTGTATATAGATGAATACGTGATAGATAATTGATTGATAAAAAGTCCAAGGCAGCACTATGTAAATAAAAGTCTCGTATGAGGCCACATTCACATGGTTTTAGACGCAATCCAAAGGCTTCCCCCATGATGACATGTTGAGGAAACATTGCCTTTCCAACGCAAACAAAATGGAAACCCAATGTTACCTCAGCATGTGATCACAGTTTGAACCTCAAAACGCACAGTGTGATTGCTGCCTAAGTGTGGAACGGGCCTAATTGACATTGAAAAGTAGAGCGCTGCCTTCTTTTCTAGATATATCCATAGATAAGAGATAGATATATTATAGATAAATATATAGCAAACGCTATGGAAACGCAGTGTTACCTCAGCATCTGATCACAGTTGGATTGTGCCTCAAAAAACAATAAAAAAGCACAGTGTGAACGCAGCCTGAGAGGGGTGCAGGGCCCACAGGTCCAGACAGGGCCCAATTGACAATGAAAAGTGGAGCGCTGCCTATGTTTCTGGATATATCCATAGATATATAGATAGGAGATAGATATATAATAGATAAATAGATAGCAAATGCTATGGAGACGCAGTGTTACCTCAGCATGTGATCACAGTTGGAACGTTTGGATTGCGTCTCAAAACGCAATCACAACGCACAGTGTGAACGCAGCCTGAGAGGTCCACACAGGGCCCAATTGACAACTGGGGTACTGCCTACGTTTCTGGATGAATAGGAGATAGATATGAGACTGTATAGTATACACAAGGCCTGGGTATATATATGATCTCCCCCATTTATGGCGCATACAGATCATTCATATATATATATATATATATATATATATATATATATATATATAAACACACACACACACATCTGTGCACTTGTCTACATTCCCTCCACCTTTCTTATATTAACCCCTTCATTGCAGCCATTCTTTGCCACCTCCTCCTACCCCTCTCTACTAAATTTTCAGATTTATGATTAAACAGGAAAACGTCGGGGTGGGGGGTGGCAGTCTGCATCCATTCCACCCGCATCATATTGTGTATTAGTCCCCACATAGAAAGGCGGAGGAGACGTGAGAGTGCCATCTGTCCCTATATCAGAGCCCAGGAAAGCTGGGGGGAGGGGAGAGGAGGTGGTGATGGGGGGGACGCTCGCTGACTGTGTATTGCAGGTTGGTGACACTGTGACAGCACATGGCGGTGTGTTCAGCTGCCGCTGCGTACGCCTGTCAATCAGCGGAGATGGGCTCTGGCTGTTGTGTCTATGTATTGTCACATTGTGACATGCCTCAAGTCGATTCGGAGGTTCCCTTTTATTTAACCCAATCGGGCGCCTGCGGGGAGATTTTTTTCAGCACTGTGTACGGTTATGGATGACGTAATGCAGTAACACACGGTGTACATGACACGAGCAGAGCTGAGGGGCTGCGGCGGGCACCGACCTGCGGTATTTTTTTTTTTTTTTTGTGCCAGGAATTGAGGTTGATTTTGTTAAAACGCTTCACTCTAGTCGCTGTGGAAACCGAGCCTGCTATAGACTGATATATAAGAGTGATGAAGGGATAAGGACAGCACCGGCTTAGTGAATGGAGGAATTTGGGACATCGGCGTTCCCCATTTTATTGTGCGCAGGCCAGAAAATCGTTTAATATGCCAATATTATTACTGCTGTCACAATGGAAAGCTCCAGGAATGCGGATAGCTAAGGCGGCGCTAAAATGGATTCCACGCTGTAAGGAAGCATGGCGGATTAGATGCTATACCGCCATGATTATACCATTCATGTTCCCGTATAAGGAGGCGAGTCGAATCACGCAGATACAGACATGGCTTATTAGTGGGTTCTATGTAGATTCACTCTCAGCTTTTCTGCGGTGCTGAAATAACATACAACTGGATGTCGCTATAATAGAGCATGAGCCGGGTTTTGTAATCTATCCGATAGACTGTTGTGGATATGGAGGACAACGCAGATGTGGCAACATTACACGGGGAGCCACAGATTAGTATTTACCCCCTTCTATATTTCTTCCAAATCTTCAAATATCCCTTAAGAGCATTTTATGTAATACACAGAGCTAAATACACAGCAGTGTGAGGATAACTAGCTCCAAAACTATATGGCATTTTGAACCCGTTTTTAGTCCGTTTTTAAGCAGTCCGTCAAAAAACGCATGCTTTAAAAAACATTTACTTACCTGTCCAAGTCGCGATCCCCGATCCGGACTCTCCGACGATGATGCACTGTGCCGCAATCCACGTAGATCCTGTGCCCGATATCCTGCATGTGTCGATCCCCACTCAGGTCCGCCGGAGTTCCCCATCTTCTTCCTGGTGCATGTAAGTGCATTGCTTGCGACACAAATTCAAATGTTAAATCCCGCGTTCAGTCCGAATCCTTCGGATCATTCGATGGCCCGTCCCCCATTATGTGTCGCATGAAAGCCGATCGCGTGCGGCACAATCCCCTTTTAAATGCGGCGCAAAACGGTAAGCGTTGGAATATCCAATGTTTGTGCGGTCCGCGGACCCTTAATAAATGAGCCCTAGTGTGATTGGTGAGGGTGCAAGACCCTAGAAAGAGCTGTGGTGGGTAAACTCAGGTGATTGGTGAGGGTGCGACACTATCAACAACCTATGATTAACAGTTGTGGAGCCAGGCATTGTGCAGGAGGTGTCCTTACACTGCTGTGTACTTAGGCCGCGGTCACACGTACTGCTAGGCGTCCGTTCATAACGCGACGCTAGCGCACAGGGGGAGGTCCTCGGGAAACGCATGCAATTTATAAGCCGATCGCACGCGTTCCTCTGGAAACGCATGTGCGTTCGAGCCGAGGACCGCCCCCTGTGCGCTAGCGTCGTGTTATGAACGGACGCCTAGCAGTACGTGCGACCGTGGCCTTAGCTCTCTGCATTAAGTTCCTTTCTCTCACCTGAGTAACTGCCGCAGTATTCAACCAAAATCCTGCAACAGTTTTTACTGAATGCACAAAGCTAATAGCACAGCAGTGTGAGGACACTAGATAAAAAACTAGAATACAATTTTTTTTTATTTTATGGTCATGCTGTTACTAACAATATATACAGGCAGTCCCCGGGTTACATACAAGATAGGGTCTGTAGGTTTGTTCTTAAGTTGAGTTTGTATGTAAGTCGGAACTGTATATTTTATCATTGTAATCCCAGCCAGAACTTTTTTGGTCTCTGTGACAATTGGATTTTAAAAATGTTGGATTGTCATAAGAATCAATATTAACAATAAAGCTTCATTACAGACACCTCTGATAACTGTTACAGTTGTTTATTGTAGCCTAGGATTAAAGTACAATAAATTACCAATATCCAGAGGTCCGTTTGTAACTAGGGGTCGTCTGTAAGTCGAGTGTTCTTAAGTAGGGGACCGCCTGTACAAAGGTATGACTACAAATCTCTCCAGGAACAATACCTAACACTGTCTGAAGAGAGATAAGAGCTCAGCAGTGTGAGGACACACCCTCAGTGCACTTGGATTAGTAACAATCCTGGAATATAAATCTAGTTTTCACAGTCCTGCTGCTGCTGCCACTAACAACATACACAATTATATAGCAGAACGAAAAAGATGATTCCTTTGGCACCAGCTCGGTAAAATAGTTGATCCTTCGTTTACTGTTTCAATCCCTAAAAGTGATACAAAAATCAAAAAAACATTAAAAAGTGTACACCAGAAGATTAGGGTAATGCGTTTCGGACCACATCATGGTCCTTATTCATACCTAATACACAATTATATATTTACATTAACCTTCAGGGACAATACCTGAAAACTGGATGCAGAGAGCTAAGAGCACAGCAGTGTGATGACACGCCCCCAAGTGTACTTGGAGAAGCTACAATCCTGGAATATAGAACATATTTTACAGTCCTGCTACTAACAACAGACACAAATGTGTAATTACACAAATCTACAGGGAGAATACTTAACCCTGGTTGCAGAGAGCACAGTAGTAAACACCCTCTGTACACATGGTTAAGTCACAATCCTGGAATATAAATCTCCTTTTCATAGTCCTGCTTCTACTAATAACGTACACAGAGTATGATCACACATGTCTCCAGGGACTTTACCTAACAAAGCTGCAGAGGGCACAGCAGTGTGAGGACATGCCCCCTGCACAATTGGAGAAGAAGCAATCCTAGAATATAAATGCATTTTTAACAGTACTTCTGCTACTAACTACATACACAGAACAACAGGAACAATACAGAACACTGGCTACTAAGAGCACAGCAGTGTGAGGACAACCCCCAGTGCAATTGGAGAAGCTACAAATCCATTTTTCACAGTTGTGCCGCTACTAACAACTGACAAAAAGGTATGTGCAACACATATTCACAGCGACAAGAATACAGCTGTGTGAGGACATGCAACAAACTGCACTTGGAGAAGCTAGAATATTGGAATAAATTGATATTTCACAGTCCTGCTGCTACTAACAACATATCACAATGATATAGATATACAAACCTCCAGGGACAATATCTGATAGTGGCTGCAGAGCGTACAGCTGTGTGAGGACATGCAAGCAAGTTCATTTGGAGAAGCTACAATCTAGGAATAAATTGATATTTCACAGTCCTGCTGCTACTAACAACATATCACAATGAAATTGATACACAAACCTACAGAGATAATATCTGATAGTGGCTGCAGAGCGTACAACTGTATGAGGACATGCAACCATGTTAATTTGGAGAAGCTGCAATTAAGAAATAAATGGATATTTCACAGTCTTGCTGCTACTAACAACACACTTAAAGTTCTGATTACACATCTCACCCAGGTCTGAGCATAACACTGTCTGTAACCTGACAGCACCGCTAGTTGGTGGTCCCCACCAACCTGATCCCAGGATCGATCATCAATATGAAGAGACCTCCATGAAAGGGCATTATAAACCCTGTGGACCTTTCTAGGATGCGGATTTGATGTCCTAAATCTTCCAGACACAGACTTTGTTGTTTTGCGCTTATTCCAAGCAGCTGAAGCTTGTGGCGTGGGCAGCTTACAACTTTTTTTTAATTTGTATGTGGGAAGAAGGGAAAATCTGTGAACACAAATCAACAAAAACAGAGCAGGTGCGGAGTGGTCATCTATGAAGCCGAGTCTATGGCCTTCCCTGGATCTACACATCACTCTCAACTATTGGGATATTCAAAGAGGGACTTCCTAAAGTATAATACCCCCCACACATAGTGTACTTCCCCCTCCCCACTGCCCCACACTCATTGGGGGACATTTACTATGGCGTTTCCGCCAGTTTTGTGGCGCTCTCACCACATGTTCTGCTCTCCGATCTATTTATTAGCTGTCGGGGACAGAAAAAATGCCTTTTTCCGTCTGCTCCGACTCTTTTCCGAAAAGGGGCGTGGCTTTGGCGGAGTGGAAACTCAGACACAATTACTATGTGTCGCAGCCCTTTTTGGGCGGTGTAAACTGACGGAAAGTAGACCAAAAGAAAACTGGTCTAGCAGGGACTGTTGGACACATTTCTGGTGCTCGGGACAGATTTTGTCCCAGGGACAGAAAATAGTCTCGGCGCCAGAAATGTCTCTGCACAGCTCCACAATATTAAATGTGTATCTTCTTACCGAGAGCAGGTCGGTAACAAAGCCAATGCAGACACCGACACTGTAAGTAAATGTCCCCCATTATTCTATGTAGCTACAGATTTGATTCCTCACACTGCTGTGCTCTCTGCATGTCTCTGTATACAGGTCACTGATAACATCGATCCTATGGGCTTCGTACGGGTTTCCATTAGATCACTGTGATCTACAGATCTGTGATCTACAGTATACATGTAGGAAAAACAGGAAAAACATAATGGGGCACATTTACTAAGGGTGAAGACACACGTGGCGTTTTTAGGCCGTTTTTACTAAGTGCGTTTTCAGATTGTAAAAAACGCATGCGTTTTTGTCCGTTTTCAATTGCGCTAATTCGGAAAACCGGACAAAAACGCATGCGTTTTTTTACGATCTGAAAACGCACTTAGTAAAAACGGCCCAAAAACGGCCTAAAAACGCCACGTGTGTCTTCACCCTTAGGCATTTCCGTTGTGTTTTCCGAATTTTTCCGATTTGCCTTGAATTGCCCCGGGTTTTTGGCGCACGCAAACGGATTGCACCAAGAAGAAGAAGGTGAACTCCTGCGGACCTGAGCGGGGAAGCTACACATGCAGGATATCGGGCACACAATCTTAGTGAATCGCGGCAGCTCCGAATCCTCGTCGGACATTCCGGATCGGTGGCGTCAACGGGACGGGTAAGTAAATGTGCCCCATCGTTTTCCTTGCTAAGTGTGCCCCTCTGGAGCCAACGTCAACCCTGGCCCGCTCGGGGGGGGGGGGGGGCCATTGTCAGCCCCAGCCTGCTCTGTAGGTTGCAATTTCTAATAAAAAGGTTGTGCACCACTTGTTTAATTTTGCTATAATTGTCTCAGTTGGCTACTTAAAGGGGTTTTCCCATCTTGGGATTCACATTTAAATAAATTCATTTGCCATATGTAAACATTTCTTCAATTGGATGTTATTAAAAAAAATGTTCCTGTAGAAAGATAATTTCTCATTAATGTAGCCATTTTGTCCCTTAGAAACGAGATGGCTTCCTTGGATACGACCACCTCACATTTTGGCAGCGGTGGCCAGACATGTGCTATTGCGTCCTGCCTGACCTCCTGGATTCAGCGATCATTACTACAGGACTGATGTGGGACATGCAGTAACTCCCCGGACATTTCATATACAAAAACCTTTTGTTTCTTTGTACAATCCCTCCAGCAGAGGTGGATGTATCCAAGGACACAGTCTTGTTTCTAAAGAACCATATGATTTCATTTATGAGAAATTATCTTCACACAGGAACATTTTTTTGAATAACATCTAATTGAATAAACATTTATATATGTCAGATTAATGAATCTGGATGTGAATACCCAGATGAGAATACCCCTTTAAGCACAGAAAACAGGGGCTGTAACGTTTTCTTGTATAAATAGACGTCTATTAACTCCAGATATGCCTAGGAGTTATATACTTGTATTACTGAAAATGTCATACTCCTCATTGGCTAAAAACACCCTATTATTACCCTTATGTAAAGATTTTAGTGCAACCTCTGCACTGAAGTAAAATTCAGAGGAGCAGATAAATGCTACCTGAAACCTCCACTAGATGGCGCTCACTGTATACTGTTCTCAGCTTTAGCTCCCACATTTCCTCTAGTGGCAGCTGCAGGAAGTGTTTTTTTTTTTTTAAAGACACCTACTTTTGCGGATCTACCTAATAAGGTAGATCCGGAGACAGGTTCCGTAAATTTTAAGTGCCCCGTATTAGGTAGATCCGTCATGGTAGGTTTCCTAAAGTAAATCTACCTGCAAAATCCATCCTGATAAACCAGGGACATGATCCAGGCACTGTGACCATCTTCTTATATTTGTTATCCAGGGACTCCTTCCTTCTAAAATCAACTTTTAGTACTATGCTAATGAGCCAGGAGGGCTCTGGGGTGTTACCAGAGCCCCGTTGTGCTGTTGTTTGACAGGCTGTTACACTGAGCAGGAGCAGGCTAGGGTAACCCCTCTGTGATCTGGCTTTACAGGCTGTTACACTGTCTAACTTACACTTGTGCAGTGAGCACTTTCTGCTGAATGGCGGCAGGGTGAGACAGTGTAACAGTCTGTAAAGCCAGAATCTTTAGCATAATTCTAAAAGTTGATGTTAGAAGGAAGGAGACCATGGATAACAAATATAAGAATATTACCACAGTCACGGTGCCTGGATCTATGAGTAATGTCCCTGGTTTATCCCTGCTTGATATTGATTGTAGATTTCCTTTAACTGTGCAGGGGATTTGGAGCTGTGTATCAGGAAAGTTATACTTGTATGAGGATCTGATCAGCACAGAATTTTGAGTCGTTTTAGATTCAGGATATTCACTTTAAGGTTTGATTTATCATTATAGGATTATT
The DNA here is from genome assembly GCF_040894005.1 of Engystomops pustulosus. Taxonomy (NCBI): domain Eukaryota; kingdom Metazoa; phylum Chordata; class Amphibia; order Anura; family Leptodactylidae; genus Engystomops; species Engystomops pustulosus. The sequence goes on from NC_092417.1 coordinate 165,029,864, forward strand.
AAAATAGATGAAATTGTCATATTGAAGCGAAGACGAAGCACCTGGGAATGTGAAAGCCCCGTGTATATGTATAGTAATGATGTGTCCGGGGAACGCGCAGATTATATTCCGAGGTAATGTGTCCCCTCTTCTGGACAGATGGAGCCGCGTGGAGCATTTGTCTCCCCCCCTGACAGCAGCTGGGATTCCCTGGGCCTCATTACAAGGTAATCAAGCTGAATCAGTCTCTGGAGGCGCAGGCGGGGTGCAGCATTCAAATCAGGAGACGCCGCTCTCCTGGGCCCCTTCTTTATAAACCAAATCTGGTATATTTATGACCAGCTGCCAAGTGTCTCATCCAGAAATTTAGATGGAAGAGGTTAATTTGCTCCTGCGTGACATTCACCACCCTCCCCGGACTATGCCCGGAATAATGGCGATAAAACAGGGCGCACACAGTCACCAAAAAAGTGACACAGCAGTCTTGTAACCTTTTTCAGTTTTTTTGAATGACTTTAGCTATTAGGGCATGCTGGGAGTTGTAATTTTAGGGATTGAGTCACACTTAGGGTGAAGACACACGTGGCGTTTTTAGGGTGTTTTTGGCCGTTTTTAGTTAGTGCGTTTTCAAATCGTTAAAAACGCATGCGTTTTTGACAGGTTTGACCAATTATCTTAATTCAAACTGGTCAAAAACGCATGTGTTTTTTTCCGATCTGAAAACGCTCTACTAAAAACGGCCTAAAAACGCCACGTGTGGCGCCGGCCTTAGGAGTATAGTCAAAGAGGTTGACCCAAGATTTAAAGATTTATATACACAGCTGGTTATATCATTGTTCATGTGATTTCACACAGGTGCACGGCTCGTTATATCCCTGGTCATGTAATGTCACACAGGTGCACGGCTCGTTATATCCCTGGTCATGTAATGTCACGCAGGTGCACGGCTCGTTGTATCCCTGGTCATGTGACGTCACACAGGTGCGCGGCTTATTATATATATCCCTGGTCATGTGACATCACACAGGTGCATGGTTCGTTATATCCCTGGTCATGTGATGTCACACAGGTGCACGGTTCGTTGTATCCCTGGTCATGTGATGTCACACAGGTGCACGGCTCGTTATATCCCTGGTCATGTGATGTCACACAGTGGTGTGGCTTGTTATATCCTTGGTCATGTGATGTCAAACAAGGGTGTGGCTCGTTATATCCCTGGTCATGTGATGTCACACAGGTGCACGACTCGTTATATCCCCGGTCATGTGATGTCACACAGGTGCACGACTCGTTATATCCCTGGTCATGTGATGTCACACAGGTGCACGGCTCCTCATATCTCTGGACATGTGATGTCACACAAGTGTGCGGCTCGTTATATCCTCATTCATGTGATGTCACACAGGTTCCCGGCTCGTTATATCCCTGGTCATGTGATGTCACACAGGTGCACTGCTTGTTATATATCCCTGTTCATGTGATGTCACACAGGGGTGCTTCGCGTTATATCACTGGTCATGTGATGTCACACAGGTGCGCAGCCCATTATATCCATGGTCATGTGATGTCACACAGGTGCACGGCTTGTTATATATCCTGTTCATGTGATGTCACACATGTGTGACACACATGACCATGGATATAACGAGCCGTGCACCCGTGTGACATCACATGACCAGGGATATATAACGAGCCTTGCACCTGTGTGACATCACATGACCAGGGATATATAACGAGCCGTGCACCCGTGTGACATCACATGACCAGGGATATATAACGAGCCGTGCACCTGTGTGACATTACATCACCATGGATTTAATAAGCTGTGAACCTGTGTGACATCACATGGACAAGCATATAACAAGCCGCTCACCTTCATGACCACTGGAAGTAAACAATGAAGCTTACTCTAGAGTGACAGCGATCTAAAAAATCAGCGCAGAATTGATATAGAAAGTATATTGGAAAATTGTATAAATTTTCATTACACAAATAATATCAATTATTTGCTGGACAACCCCTTTAAGCTCAAGTTTAAAAAATACCTCAAACTCCTCCTTACCTCATTACTATGTAGCTCATTCTCCGCATCATATTTTTCATTGTAACCATTGTAAATCTCATATACAACCATAAGTGATAAAACTGTCTGCTTACCTCCACCACTAGGGGGAGCTCAGTGCATCAAAATGAATACAGTGTTCACTAAGCTCAATGGAAGCTGTAAAAATGTTGATACATTTGGCTCCCTCTAGTTGCGGGAATCTGAAAATTCATCGGGAAGCAGTATAAGATCAGAGTAGGGTCATGCCTTCCCCTCTGCTGTGAGTAAAATCTGTAACGTTACAGTTGTCACTCAGAGCAGAGGGGAGGAGCTATGGATTGTACTAAGCAAACATCCCGATGTGACATATAGGTGGAGTGTCCCTTTAAGGGAGTGTTTATAACGGCTCAGGCTCTTTCTGTACTAAGCCTACATGTAAATAAGCATAAAATACCCGTAGAAAGATACAACGCGAGATAAGAGGACAGAGCTGACACGCTCCGCCAAGCAAACATCGGCGTGAGATTTTTTTTCAATTTAATCCTGTAATAAGAAGCATGTACAGGATAATATATTCCGAAGCTAAAAATGGTACGAAAATGACTGCGGGGTTAAAGAAGCCGTAATAGAGAATATAGCTGATATCTGCAGCCGCTTAGGGTGATTGCTGTGCACTACATGGCGGCGTTATGTTACGTGTTGTAATGTTCTCTTCTGAGGGGGGTTCTGGAATCAGAATATTGATGTCCTAGTGTTAGGATCAATATCCCATCAGTAGGGGGTTCAATTCTCGACGCCCCCTGCTGGTCATAGGCTAGTACACAGCTCTTTGTATTGGTCTGCAGCCTGCATGAGGTCCATTCAGCTACGCTCCATTAAAATAGCGGATACTGGGGATCAAACCCCCTGCTGGTGATAAAGTATCGCATCCCCAATATTATCAACAATACTTGGGGGTCAGCTAGAGATTTAGCATTGGGGTCCGGAATCTGATCCTAAAATCCCCCTCTATGACATGTCAACACTTGCATTCCCATTAAATCATTCTTGTGTTGTTCCTCTATTATTCCTTCTGGAAATTATTGACAAGAGGGGTCTTACCATTTCCTTTTCTACAAGGGGGGTTGGAATGAAAAAGTCCAATCAGTGATTTTACCGTCTGAGCTTGTAGGGAAACAGAGTAATATCTTGCAGGTATCGAGTTATTAATTCATTTCCAATAACATAGGAATAATACAACGCTATGAAATGACGCTCCATTTATACAGTCAAATTTCCATCATGTCTCCCAATTACTGACATTTCTAACAAAATACAAGTATATTGTCTGCTCCACAGAGCTGACACTTTAATGGAGATGCTGGGTAGCAGAAAGGCTTGTAGTTAGATTGGTCTCTCCTGCAGAGCTGACAATCTAATGCACAGAGCCAAAGCTGGATAGCAGAAGGGTTTGTAGTCAGAGGGGTCTCGCCTGCAGAGCTGTCAGTCTAATGCACAGAGCCAATGTTGGATAGCAGAAAGGCTTGTAGTTAGATTGGTCTCTCCCGCAGAGCTGACAATCCAATGCACATAACCAAAGCAGGATAGCAAGAGGGGTAGTAGTCAGAGGGGTCTCTCCTGCAGAGCTAGCAACCTAATGCACAGAGCCAAAGCTGGATAGCAAGAGGGTTTGTAGTCAGAGGGTCTCTCCTGCAGAGCTGACAATCTAATGCACACAACCAAAGCAGGATAGCAAGAGGGTTTGTAGTCAGAGGAGTCTCACCTGCAGAGCTGACACTCTAATGCACAGAGCCAACGCTGGATAGCAAAGGGTTTGAAGTCAGAGTGGTCTCTCCCTCAGAGCTAGCAATCTAATGCACAGAGCCAAAGTTAGATTGCCGGAGGGTTTGTAGTTAGAGGGGTCTCTCCTGCAGAGCTGACAATCTAATACACAGAGCCAAAGCTGGATAGCAGGAGGGTTTGTAGTCAGAGGGGTCTCGCCTGCAGAGCTGTCAGTCTAATGCACAGAGCCAAAGCTGGATAGCAGAAAGGCTTGTAGTCAGATGGGTCTCTCCTTCAGAGCTGACAATCTAATGCACAGAGCCAAAGCTGGATAGCAAGAGGGGTCAGACCTACTTGTTAACTCATTCATATATTTCCAGGAGGAAAATTAGGGGAATAAGCAAAGGCATAATTCTAGGAAAAGATGTCTAGGATTTGTTATTCCCTACAGAATACACCCATTTCCTAAAATAGACACGGAAGGAGATAGAATAGGTTCTCCTTAATATGCGGCGATAATGAAGTGATGGAAATAGCACGGTATAAATAGGTAGGTTCACAGTCGCCTGTTTATGGTAAGTAAATCTTATGGGTAGTGGAAATGGGCCCTTATTATTGTGCATTATAATATTTGGGAGAGGTTCCTTTGGGTCCCCGGGCCCGGGAGCATCCTGTATAACGTTAATTAAAAATACATTTTCTCATAACTTATAGATCTTCTTATAGTGTAATACCTTCTCCTGCCTGTAGATGTCACTGCTGCACCTGCTGTAAATCGCACCACAGAATGCTGAGAAAAAAAACTTGCCCGCCCCTTTAAGTCATCATCTTTTAACCTGAAATAGTCAAAGTCTGGTAAAACCCTTGAAAAGTGATTATTTATCTTCAGTGACAGCAGTAGTTGTAGGATTCCTATCACAGCTAGGAAGGAGGAGCACATACATATGTATAAGTACCATAGGGCTCAAGCAAAGCCACAAATTATTCTTTATTTACGCCCAGAGCCGGTTTATGTGCTGCCCACTGAGGCGCAAACTTAGAGAGAAAAGAGATAACCTCCTGCAGGTGGAGGCTTCCGACATAAATTTCACTTGAAAAGTGACTTTTTTCCACTTTGTACCTGTTAGGGAGTGAAAAGTATAAAGTATAACTGTTCTCTCTTAACTTTGTACTCTGGATATGATAGCGTTAAAAATACCACTCCTGGAGATATATGTAATCAGTGACGGACTGGCCCACCGGAGCCTCAGAGGATCCTCCGGTGGGCCCAAACGCTGACCCAGTAGTGGTTCCTAGAGACCTAAGCCCACTTTGGATGCTACTATTTTCTCTTTTTTGGAGGTTGGGCTCCCAGGATAAATTTATCTGGTAGGCCCAAGTACCTCATCCACACCCATCAGGACCAGCAGAGCACTCCTGGAGATATCTTTAATCCGTGACGGACTGGCCCACCGGAGCCTCAGAGGATCCCCCAGTAGGCCCAAACTCTGACCCAGTAGTGGTTGCTAGAGACCTAAGCCCAATTTGGATGCTACTATTTTCTCTTTTTTTGGAGGTTGGGCCCCCAGAATAAATTTATCTGGTAGGTCCTAGTACCTCATCCACACCCATCAGGACCAGCAGGGCGAGGCAACAAGAGGTGGAGACATGTGACAGTAAAAGTTCTCCCAGGGGCACTGAAGATGGTAAGATCCCTTGAAGATGGTAAGAGGGAGGCCTGTGATGGTAGCAGCAAGCCAAGGATATATTCAGAAAACAAAGATGTTGTAAACTTACTTTTCCTTAGGAGGACTTATTAGGCTGGCAAGCGGCACTGTCCCTGCTGAAGTAGCAGCATGACAATCAGCACAACCTCGAGATAGATAGCAAAAACCCTAGACAGAGCCTATATTTATATATTTGCTTTGTCTAGAAACTTCTGAGCTGCTAACCAATCTCAGCCTGCAATACCTCAGGAAAGTTACAAAAGTTACATTTATAACATAAACATAATTCCTTATTAACAGTAGCATAGCATGAAATCTTTGTACACACATTCTCTTTAGACTGTAGGTGGTCGCAAGGTATTAATAAAGAAGTGTCTAATAAATGGGACCCCAACCAATCAGAAGAATGGGGGTCCCCTGTGTGCATTAATAACCAATACTCCATTCACATCTATGGGACTGAGAGAGATAAACAAGTCCCATAGAAGTGAATGGCATATGAGACCAGCGCCCCATTCATTAAGGGAACTCTGGGACCCCTAGTATCCGGATTTATGTAAATCCCCCCCGCCACTAGTGGTCAGATATTTTTAAGGACTGCTTCATTTCACAGCCGCCATAAACGTCCCTATATGACCCTGCTCTGAGCCACGTGATTAATTCTTCTTGTCTGTGATATTTCCGCTCATTGATTTATCCCTTTAATACAGAACATGTCAGATCCTGTAGACAAGTCTGAAACGTAACTTTATTATTAAGCGTTGTCAGCCGTAGCCCCGGCAGGATAGAAGCCCTGACATCGCCTATTACAGCTGATTTATCTTCACCCTCTAAATAATGCAGTGTTTATACGTCCGTAACCAGAAAGAGAGCCTGAAATATAGAGATGTCCATCACAGAGCAGGAGACACCCGGTTACGAATTAGGGCGAGTCAAGAGTCAGAAACGAAAGAGACAATGCCATATCTGATCCCCCAGTTAGTAAAGTGTGCGGTGGATATCTTTTAGACTGTGACTAGAAGATAGCGGCCATCTTGAAACCATTACTTGATCACACCAAGATGGCGCTGCTCTACATGGCTGCCTGTGCACTGGCTCTGGCTTTCCCCTTCCTGTTTGGGTCTCTTGGCCCACCACTGGGACGTAGATCTATGATCCGGCGGCAGGAAACCGGCCGCACATTGAGGCGTTCGGTTGAGGCACCTGTCCTGCCCTCGCTCCGGCTCCTCTCATTGGAAGCGGAGACTAGATGGCACCTTAGAGATTCAGCCACAACTGCAGCTTGTGTCCTGCGCACTGCTCCCAGCGGTGTCCTGCTCCTTGCGCCCTGTCTTATTGGGGACCATAGATTCATGGGAGGCTTGTGGGAGGCTGATCTGCCAGAATCCACCACTGCTGTCAAAGAGGTGTCATCCATGGCACCCCAGTGACAACCGAGCCTTGTGATGAGACCCACACTCTGCACCCAAGCATCTGGAAGCTCAAAGCACCCAAAATTGTGCCGAAACCTGGCAGCACTAAGTGCCACACTGGGAGCCATATGGTGCACTAGGTCTATCTCTTGTGGATGAAAAGTTATCACCACACAGATTCTCCATAGATTCTCATGTGGGTTCACAACGATATGAACCAGCTCCTTCCGCTCTGTATCCAGCACCAGGGACAACATATCACATAGCTCTGCATCACAGGGAACGTTCCCCATCTGATTGTGGCTGTCAGTTTCTGAGATAATCCAAGTCTTCTGTGATCTGCGTCTTGACCACCTTCCTTCGATCTTGATCCAGTTTTTGTGGCTTTCAAGATGGTGGCCATGTTCTTGAGCCTAAACAATTCTGATCTTCCTTGATATGTTTCATGACCATGGGAATAACTTGTCTTTGATTTTATATGAAGGCTTTCAAGATGGTGGCTATGTTCTTCATCTTTAACAATCCGAATCAATCCTTGATATGTTACATGACCATGGGAGTAACTTGTCTTTGATCCTATATGGCGGCTTTCAAGATGGTGGCTATGTTCTTGACCCTTAACAATCCGGATCAATCCTTGATATGTTACATGACAATGGGAGTAACTTGTCTTTGATCCTATACGGTGGCTTTTAAGATGGTGGCCATGTTCTTAAGCCTAAACAATTCTGATCTTCCTTGATATGTTTCATGACCATGGGAATAACTTGTGTTTGATCCAGTATGGTGGCTTTCAAGATGGTGGCTATGTTCTTGAGCCTTAACAATTTGGATCAATCCATGATATGTTACATAACCATGGGAGTAACTTGTCTTTGATCCAGTATGGTGGCTTTCAAGATGGTGGCCATGTTCTTGACCCTTAACAATCCGGATCAATCCTTTATATGTTACATGACCATGGGAGTAACTTGTCTTTGATCCTATACGGTGGCTTTTAAGATGGTGGCCATGTTCTTAAACCTAAACAATTCTGATCTTCCTTGATATGTTTCATGACCATGGGAATAACTTGTCTTTGATCCAGTATGGTGGCTTTTAAGATGGTGGCTATGTTCTTGAGCCTTAACAATTTGGATCAATCCTTGATATGTTACATGTCCATGGGAATAACTTGTCGTTGATCCTATATGGTGGCTTTGAAGATGTCGGTCATGTTCTGAACATAGCCTAAAAGATCCTGTATCACGACAGTAGAAGGTGTTGAGGAGTCTGGAGAAGAAGGGTGAGAATATCTGTCAGGCAAAAAGTATAGATTTCGATCAGGTTCCTGGGACTTGTAATTGCATGGGTTGTGTCATGTAAGGGTTCACATAAATATCAGTGACACGCATTCACCCAGATTTTAATGCCCATTATCGCTCGTAATGAGATTTGCGAGGCCGGTATATTGCCACCGTTGCTGAAACGCTCATGTAAAGTGTAGAGCATTGGAAAATCAATCATTGTGATGAGATCTCTAATAGGGACACTTAGGCTCCTGTAATCTAAAGGGGTTAGCAATTAATGCCATCGATTGGATCAATTCACAATTACACAAACACAAAGTCTAAGGGTAAAAGTTAACAAAAATCCAAACGTGCAAAAAGACAAACACGTCCACATGTTTACTGGAGGAGGAGAGAATTACGTGATGGCTAATGTACCCCCTACTGCACCAGAGCCTAAAGGTCCTGAAGAAGACAAACACTATACGGGACTGCAGTGACTTGTTATGAGGTGTTTGCTCAATGGGACACTTTGGAAATAACCTATTAGATCTTGGGGATCTCTTAGATAGGAAAAAATATTTGCACGGTTTTAATAAAAACCATAGCAAAAAAAAAAAAAAGCATATGTGATGGTTACAGTATAACTAGAGGCAACTACTGTGATGGTTACAGTATAACTAGAGGCAACTACTGTGATGGTCAGGGCCGGCGCTATGGGTAGGCAAAAAAAGGGGAGAATCTCTTCTTTCAAAGGAATCTTGAATTTTGTTTCTAGGTGCTATGGATCCAGAGATATTCAGGTTTAAAGTGAGAATATCAGGTGCCATTTTTATATATAAAAATCACTTCCAACGATAGTTTAACAGTTAATATCTCCGTTTTTCCTGACACTTAGAAACACACATTCAGAGTCATATAAAAGAGGAGACTCTCTTCTTTCATAGGAAAAAAAAGAAGTGAGGTTCTATGTGTCACAGAGCCAGAGATACAGCCCTCTGAAGTGTAGCCCCCTCCAGGTTCTTAGCCATCAGGGTACAGGGAGAATTTGCTGCACACAGGAGCTGCTGCACCTCACAGATAATGGAAATATTCACTTTATATGTTACTACATTTTTGAGAAGAGATAATAAATATCAACTAATATTCATGTTTTTAACCCTTCTCTATGCAGAACTATCTAAGAACACACTTTCTCTTTTATTACCTTTTATTTAGTGAATTTTTTTTTGCGAAAATTGACTGATACGATGAACATTCAATCCTCTTCCCCTAATGTTGCTATTATATATTAACACCGTGACCCAGAACATGTCCATAAAGCTAAAACACACACATGTTCCGGAATAAAAATTTTATTTCACATCATCCTCCATTATTTACACCTATGTTATAACGTTCTCTCTCAAATTCTTATGAAGCGCGGAGGGTTCTGTTATTGTGCAGCTAATACAATGGCGCACATCTAAAAGTGACTTTTATTATCTCATTAGTTTGTTTTACGGATATATAGTTATTTATTTGCGTGACCATTGTGTAAGGATCATACAATGATAGATCTGTGCAATTTTCTGCAAAAATTGTTTGGTGTCCCCTGTGGATTTTGTTCTGGGGTATGTATGATCTCCTCACATCTTACTGTTTTAGGAAAGTATATTTTCTTTATATAAGTATCTGGGTTTGTACATATTTTAGAGGACTTTTTGAATGTTAATTGCCAAATGCATCGCCTGGTTGTCTGCTTTCAAAATTCTATAGGTTTTATGGCGCCTAAACTTTTTTTTCTGTTTTATTGATATATTTAGCAGGATTTGACTGTCTTAAACTGAAAATCAGATATCTAGTTATTACAGTTTTTGTGATATTATGTGGATCTATTTATGTGAACATATCAATATGGGACATTTGTGAACTCTACACATGTCCATCTATTACATTTAGGAGATGTGAAGGGAAATATTTTCTGTTTGGAGCACATTTTTTGCCATCAAAGTCACGTTTTAAGTATTTTTTATAAAATGTTTCAGTTTGAATCAAAATTGCATGAAGGCGCCTATGTCTATAAACTCTTTAATGCAATTTTGAAAATGGTGCAAGTGTCTGATTTCAGAAAATATGTGGTTTGCTGCAGTTTACTTGAATTCTTTTTATTGTAATTTCGATTTTATTTTTAAACGTCAAAATTGTAAAAATTGCTCTGGTCAATAACGCTACAAAATATCCAGAAATGCCGGGCGGTGAAAGGGTTGATACCCCTTGGTTGAATTACCGGGTGAAGATGCTTATCATCCATCTCATGTCTATATATCTATCAACTGTCTAGTTATCCATCTCCTATAATCTGATCATTTATCATCTATCTCATATAAAATTCTCCCATATTACAGTTTGTTTTACCATACTAAAGGAGCCTCTTGCTGACTGTGACTGGTCATAAAATAGTTTTATTTTGGGGCCCCACTTTTAGTTTTGCCCAGGGCCCCACTTTGCCTACAACCGGCCCTGGTGATGGTTACAGTATTACGAGAGGCAACTACTGTGATGGTTACAGCATTACGAGAGGCAACTACTGTGATGGTTACAGTATTACGAGAGGTAATTACTGTGATGGTTACAGTATAACGAGAGGCAACTGCTGTGATGGTTACAATATTACTAGAGGAAACTACTGTGATGGTTACAGTATCACAATAGGCAACTACTGGATGGTTACAGTATTACGAGAGGCAACTACTGTGATGGTTACAGTATTACGAGAGGCAACTACTATGATGGTTACAATATTACTAGAGGCAACTACTGTTATGGTTACAGTATTACTAGAGGCAACTACTATTTAACTACTACGATGGTTACAATATTACGAGAGGCATCTCCTGTGATGGTTACAATATTACGAGAGGCAACTACTGTGATGGTTACAGTATCACAATAGGCAACTGCTGCCATAGTTACAGTATTTCTAGAGGCAATTGCTGTGATGGTCCTTTTAAGACCCAGTTGTAACTACTCAGCATCCCCTCAAGTAACTCCCATAGTCCCCATTCTCCATGAGCCGCACCGCTTTCTCCACATACATATATCCTGTCATATAAATGCTATATAGCAGCTCACAGTGTTGTATACTATGCTCATTCTAAAATTATGACACACTTTATGCGCTCTTTCAAAAAGCCAAACCTGATTACTTTCCTTCAATAACAGCTCCACACCCGTCCTCAGGCTGTGTGTGGTATTGCAGCTCAGACCTATTGATTCTGTTTCTTGAGGGAAGCCGCCACGTTTTTTTTTTTTTCTGCCGGACGCCCTTTAAATACTTCTCCGCAGATGACAGGTGTCACAGCTTAAAGAGTTGACAAGCTCCTATGTGACAATAAATCGAACCGAAACAAATCTTGATGGGAATATCGAGCAATCCCGGACATGTTAAATAATTCAATGACTTTAAGGATCAGACTGAAGGTGACTGAAGGGAAAACCGCTAGACAGATGGACTGGTCAGACAGACATGGGTATTACATCACTGGTCGATTATATCTCAAATTAACATCACTATTCACACTTCACTGTTCACCCTGGACCCCCGCTGGCGCGGGCATACCTGGACAAGTGCTGGGGCCCATAGCTTCTGGGGGGGGGGGGGGGGTCTTTCATTGTCGTATCTCATCTTGGCAGTCCACAGAAAGCAGGGCCTGGGTACAATATATAGAACCCTTGGTAGGGCTGTATTTAATGCCACCACATGTGTTCACTGCAAATGGGCCCATGGAGGCTCTGTCACACAGGGGCCTATGGAAACTCTTTGTCGGAGGTTTCCCATATTTAAAGTTTCTGCTCGGACATTGAAAATTCCATGTTCTTGGCTTTGGTTAATAAAGAAAATTTATAATAAAAAAAAGAAATATGTAAATAGAAAAATATAGATATAAAAATAAAAAAACAAAAATACGAAGGTTGTAGAATGGGAGTCGGTATTAGGCCATAAAGTTTGGCATTTTGTTATCTGTCACAGCTTTTATTTTGCGGTGGAGGAGTCAGGTGGAAGGTAAGTTATTGGTGGACTAATGTAACTTATAGAGGATGTAAAACCTCCTGGTGGAGACCAGCCTGAGCTTTGGAAGTGGCCGCCTCAAGGGTCTGGTAATAGTAAAAGCAGCCAGGGGCGGGCACGGTGGTGAAGCACACAAGGGATGATCTTCACTAGGGTCATTGGTGCCCTTAAAGTGTACTGGCTCTGCTAGAATGGCAGCCAGAGCGTGCCACCCCCTTTATTGCTGTCTGGCCGGGTGCTGTATGTCAGGCAACTGTGGATTGGGGAATGGGTGAATCCCACCCGTAGCATGTCTCCTCTGATTGCTTTATTCCAGTGATTTAAAGGGCAGAATGAAGGACTGTATGCAAATCAACGTGAGGGGCTCCCTACTCTATAGGTGTTAATGGAGCCTGGAGCCCCTCAGGCTCATTTGCATACAGTCCTTCATCCTGATGGTAGATGCCCTTTAAATAAAACTGTGGCCATTTTGACCCATTAAGTTCTGTGGTTGTGTATTTTTCCCGGACACTTGGGGAGATTTATCAAGCTGTCTAAGTTTAAGAATGTGCTTAGATGCCTATGGCAACCAATTACAGCTCAGCTTTCATTTTACTAGTGCTCGTGAATATTTTAAAGGGCAGCAGTAATTGGTTGCCATGGGCAACTAAGCACATTCTTAAACTTAGACAGCTTGATAAATCTGCCACAATCTACTCTAAATCTACTCTTGTCCAAGTTGTTTTAAAATAAAGTGAGGGTCCATCCCATATCCCCACGTCATGAAACAAGCAGAACAGTAGAGTTAGAGCCATTTCCTTTTTTTTGGGTTACAGACATCTATAAGACGGGGCTCATAGCTTCATCTGGCGGCCCCCATGGATATAGGCCTGGATGGAGCAGCAGGACTAATTCGTGGAGATTTATCTGTAGTTTCTGAGGTAAAACTGTTCTAGTTACCCATGGAAACCAATCAGAGCTCAGCTTTCATCTCCCCACAGCTGTTTGTAAAATTAAAGCTGAGCTCTGATTGGTTTCCATGGGCAACTAGAACAGTTTTACCTCAGACACTTCTGATAAATCTCCCCCAATGAGTCCTGCTGCTCCCTCCAGGCCTCTATCCACAGGAGCCGCCAGATGAAGCTATGAGCCCCCATCTTATAGACGTCTGTAACCAAAATCTGGAGTCCTGCTCGACCCGTCAGACCCTGCACATGGTATAATACAACGAATCAGCTGTGACTGGAGTGTTCCTTTAAGGAACTAAATTCCTCATTTCTGAAAAGTATGAAATAATTTTTGGAATTTTTCTAGTCCAATGAGTGTGGCGTGTGATTTTTGCCTGCGTTGTTATACATCTCGCCGCTGCTCCTCTACGGTTGTGTGGGTTTAGCTTCATTTACACCTTCTTAGCGATGAGCTGTGAGAAATTCCACAGACGGCAGCAGAACCGAGCGATTGCACTAATGAGCTCTAATCCAGAGCCGGCAGTTTAGAAAAGTGCGGCTGCTAAGATCATTCACACCTATGTCTGACAGCGCAGAAGGTGGGAGAGGTGAGATAAAGTAGTCATCATCCACTTGGACCTCCCAGGGAAGTGATACAGTAAATCGTAATGCCTCTGCGGGGGTTCAGGATGTACTTGTATGGTACATGGTACGGATGTAGCAAATCTGCAGCGTGATACCACACAACTAAAATGTAAGCAAAAAGAAAAGTCAAAAATTTTTTAACGTTTGCCACCTCTGTATATATCTGGAACCAGTACAAGGGAGACTAACTTCAGAAGAGTTTTATTTTACAAAGAGGCAACTGCGGTGATGGTTACAGTATTACTAGAGGCAACTCGCTCAGTGGTTACCGAGGTCAACAAGATGCAACTGGCTTGGTGGTTACAATTTCGTCTTTTGAAGCTTATCATTCATAGAGAGAAGCACCACAGAGATTAACAAGAAGCAGCCAACTTGGTGGATACAAAGGTTAAAAAGAGGCAACTGGGTTGGTGGTTACAGAGGCTAAAAGGAAGCAACTGGTTTGGTTGCAGATGCTTACAAGAGGCTAGATGGTTACAGGGGCTAACAGGAGGCAACTGGCTGGGTGGTTACAGGGGCTAACAGGAGGCAACTGGCTTGGTGTTTACAGAGGCTAACAGGAGGCAACTGGCTTGTTGGTAATAGAGGCTACTATGAAGCAACTGGCTGGGTGGTTACAGGGGCTAACAGGAGGCAACTGGCTTGGTAGTTACAGAGGCTAACAAGAGGTAACTGACTTGTTGGTAATAGAGGCTACTATGAAGCAACTGGCTGGGTGGTTACAGGGGCTAACAGGAGGCAACTGGCTTGGTAGTTACAGAGGCTAACAAGAGGTAACTGGCTTGTTGGTAATAGAGGCTACTATGAAGCAACTGGCTGGGTGGTTACAGAGGCTAACAGGAGGCAACTGGCTTGGTAGTTACAGAGGCTAACAAGAGGTAACTGGCTTGTTGGTAATAGAGGCTACTATGAAGCAACTGGCTGGGTGGTTACAGGGGCTAACAGGAGGCAACTGGCTTGGTAGCAACAGAGGCTAACAAGAGGTAACTGACTTGTTGGTAATAGAGGCTACTATGAAGCAACTGGCTTGGTGCTCATAGAGGCTAATAAGAGGCAACTGGCTTGGTGGTTACAGACGCTAACAAGAGGTAACTGACTTGTTGGTAATAGAGGCTACTATGAAGAAACTGGCTTGGTGCTCATAGAGGCTAATAAGTGGCAACAGGCTTGGTGGTTACAGAAGCTAACAAAAGGCAACTGGTTAGGTAGTTACAAGGGCTAAAAAGAGGCAACTGACTTAATGATTACAAGGGCTAATGAGAAGCAATTGGCTTGGTGGTTACAGGGGTTTACAAGAGGCAACTGGCTTGGTGTTTATAAGGGCTAACAAAAGCCAACTGACTAAATGGTTATGGATGATAACAAGAGGCAACTAGCTTGGTGGTTTCAGAGGATAACAAGAGGCTAGTGCTTACAGTATGAGGTTCATTTCAATGGCGGAAAGGGGAGCACTGTGATGGCAGTATTGTTCACAGGCAGCAGTCTGCTGATGCTGTTAATGAGGCCAGTCCTATGGAGGTTAATTAATTCCTACTGGCAATTGTAGGAAGGTGTAATTATGGACAGGGTGCTTACGTAACACAGGTTTTCCGCCATCCTAAAAATTCAGCCTGGGCTACCTCCGCTGTGTAGTGGATTGGCCTGTTATGCACAATTGTGTGGGGCTTTGGTTGTCAAGGGTGGTCCCACATAGTGTCAAGAAGCAGATTCTTCCAAAAGGTAAAACAGCAAACCCCCCGGTTTGGGGAATTGGGGAGATGCCAGATAGTGACCATACATCTTTCTTTATTCAGTTCTCAAATATCTGTGCAAAAAGTGAAAAAAAATAAAATAAAATGAAAACCGAATATTGGATTAAATTTATTTATAGGCCAAAATGTGACATTGGCTATAAAGGAAAAATACGAGTTTTAAAGATAAAAGTCTCTTGCGGCTTCAGCGGAGCAGAACAAGGTCCTTAAAAGCCTCCCTTAAAGATAAAATACAACAAAATTGCTCTTCAGGGGCGCGATGTGCAATCTTGATATAAACTGCTCATAGAAGCCTTGACTCCACGACTAAACGCGTCCCATAAACCAACCCGTAACGACGGCGGCGCGGACTTAACGGTGATTAAACCTCCTTAACCCAAAACCTTGTATGGGGGGAAAAAAAAGTGAAAAATGTCTGCGGTTAATAATAAAGGCAAG
Organism: Engystomops pustulosus; assembly: GCF_040894005.1. Classification (NCBI taxonomy): domain Eukaryota; kingdom Metazoa; phylum Chordata; class Amphibia; order Anura; family Leptodactylidae; genus Engystomops; species Engystomops pustulosus. The sequence continues at coordinate 165,045,845 of NC_092417.1, forward strand.
AATGTGCATCTAGAGTATATACAGAGATATATACACTCACCGGCCACTTTATTAGGTACACCATGCTAGTAACGGGTTGGACCCCCTTTGCCTTCAGAACTGCCTCAATTCTTCGTGGCATAGATTCAACAAGGTGCTGGAAGCTCCTCAGAGATTTTGGTCCATATTGACATGATGGCATCACACAGTTGCCGCAGATTTGTCGGCTGCACATCCATGATGCGAATCTCTCGTTCCACCACATCCCAAAGATGCTCTATTGGATTGAGATCTGGTGACTGTGGAGGCCATTTGTGTCCAGTGACCTCATTGTCATGTTCAAGAAACCAGTCTGAGATGATTCCAGCTTTATGACATGGCGCATTATCCTGCTGAAAGTAGCCATCAGATGTTGGGTACATTGTGCTCATAAAGCGATGGACATGGTCAGCAACAATACTCAGGTAGGCTGTGGCGTTGCAACGATGCTCAATTGGTACCAAGGGGCCCAAAGAGTGCCAAGAAAATATTCCCCACACCATGACACCACCACCACCAGCCTGAACCGTTGATACAAGGCAGGATGGATCCATGCTTTCATGTTGTTGACGCCAAATTCTGACCCTACCATCCGAATGTCGCAGCAGAAATCGAGACTCATCAGACTAGGCAACGTTTTTCCAATCTTCTACTGTCCAATTTCGATGAGGTCGTGCAAATTGTAGCCTCAGTTTCCTGTTCTTAGCTGAAAGGAGTGGCACCCAGTGTGGTCTTCTGCTGCTGTAGCCCATCTGCCTCACAGTTCGACGTACTGTGCGTTCAGAGATGCTCTTCTGCCTACCTTGGTTGTAACGGTTGGCGATTTGAGTCACTGTTGCCTTTCTATCAGCTCGAACCATTCTGCCCATTCTCCTCTGACCTCTGGCATCAACAAGGCATTTCCGCCCACAGAACTGCCGTTCACTGGATGCTTTTTCGGACCATTCTCTGTAAACCCTAGAGATGGTTGTGCGTGAAAATCCCAGTAGATCAGCAGTTTCTGAAATACTCAGACCAGCCCTTCTGGCACCAACAACCATGCCACGTTCAAAGGCATCAAATCACCTTTCTTCCCCATACTGATGCTCGGGAGAACTGCAGGAGATTGTCTTGACCATGTCTACATGCCTAAATGCACTGAGTTGCCGCCATGTGATTGGCTGATTAGAAATTAAGTGTTAACGAGCAGTTGGACAGGTGTACCTAATAAAGTGGCCGGTGAGTGTATATGCAGTATATATGTCGGCCATATATACGTCAGTGCTCACCTCGCCGCCGACATGTGCTATGGTACGGAGGGCACACGTTAATGTGAATGTAGCTTATATGTGACCTAAACGTAGAGAATAGAGATGAGCGAACATGCTCGTCCGAGCTTGGTCGAGCATTAGGGTACTCGAAACTGCTCGTTGCTCGGACGAATACTTCGCCCGCTCGAGAAAATGGCAGCTCCCGCCGTTTTGCTTTTTGGCGGCCAGAAACAGAGCCAATCACAAGCCAGGAGACTCTGCACTCCACCCAGCATGACGTGGTACCCTTACACGTCGATAGCAGTGGTTGGCTGGCCAGATCAGGTGACCCTGGGATAGACTAGCCGCTGCCCGCGCTGCTCGGATCATTCTGTGTCTGGATGCCGCTAGGGAGAGAGCTGCTGCTGGTCAGGGAAAGCGTTAGGGTGTTCTATTAGCTTACTGTTAGGCAGGAGTGATTCTCAAAGAACCCAACAGCCCTTCTTAGGGCTACAATAACGTTCTACTTTTTTTATTTTAATTTGCATCTAGTACCATTTTGTGAGGAATTAGCAGGGGGACTTGCTACCGTTGTGTTTAGCTCTTAGTGGCACACATATCCATAGCAAAGACCGAAGTGGGAAAATTTAGTAGGGGTTGGATTTCAATTAGGCACTAACTCAGTGTCATCTCATCTGGCATATTAGTGTGCTTTGATACTTGGCTAGAAAATAGCCATAGGAGAATACAAACAGCTTACTTACGCCTACAGTAGCGTTCTATATATTTGATTTCTGGTTGATCTGCTGGTGGCTGTACTTTCTGCAGTGCATGTACTAGCCAATTCTGAGCAATTTGTAGTGAGACTTGCGACCGCTGTGTTCTGCGCTTAGTGACGCACATATCCATAGCAAAGACCGAAGTGGGAAAATTTAGTAGGTGTTGGATTTCAATTAGGCACTAACTCAGTGTCATCTCATCTGGCATAGTAGTGTGCTTTGATACTTGGCTAGAAAATAGCCATAGGAGAATACAAACAGCTTACTTACGCCTACAGTAGCGTTCTATATATTTGATTTCTGGTTGATCTGCTGGTGGCTGTACTTTCTGCAGTGCATGTACTAGCCAATTCTGAGCAATTTGTAGTGAGACTTGCGACCGCTGTGTTCTGCGCTTAGTGACGCACATATCCATAGCAAAGACCGAAGTGGGAAAATTTAGTAGGGGTTGGATTTCAATTAGGCACTAACTCAGTGTCATCTCATCTGGCATAGTAGTGTGCTTTGATACTTGGCTAGAAAATAGCCATAGGAGAATACAAACAGCTTACTTACGCCTACAGTAGCGTTCTATATATTTGATTTCTGGTTGATCTGCTGGTGGCTGTACTTTCTGCAGTGCATGTACTAGCCAATTCTGAGCAATTTGTAGTGAGACTTGCGACCGCTGTGTTCTGCGCTTAGTGACGCACATATCCATAGCAAAGACCGAAGTGGGAAAATTTAGTAGGGGTTGGATTTCAATTAGGCACTAACTCAGTGTCATCTCATCTGGCATAGTAGTGTGCTTTGATACTTGGCTAGAAAATAGCCATAGGAGAATACAAACAGCTTACTTACGCCTACAGTAGCGTTCTATATATTTGATTTCTGGTTGATCTGCTGGTGGCTGTACTTTCTGCAGTGCATGTACTAGCCAATTCTGAGCAATTTGTAGTGAGACTTGCGACCGCTGTGTTCTGCGCTTAGTGACGCACATATCCATAGCAAAGACCGAAGTGGGAAAAATTAGTAGGGGTTGGATTTCAATTAGGCACTAACTCAGTGTCATCTCATCTGGCATAGTAGTGTGCTTTGATACTTGGCTAGAAAATAGCCATAGGAGAATACAAACAGCTTACTTACGCCTACAGTAGCGTTCTATATATTTGATTTCTGGTTGATCTGCTGGTGGCTGTACTTTCTGCAGTGCATGTACTAGCCAATTCTGAGCAATTTGTAGTGAGACTTGCGACCGCTGTGTTCTGCGCTTAGTGACGCACATATCCATAGCAAAGACCGAAGTGGGAAAATTTAGTAGGGGTTGGATTTCAATTAGGCACTAACTCAGTGTCATCTCATCTGGCATAGTAGTGTGCTTTGATACTTGGCTAGAAAATAGCCATAGCAATAGGATAGCATTGTTTGGTTTTAAAAACTCAAAAAAAAACAAAAAACACAAAAAAAAACAAAAAACACAAAAAAAAAACAAAAAAAAGTTAAAAAAAAAATAAAGTTATAACTCTCATTTTAAAAATGTTTAACCCGAGGGCTAGGGGTAGAGGACGAGGGTGGGGACGTGGGCGTCCAACTACTGCAGGGGTCAGAGGCCGTGGTCCTGGGCGGGGTGAGACACCACCTGCTGATGAGGGAGCAGGGGAACGCCGCAGAGCTACACTCCCTAGGTTCATGTCTGAAGTTACTGGGACTCGTGGTAGAGCACTGTTGAGGCCAGAACAGTGCGAACAGGTGATGTCGTGGATTGCTGACAATGCTTCGAGCAATTTGTCCACCACCAGTCAGTCTTCCACGCAGTCCACCCATGTCACCGAAATCGCCACTCCTCCAGCTCCTGCACCTCAGCCTCCTCCCCCCCAGTCTGCCCCCTCCCAGGAAAATTTGGCATTTGAACCGGCATACTCTGAGGAACTGTTTTCTGGACCCTTCCCACAGTCACAAACCACTTGTCCGGTTGCTGCTGAGCAATTTTCCGATGCCCAGGTTTTCCACCAGTCACAGTCTGTGGGTGATGATGACCTTCTTGACGTAGTGGAAGTGTGTAAAGAGGTGTCCGACGATGAGGAGACACGGTTGTCAGACAGTGGGGAAGTTGTTGTCAGGGCAGGAAGTCCGAGGGGGGAGCAGACTGAGGGATCGGAGGATGATGAGGTGACAGACCCAAGCTGGGTTGAGAGGCCGGGTGAACACAGTGCTTCTGAGACGGAGGAGAGTCCTCGACCAGAACAGGTTGGAAGAGGCAGTGGTGGGGCCAGACGGAGAGGCAGGGCCAGAGCTGGTGCATCAGCGCCAAATGTGTCAACTAGTGAAGCTCCCGTGGCGAGGGCTCTTGCGGCGAGGGCTAGATCTTCAGAAGTCTGGAGGTTCTTTAAGGAAACACCGGATGACCGACGGACTGTGGTGTGCAACATTTGCCAAACCAGGCTCAGCAGGGGTTCCACCACTACTAGCTTAACTACCACCAGTATGCGCAGGCATATGAATGCTAAACACCCCACTCAGTGGCAACAAGCCCGTTCACCTCCGGCCGTGCACACCACTGCTCCTTCCCCTGTGTCAGCTGATAGTCAGCCCCCTGCCCAGGACCCTGCCACAAAAACCCCATCGTCGCCTCCACGATCCTCCACAGCATCCACCAGTGTTCAGCTCTCCATACCCCAGACGCTGGAGCGGAAACGCAAATATAGTGCAACCCACCCGCACGCCCAAGCCCTTAATGTGCACATCTCCAGATTGCTTAGCCTGGAGATGCTGCCCTATAGGCTAGTAGAGACCGAGGCCTTTCGCAACCTCATGGCGGCGGCCGCCCCTCGGTATTCGGTCCCCAGCCGCCACTACTTTTCCCGATGTGCCGTCCCAGCCCTGCACCAGCACGTGTCAGACAACATCATCCGTGCCCTGACCAACGCCGTTTCTGACAAGGTCCACCTGACCACGGACACGTGGATGAGTGCTGCCGGGCAGGGCCACTATATTTCGCTGACGGCACATTGGGTTAACTTGGTGGAGGCTGGGACCGAGTCTGACCCTGGGGCTGCTCATATACTGCCGACGCCGAGGATTGCGGGGCCTACCTCGGTCCAGGTGTTTCAGGCCTACTATGCCTCCTCCTCCTCCCACCCCTCCTCCACCTCCTCCTCCGAACTACCATCCGTGGGCACGGCGCCATCAGTCGGTAGCTCTAGGCACAGCAGCAGTGCCGTCGCTACGCGACAGCAGGCGGTGCTCAAACTGCTGAGCCTAGGCGACAAAAGGCACACCGCCCAAGAGCTATTACAGGGCATCACGGCGCAGACTGATCTGTGGCTGGCACCGCTGAACCTCAAGCCGGGAATGGTTGTGTGTGACAACGGCCGTAACCTGGTGGCGGCTCTGCAACTCGGCAGACTGACACATGTGCCATGCCTGGCCCATGTGTTAAATCTGATAGTTCAGCGTTTCCTCAAGACATACCCCAATCTGTCTGATTTGCTCACGAAGGTGCGCCGCATCTGTGCGCATTTCAGGAAGTCCAGCCCAGATGCTGCCACTCTCAGGGCAGCGCAGCGCCGCCTCCAACTGCCCGCTCACCGACTGTTGTGCGACGTGCCCACGAGGTGGAATTCAACACTGACCATGTTATCCAGAGTTTACCAGCAGCGCAGAGCGATTGTAGACTGCCAGATGTCAACTTCCACCAGAACTGGTAGTCAGGTCAGTCAGCTTCCTCAAGTCTACAATGAGGAGTGGACCTGGATGTCTGATATCTGTCAGGTGCTGAGTAACTTTGAGGAGTCAACACAGATGGTCAGTGGCGATGCCGCCATCATCAGCCTCACCATCCCGCTGCTTGGCCTGTTGAAAAACTCTCTGGTCAGCATGAAGTCGGAAGCTTTGCGCTCGTCACAAGAGACAGGGGAAGAATATTCCCTTGTTGATAGCCAAAGCACCCTCAGGTCTGTTTCTCAGCGCATATCGGAGGAGGTGGAGGAGGATGAGGAGGAAGAGGAGGAGAATGTTGGCGAGACACAAGAGGGGACCATTGTTGAGTCCTTCACTGTTCAGCGTGTATGGGCAGAAGAAGAGGAGTTGGAGGAGTTGGAGGAGGAGGAAATGGACAGTCAGGCCAGTGAGGGGAGTGAATTCTTACGCGTTGGTACTCTGGCGCATATGGCAGATTTCATGCTAGGCTGCCTATCCCCTGACCCTCGCGTTCAAAGAATTTATTCCAGCACCGATTACTGGGTGTTCACTCTCCTGGACCCACGGTACAAGCAAAATCTTTCCACTCTCATCCCTGCAGAGGAAAGGAGTGTGAGAATGCATGAATACCAGCAGGCCCTGGTGCACAAGCTGAAACAGTATTTCCCTTCTGACAGCGCTAGCGGCAGAGTGCGTAGTTCTGCGGGACAAGTAGCGAGGGAGAGTAGGCGAGCAGGCAGCTTGTCCAGCACTGGCAAGGGTACGCTTTACAAGGCTTTTGCCAGCTTTATGTCACCCCAGCAAGACACTGTCACCTGTCCCCAGTCTCGGCAGAGTAGGGCTGATCTTTACAGAAAGATGGTGAGGGAGTACGTAGCTGACCATACCATCGTCCTAAATGATCACACAGCTCCCTACAACTACTGGGTTTCAAAGCTGGACATGTGGCACGAACTGGCGCTGTACGCCTTGGAGGTTCTTGCCTGCCCTGCCGCTAGCGTCTTGTCGGAGCGGGTTTTCAGTGCAGCTGGTGGCATCATCACCGATAAGCGTACACGCCTGTCGACTGACAGCGCTGACAGGCTGACGCTTATTAAAATGAATAAAGGCTGGATTTCTCAGAATTTCCAATCTCCACCAGGTGAAGGAAGCTCAACCAGAATAATTGATCCACTCCTCCTCCTCCTCATTTTCCTCCTTCTCCTCCTCTTTGTACAGTAAAGCAGAGGAAAATGGCTATTTTTTGACAGGGCCCACTGGCTCTTGCTATAGTACTTCATGCATTTAATTTTTCTGGAGGGCCACCTACCCGGTCCTCTGTTTGAAACAATTTTTGTGAGTGCCACATACAGGCACTCAATCTATTCCATTTTTCTGGAGGGCCACCTACCCAGTCCTCTGTTTTAAAAAATTTTTGGGACTGCCACTCAATCTATTCCATTTTACTGGAGGGCCACCTACCTGCTCCTCTGGTTTGAAAAATGTTTGGGACTGCCACATACAGGCACTCAATCTATTCCATTTTACTGGAGGGCCACCTACCTGCTCCTCTGGTTTGAAAAATGTTTGGGACTGCCACATACAGGCACTCAATCTATTCCATTTTACTGCAGGGCCACCTACCTGCTCCTCTGGTTTGAAACATTTTTGGGACTGCCACATACAGGCACTCAATCTATTCCATTTTACTGGAGGGCCACCTACCTGCTCCTCTGGTTTGAAAAATGTTTGGGACTGCCACATACAGGCACTCAATCTATTCCATTTTACTGGAGGGCCACCTACCTGCTCCTCTGGTTTGAAAAATTTTTGGGACTGCCACATACAGGCACTCAATCTATTCCATTTTACTGCAGGGCCACCTACCTGCTCCTCTGGTTTGAAACATTTTTGGGACTGCCACATACAGGCACTCAATCTATTCCATTTTACTGGAGGGCCACCTACCTGCTCCTCTGGTTTGAAAAATGTTTGGGACTGCCACATACAGGCACTATCCAAATTAAATTGTCTCCATAGCAGCCTCCACACGTTGTCTCCATTGCTACCTCCAAAAGTCGTCCATATAGCTGCCTCCATACATCGTCCCTTTATCAAACGAGGTGTGTCAGGCAGAAATTTGGGTTGTTTTCATGGATTCCACATCAAAGTTGTTAACTTTGTCGCCACCCTGCTGTGTTATCCACAAAATATACTGGCAAACTTTTACCATTTAGGGATATTATTTCAGCGCTTCTTGCGCATCTGTTTACATTCCCCTCACCCGGCATATCCTAAACTTATAAGAACGCTACTACACTTGATCTTATACAAAAGGTTCTTAGAAGTGCTGTTTGGGGAGTAGCCTAGAGACAGGGGCTTGGATTGGCGAAAGCTCGCCTGGCAGCGGAGCGCCAGCTCCATGCGCATCATGCGCTTCTTGCGCATCTGTTTACATTCCCCTCACCCGCCATATCCCAAACTTATAAGAACGCTACTACACTTAACTTGGTGCAGGCTGGGACCGAGTCTGACCCTGGGGCTGGTCATATACTGCCGACGCAGAGAATTGCGGGGCCTACCTCGGTCCAGGTCTCAAAGGCCTACTATACCTCCTCCCACCCCTCCTCCACCTCCTCCTCCTCCGAATTACCATCCGTGGGCATGGCGCCATCAGTCGGTAGCTCTAGGCACAGCAGCAGTGCCGTCGCTAAGCGACAGCAGGCGGTGCTGAAACTGCTGAGCCTAGGCGATAAAAGGCACACCGCCCAAGAGCTATTACAGGGCATTCCACATCAAAGTTGTTAACTTTGTCGCCACCCTGCTGTGTAATCCACTAAATATACTGGCAAACTTTTACCATTTAGGGATATTATTTCAGCGCTTCTTGCGCATCTGTTTACATTCCCCTCACCCGCCATATCCTAAACTTATAAGAACGCTACTACACTTGATCTTATACAAAAGGTTCTTAGAAGTGCTGTTTGGGGAGTAGCCTAGAGACAGGGGCTTGGATTGGCGAAAGCTCGCCTGGCTGCAGAGCGCCAGCTCCATCCCAAGATCCAACTAACATAGTTGCAGCACCTTTAATCTACTACTAGTTCACTGCCTCCATAATAATAATAATAATAATCTTTATTTATATAGCGCCATCATATTCTGTAGCGCTTTACAAATCATAGGAAACAAATACAAATGTAATGTAACAGAGCACAACATTTGTATGGAACAACAGGAGTGAGGTCCCTGCTCGCCAGAGCTTACGGTTTATGAAGATGATGGGGTAACACGAGGTAAAAGAATATTTAATGGTCAAGCCATTCTTCTTAGGGAATAGAAAAAAATATAATAAATGGATTTGCTGTCGCTTGAACCACTCAGCCGTCATCTTATATACCAGGTCCAGGGTGAATGGGACTGCAGAGAAGTCTGGTGCCTGTTGGTTGCTGGATAACAGATGGGAGGACGACACAGGACGGGTTAGTAGAAGAGTTAAAACTTCATGCAGTTAATGAGTGTTATAGGCTTGCCTAAAGAAATGGGTTTTAAGAGCACGTTTGAAACTTTGGAGGTTAGGTATTAGTCTGATAGTCCGGGGCAGAGCATTCCATAGAATTGGTGCAGCTCTAGAGAAGTCTTGGAGACGCGAGTGGGAGGTCCGCACTAGGGTAGAGGTTAATCTAAGATCACTGGCGGATCTAAGAGCACGGGTTGGGCGATAGACTGAGATAAGAGAGGAGAGGTAGGGGGGTGCAGCATTATACAGAGCTTTATGGATGAGGGTTATTATTATTTTAAACTGTATTCGAAAGGAGACTGGCAGCCAGTGCAGCGACTGGCATGAACTGTAAGCATACATGGTCCCCTTATCAAACGAGCTGTGTCAGGCAGAATTTTGGGTTGTTTTCATGGCTTCCATGTTAACTTTGTCGCCACCCTGCTGTGTAATCCACAAAATATACTGGCAAACTTTTATCATGTACCGATATTATTTGAGCGCTTCTTGCTCACCTCCTTTGGTTCCTCTCTGACACCCATTGGTTTGAAGCCTGAGTCCAATTAGGGTATGTCGCCATGCCACTCTCTAGCCTGCTGCCGCTGCCTCTGCATGCCGTCCCCTATAGTGTCAGGGTCAATTATTGGATGTTTTAGATGCTATCTAGCTTCATTCTGTCACTCTGTCATGGCCATGCTGTTGCCCATAATTTTGGCATAATGGTGCGATTAAGCAGCCTCAGAGGCATCCATGCATGCTGCCCCTGCTGTTTCCTGTCCATTTCCGTGGTGTTTCCATCCTTTTCTGAGGTCTCCAGGTGTTTGGCCAAGCTTCCCTGTGCAGAGCCTTGGTCCCCTTGAAAAATGCTCGAGTCTCCCATTGACTTCAATGGGGTTCGTTATTCGAGACGAGCACTCGAGCATCGGGAAAAGTTCGTCTCGAATAACGAGTACCCGAGCATTTTAGTGTTCGCTCATCTCTAGTAGAGAAGCTTTCCAGGAATTCTGGAAAAACTACAAGAAAGCCGGCATATGCGTACCATGCTCAGGCTGCGTTCACACGTGGCGCTTCTGATGCGTTTTATTGCATGTCTGTTCTTTGATGGTGCAGTCACACTGGATGTTTACATTGCTTTTTGGAACACGTTTTTTATGAGGATTTTCTTGTAATTTGTATCTTGGATTCCTTGTATCCTGACTTCTGGTTGTTATTCTGACTTCTCCCTTGTCTAGTAATTGTGTACTGTGCTGCCATATCTGTTGTGACCCGGCTCTGTCGATTCTTCATTTCTGTTTGCATTGGTTTGTCCGGGTTTTGCACTTTGCCTTCTAGTTGTCCCATACTGCCCAGGGTACGTGAGGCAAGCAGGTAGGGACTTTGGCGAGTTTGGTGTCAGGGCTCATTGTCTTCTGTGCTCCTCTATCTTCACCCCTCATTAAAAAAAGCCCTCAAAATGAAAAGGAGCTTTAACTGTGATCACCTTGACACATTTTTATTATTTATTATTTTATATACCTTATATACCGGTATATATATTTATAATAATACACATTTTTATTATTTATTATTTTATATACCTTATATACCGGTATATATATTTATAATAATAATATAATAATATGTATTCTTAAATATGGAAATCTGGTTTCCTGGATAGTAGATTAAAAGACCTCATAAAAAAAGACAAATCCAGACATATTTATCATGAATAAATAGAAAACTTTTTTTTTTATTCTTATTTTTAAGATATCATGCAAAAAAGAATATAATAAATCTCTCTCCACATATAGTTCATAGAGGTATGAAAAATTAGATCTATTCCAACTCTTGTAAAAACCATCTCTCTCTATACATATATACACGGATATATAGATTACCGGCTTGTAACAGGGCGTCCGTTTCTTTAAAACCTCCGACACTGGGGTGAAACTTGCATTTGTCAGATGCACATAAGGACCTATGACAGCCATTATACTAAGATTAGAGGAATAGAGGACCTGTCACCTCTCCTGACATGTCTGTCCCCAGGAAGTAGAAATTTAGTTTTTCTTAAGTTTGCATTATGTTATAACTCTGTTATTCCTCCTGGAAATGTATAACTAAACAGATGTCTCCTATTCCCTTTCTAATAGGTTGTGCCCCTATACTTTTAGAAGTAACTGTATAAAGGAACAACTCCCTGGCAAGTAACATCCGTAATATTAATATAATTATTCATTTCCAGGAAGAATAACAGAGGAGCATTATAGTAATATACTAGTACAGACATGGCATGAGAGCTTTAGCACCGTGGTGACCACAGGGAATGTTTACAGCCTGTCCTATCTGCATGTTAGTTACATATAGATACCTTTTATATGTGCGGAATTCACACTGGAGTATCCGTCGTGGACATTCACAAAAAATGTTTTGCTTAATTAGTGTTTATTAAATTTTCCGCTCATCTTCTCATGCAAAAATTGTGATGCTCTGTTCCAAAAGTCTGTGCAGATTCATTACTCAACAATCCTCTTTATAATTATTGAGATGTCAGCTTGTTATCTGCAGCCACCACTAGAGGGAGCTCAGGAGCTAACAAAATACTACCCTATTATATGTAGAATGTGCAACATTATGAAGTTAGTTCCCTCTAGTGGTGGCCGGAAGTAGCGGTATATTATCTCATAAATCAAGATCTATGCAGGGGATATGAGACTCTGCATCAGAAAAATTGAGCTCTGACTACTATATAGATATCAAGTTATAGGGTTTTTTTTTTCTTGATGTAAGTAGTTTTGGTTTATTCATCTCTGCCAGGATTGGAAGAGATATAATCAATGTGGTTTATTTGATGAGGAGTGTGATGCCTTTCTTGACCACTAGAGGGATCTTAATGTCTACAGCTATGTTCATTAAAGGGAACCTGTCACCAGGAGACCCATTTTTAGCACTCCCCCAGTCCCCACAGAGCATAGTACATACACTGCCAAAGTGTTTTTGTATAAAAAAAAATAGGTTTTACAGAAATAAAGATATGTTATATTGTACCTTTCATTAGCACCTGCTGTGTGACTAGGCAGTTGCCAATTGGGAGGGGCTGGAAAGGAGCAGTCCCCCCCCACCCTTGGGAAACATATATGAATAACTCCCCTCACTCGGGATTGGCTGTAGAGGAGCAGGGGGCGTCGCTAAGCCAAGTGATGGGTGTTTTCATATATTTGAAAAGGTCACATGGAGAAGCTGAATCCCAAGGGTGGGGGGGAACTGCTCCTTTCCAGCCCCTCCCATTTGGCAACTGCCTAGTCACACAGCAGATGCTAATGAAAGGTACAATATAACATATCTTTTTTTCCTGTAAAACCAATTTTTAATACAAAAACACTTTTGGCAGTGCATGTACTATGCTCTGTGGGGACTGGGGGAGTGCTAAAAATGGCTCTCCTGGTGACAGGTTCCCTTTAAACTTAATAACATCACAGTATGCAATTAGCTCCCTCTAGTGGTTGCCACAGGCATTCAAAAGTTTATTTATGGTCAACAAGGTCGATGCAGAGGTTTTGGAGCTGTGCATCTGTAAAAGAGACTGTAGAGAAATAAAAAATAGATCAGCAAAGAATAGTGGACCTAAACTGAAGGTGGAAAATCCATTTAAGGGGTTTTCCACCTAATAAAATCCTCAATATCAGATCAGTAGAGGTCTGACACTCAAAAATTTAAGGTCATCAATATGTAAAAGGTTAAAAATCCCTTAGAGGCTGGAACAGAGAATTGTGTAGATGGACGTACTCTTAGCCCTGTCACCTGAACGTACAAATGGCAAATGTGCCAACTTCTAGGACAAAAAACAAGCCCCCTGACTCTATATTCTTAAAAACATCAGTGGTTCTGAAGTGTCTATGGATAAAATCAGTAACAGGAACTAACTAGGTTAGTAGGAGGATTGTGCGTCAGGTCTGGAACCTGTAAGCGGTAGAATAAAAGATCCGCTCCTTGGAGTACCTGCAGTGTACACACTATGCGTACAAAAAAACATATAAAAACATAAAAAGCTAGACAAGGGGGTGGACACAGTGACATAGGACAGGCAGCCATATAAGAAGCGATGGGGAAGGTTGTGGGATATAATGGAGACATAGGAGTGCACAGAGAAGACCCAGCCACAAGACAAGTCATGGAAAAGCCAGGCCTACAAATAAAGGAGAACTCTAACTAGACTCAGAGATTAGACTCTAATCTCTCCCTCAGTGATGGTATCCGGAACGAGGAAGGGGTTGCTATGTCATGGTGACCATGAACAATCATACACAGGAACCGTCGTCAGTATGGAGTGTGTCATGCCAGGTCCTATGGCGCAGAATCGTCTCGTCTTGGATAGGCGTTCCGTTGCGGTCACTCCACTATTAGGGACAGGACTGTCATCACCAAAATCCCACAGCTGATGAGAAGGACTTGGATCAGAGAATTCCTGCGAGAAGGACAGAGACCGCAAAGTGTAATATAAAGACGGGTCATTGGGGTTATAAACACAGGCAAAGGGGGCAATAATATATATATTATATATCTGAGGACATTAAAGGGCATCTACCACCAGGATGAAGGACTGTATGCAAATGAGCCTGAGGGGCTCCAGGCTCCATAGGTGTTAATGGAGTCTGGAGCCCCTCAGACTAAATTGCATACCGTCTTTCATCCTGGTGGAAGACCGCCATCCGGACACAGACCCATAACCATAACATGGGAGTCATATTCATGGCTATTTTTGCTCTTAAGGGACTTTAAACCATGGCCGTTTACCCCCAACAATAGCTCCATTAATGTCCACAGGTCATGCGTGGTATTACAGCTTATTCAATATAGTGTCGCCATTTTAGAAAGGAAGCAGCCATGATTTTTGTCAGCCATGTTTGTCATGTATCATGAGGTGATTTTTTTTTTCCTTTTCTATTTAAAATCTTCACATAATGTAGCGTCCAAGGTCAGGCCTCAGGCCTTACTGGAATACATATAAATTTTCTATAACATAGCCATTAATGAGCTTTAAAATCAAACATCCCATGGACGCTATTTTAGAAAGGAAGAAACTGTTTTATTCTTGTTTAATGAGGTGATTTTTTTTTACATTTTTCTTTAAAACCTTCACATTATATAGTATTATTTGACGCTAACCAAACAGCATCTGGGTCTTTATAAGGACACACACATATACATATTGGGGGAGATTTATCTGAAAGCAGAACTGTTGTAGTAGGTCATGGCAACCAATCAGAGCTCAGCTTTAATTTTCCCACAGCTGTTTATAAAATTAAAGCTAAGATCTAATTGGTTTCCATGGGCAACTAGAACAATTTTACCTCAGACACTACTGATAAATCTCCCCCAATATATTGTTTACTAACAGGGCTGCTTCCCTACAAAAATGGTGCCATAAATGTCCAGGGGTCATACGTGGCATTGCAGCTCACAATACACACATCCCATGGACAGGAGTGTCACCATTTTTGACAGGAAGCAGCTTGTTTTATGAGGCGATTTATTTAAATTTTTCTTTAAAACCTTCAAATAATGTAGTGTCGCAAGTCACTTACGAGACAAGCTCTGGTCTTTTAAAGATACACACACCTATGCATACATTTTATTTACAGTATATATTTAAATATACATTGATATTCTCCTCACATATGGTTCATGATGTCAAAATGAAATAAAATCTCCCACCATGGCTGATGGCATCACATTACTCCATAGAACCTTTATGTAATAATTCACCGACATCATGACCAATCAGCATCAAGGGATTGGAAACCTGACCAATCAGGGGCCCATTCTGATAGGCTATAAAAGCCAGTGGGTGCCCTCCACAACATAGGGGTCAATTGGCCATGGAGGTATGTGAAGCAACCCAACCTGGCGGAATATAACCTGATCTAGGAGCACCTCCAAGGTTCGGACACCATGCACTTCCAGAAAGTAAGAAAAATCCATGGTGAATGGACAATGCTGGTGGATGGCCCCTAAATCCTTTTCATATTCTCCATCCCAGTTTTCTGATACTTCCATAAGATGAGACCATGGAGAGGCTCCTGCCACTTGTAGCTAGCAACTAAAATCAGTGCAGCACCATCCACTTCTACTGCAAGATTTCCACCTCAGAGCGGAGCCTCCAATAAGTCTGTCCTCATAATCAGTGACTTGTTTATCTGACTTTTAAGAGGAGCATGTTGCTCCTTCACCCAGCAGACTCTACCTCCTGAAGGTAGTTTCCTGCGCCATAAATACAGTATCTTGTGCCTTCACCTACTGGCCATAGACCATCTGAAGGTAGCGTCTTGCCCCTTCAATCACCAGACATGGCTTCTTGAAAGTTGCCTCGTACACCTTCAATTACTCCAAATGGACTGCTTAAAGTGCACCATAGAGGTCCATAGGCCTCATGAAGATAGCTTAGGTACATCTTCATTCACTGCAAAGCCTTCACCTTGTGGCCATAGACCTCATGAAGATAGCTTAGGTACATCTTCATTCACTGCAAAGCCTTCACCTTGTGGCCATAGACCTCATGAAGATAGCTTAGGTGCATCTTCATTCACTGCAAAGCCTTCACCTTGTGGCCATAGACCTCACGAAGTTACTGTCTAGCGCCTTCAACCATTGGACTTGAACTCTTAAAGGCAGCTTAGTGCTCCTTCATTCACCGCATATGGCCTTCCAGAAAGTAGAATCTTGAGCCCTCAGTTGGCGGCCGTAAACCTTATCTACAAGAATTGACTTCCAAAAAAATAAAATAGAAACCGAAAAACCGTGAACCGCTTGTGTGCAGATCAACTCCTGCTATTGACGGAGAAATTTCCCTTTACTTAGCGCCTCAGTCATACTTGTACAGACAGTAGGATTGAATTCAAGTGGATAACCTTTAATTGAATTCATATTTTTTTAATTGAAGCGTGTCTGGAGGCCAGAGCCTTCCCTTTCTATCTCCAAATTACTGAAGCTGTAGAGTGTGAGGTGCTAGAGACTCTAATGACAAATTATCTTTAGTCTCAAAGAAATGTGAGACTCCAAGTAACATATCTTAGATTAAAAGTGACAGAACTTGTCAGCAAGTAGACGCTGATCATTCATCACGCTCCCCACAATGCTGGACGTTAGATTTCAATAAGGCCAAGTTTACCTTTTGTTTTTCTCTTCCAGGAGGTCTGGCAGGACGGTGACCAATGCAATGTACAGGAACCCTCCTGATGTGAAGGGTAAGATCCAAGCCACCGCTTCACCTGCACCGGATATGAGATAGAAGTATAGTTACAATAGCTGCCTGATTTTAGCGAACATGAAGAATACAAATACAGAGGTACAAAATAAGTGTCTATAGATCTATGAGCAGACTATATGTTACGTTTGAGGACAGATCCAATGAGTGGCCTCGGTTCAGGGGACTACATAGGAAGTCCGTGTGAAAATGTGTCTGAGGCGGCAGCTTGTTGGATGAAGCGGCTACAGTGAACGCCATCCAGATGCAGACCCAAAACCATAACTTAAGAGTCATATTCATGGAAAACCCATTTAACTTTAAGGCTATGGAAGCTGCATGTGTTAGGTGATGTGTCATAGGTGCCTTGGAGGTGACCCTTTATACATCATTAACCAACCTGCATACAAAGCCCCTTCATAATATACTTACCGACCCCCTTGGGTGACTGAGCACAAACGGCAAAGCCAGCTCCCAGGATCCCTCCCATGGCGGTCATCAGTTGCATCTTAGCCGCGCTCCAGCGGTCAAATCCGGCACGGAGGAGAATTGCAAAATCCCCGACCTGTAAAGAGAGTATTATAGGATTAGAGATCTACAGGAGGAGAGAAAACACGAAGGATCGCCAAAGGTTTACTGTGCACTTACCTCATGGGGAATCTCATGTAATAAGATGGCCACTGTAGTGAGGACCCCCACCTGTTAGAAAATATAATGAGTAAATAAAAGGCCAAAAAAAAATCACTAAAAGATAAAACACGTTAAGGCTACATGTGCAAGAATAGTGTTATCCTCCACGTTCTATCCGTTTTTTTTTTATTTTTACGTTTTTTACAGATCTGTGTGAAGCCAGTAGAGAACTCAGTGCAGGTCCAATTCCTTTCTCTGTGAACGGCCTGTGCCTTCCCATCACGGCTGATGATTTATAGATGGGTCCGTCCACATGGAAGAAACCCCACTGTACTCTTTAGGGTAGCGCGTTATCTAGAATGTCCTATAACTCCGACTTACCTTCCTGCTAACCAGAAAGCTGCCCGCCACCGCCATGCCGTGGGTGAAGTTATCAATGGTGTTGGCCAGAAGATTGAGGTAGCCACTGACCTGTAATGAATGAGCCATCGCTTAGTGCACGGCCATCGGGGTATAAAGCATAGCTGATATATACTAAATATAAAGTACTGACCTTAATACTGTCATTTTTGGGTTTCTGCTGTGCGGAGTTCTTTTTTTTGTTCACTTCATGTTTCCCATTCATCAAGCTGCCGGATGTAAGTTTCTATTAAAAAAAAAAAAAAAAACTTTTTAAGAGAAAAAAAAAAAAAGAGCCCAAAACCAGATGATTTATAGGATTAACAGAGTGGTCTCTACCCATGAATACAATGCTTTCCACCATTAAAGGGGTTGGCCGGTTTCATTCATTTTTATACAATAAACTGTAGGTTTATGAACAATTTTAATTATGTATTACATACATACAGCCAACTTATACACTAGAAAGCTCTGGATGAACAGTACAGACCTATATGGGCAAGAAGAGGCAAATAAGGATTGCAGAAGCCATGCATAACTACCACCCCAATCAAATAGGGGGCTGGAGATTGGTGGGGGTCCTAGAAGTCAGAATGAATTAGAATGAATTCTAATCCCTTAACAATGACACATTTCCCCCATGTGACTCTCACCGGAGCAGAATTGCTGCTTTTCTGTTCCTCACTTTTTTCATCATCTAAAAAAGTTTTCTCCAAAATCAGGAACGTGAAGAAGCCAATGATAACCCACAGGCCGAGGAGACGCTGCTGCTGGCGTGACTGAGCGCTCCCTATAATAAAAGATTGAATTATACACAAAATCCATGAAAACTTTAGGTTAAAACTAACTGTATAGGATGGAGAAAAGATAGACAGAGGAAGTCAAAGATAAATTGTCCTACATGTAAGACTCCCAGCTAGTGCAGGGCTGGTAGTGGTGGTGCATGACACAAGGACCACTAAAGGGTTGTGCGTCCTTGTGGATAGGGGATAACTTGCTGATTAGTGGGACCCCCATGGATCATGAGATACAGGTGCCCCTAGTACCCTTGAATGAATCTATTAGCTGGCATCAAATGCATCATGCCTCTTCTATGGCACGGAGATATCCGAGGCAGGACTTAGCATCTTCATTCTGTGCCATAAATAGTGAATAGAGCGGCTGCTCCATTCATTTATGGTACAACGAACCCCCGTTCTTGTAATGCATGGGTGTCGCACCAACGAGACCCCTACAGATCAGCAAGTTGTGCCCATTACAATGGCCAATATGGAGTCCTTCAGAATACACTAAAGCTGGTATTCAATACTTGTCACATCATATGGGATAAGTGTCTGATCGCTGTGCGACCCCCATGAAGGTTCTGCAGTGGTGGTCCGGACATAGGATAGTGGAGTACAGCGCTCTTCTATCTCTAGCAGTGAGAGACTTAGGACCCTTAATATGAGGGATGTAAGCGGCCGTACCTTTAGCTTCTATTCTATGTATAGGTATGGGGATAGGAGGTATCCATGTAATGATATTCTCCACCTATAGATATGGATACTGGTGTACAGCACGTTCACACATTCTCACCTGTCGCCTCCTGGGCCTGACCGGCCAAACACAAGACATGCAGATACACGTCTACATTCACCAGACATTCCCGTATGACCAGGACCGGTGGAGAACAGGTACTGAAATTTGCAGACGTACAAGCAAAAAACCACACTGCAATTTTGGCGCGACTCAGTTTAGGATCTATAGGGGAAACTTCCATTCATTTCAATACAACCATTGCAATTTTTTTGGGGGAAAAAAAAGCTGAACTGATAAATACTTTCAGCATCTGTTTTGGCCAAACCTTAAAATAGGTGATCAATGTGCGATTGGCAAGCGTCCTAACCTGCAGAACCCCACTGGTAAAAATAACATTGTTGAAGGGCAGGTAACCGCAGGGCCAAAAATAGGGCTCGTGGTGAACATTTTGTGATAAAGTGGACCAACTCCAACAACATAAAATAAATTATAGAAAATGTGATATTTCCATTTAATGTCTATTTCTGATCTAAGGATTTAGGCCAGAGGTGAAAAACATTAATTGGGCCAAGGGCCGCATTGTTATACTGCTAAACTTTAAGGGGTCACACCAGTAACCATCACCCTAGGTGTACCAACCAGTACAGCACACATACTACCGCAGCAACCAAATACTACATTCAGAGCAGACAATAATAGTACTGAACACCCCAGAGCAGATAATCCTGGGGACCCCCAGAGCAGATAATACTACTGCTATAGAGTCTCCATTAGACTAACAAGAGATCCCTATAGCATAACTCTACTAATACTGGTGACCCCATTGCATACATCTATGAATACTGGAGACCCCCATAACACAAAACCACTAATACTGGAGACCCCCAGGGTAGACAAAAAAAATGAATCCTCTCATTTACAGGCTCCTCTTTTCCTCCCTGCAGCACACTGCAGCTTCTTCTCTCCTCCATGTGCCGCTCTGCTTTGTGTCCTATGCCGGTTGTTTACGGCGGCATCAGGACCCTCAGCAGAGCTGTGCCAGAGCAGAAGGGGACCAGGGAGCAGTGCAGTACAGCTGACAAGTACTGACCACCGCCGTGTGCACTCACAACGATCTGGCTATGACAGCTCAGCCCTAGTCCCTTAAAAAGGACCTGTCACCAGGGACCTCATTTTCACTAAAGACAGGTTGCAGCAGCCCATCACACCTACAGTGCAAATCTGCCTTTCTGCTTTCTCTAAGCAATTGAATTACAATAAAATTGCGTGTTATAACTTACCTTGCACACTGACAGAATCCTCTGTGTAGTCCCAGGGGTTGGGCATTTGTTTGGATGCATTCCAAAAAAACATGTGACTTGTCTGTGCTGCAGACTCCTCAGCTCTCAGTCCCCACCTTTGTGCTCATGTACAGCTACTCCCTCTCTGATTTCAGCTCACCAGGCTGCGAGCTTTGTGAAGGAGCAGGAGGGAGGAGCTGTTGGAGCACAAAGGTGGGGGCTGAGAGATGAGGAGTCTGTGACATATTTTTTCAAATGCATCCAAACAAAAGTCCAACCCCTGGGACTACACAGATGATCCTGTCAGGGTGCAACATAAGTTATTAAACACAATTATATTGTAATGCAAATGCTTAGAGAAGGCAGAAAGGCAGATGTGCAATGCAGGTGTGATGGTCTTCTGTAACCTGTCTTTAGTGCAAATGAGGACCCTGGTGACAGGTTCCCAATCTAGGGGATGGAATGTAATTTCAAGAATTCTTTCTTTTATGTGAAATCTCACTAGTTTACCAATAGAAAACCTCATCCAAAGTCATGTGACAATGAGCAGTCAGATTATGCGGAGACGAGACAAGTACCGCTATATTCTGTTCTATACTAACTAGAGACATCTTGCTGGTGTCGTATCAAATATAAGAATTTCATCTTGCAGACTGGATAAGGCTTGTTGTTCTGTGATCTATAGAACTGGACATAAAGTTCAGTTGAAGTCAGGAATTGGATCTATATCTAGAGCTTACATTTCCATCAATGTCTTTAGCCGCCTGTATTTCCAACTCCCGGAATCACAAGCCTTGCGGCTCTAAAAGATTATTGTCTCCAATTTGTCACCATGGTTCTATAGCAATGAAGATAGTATCATCTGAAGTGACACTCCTGCTGCAGCCTCTAAACTTGACTTACCTCAAGCTAAACATGACTGTTTTCTGCTCATTTTCACATTGACTTTTTATAAGTGAACGGGTGAATTCTAGAAATGACATTTCATCCCCTACCTAAGGGAGCTGCTAATTTAATGGGGTAAAAGCTGGTGATAGCTTCACACACGTGCACATTATCGTATCAGGTACTGGAGTCCTGCGCTCTGAAATTGCAGACTCTCACATAGTATTGAATGGAGGGGCAGGACGACCTAAGCCCCATCAATTACGGAGAACGAGACCCCCATTCGCATATATCCTGTAGACAGTAGATAAATGTTGTTTGTGGACTGTCACCTTCAATAAGGAAAAGTGGAGCAGCCTGGATCCGTGTACCTACCTGTCGTGGCGCTGCAGGTGTATGCCCAGGCCTCTGGCAGAAGGTGGACAAACACGTCGCCCAGTAAACCACCAATAGCAAAACTCAGCAGCTGCTTTAACTTCTTGGCGCCCTCTGGAAATGGAAAAAACATAGTGAATGCTCTCCTCTTCGGAGAATGAATGGAAGTATTCATAGGAAGGGACTCTACAAAGTCCTCAATGGAGGTTGTGACTCCCTGAATGATGTGCGGCAGACCCTATAAAAGTAACACTATGCACCTACACAGGGGGATTGAGGTCGGGCGCTTCTTTAGGAATTTTGGACGTAACATCTACAGTCTAGGATTTTGGTCAAAGCGGTAACAACTACTTAAATTCGGTTTTCTTTGCTTACAAAAAGTGGGTTTTATCTCACACCAAAAGGTTAAAAAGTGATCATTATTATAGGAAGAGATTAGGGTCAAATATAAAGGTGGTCACCTTTATCCCTCAATATATAAAGCGATATTAAAGTGAAGTTTTAATCACGACTTCAATGAATGTGACTTGTCATCTCTGTAAATCCTCCTGGAAATGTAATGGCTAAATTAGCATCCAACGGTTACTATTCCCCTCCTACAAGGTATCAGACTGTAGAGACAACACTAAAAGAGTCAAGAGGGGGTAGTAATATCCAGTTGTCCATTCCTTTAGTTATTACCGTCAGGAAATAAGAGTTCTCCTTACTACTTTCCCTATTGAGGCTGCCTTGCAGGCGTGTGGGGACTTAGAGCCATTGATGCACAACTAGCGGGAATATGGAAAACATGCTTATGCAGGATGGGATAAGGAAAACAATGCCTCTTGTAAGGCAGCTCCCTTAACATCAAGCATGACTTTCAGGAAGCCTAATGACATAATGCGGGATGAAAGCAAAACCACTATTTCAGAAGAAACAGATTCCCAACAGCGCCGTTTCAACGTATTTGCATCTCTTCAGTAAAGTGTAAAGAACTCGAATGCATATAGTAATTTGCATATTTCCCAGTATCCCATCGTGCCGCATCAATGGCTGTAAGTCTCCACACGCCGACAAGGCGGCCTTAGTTGGCAGTCTCCATAAGGAGAGCACTTACTTCCTAACCCTAGTCAATAGCCTCTCACTCAGCCAAACCAGTTCCCTACGCTGTACCGAAGAGACGGAACCATGTCAAAAACTGTGCTGCTTAGAGTTGGAAATCTGTTCCTTCTGGAAAAAACAAACATACTTGTTTTGCTTTTACCCTGCATCATGTCATTAGGCTTCCTGAAGGTCATGCTTGATGTTAAGGGAGGTTGCCTTACACGGTAGCTAAGAGGCAATGTTTTCCGTTTCGCATCTGGGAAAATGTATTTGCATATTACCAGGAGGATTAATAGAGTGACAGCACAAGTGATAAAAGAAGTAAATATGTGATTTGGGGAAAAATACTTGTACAGGCCAATTAGCAAATACTAAGACAAACTGGAGAAAGTCTTAGCAGAGGTATTGCAGGATAGGGTCATGTACACACAGAATGGGGGACACGGGACCATGTGCCTCATGTTTCCAGGTGTATGGTACATTGCTCTGTAAGTCTTCATGGGATGTATAGAAGGCACATACACTCACCGGCCACTATATTAGGTACACCTGTCCAACTGCTCGTTAACACTTAATTTCTATTCAGCCAATCACATGGCGGCAAGGTAGGCAGAAGAGCATCTCTGAACGCACAGTACGTACCAGACCACACCGGGTGCCACTCCTTTCAGCTAAGAACAGGAAACTGAGGCTACAATTTGCACAAGCTCATCGAAATTGGACAGTAGAAGATTGGAAAAAACGTTGCCTGGTCTGATGAGTCTCGATTTCTGCTGCGACATTCGGATGGTAGGGTCAGAATTTGGCTTCAACAACATGAAAGCATGGATCCATCCTGCCTTGTATCAGCGGTTCAGGCTGGTGGTGGTGGTGTCATGGTGTGGGGAATATTTTCTTGGCACTCTTTGGGCCCCTTGGTACAACGCCACAGCCTACCTGAGTATTGTTGCTGCCCATGTCCATCCCTTTATGAGCACAATGTACCCTGTAACATCTGATGGCTACTTTCAGCAGGATAATGCGCCATGTCATAAAGCTGGAATCATCTCAGACTGGTTTCTTGAACATGACAATGAGGTCACTGGACACAAATGGCCTCCACAGTCACCAGATCTCAATCCAATAGAGCATCTTTGGGATGTGGTGGAACGGGAGATTCGCATCATGGATGTGCAGCTGACAAATCGTCGGGAACTGTGTGATGCCATCATGTCAATATGGACCAAAATCTCTGAGGAGCTTCCAGCACCTTGTTGTATCTATGCCACGAAGAATTGAGGCAGTTCTGAAGGCAAAAGGGGGTCCAACCCGTTACTAGCATGGTGTACCTAATAAAGTGGCCGGTGAGTGTATATACTTCTTCGAGTTTCATATAAGATCTATGATGTAATCAGGGGAATCTGGAGACAAGGAAGAACACACAACCTGTGCATACCTTCAGATCTAAGCGTAACACCTGCTTCAACGGGAATCACCAAAAGTGGGAAAACACCACTCAGTCCCACCAGTAAGGAACCAATCAGAGAACAGATCCAGGCGTCCAGGGACGAGGTGTTGACATTCTCACAGGAACGACTTCCAGGGACACAGGCGGCGCCGAGGTGGAAGCCCACACATGCAACGAGCAGCCAGGGTACAATCCTGACCCACATCATCCTGTGTGGAGGAAAAGTACATAAGTATTACTTGGAGAGATCATTAAAAAAAGTTACACGCGGAGTAACGACCGTGGGACGAAACCTCCACCATGGTGTCAAGATGCTGCATAACCCCTTGGGGCATAAACTCAGCCCAACTTAAGTTAAAAAATGCTCAACACCTAATGTTTTTTGGAAAGTTACCTACGAGTTAGACCAATGAGTTTCCACTGGACTTTAACCCCATGTGACGCAACCTCAGCCCTTGAGGGTGCGCTCACACACCGCGCTCCTGGTTTTGATGTCCAAACCCGGAGCGCAGTGAAAACAGAAGAGGAGCAGCTTCTCTCAAAGATATGTTGTCACCAATCATGATCCACACCTGCTTAGGGCTTTAAAAACTGCATCCGAAAAAAACTGAACGTGTGAATGCACCCTAAAGGGGGTCGTCTGGTACACAACAGGTTATCCCCTATCCATAGGATAGAAAACTACTTACTGATTGGTGGGATTCCCACAGATTATGAGAACGGGGTCTGTTGTACCCCAAAGGAATTGAGCGCCAGGTCAGACTTATGCGCTGCCAAACCATTCACTGTCTATGCCACTGAAGGAAGTAGGGCCATAAAGGTGAATAGAACAGTAGGCACAGGTTCGACCAGCTTCTCTGTTCATTTGGGGGTACAAAGGATCCCCTGTTTTTGTGATCTGTAGAGGTCCCACCACCAGAATACCCATTGATCAGTAAGTAGGATAGGGGAAACTTTAGGGACAGTGTTTGCCCCTGGGTACAGTATTTTTCAGACTATAAGGCGCACCGGATTATAAGGCGCACGCTAAAACGGCTAGGTTCATATATAAGGCTCACCGGATTCTAAGGCACACCTGATTACAAGGATGAATGACCAGCAGGTGGCAGACCATACGGTAGCCAACTGGAACATCACCGCAAACCTTGAGTAACCCCAATGGGAAGCAGTCACCGCTTATTAAAAGCGCAGCACAAAGCATCAAACACAAAACAATAACTAAACAATTCCTGCAACACAAGCTCAAAGTAAAGAAACACTACACCTAAAGTTGTCATTTTTGTACAAAAACTACCAATAAAACCACATTCTCTCTCTAGAATCACAGCATAGTCTTCTAGCACACACACGACATGTAGTAACAAACTGACTAAGAAATCTAAATATAACCCAAGCCGACGGATGGACGGAAAACAATACAAGACAGGATCCAGAACAGAAGGAAGGAGCACAAGGAGCGATGGGGAGAAGGTCCAAACCTGAAGTCTGAGGATCCATTGACGACAGGAGATACATCCAGTTTATACAGAGCGCAGCACAGGATCTCATTTAGAAATGCACCTTCACTAATCCCTCTCTCCAAAATCTGACAGTAACAAGGCCCCGGGGACTGTATTTCCCGCTGTAACCTTACATAACAGGTTTGCAGTTCACGGCATGAGCCTTCAGGATATTTCCAGAACTGTCTTCTATATTAATAACCCCACCCAGTACAAGTGTAACTGCAATGAAATAATGCCCCCCGGGCGCAAACAAGGAAGGAGGATATTAAACTATATACATCCACCGCAACCCCGGAAATGGCTCAGCTATATCAAAGCCGACTTACAGTCATGACGAATGACAATCACATTTGAAATATTCCCCTTATAGAATACAGGTATCGCACCTTATATTTACTAAGCCATTGAGCCCCGTCAGTGACAAATACGGCTGAACCACTGACGCCGTTCACAACCAAGTGTCACATGACTGCAGAGGTACTAAAAATGTATTTTAGAAAATCTATATGATTTTAACACCCTCTTCTAAACTATACCTTATATAATACCCCTCCGTCTAAAGTTTAGCTCTAGTTATACATACTATGTAATCCCAGTCTCAGTATGTGACTCGAGTATCCTGTAACACCTAAATCTAATCCTATAACATACGTTACCCCATCCTCTAAAATCTAAATCTAGCCATACACTCTATGTGACCCCCATCCTCTAACATCTACATCTAATTTTACACCCTATGTGAACCCCATCCTCAAAAATCTATATCTATTCCTACAACCTATGTGACCCCCCATCCTCTAACATCTACATCTAATCCTACACCCTGTGACCCCCCATATCCTAAGATCTACATCTAATCCTACACCCTGTGACCCCCCCATCCTCTAACATCTACATCTAATCCTACACCCTATGTGACCCCCCATATCCTAACATCTACATCTAATCCTACACCCCGTGACCCCCCCATCCTCTAACATCTACATCTAATCCTACACCCTGTGACCCCCCATCCTCTAACATCTACATCTAATCCTACACCCTATGTGACCCCCCATATCCTAACATCTACATCTAATCCTACACCCTGTGACCCCCACATTCTATAACTTCTACATCTAATCCTCACCATAAATGACCCCCCATTTTCTAACATCTGCATCTAATCCTACACCCTATGTGACCCCCATCCTCTTACATCCTATGTGACCCCCATCCTCTAACATCTACATCTAATCCTACACCCGACGTGACCCCCCCATCCTATAACATCTACATCTAATCCAACATCCTATGTCACCCCCCATCCTCTAACATCTAATCCTGTTTTCTTACATATAAATCTAATCCTACATCCTCTAATATCTAAATCTAGCCCTACACCCCCCTGTGACCCCCCCCCCCCATACTAACACCTACATCCACACACACTCTATAGGACACCCCCAACCTCTAGCTTTTAGCATATGACTCAATCTTCTAATAAGCTATCCCATAGAAAATCATCCCACAATTTTTTGAAACATCTGTCCTGGTCAGATGAACGTTGCAGTTTTTATTCCATGTACAGGGATTCACGGCATCACTTTCTCCTACCGCCCACATCTTTCCAGCTTCTAAGATCTGACTTCTGCCAACTCTATCCGTCTCCCCCATAAAGGCATTGGGCATACCAGAGATTCACATTACACTATGAATCACCTGTTACTGAAGAACTACAAGTCACAGAAAGTTGTCAAACTTTGGAAAAGACTCTGTGACAAGTGCATAGTTATACCAATCAGCTGAGAGTTGTAGTTCCACAACAAGTGGTGACTGCCAAGTCACATACAAAAGTTATTCTAAAAGTATTCCAGATATGCTGGGAGTTGTAGTTCACAATGTGTAGCTCTAAAGTAAATGATGCAAGGCATTCTGGGACTTGTAGTTCACAGCATGCACTTCCAAAATTGCTGATAAAAGGAATTTTGGGACTAGTAGTTCCACAACATGTGATATAGTCTTGAAGATCCAAAGTTGCTGATGCCGGGCATGCTGGAACTTGTAGTTCCACAACTGTAAACACAAAGTTACTTCCAGCTCGGGTATGATGGGACATGTAGTGCCTCAGCAGCTGGTAGATGCATAGTAAACTATGGATGCTATGTAAAGTATGCCAGGCATGCTGGTACTTGCAGTCCGACAACAGTTCTGGAATGTACGACTGCAGTGCACCAACTTTTCAGCCATAACTCTGCACTGTAGTCACCCATAGACTATCACAGCTCAAATCAACAGCCCAAACCCTGCACTTATCCAGTATACATGTATACATACCAAAATAAATCACGTTCCGGCTCTCAGCTGTCCTCTCATTCCCTGCCATTCCCGACCTCCTACGCCCAACTCTCCGCCCCTCTGCGGGAGCCACGTGTCACCTCCCCCGGAACCATAACTTCAATGCTTATGGGTCCGGGGGGGGAAGCATTTCACAGAGCACATCCGGCTGAAAAAAAGGTCATGGGGGAATGTAAATAAAGCTACGCACATCCATCTACGTCTATTGTGCTGACACCTGGTGGACGCTATGTGCACTGCAGAAATGTCTGAATGTTTTCAGCTTCATAGAACGGACACTAAAATGTATGGGTTTAATTTTTTTTGCTTTTAAAATTGTATTTGCCTTCCAGCTACTAGTTATTTTTAGATTAGAATCCCATAAGAAGGTTTTATATTAAAATGTAATATCTTTGGGCTTTACACACTGCAAACATAATGGGGCACATTTACTAAGGGGTTTGCGCTGCACTTTAGTCTGACTTTTCACGTTCTTCATGGCTAAAAGGTCTTGCACAGGTGTTTAAGAAGTATTTGTGCTGCGATTGTGGTGCACGCGACAATTTTGTGGCACAGCGGCGCTGGCCTCCATGCGACACAAATGAGGGGACGTGCCGGCGGACAATCCGACTGATTCGGACCAAGCGCCGTATTTAACATGCAAATTGTGTTGCACGCCCTATGTTAAAGGTGCACCTGAAAAAAGATGGTGAGCTCTGTTGGACCTGAGTGGGGAAGCGACACATGCAGGATATCGGGCGCACGATCTAAGTGAATAGCTGCACGATGTATTATACACGGAAATAGCACTTTCAGTGAACTTGCGTGGCATTGTAAGTAAATGTGCCCCAATGTGAGCATAGTCCAATGCGACACTGTAATGGTATGTTCCTTTTTTTTTTAGATTTTTAATTATAAAATTTTTTAATAGAATAAATGCTCACCCAGCAGAATTTATGCCAGAAAAATCCATATCCAAATCCAATTCCCATGGACGTCAATAGGATGTTGTCAACATTTCTTAAATTCTACATGGTCCCAATCCCCCACGTTATTGAGTTGTCCTATCCTTCTCTGGAAACGGCGCCATGCGCCATATATTCCTATGGAGAGGGGCGGGGGTGAGCGGCGCTCTCTTCCTCCTCCTCTCCCCGGCACTGCCATGTGTGAATGTAGCCTAAAACTGACACGTGTTTTGTTTTCTTTACAATGTGAAATCAAAGGTTTTACCAACAAAAGAAACGTATACAGTGTACTGTATCCATTAGATAGTGAGATCCTGCGTCTATCCTTTTGATATGTCATAAATACTGTTCATGGAAAAATACACCTATAATAATAGTGAATGACAGTAAGAGACCTGTTTATCCCACCCATGTATAATGTAGCCTGCTCGTAAATCGATAAACACCTCTTTGTAACTCTCCCTGTGTATTATTCAAGTACAAAAGTAAGGATAGATATGAAAGAGATAGATAGATCAGATGGATATTATAACAATACTTTGATTTCATGACCGTTGCAGGTGAGGCGGTGGCTTGGATCTTACCTGTCACATCAGGAGGGTTCCTGTACATTGCATTAGTCATCGAGCTGCTGGACTTTGTGGAAGAGAAAAAACAAAAGGTAAATTTGACATGATAGAAATTGTAAGTCTAGCATTGCCGGGCGCGATGAATGATCACCATCTAGATACTGAATAGTTCTGTCACATTAAGCTGGGAAATGATATTTAGAGTTGCACATTTCTTTGGGATCAAAGACTCTTTGGGGGCTTATTTACTAAGGGTCCGCGGCCGCACTTTAGTCGGATATTATGACATTTTCGGGGATTGCACGAACGTGACAGGTATTTAGCAGGGGATTGTGTCGCACACAAATCGGGTGCAGGGGAAGCCGCCAGACTATTCAACTGATTCGGACTAAATGCGGGATTTAAAGGAACCATTTCAACGACCATTTCAAATGGTAGGGGTAAGCTGTAAATACCGAGCACCAGCTCAGGGTGAGCTGGTGCCGGTGCTTACTTTCGTTAGTGTTATTAACCGCTGTATCGCGGTTTTAACACTTTTTAAAATTTATAGCAGAAGCTGCTTCGGCGCTGCACGCGACCGTGCGTGCGCAACGTCTCCGCCATTTCCTATGTAGGCGCGCGCATGAACTTTAAAAGGTGTTAAAACCGCTATACAGAGGTTAATAACACTAACAAAAGTAAGCACCGGCACCAGCTCACCCTCACCCCATTTGAAATGGTAGGTTTCCTTTAACTTTCAAATTGTGTGGCAGGATCAAGCACTTACATGCACCAGGAAGAAGATGGTGAACTCTGTCGGACCTGAGTGGGGAAGCGACACATGCAGGATATCGGGCGACAATCTTAGAGAATCGCGGCACAGTTCATTAGCGTCCGAATGATGCACTTTGGGTGAACTCCTCAGAAAGGTAAGTAAATGTGCCCCTTTGTCTCTAGCACCTCCCACTCTACAGCTTAAGATTCTGGAGATAGAAAGGCCAGCGTCTGCTTTTCCAAGGAATGTTTACATAGATAAGGCTCAGACATTAATAGACATGGATTAAATTAAAAGCTTATCCCCTTGACGTTAATCCTACTGTTTGTACTAGTATGAGGGTGCATCCACACGTTCAGTTTTTCAGATGCAGTTTTTGACGTCAAAAGAAGGTGTGGATGATAATGGGTGAGGATATATAATAAAGAGGTGCTGCTCCTCACTCCCCTCTTATTATGGACATCAAAAACTGCTTCTGAAAGACTGAACTTGTGGATGCACCCTCACTGAGACTCTAAGGCCCCATGCACACGGCCGTCATGGGGACAGATATAATCGATATAGGTCCCCATAGACGGCTATAGCGACCCAGTGGTGGTACGGTGCGATTCCGTACACAGGAAAAAGATAGAGCATGGTCTATCGTTCCCTGTATGTACAGCCAGGCAGCGCTGTTTCCTATGGAGAGGGGAGGGATGATTAGTGCTCACCCCTTCTCCCTCCATTGTGCCGACGTGTGCTCAGTCGAGCGTACGTGTGAATAAAGTCTAAGTAAAGTGAAATTTCTCAGTGACTCCGAGTGACCTCCAGCTCTTTTCTTGCTCATTCACTTACAGTCATCATCCGCCATAGAGTAGAGCGGCACATCACTATGTCTACCATCCCGCTAGTTCATATCACATATACTCCTCCTACACTTTACATGGCTAAGAGCCAAGGCTGCTGTAATCACAGACCTCACTTAGTGTGTTCATATACATATCGAGATTTCGATTTAGTCATTACTCAATTCAAGTAACAAAAAAGCATCACTACTCCCTGCACCCCATGACCTGAACTTACTGTATTTTAATCTTTTAGTACTTTTTTTTGGAAGCCAAACACAGTAGATAATGTTTATAGAAGCAGAGGATGTTTCATCGATTTCAGCAGGAACCTCTTCATGATCTCAGCCAGCAGTGCCACTAGGAATTTTAGCGCTGCTCACCCCCGCCCCTCTCCATAGGAATATATGGCGCACAGCGCCGTAATACGGGAATAGATAGGACATGTCCTATCTTTTTCCCGGGTAGGGTGATGCACATTTGCGGCACCGTACCGCTCCCGTAGGGCGCCGTGTGCCCATTGCCGTCTATGGGGGACGTATATATCGGTTGTATATACGTCGGCCGTATATACGTCCCCCTTGCGGCAGTGTGAATGTAGCCTTAGTTACAGTTCTCCCTGTAGACATTAGTAACAGTGCCCCCACATTGGCCCCGTCGTCTTAAGCTATAATGCCCCCCAGTATAATTTTATAGCCCCCTAGTAGCCATAGTAGAGAAAAAAATGCTCTACAATTGCTACATCTCGAAGGTTGCAGGCAGAGCAAGCGAGATTCAGACAGAAAAGTTAAAACTGCGTTGGCCTTCATATGCTGTAAAAAGCATCAACGCTTAGTAGCATAGCCTGACGAGGGCTTGTTTTTAGCAGGATAAGTTTATATTTTTAATCACCCCCCTTTCCTTAGAATGGAAATTCAAATAAACATAAACATGTTTGGTATCGACGCATCTCAAAAAACAAAACAATTATTCCCGGTGGTGAACCCATTAAAAAGTTTTGCTGATTCGGCAAATTATAATTTTTTTTTTTTCAAAGAGTTAAAAAAAAAAAAAAACTAAATTAAAACATAACAAAATGATAGAAATTTTGTATCAATGTGATCCGACTGACCCAAAGAATAAAGGGGAGGTGTCTTTTGGGGGAACAGCGAAAGCCATAAAAGCAAAACCTGTAAAAAAATGGCGTAAATGTTTTTTTTTTTTTAACCCAATTTAACCACATATGGAATTGTTGCTTCCCAGGACATCACATAGAATATTAAATATTGGCACTGGGAAATGCAAGTTCTCTTGCAGATGATAAGCCCTGATATAGCTCTGTACACGGAAATATCTAAAAGTTATGGCCTGAATGTGGGGAGTGAAAAACGGAAACGCAAATATTTTAAAAAACGTGCCGTTAAGGGGTTAAATTCTTCCAATCTGACATTGTGTTTCTCTGGATTATGGTAAATTAATGTATAGAGAAGGGTGTAAGTTTGTACATTGATGTGATAAAGTATGATAATAAAGCAGGACAAGTGCAGGGAATTGTTATATAAGCGAGTGTCCAGAACTCCTGCGCTCAGTGCTCAGTGTAAAGGTCAAACCTGCCGCTGCAAGGAGTCATTTCCATCCTAAATATGGACTTGAAGGTTTGCTGACAGTGGCATGATGGGCTGTACTAGCTCCCTATGCCCACCAGGGGGCCCTGGTGATCTCCCATCCTTCAGTGGGGTCACTTTTGTTCATTTATGGATCATAGCTTTACATTTGGCTTTTTCCCTATACGTTTAAGAGGAGGGGGGGGGGTGTCATATATTCAATTTTACTGAAACCCCTCCATTTTTGGCTTGTAGGCTTTTAGGACTACAATAATATATATATTTTTAAATGGAGGTAATAACTTTTGTAATTTTTTAAATTTAATTTAAAAGGGTTTTCTGTGCCTATGGATTGATGACACTAATGCCTGTCACCCCATACGATCAGGTTTTTTTTTTTAAAGAGGTCATTTAAAGTGGATGTCCAGTGAGTTGGCTCTAGTTGCAATACCAGGCACAGCCACTATACATGCATGGTGCTGTGCTCTGTGAGTTTTGAAGAGTCCACACATATCCTCTGGTGTCAAACTGCACCAAATCCTAATATTACAGACCAAGAAGGGGTGTATGAAGGGGTTAAAGCTCTATTAAAAAAAAGTACCTCTGTTTTTCTCTCCTTAATTTACACACCCCAGCTTACACTTCCTTTTTTTTTTTGAAGACTGGATAAGAAAAAGCTCCTTGGTTTCTGTTCCTTCATTGTCAGCCCTTCGTTGACCTCTTCTAAAAGTATGGGACTTTTTACACCCCAACCTTAAAGGAATCGATCAGTCTGACTTTTCAATTGACTCTAATTAAAGGGATCTGTCACCATTTTTTACTCCCATTAAACTCCCAGTCCCCTCTGGTAGGGAATGTTTTGTCCTTTATAGAATTCTTTATTTTATGTCAAATCTTACCTGATCACCTATAACAAAAGCTCTTCCTAATTCATGTAAAATTGAGCAGAGAAGAGTCACTTTTTATCTTGAGTGGCTAGAGGGGGAGCATCACTTCAGACCTATATAACTTAGGTTCTATAGCAGCTACAACCGTAGTTATGGTACCATGTTAAAGAATAGAATTCTTTCTTTCTAATGTTTGTGTTTCTGTGAGCTACAGAACCAGAGATACAGACAGTTAATGAATAGTGTCCTGTGAACTGAACTCCTTTTAGGCTCCACATAGTAACAATGATCATTTTAGCGCTGCCACAAGTTATAGTGACCCCTTTAGACCCAACATATTCATACTGATTTTCCTAATTCCCTTGAAAGTGATAGTCCCTACCCCTTTAGGTTGCACATAGTCCCAGTTTTCCTTTTACTGCCCACAAAAAGTAGTAGTTGATGTTACCGTTGCCAGCACCCAGTGTGTGACACCAGGTCATAGAGGTGGTAAAGAAGGACAGGAACGAGGAGGAGACTGCAGGGAGCACCGGTGGGTATGTATACATTTCTATCTGGGCTACATGTATACCGAGGGCACGTGCTGGGCTGCCTGTATACTGGGGGCATGTGCTGGGCTACCTGTATACTGGGGGCATGTGCTGGGCTGCCTGTATACTGGGGGCATGTGCTGGGCTACCTGTATACTGGGTGCATGTGCTGGGCTGCCTGTATACTGGGGGCATGTGCTGGGCTACATATATACTGGGGGCATGTGCTGGGCTACATATATACTGGGGGCATGTGCAGGGTTACATATATACTGGGGGCATGTGCTGGGCTGCCTGTATACTGGGGGCAGGTGCTGGGCTACCTGTATACTGGGGGCATGTGCTGGGCTACATATATAATTGGGGTATGTGCTGGGCTACATATATACTGGGGGCATGTGCTGGGCTACATATATACTGGGGGTCTGAGTCTAAATTAATAATGAGGTTCTGGTGTAAACTATGAATTAATGAGGGTGAATACGGTTGTATATTATAATATATTGAGGGGTCACAGTGTATTAGCTGTATATGCAGGGGGCACATTGTGAGAAGTAGGTACAGATTAAGCCTGCCATGGGTCCTGGGGTGTATAAATATCATAGCCTCTACAAGTCTGGAATCACTCCCTTACATCTGCTTATAGAATCCGCTTCTTGGGGTATGGAGGAAGTGTCCCTTCTGCCTGCTTCAATCTTCTGTTTCAGGACCTTTGCAGGACCTTCAAGGTCCTGAAATGGCTCTTGTTTACATGTGTACTGAGAGCAGGAACAGATATACGAGAATTTCATGGGTGAAGGTTCTTCTCAGTATAAAATTTTGTCGGTGGCTTTGGGCCGACTAGATCTTTGGGCCCCCGGCTACCGCCCAAACTGCCTGTATCGTAATCCACTACTGGGGAGGAGCACATAGCTATTATCAAGGAGACATTATAATGACTGTAACTTTTTTTATGGACGTACACTGTAGATCTTCTCCTGAGGCCAAAATCACCTTGGTGGCAAATTCTGCAGTGATAAGTCCTGGGCAGGTGAAGTTTCCATAATGTTCTCCATCTAATGAAGAAAGATTGCCAACTATGCGGAGTCTTCCAAGAAGACTCGGATGGACCAAGCTAACAAAGACAGAGAAGTAAACAGCGGCAGCTTAATGTGAAGAGTAAGAGATGTCTGTGCATGTGTCCAGTATATTTACTGCTGGTATATATTTATTCATGCAGTATATTCATATCTTGTATATATTTCTATGTGCAGGATATTTTTTTTATGTGTTGTTTATTCATTGCTGGTAAATATTTATATATTTTTCTCCTTACGATCAGTCTCTCTTCCCTTTAAGGCACATCATAAGTGAAGTTAGTACTTCACACATCTACAGTGCTCAGCACCAGAGCCCAAATCCTCTACCAATTGTCTGTGTATAGGCTCCTGGACAGTAGAGGGCGCTGGCAATCCCCTGCCACTGACCAGGGCTTTTAGATACAGTTATACAACATCAGTGTTTTATGATTCAGCATGTTCCACTGTACAAGACCAAATCCACAACTGGAAATGTTACAGTATCTTTCCAAAGATGCGTCTGACCGTATTACATTTTCCATTCAGATGTTTTGGATTTTGAAATTCTTTCCCTTTTGTTATACTTAATTAACATTAGAAAATACAAATGCGACTATTATATCACTTTGGTGATCTGAAAAGTACAGGTGCCCCCCTTTGCTGTGGTCCTGCGCTCACCATTTGTTTTTGACACAGAGGCACAGGCCGCTTGATGGTTACACACTTGGGGGGGACTTGTACTTGAACAGCTGCAGAATACGAACTCTGGTTTGCAATAACTTCTTTGGAGGTCCCATCTGTCCTCCAGAAGGTCAAGTTGTTTCCAGTTAGGCCAAAGGCTCTAAGCGGACCTAAAAGTCAGTGTCCAGATGTATCCATGCACTTTGTGGTGAGAACCATCAACGGTGATCCGGGCGTTTCGGGCGTCCGCCCCCCGGGCCCGATATGATAATCTCGGACCTTCTCTGAATTGCTTTACACACTGCATTGGTATCTATGGCAGAGCAAGGCAGCGCACGAGACATCAGCATCCTGGCGCAGGTGGTGCAGTGACGTCACACAATGCAATGCCTGCGCCAGTCGTCTGAGTGATGGAAGAGCAGGAGACCGCGCAGCACGCCGGGCGAGTGGGGGAAGGTAAGTACAGTTTTATTCATTTTTTATTATTTCCGCAATTAATAAATTAAATGAATAAATAAATTAGCCTGGGGGCTAATGATGCTATATACTGGGGGTGGGGGGTTGGAGCTATATGCTGTGGGGCTGGGGCTATATATTGAGGAGCTGGAGCTATATACTGGCGGTAGGAGCTTTATACTGGGGGTAGGAGCTTTATACTGGGGGTAGGAGCTTTATACTGGGGGTAGGAGCTATATACTTGGGGGCTGGAGCTATATACTGGGGGCTGGAGCTATATACTTGGGGGCTGGAGCTATATACTGGGGGCTGGAGGTATATACTGGAGGGCTGGTGCTATATACTGGGGCCTGAAGCTGAATACTGTATAAACTGGAGGTC
Source organism: Engystomops pustulosus (assembly GCF_040894005.1). Classification (NCBI taxonomy): domain Eukaryota; kingdom Metazoa; phylum Chordata; class Amphibia; order Anura; family Leptodactylidae; genus Engystomops; species Engystomops pustulosus. Next base: position 165,082,369 of record NC_092417.1, read on the forward strand.
TGGAGCTATATACTGTGGGTCTTGAGCTATATACTAGTGTCTGGAGCTATATGCTGGGGCCTGGAGAGGCGTGGGGTCGGCGGAGTAGGTGGGCATAGTTATACACAAAACTATGCCAGGTCGGACCTGGTGTAGTGTTGCCTGGCAGACGCCGTCTCCCTAATGTTTCTCTCTTTGGTGAGTCCTCCAAGATCTTACTCCTATTTGTATCAACACAAATGTGCAACACAACTACATTGGATCTCGACTTCCCTTAGGCTTCATTAACTCTTGGCAGCACCACTGACTTGCTGCTGGAGGTCCGGCTTAGGCCCAGTCCTACCTTCTTCTCTGGTAGGTCTAACACACATTCTCAATAGTTGTTACTACAATCTTAGCTAACAAGTCAGCTCAAAAGCAAAGCAATGACTCCCCATGCCCATGTTTTTTCAAGATGTCATCCTGAGAATGATCAACTATCACCAGGGATGGGGACACCACAGTATGCAGCAGTTTACCAGCAAACGCACAAGGCAGGTGCAATGTACAGGAACTTAAAAAGCATCTTTCACCACCTCACATTTCTGATGATGAACATTCCATTCTGTATTTGCTGCTACACGGTTGCTGAGATATCAGTCCCAGTATCTGACCATTATAATTCTTTTCACTGTCAGAGAGGAGGAGCTGGAGTGGAGGAGGGTGCATGTGTTATGCTAATCTTCTGCTTGCCAGAAAAGATAAGCATAACATGTGCCCCATCCCAGTATATAGCTTCAGGCCACAGTACCTGCTCTCTGATAGTAGAGAGGGTTATAATGGTCAGATACTGGGACTGATATCTCAGCAACTGTGGGGTTAGAAAGAAAATTCTAAGTATGCCTTTCTATCTGAATCTTTGAAGCAGCCCCTACATTACGGTATGTTCATCTTGATGTGTGTCAGGCGGTGAATGGTCCTCTTTAAACACCCCACTGCATTATAGAGGATCATTTACAGTGTTAGAGGTGACAAGCTTGCTGATGGTTTCCAAAAACAACAAAGGGTTTTATGCAATTAGATTCCAGACGGCTTCTGTAACGCTTTACAGATTCTGAGGAACATATACAAATAAAATAAGAGATTACAGAGTAATAATAATAATAATGTTTGACTGTCATCTCCTATTCAAAATATAGGGTAAAACAAGTTAATCGGCGACTGCTGGGACCACCACGATCAAGAGCCTGGCAATTGCCACTCTCACATATAGAATTTATGTGCACCCGCCATGAGGCGAGTTGAGCCTCTTGCCTCGGGCAGCACCACTTGGAGCAAGATGAGGGACAGGATCAAGATCATAGCCAGACCTGCCACTTAAAATATTTTCTCTTCATACCTGATGTCAGCATCGGTGACACTGTTATAAAAATAATAACCTGATATATGAGTACAGGATGGGACAGAGGGGGCGCTAGTCTATAGCTCAGGCAGCAGAGAGTTTAGGTTCTCCCCTGTGTTCATCCCCTGTGTTTCTCCTAAAGCAATATTCCCTATAACTATGGACTGGTTTTATCATATCCCATACATAAGCTGGAGATAACATTGGAACGACAAGTCCCGCAGGGTGTTACACATCAGTCAGACCACAAGTGGGGGGGGGGGGGGGTGCAGTTGTCCCCCTCGTATACCCCTGCAGGCGCGTGATGTTTGGTCAGCTCTGCGATGTGCTCACTATGCAATATAACCAAGTCCTTGAGCAAAAGCAAAAAGCTTGTGTAACAGCGACGGACCCAAAAATCTGCTTCCTGTTTGGCAACTACATAACGGCCTGTTCTCAAGAAGACACAAGACCCGGGTCAGAAGTTACATGATCTTTCTCTACAAACTTCAAGATGTAGACAATTATCAGTAAATCACAATACATGTACATTTCGCTGTAAACTAATTCATAAGAAAATTGCATAAACTGCAACTTCTATAAGAGTCTTAGTATTTAACATTTTTCCCATGATTATTACAAAGTATCTAAAATAAAAAGAGTTGCTATATAAAATTTTAGTTATTTGTCTAGAGCTGCTCAGCAGGTATGGGTGTCTCCATGGTAACAGACTACAAGCAGGGATTACTTGTAGTCTGATCATTGCTGTCATGTCCTGCTATAACTAGGTCTTCCATCAGGTTAAATGCACCTTACACAGTATAATACCACCATTAGAACCCCCATCTCCCCCTAAAATTGTGTCTCCCTGTCACATTGTGGCCCCCCTAATATATGGACCCCCTGATATTGTGTCTCTCAGCAGCTCCCCTCATACTGTGTCCCTCTTCTTCCCCAGTATCCCCTTAATACTGTGCTCCTCCAGCAGCTTTCCCCTTGATACTGTGCCCCTTCCAGCTGCTCCCCTTCATACAGTGCCCTCTCCAGCTGCTCCACTTCATACTGTGCCCCACAGCAGCTCCCCTTCATACATTGTCCCCTCCAGCTGCTCCCCTTCATACATTGTCCCCTCCAGTACACCCCGTCATACTGTGCCCCACAGTACACCCCTTCATACTGTGCCCCCCAGCAGCTCCCCTTCATACAGTGCTCCCTCCAGCTGCTCCCCTTCATACATTGTCCCCTCCAGCTGCTCCCCTTCATACTGTGCCCCCAGTACACCCCTTCATACTGTGCCCATCAGCAGCTCCCATTCATACTGTGCCCCCCAGCAGCTCCCCTTCATACTGTGCCCCCCAGCAGCTCCCCTTCATACTGTGCCCCCCAGCAGCTCCCCTTCATACTGTGCCCCCCAGCAGCTCCCCTTCATACTGTGCCCCCCAGCAGCTCCCCTTCATACTGTGCCCATCAGCAGCTCCCATTCATACTGTGCCCCCCAGCTGCTCCCCTTCATACTGTGCCCATCAGCAGCTCCCATTCATACTGTGCCCCCCAGCAGCTCCCCTTCATACTGTGCCCCCCAGCAGCTCCCCTTCATACTGTGCCCCCCAGCAGCTCCCCTTCATACTGTGGACCCCAGTACACCCCTTCATACTGTGCCCCACAGTACACCCCTTCATACTGTGCCCCCCAGCAGCTCCCCTTCATACAGTGCCCCCTTCAGCTGCTCCCCTTCATACTGTGCCCCCCAGCTGCTCCCCTTCATACCATGCCCCCTCCAGCAGCTCCCCATCATACTGTGCCCCACAGTACACCCCGTCATACTGTGCCCCACAGTACACCCCTTCATACTGTGCCCCCCAGCAGCTCCCCTTCATACAGTGCCCCCTCCAGCTTCTCCCCTTCATACTGTGCCCCCATCAGCTCCCCTTCATACTGTGCCCCCCATCAGCTCCCCTTCATACTGTGCCCCCCAGCAGCTCCCCTTCATACAGTGCCCTGTTAGGGATATTTTATACAGGGCCCCAACAGCCCTCTTGACTTTTGTAAGGTGAGTCCTAATTAACCCTTTGAGGGAGGATGAGATAGCTGCCGGCAGCGAGCTGACAGAGTAAATGCAAGACACAGTCGGTCTTCCGATGCACTCAAATTACACTGTTTATTTCAAACAGATACAGCTATATTTTAGATCAGCATTTGGGGTGTTGATAAGACACTTAGATTCTATTGGCCATTATGCTTTTGTACCAGCACATTCTGGGAAAAATGACTAGGCCTTGTTTACAGCCATGCTTATCTACACAATGGCTCCTAGAAGCTTCTTCATAACCAAAATAACTAACAAGAATACAGAGGCCCGAAGGACAGTAAGAAATGCCAAGGATATTGTGAAAAGGCAAACAACAGTTTAAATGAGAAAAATAGCTGAATTAAAACATTTAACTCTATAGCTTCTTAGAGGGAAGCATACCCCCCTCCCCCAAGGTGGCCGCTGTATCTAAGATGGCGGACAAAAGTCAAGATGGTGTCCGAAACCAGTGCGACCTCCTTAACAGCCCCCTCCAGCTTCTCCCCTTCATACTGTGCCCCCAGTACACCCCTTCATACAGTGCCCCCTCCAGCTGCTCCACTTCATACTGTACCCCCAGTAACTCCTTCAAATTGTGCCCCCCAGCAGCTCCCCTTCATACATTGTCCCCTCCAGCTGCTCCCCTTCATACTGTGCCCCCCAGTACACCTCTTCATACTGTGCCCCCCAGCAGCTCCCCTTCATACTGTGCCCCCCAGTACACCCCTTCATACTTTGCCCCCCAGCAGCTCCCCTTCATACAGTGTCCCCTTCAGCTGCTCCCCTTCATACTGTGCCCCCCATTCCCCCCTTCCTACTGTGCCCCCAGTACATCCCTTCATACTGTGCCCCCAGCAGATCCCCTTCATACTGTGCCCCCTTCAGCTGCTCCCCTTCATACTGTGCCCCCTAGTACACCCCTTCATACTGTGCCCCCTCCAGCTGCTCCCCTTCATACCATGCCCCCTAGAGCAGCTCCCCATCATACTGTGCCCTCCAGTAACCCCTTCAAATTGTGCCACCAGCAGCTCCCCTTCATACATTCTCCCCTCCCCTTCATACTGTGCCTCCAGTACACCTCTTCATACTGTGCCCATCAGCAGCTCCCCTTCATACAGTGCCCCCTCCAACTGCTTCCCTTCATACTGTGCCCCCTTCAGAAGCTCCCCATCATACTGTGCCCTCCAGTACACCCCGTCATACTGTGCCCCACTGTACACCCCTTCATACTGTGCCCCCCTCGCAGCTCCCCTTCATACAGTGCCCCCTCCAACTTCTCCCCTTCATACTGTGCCCCCAGTATACCCCTTCATACTGTGCCCCCAGTACACCCCTTCATACAGTGCCCCCTCCAGCTGCTCCACTTCTTACTGTACCCCCAGTAACCCCTTCAAATTGTGCCCCCAGCAGCTCCCCTTCATACAGTGCCCCCTCCAGCTGCTTCCCTTCATACTGTGCCCCCTTCAGAAGCTCCCCATCATACTGTGCCCTCCAGTACACCCCGTCATACTGTGCCCCACAGTACACCCCTTCATACTGTGCCCCCCAGCAGCTCCCCTTCATACAGTGCCCCCTCCAGCTTATCCCCTTCATACTGTGCCCCCCAGCAGCTCCCCTTCATACAGTGCCCCCTCCAGCTTCTCCCCTTCATACTGTGTCCCCAGTACACCCCTTCATACAGTGCCCCCTCCAGCTGCTCCACTTCATACTGTACCCCCAGTAACTCCTTCAAATTGTGCCCCCCAGCAGCTCCCCTTCATACATTGTCCCCTCCAGCTTCTCCCCTTCATACTGTGCCCATCAGAAGCTCCCCTTTATACAGTGTCCCCTCCAGCTGCTTCCCTTCATACTGTGCCCCCCAGCAGCTCCCCTTCATACTGTGCCCCCCAGTACACCCCTTCATACTTTGCCCCCAGCAGCTCCTCTTCATACAGTGCCCCCTTCAGCTGCTCCCCTTCATACTGTGCCCCCTAGTACACCCCTTCATACTGTGCCCCCTCCAGCTGCTCCCCTTCATACCATGCCCCATCCAGCAGCTCCCCATCATACTGTGCCCTCCAGTAACCCCTTCAAATTGTGCCCCCAGCAGCTCCCCTTCATACATTGTCCCCTCCCCTTCATACTGTGCCTCCAGTACACCCCTTCATACTGTGCCCATCAGCAGCTCCCCTTCATACAGTGCCCCCTCCAGCTGCTTTCCTTCATACTGTGCCCCCTTCAGAAGCTCCCCATCATACTGTGCCCCCTCCAGCTGCTCCACTTCATACTGTGCCCTCCAGTACTCTTCTTCATACTGTGCCTCCCAGCAGCTCCCCTTCATACTGTGCCCCCCAGTACACCCCTTCATACTGTGCCTCCTAGTACACCCCTTCATACTGTGCCCATCAGCAGCTCCCCTTCATACAGTGCCCCCTCCAGCTGCTTTCCTTCATACTGTGCCCCCTTCAGAAGCTCCCCATCATACTGTGCCCCCTCCAGCTGCTCCACTTCATACTGTGCCCTCCAGTACTCTTCTTCATACTGTGCCTCCCAGCAGCTCCCCTTCATACTGTGCCCCCCAGTACACCCCTTCATACTGTGCCTCCTAGTACACCCCTTCATGCTGTGCCCCCTCTAGCTGCTCCCCTTCATACCATGCCCACTCCAGCAGCTCCCCATCATACTGTGCCCTCCAGTACACCCACGTCATACTGTGCCCTACAGTACACCCCTTCATACTCTGCCCCCAGCAGCTTCCCTTCATACAGTGCCCCCTCCAGCTTCTCCCCTTCATACTGTGCCCCCAGTACACCCCTTCATACTGTGCTCCCCAGCAGCTCCCCTTCATACAGTGCCCCCTTCAGCTGCTCCCCTCCATACTGTGCCCCCAGTATACCCCTTCATACTGTGCCCCCCAGCAGCTCCCCTTCATACAGTGCCCCCTCCAGCTTCTCCCCTTCATACTGTGCCCCCAGTACACTCCTTCATACTGTGCCCCCCAGCAGCTCCCCTTCATACTGTGCCCCCCAGCAGCTCCCCTTCATACTGTGCCCCCCAGCAGCTCCCCTTCATACTGTGCCCCTTCCAGCTGCTCCCCTTCATACTGTGCCCCCCCAGCAGCTCCCCTTCATACTGTGCCCCCCAGTACACCTCTTCATACTATGCCCCCTCCAGCTGCTCCCCTTCATACTGTGCCCCCAGTACACCCCTTCATACTGTGCCCCCAGCAGCTCCCCTTCATACAGTGCCCCCTCCAGCTACTCCCCTTCATACTGTGCCCCCAGTACACCCCTTCATAATACGCCCCCTCCAGCAGCTCCCCTTCATACTGTGCCCCTTCCAGCTGCTCCCCTTCATACTGTGCCCTCCAGTACTCCTCTTCATACTGTGCCCCCCAGCAGCTCCCCTTCATAAAGTGCCCCCTTCAGCTGCTCCCCTTCATACTGTGCCCCCAGTACACCCCTTCATACTGTGTCCCCTCCAGCTGCTCCTCCTCATACTGTGCCCTCCAGTACACCCCTTCATACTGTGCCCCACAGTACACCCCTTCATACTGTTCCTCCCAGCAGATCCCCTTTATTCAGTGCCCCCTCCATCAGCTCCCCTTTATACAGTGCCCCCTTCAGCTGCTCCCCTCCATACTGTGCCCCCAGTATACCCCTTCATACTGTGCCCCCCAGCAGCTCCCCTTCATACAGTGCCCCCTCCAGCTTCTCCCCTTCATACTGTGCCCCCAGTACACTCCTTCATACTGTGCCCCTTCCAGCTGCTCCCCTTCATACTGTGCCCCCCCAGCAGCTCCCCTTCATACTGTGCCCCCCAGTACACCTCTTCATACTATGCCCCCTCCAGCTTCTTCCCTTCATACTGTGCCCCCCAGTACTCTTCTTCATACTGTGCCTCCCAGCAGCTCCCCTTCATTCAGTGCCCCCTCCAGCTGCTCCCCTTCATACTGTGCCCCCAGTACACCCCTTCATACTGTGCCCCCAGCAGCTCCCCTTCATACAGTGCCCCCTCCAGCTACTCCCCTTCATACTGTGCCCCCAGTACACCCCTTCATAATACGCCCCCTCCAGCAGCTCCCCTTCATACTGTGCCCCCTCCAGCTGCTCCCCTTCATACTGTGCCCTCCAGTACTCCTCTTCATACTGTGCCCCCCAGCAGCTCCCCTTCATAAAGTGCCCCCTTCAGCTGCTCCCCTTCATACTGTGCCCCCAGTACACCCCTTCATACTGTGCCCCCAGTACACCCCTTCATACTGTGTCCCCTCCAGCTGCTCCCCTTCATACTGTGCCCCCAGTACACTCCTTCATACTGTGCCCCCTCCAGCTGCTCCCCTTCATACTGTGCCCCCTCCAGCTGCCCCCCCCTTCATACTGTGCCCCCTCCAGCTGCTCCCCTTCATACTGTGCCCCCTCCAGCTGCCCCCCCTTCATACTGTGCCCCCTCCAGCTGCTCCCCTTCATACTGTGCCCCCTCCAGCTGCCCCCCCCCTTCATACTGTGCCCCCTCCAGCTGCTCCCCTTCATACTGTGCACCCTCCAGCTGCTCCCCTTCATACTGTGCCCCCTCCAGCAGCTCCCCTTCATACTGTGCCCCCAGTACACCCTTTCATACTGTGCCCCCTCCAGCTTCTCCCCTTCATACTGTGCCCACTCCAGCTGCTCCCCTTCATACTGTGCCCCCCAGGAACACCCCTTCATACTGTGACCCCAGTACACCCTTTCATACTGCGCCCCCCAGTACACCCCTTCATACTGTGCCGCCTCCAGCTGCTCCCCTCCATACTGTGCCCCCTCCAGCTGCTCCCCTCCATACTGTGCCCCCTCCAGCTGCTCCCCTTCATACTGTGCCCCCTCCAGCTGCTCCCCTTCATACTGTGCCGCCTCCAGCTGCTCCCCTTCATACTGTGCCGCCTCCAGCTGCTCCCCTTCATACTGTGCCCCCTCCAGCTGCTCCCCTCCATACTGTGCCCCCTCCAGCTGCTCCCCTCCATACTGTGCCCCCTCCAGCTGCTCCCCTTCATACTGTGCCCCCTCCAGCTGCTCCCCTTCATACTGTGCCCCCTCCAGCTGCTCCCCTCCATACTGTGCCCCCTCCAGCTGCTCCCCTTCATACTGTGCCCCCTCCAGCTGCTCCCCTTCATACTGTGCCCCCTCCAGCTGCTCCCCTTCATACTGTGCCGCCTCCAGCTGCTCCCCTTCATACTGTGCCCCCTCCAGCTGCTCCCCTCTATACTGTGCCCCCTCCAGCTGCTCCCCTTCATACTGTGCCCCCTCCAGCTGCTCCCCTCCATACTGTGCCCCCTCCAGCTGCTCCCCTTCATACTGTGCCCCCTCCAGCTGCTCCCCATCATACTGTGCCCCCTCCAGCTGCTCCCCTCCATACTGTGCCCCCTCCAGCTGCTCCCCTTCATACTGTGCCCCCAACTGGAAATCCCCGATGTGCCTGCTCTTTACATGATAATTCTATATTATAAACTTCACCACAGCTTCAGGTTCACTTCTCCAAGGCAATGCCACAGAAACTAAGGATATTTTTGTACAATATGTAAAACCGAAAGACAATTGTAAAGTCGTCTAAGGCCATTGTTATGAAATCCTACCCCACAAATAATAATAATAATTCCTTAATTTATATAGCGCATCGGTCCCTGTCCCCAATGGGGCTCACAATCTAATCAACCTACCAGTATGTTTTGTAGTGTGGGAGGAAACCGGAGGACCTGGAGGAAACCCACGCAAACACGGAGAGAACATACAAACTATTTACAGATGTTGACCTGGGTGGAACTTGAACCCAGGACTCCAGCGCTGCAAGGCAGAAATAAAAAAAAATGCTTTGTTTACAATACTTAATGAAATTTCGAGACCAAAAATTCACTGTTTTTGAATGGTCTGTAATTTTGGAGAAATGTGACCTTTTTATATTTATGCAAATGAGCTTTTATGTGCATTGGAGATCGGGCAGCATCTGTACACTGCCCATCAGTACACAGCATCACCCTTTTTATGCGATGATTGGCATTTTCCATCAAGATGAGGTCCCGAAAGAAAAAAACGGGTGCACCTGCAGAATTGACCCCGCCTCCACTGCACCGAAAACCTAATTTGGGTAAAGAGTAAAATGGAAATTTCTCTAAAACAGCGAATTACCGGAACATGGGATATGGTATGTCTATAAATCTTAAAAAGTGCTCTACAGAATTGTAGTTTACTTATGCAGTAATCGGAGAACTGGTAGACTCCCTTAAAGGGGTTGTCCAAAATCATGGAGTTTTTGAATACAGGTTTGGGTATCGGGGGGGGGGGGGGGGGTGTTCAGAGCTGTGCTCTCCTTAATAATAATTCATTTATTTATATAGCACAGAGTTTTTCCAAATCAGTCCCTGTCCCCAATGGGGCTCACAATCTAATCATCCTACCAGTATGTTTTGGAGTGTGGGAGGAAACCGGAGGACCTGGAGAAAACCCACGCAAAAACAGAGAGAACATACAAACTCTTTGCAGATGTTGACATGGATGGGACTTAAAGCTAGGACCCCAGCACTGCAAGACTGTAGTGCTAACCATTGAGGCACCGTGCTGCCCTATGACTGCTGACACCTGGGGGTTCAGTGGTGTTCATAACCGCACACCCATTACAACATCATCCGGAGGCTGTAATGTAAATAACCAGATATTGCTTTGTAAATTTATTGAACCAGGAAGGAATAAACATTTGTTGCAGAATTGTGCACGCAGCTCTGGAGGCTGCAGGTCAGGATGAGCATAAAACAAGTGTCATAACATGTGCCGGTCCTTCTCTCTGCTTGCAGGAAGCCTTTTGATCCTGGTGGGGTCCTTATTCAATTCAGCAATTGTTTCCATTTTTTTGCTCCTTTGTGCTTTGTCTCCATTGCTTAGGCACAACCTGCTGTTCCAGCAATGATCTGATCTGTAGCTGTTTATGTATTCTGCTATTTCTATTGTGCTTTGTATATCCTGAAATAGGCAGTGTGTGTGTGGGCACCACTTATGTTACAGAGGTCAGCAGAGTGCCGAACACATGTAAAACAGTGAAAAAGAAAAGATAGGGAATAAACGCGCATGTGTAATAAACAGCACGTATAGGGAGGGCCAGATTAAGGTTGGTGGGGGCCCCTTGGGCGCAAAAAATCTGGTGGAGGCCCCCATATACAGCCTTTATCAGCTCAGTAATATATTTATATACAGCATCTACACCCCCAGTAATACATCTATATACACAGCCTCCACCCCCCCAGTAATACATCTATATACAGCTTCCTCCTCCATTTATACATCTATATACAGCCTCCATCCCCCAGTAATACATTTATATACAGCCTCCATCCCCCTTAGTAATACAGCTATATACAGCCTCCATATCTCCCAGTAATACATCTATATACAGCCTCCACGCCCCCCAGTAGTATATATATAGACACAGCCTCTACCCTCTCAGTAATATATTTGTATACACAGCCTCCACCCAGTAATACATCTATATACATAGCCTCCACTGCCCCCCCCCCAGTAATACAACTATATACAAAGCCTCCACCCTCCAGTAATACATCTATATACACAGCCTTCGTTGCCCCCCAGTAATACATCCATATACACAGCCCCCACCGCCCCCCCCCCCAGTAATACATCTATATACACAGCCCCCACCGCCCCCCAGTAATACATCTATAAACACAGCCTCTGCTACCCCCAGTAATACATCTATATAAGCAGCCTCCACCGCCCACCCAGTAATACATCTATATACACAGCATCTACTACACCCCCAGTAATACATCTTAATACAAAGCATCTGCTACACCCCCAGTAATACATCTATATACACAGCATCTACTACACCCCCAGTAATACATCTATATACACAGCCTCCACCCCCTCAGTAATACATCTATATAAACAGCCTCCACAGCACCCCAGTAATACATCTATATACACAGCATCTACTACACCCCCAGTAATACATCTTAATACAAAGCATCTGCTACACCCCCAGTAATACATCTATATACACAGCATCTACTACACCCCCAGTAATACTTCTATATACACAGCCTCCACCCCCTCAGTAATACATCTATATAAACAGCCTCCACCGCCCACCCAGTAATACATCTATATACACAGCATCTACTACACCCCCAGTAATACATCTTAATACAAAGCATCTGCTACACCCCCAGTAATACATCTATATACACAGCATCTACTACACCCCCAGTAATACATCTATATACACAGCCTCCACCCCCTCAGTAATACATCTATATAAACAGCCTCCACAGCACCCCAGTAATACATCTATATACACAGCATCTACTACACCCCCAGTAATACATCTTAATACAAAGCATCTGCTACACCCCCAGTAATACATCTATATACACAGCATCTACTACACCCCCAGTAATACTTCTATATACACAGCCTCCACCCCCTCAGTAATACATCTATATAAACAGCCTCCACCGCCCACCCAGTAATACATCTATATACACAGCATCTACTACACCCCCAGTAATACATCTTAATACAAAGCATCTGCTACACCCCCAGTAATACATCTATATACACAGCATCTACTACACCCCCAGTAATACATCTATATACACAGCCTCCACCCCCTCAGTAATACATCTATATAAACAGCCTCCACAGCACCCCAGTAATACATCTATATATACAGCCATCCCGAACCTATAGTCAGAGATTCGAGAGGCCACTTGGTGAGAGCCCCTTTAAGTGCAAAGTCCTATCTTTCTCCCAGTTACGGAACGGTACAGTACGCGGTTGTGCAGCACCGTACCGCTCCGGTACGGCGCCGTGAGTCCATTGCCGTCTATAGGGGACGCATATACGGCGGATATATGTCGGTCGTATATACGCCCCGCCCCCATATGGCCTTGTGAATGTAAACTTGACTAGGGATATTTTCTAGGTGAATGGGTAACATTTCACATAAAAGAGGGAATTCTAGAAAGGATAATTCATACCCTTCTTGAGGGGACTAGCAGTTTAGTGGGGTAAAACCTACTGACAGGTTCTCTTCAAAGGTAAACATATCCTTTAAGATTCTTCTTGGTTCATTACTTCTGGAAACACAATAACCGAATTGAAGTTTGCTGATGTATATCAAATCCATAAGGCAATTCTTTGTATACCAAGTGGTGATAGGAAATGGGGAGGGGGTATACGGAGGAGGGGATTGGGGCTTTCTGACTCATCTCACACCCAGTTATGCAATCGGGTCTCTGCCAAAAGAGGAAGCGATCTTTTGTCACAGCGCAAAAGGATTGGAAGCAAAGTAGCCATGGAATTTTATTCTTACTCATCACATAAACAGTTTAAAAATATATATAAGTATATGGTTATAGTATGTGAATCATTAGGAAAACACACAAAATATTGTACTCAGGGAAACAGTAGATAAAGCAAACGCTTGGCGTGAAACGCACTGGTTGTTAAGGTGATCCATCATATATAATGGAAGTGTTACATAGTGGCATCCAGTAATATGTAAATGTAATGCATTACAGCCTTGCAGCGCTGGGGACTCATCTGCAAAGAGTTTGTATGTTCTCTCTGTGTTTGCGTGGGTTTCCTCCGGGTCCTCCAGTTCCTCCCACACTCTAAAACATACTGGTAGGTTGATTAGATTGTGAGCCCCATTGGGGACAGGGGCCGATTTGGCAAACTCTGTGCAGCGCTGCGGAATCTGTGTGTGCTATATACATAAATAAAGGAATTATTAGATGGAATTAGTAACTATATCACTGACAATGCCCCAACCCCCAGGTAGGAGATGAAATGTTATTTATAAAATTGTCTCTTTTATGTGAAATCTCATCCGTTTACCTATAAATAAAAATCACCTCCAAAGTCATATGCAAAGGAACTCACTTTTTGCTTGAGGCGAGTCAATTTTAGATGCTGGAGGAGGGGAAGGTGTGATTTCAGATGCCCATGTCTTAGGCTTTCTAATAACTAGGATCATGCTTTTAGTGCCATATTAAAGATAAGAATCTCATCTTTCATATTGGGGCACTTTAACTTACCCGGTCCTGTTGCGATCCAGCGGCGGGTTCTCCGACGCTGATTTGGGTCCGGCCGGGATTCACTAAGCTAGTGCACCCAATATCCACCAGGTGTCGCTGCTGCGCTGAAGTCCGCTGGAGTTCACGGAAGTTCACCATCCGTTGCTTGGTGCAGGTAAGCGCGTGTCAAGCGAAACTTTTTAAAAAAAAAATATGGCGGTTTTTCCAAATCTGTCACGTTTTGTGACAGCCACGCCCCCGATTTCCGTCGCATGCATGCCGACGCCGATGCACCACAATCCGAGCGTGTGCGCCAAAACCCCGGGGAAATTCAGGGAAAATCGCCACAAATCGCTAATATTCGGGTAACCTGACGAAAAAAAGCGATTCGGGCCCTTAGTAAATGACCCCCATTAAATCAGGTTTTTGGTTGTGTAGCTATAGAGCCAGAGATACATTAAATACTAGAATTGTGAGCTGCAGATAAGGATCCAATTTCTAGTTTTTGTTTTAACTGTCTGTATCTCTCAAAACCACAAGCCGAGGTGGAACAATTGATCTGCAAGATTAGATTCTTATCTTTAATATGGCACCAGCAGCATGTTTCCAGGTCCTATAGAACCCGAGGTAGGGGAGTGTGAAGTGATGCTCCCCCTGCAGCCTCAAAACTTGATTCGACTCTTGAACAGTCAAGAGTTGACATAAAAGAGGAAATTCTAGTAAAGACATTTCATCCCCTATTGCAGCTTAGTTTTATAGAGTAAAATCTGATGACAGGTTCCCTTTAAATATTTAGCCTGGAGAGTAGCTATCGCCATACGTCTTTTATATGGGATCACAATTGCCAGTTTGTTACACTAGCACATGCACCATTTAAACAGGGGCGGATTTCTCCCTAATTCCATTTGGGGCAAATTCAGACTCGGCCAAGCATGACTGTGTATTGTTTGGAGGAAATCTATTCATGGGTGCACCAGCCATGAGGCAAGTTGAACTTCGTGCCACAGGCAGCACCATCTGCAGCAAGATGGGGGAGCAGTCACCTGCTACAAAGCAGAATTTGGCCAAAAAGCTTTCTGGCATCAGCTACATTTAGTATATGTCCTGAAAACATTCAGAATATGGGTTCATTTTAAGAGCTCTGCTTGCTGCAGGTTTGTATGGCCATTTCTACATTTTTGTAGGGTATCCAAAACATCACCTCATGTCGGCAAATTCCTTCAGTATTCTAAAAGAGAGATTTTTTCTCTGGGTTTGGGATGTCACATCTGGAGTCTGTGCACCCAGTCTCGTCCCACAGCAGGTGTATTACACTCTCTGCACCCACATTTATGTGGCTGACTACAGCTGTGGCTCTTGTGGTCAGGAAGCTGTCTAAACAAGATAAGACCTGCCACGATCTGCTCCAACTCCCTTGTCTGTACCCAAAACCACCAGAACCACAAAACCTGGAATTTACTTCGTATCAAAACACGCTATAGTGTTTGCTAAATACATGACCCTATGTATGAGCATAGCTCCCAACTGTCCCGGGTTCGGCAAGAGAGTCACAACTTTTGGGCGCTGTCCCGCCATTATGGGCGGTTAGGAGAATGTTGTGTTCTGTCCCGCGATGTCCCCCCTCCTGGTCCCCGACACACTACAGGTGCAGAGCCGAGAACAGGAGGGGGGACCCTTACGAGGCTCTGAGGTGACAAGGTGGAGGGGGCGGAACCATCTGAGGGGAGGAGCCACCACCAAATGGCCCCCACCCCCTTCTCATCATCATCTTGGAGCCCCGCGTACAGCAAGAAACAAGACTGCAAGGGAATGATGGAAACACAGGAGGAGGCTGGAGGATAAGAGGTTACAGGAGGAGGCTGGAGGACAGGGGGCCACAGGAGGAGGAGGAGGCTGGAGGACAGCAGGTTACAGGAGGAGGCTGTAGGACAAGGGGCCACAAGAGGAGGCTGGTGGACAGCGGGTCACAGGAGGAGGCCGGGGGACAGGGGGACACAGGAGGAGGCTGGAGGATAGGAGGTTACAGGAGGAGGCTGGAGGACAGGAGGTTACAGGAGGAGGCTGTAGGAAAAGGGGCCACAGAAGAAGGATGGAGAAAGGAGAATACAGGAGGAGACTGGAGAACAGGAGGAGGCTGGAGGACAGGAGGCCACAGAAGGAGGATGGAGAACAGAGGAATACAGGAGGAGACTGGAGTACAGGAGGTCACAGGAGGAGGCTGGAAGACAGGAGGTTACAGGAGGAGGCTGTAGGACAACGGGCCACAAGAGGAGGCTGGAGGACAGGGGGACACAGGAGGAGACGGAGACTGGAGGACAGGAAGTTACAGGAGGAGGCTGAAAGGACATGAGGTTACAGGAGGAGGCTGGAGGAAAAGGGGCCACTAGAAAAGGCTGTTGGACAGCGGATCACAGGAGGAGGCTGGAGGACAGGAGGAGGCTTGAGGACAGGAGGCCAAAAAAAGAGGATGGAGAACAGGGGAATACAGGAGGAGACTGGAGGACAAGAGGTCACAGGAGGAGGCTGGAGGACAGGAGGTTACAGGAGGAGGATGGAGGACAGGAGGAGGCTGGAGGACAGGAGGAAGTTGGAAGACAGGAGGCTGATGGACAGAGGGCCACTGGAGGAGGTTGGAGGACAGGAGAAGGCTGGAGGACAGGGGGCCACAGGAAGAGGCTGGAGGACAGGAGACCATAAGAGGAGGCTGGAGGACAGGGGCTACAGGTGGAAGCTGGAAGACAGGGGATACAATGAGAGGATGGTGGACAGGAGGTCACAGGAGGAGGCTGAAGAACAGGGGCTGCAGGAGGAGGCTGGAGGACAGGGGATACAATGGAAGGATGGAGGACAGGAGGAGGCTGGAGGACAGGGGCTACAGGTGGAGGCTGGAAGACAGGGAATACAATGAGAGGATGGAGGACAGGAGGTCACAGGAGGAGGCTGAAGAACAGGGGCTTCAGGAGGATGCTGGAGGACAGGGGATACAATGGAAGGATGGAGGACAGGAGGAGGCTGGAGGACAGGTTGAAATTATACTCTGCTTGTGGGTGGGACAATGGGCGTGGTTTCGAAAAAGGGGGTGGGACTTTTTGTCCCTCTTTCTCTCGCCCAAAAGTTGGGAGGTATGCATGACGAAAGATGGGACCCTGGAAAATATTAAAATGGAATTCAAATTCGTAGCCTTAGATTCCACTTATCCCTTTGGTTGGTTCTAGACACTACTACTTCATAACAAACTCTTACCAAATGAATATGTAGACAAGATAAAGACAAGATTCTTAAATATACTCAGGATAACAAAATAACACATTGGGGCAGATTTACTTACCTGGTCCAGTCGCGATCCAGCGGCGGGTTCTCCAACGCTGATTCGGGTTCTGCCGGGAATTACTAAGGTCGTGCGCCCGATGTCCACTAGGTGTCGCTGCTGCGCTGAAGTCCGTTGGAATTCACCTCCTACGTCTCGGTGTATGTGAGTGCTATTTTTGTGTCACAATTTTTTTTTTAAATTCCGCTGTTTTTCCGAATCCGTCGGATTTTCCGACGGCCACGCCCCCAATTTCTGCCGTGTGAAAGTCGGTGTCGATGCGCCACAATCCGATCAGTGCAATACGGCGCGAATCGGAAAAATTCAGAAACCCGTCGGAAAACCGCGATTCGGACCCTTAGTAAACGTTCCTGTCTCTATCAGTCCTGGTGTTTACAATTTTGGTTGCCCCTGAATCTGACTATAAATATTTTGACTATAGTGGGATTGTTATCATAAAAAGCTTCTCTTGTATGCACACTGCGTCCTGCCCCTCCCTCCTGCATTACAAAACCAGCTCAGACACAGGCACAAGAAGTGTGCAGAGACTTACTCTACAAGCTACAGACAGATAAAATCTTTATTTGGGAGCGAGACATATAGCAGAGCTGACTCTGTGTCTGTTATAGGGGAATTAGCAGAGATGAGAGTGTCTTTGTCTTTAATATCCATCTCATGAATCTCATCATTTCTCATCTCTGATCTGTCTCATCTGTCCTTTTCTATGTGTCAGATACTGGTGAATGTTCAGAAGTTAGCTAAAAGTGTAGATAAACCCTGTACCCTGATAACCTAAGCACATTGTCAGCACACAGCATCTCATAGCACTAGAGGAATCATGAAGTCTCTGCTTTGAGAGTTCCCGCTCACACTCTGGAATATTACACTGACCATCAATGAGTCATAGGAGCTAAAACAGCAATAAAACTAAGTAAAATGTTAAAGTAAGGAGTTAAAAATTATCTTTATTGTGTAAACATCACTAGGGGATTTATATTTGAGAATTTTCTTTCATGGGCAAACCCCTTTAAGTTTTCCTCATTACATGCACAAAATATTGGAACCTAGATGTATACACATGTAAATAGATTGCTATTGAGGCTCTTAGGCTAAGAAAATCCTCACTCACTCTATTAGCAAATTAGCTTGTACCTCACTACACAGTGATGTTGCTTCTGATACCAATGGTCCTGTGTTTAATCTCTTGTGAGACAAATAATAAAAATTGCCTGTAAAATGTACGTTTTCTTATGGTTGCGTTGTATAAATAAAGATTATTATTATTATTACAGTCAGTGTAAGTGCTTAGAGGAGACTGTCCCTGAGATGGGAGTTGGAAAGAAGTTTACTTTTATAGAGGCTAATCTTTTAAAGGGAACCTACCACCACGAATCTACCTATAGAGGAGCTGCGTGCCGAAGAGTTTGGGTAGGAAGAACAAAATGACTACTGGGGCGTGGAGTAGCCGCCCCGTGTAACCTCAGCTCCAGCTACTCCACGCCCCAGTAGCTGCATAACAAAATTGACATATCTGGCTAATAAAAGTTATCAAAAAAGTGCAGGGACGTGAGGATTAGTCCTTAAAAGGGCTATCCTCACATCCTATTGATCCACCTACCAACCGATTCGTGGTGGTAGGTTCCCTTTAAAGATAGTTTTGCATATCCATTCTATGACTGCTACAAGTGATACAGGGGCAGATTTACTTACCCGGTCCATTCGCGATCCAGCGGCGTGTTCTCTGCGCTGGATTCGGGTCCGGCCGGGATTCATTAAGGTAGTTCCTCCGCCGTCCACCAGGTGGCGCTGCTGCGCTGAAAAGGATCGGAACGCACCGAGCCGGGCTGAGTGAAGGTAAGTGCAAGCTCCGTGACAGATTTCTTTTTTTAAATGCGGCGGTTTGTCCGAATCCGTCGGGTTTTCGTTCGGCCACGCCCCCCGATTTCCGTCTCGTGCATGCCAGCGCCGATGCACCACAATCCGATTGAGTGCACCAAAATCCCGGGGCAATTCAGGGAGAATCGGCGCAAATCGGAAATATTCGGGTAACACGTCGGGAAAACGTGAATCGGGCCCTTAGTAAATGACCCCCACAGTGTTTATGCTATCGCTGTGGCTTTTCGTGCTGCAATAAGTCGGAGGGAGTTTCGTTCTATCACAAGATCTTTGCGCAAACTATTTCCCCATACATCACTGTGTGCATGTCAACGCACAAACGCATCATCCAAGTATCAATGACTTAGACTCCACATGGAGTCTACGAATAATTGCACATTATCATTACATAGTATTAACAGGTTTCCACCACCGCAGTGGTAATAGGATGCCTATAAAGTCACGCTGGTGAGTTATGACCCAGGGACTTTGTGATAAGTTCCCCATGTATGAGCATAGGTTAGCAGAACTAACAGCATGGAGAAGTAAATTAGGTTCTCCACTTGTACAGTATAAAGGAAGTCTACACACTTCCCCCTTTAAATCAAATGAAAAAGTTTATCGCTTGTCCCCGACATGTAGCTGGGGAACTGGACCAGTCCCATTAATCTCTGTCCAGCGTCGGCAAGTGACCCCCGTGTGTGGATGTATAGTTTCCTGCCCGGTGCGGGTGATAGGATGAATGGCCCCTGGAATATTGTATCCTGTAAGGTAAGGGCACGGATATCTTACTTTTCTATGAGGTCTATGTGTCGGTATAATCTCTAGTCAGTCATTCATCTGATGGAGAACCAGGGACATAACTACAAGGGAGTGTTGTGTTGTACCAGGTTCTAAGGCCGGAGAGGGCCTACAGGGTCCAAGAACAATAAGAAACGTGAGAGCCATATTGCAGAATTGAGATCTTTAATAATAATAATTCTTTATTTATATAGCGCACACAGAGCTGCACAGAACTTGCCAAATCAGTCCCTGTCCCCAATGGGGCTCACAATCTAATCAACCTACCAGTATGTTTTGGAGTGTGGGGGGAAACAGGAGGACCCAGAGGAAACCCACACAAACACATAGAGAACATACAAACTCTTTGCAGATGTTGACCCGGGACTTGAACCCAGGTCCTCAGCGCTGCAAGGCTATAATGCTAACCACTGAGCCACCTTGCAGTCTTTACGTGTCTAAAGGCCTACAAGGTCTTGATATTGTGTTTGTCTTCTAGGGTGACTAAGCTCCTAAGGATTCTGTATGTCACTGTTGATAAAGCTGAAAGCTAGCCCTTTGCCAAAGTTTCAGTTCACTCCCCTCACCCTGCATCTAAATATATAAATGTGGTTTGTTAGGGCCCCCTGTCAACCAGGACTTAGATATGACCCCACTCAATATGACTAAGGACCAGATTATCTCCGAAACGAGTCAGCCATCTTACCGATTAGATGCACTCCTGATTTATTAAAGTTTTGATTTTTTAACTTTTTGCTGCCAGAACCCGCCTCATTCACCTGTTCAGGACCCAGAGCACTAGTGCTAGTCGCCCCCCTGACCCCCCCTGCCTATTGTCTACCCTAAATACAGTCAGTGCTAATGGTCACATTGATGGTGTTATGTGTGTGTCATAATGTGACCATATCCCCTGTGTCATCATTGTGTGCAGACATCTGCGTGGGTTCGTCTTAGACATGTCGGTAGTTTTCCATGAAACGTAACTGATCTCATGGGACGGGTTGGTTTTTGAAACCCATGGTGTCACCAAAACACGTAGGAGGAAAGTTGTGGGACATGTGATTTAGATAGATACATAGTTAGTGGGTTGATAAAATTGATCCAGAAGATAGAAAAAACACTGAACCCAAGGCTCTGTATCTTCTCATCTACAGAAGATACTGCCCCTCTAAAAAAAAATTTTTTTGTTTCACGGACTGGGGGCAGAAAACTGGACTGCATATAGCTGTATCACATCAGGAAAATCACAATCATTAGTTGGGGTATTACAACATGGGGCTTTGCTTCCTGGCAATGGGGGCCATACCTGCAGGGACACCATTTGGAGATCAATTTTGTTTCCTCACTACAAAGTGTTCCCTCACTACAGAGACTTCCCAAGGATGGGGTCACATCCAGTGTTGGACCCATCCAATAAAATTATTCTGGGGGCCCATCTTCCATCAGGTAGCCTCCAAATTGGTTTGTCTTCTGCTGAACTCTGGCATCCATTTTACCAGTGATCCCCAACCTTCTTTTTTATTCAGGGACTAGCTGCACCCAAAAGTGTTTTCCTGGGACTGGAACCATGGCCCTTGGGAAAAATGGTGTGTCCATCAAATACCCCATATTTAACCCCAATTCATATAATGGGGCACATTAACTTACCCTGTCCCTGTCTGATCCCCGATACGGAATGTCCGACGAGGATGAACTCTACTGCGATTCATAAAGATCGTGCGCCCGATATCCTGCATGTGTCGCTTCCCTGCTCAGGTCCGCCGGAGTTCACCATCTTCATCCACGGCCCAGGATCGGGTGCTTCATGGGCCGGTCTTGGGCCGCGGCTCGCTGGTTGAGGACCACTGCATTATAGGGTTGTAGCCTGTACCCACTGGGGGATTTTCCTGTTTTCTGGTGGGCCAGCCTGACACTGGTCACCTTTGCAAAGATGAGATACACTCTGGTGGGATTTCACAATAACAAAATATTTTAAGAGTCACCAGCATTCAACACGTTTCTCTTTATGGGCACCAATTCAAGGTTGGTGAAGACCACTACATAGTTTGACATATGGTGACACCAAAAGTTAGAAAAATGTTGGATGCTAGGGAAACTTTCTTCATATGGACTAGTAAAGGTAGATTAATGGACCATTGCATCCTGGCAAATAGACCTAGAACGTTAACCAATATATAATTTGTGTTCAACAAGGGAGCTACTATGAAGGGACCATTAGTGTATGGTGGCCCACCTGAGTTTCCAAACACCCTGTGATGGGTGCGAAGTTCTAAACCAACAATTGATCCATAGGTACAGTAGAAGACATCCCAATTTGTAGGTTACAAGGATTTTTTTACTTATGGTATGGCTAATCTAATGGAATTGTAGAATGATGTTTGTAAGGGAGTAGTTCTGGGGTACAAGAAGGTGGACTGGAACGGCACCAGACTAGAAGATAGAAAGTAGGTCTTCCGTGGTAAGGCAGGAGGTCCAGTGAGTGCAGTGATCTTTTTCCCTCAGATCTGTTAATTGAGGTAGTTCACCCCAGAACCACTTAATCTATAAAATTTTTTGAAAAAATCAATTTTATTCCAAAAATTTCCATGTGTGGACCGTCTAACGCCTACCCCCCATCTTCTAGTCTGGTGCAGTTCCAGTCCGCGTTCTGGTAACCCATTACTATCCATCAGGCGCAATATCCAGCACGCAAGTCCATACTTTTGGGCATCCAGATAGGCTCCGTAAAAATAGTATCACAAGTAAAGCCTTAGATTAACCCAACAATATTACCTTAGTTTTCCCCTCAAGGAGTAGTTACGGGAATGGAAAAAGTTGATGCTTAACCGCAACACTAGAAAGAAGCAGAAGAGGAAGGACTGGGTTTATTCAGCTGGAGAAATAGTTTTTAATTGGCAAATGAATTGCCTGTAAAGATGGATGATACAGCCAAACAATAGAAGGCAATTTACTGTCAAATGTCCTGATGAATGATTTTTGAGTCATCTCTGCTCTCTGTAAATTATCCTTCAGTTTGAGAATCCTATTGAGGTCACTGGAATGACCCAAAAAATCCCATTTGTCAAAGGGGAAGTCACTACAATTAACTAGTGTGCCCGATAATATTAACTCCATGATGTACACGTCCCGGACATCTAGGCTGTTACCAATATGGTGACGCATGGCCATCATGTGCATGCATCAACAGGCCAAAGTGAATGCAAGTCAGTGGACCTTCTACAACTTCCTCGTAGCTGTTGTCAGGTTTCACAAAGCCATAGCAAAGGACTCCCATGAGTTAGCCGTGCGGGTATCCATTCACTCATAGGAGAGACAATCTTCCCTCACATCAAAAGCTTTTGGATGCTATGGTCAAAATTCACCATACCATATGAGAGGTATGATCAAAATCATCACCCAACACTGACTTATCCAATTGGCAGTCCCATAAAATCAAATATAGCAGTGGTGACCCATGCCCATCACTGCTGCATCCACATCGGGCACTCGTGGACCCCATTGTCATGATCACTAAAGGTCCCAGCAGTTGGACCCCCAGTGATCAGACACTTTTCTGTGAGAATGTAATCTCTGGGACAACCCCCTTGACTAGACTTGGAAATACTTACATAGATAATTTCATCCTGACATTTGTGGGAGATGTCCTAGCACCAGAAAATTACAATCATGGGTCTAACCTAGTTTTTGCAAGACAAATTGCATTTACAAACTTCCTATGCAGTGGGTCTTTTGAAGTTCAAGTTATTAGTAATGGAAATGTTGGCACATGATCCTATCTGGGGACCTTATTTATTACCCAGCCCTTTGGAGAACCTGCATATTCCATGTACCTAGAAGGTTTTATGTCTTCTTTCACAGGAATGGAGAAAACCTGCCAGGTTAGGGTTCCTGTGGCCAATAATAGAAAGTTATTATTTACAGTATATAGACTAAGTACAAACTTCTTTGCATTGTAGACTTGCACACAATGAGATGACATTGGTTATCTAATTGGTTATTTGTGATCATAACTTGAGAGATATACTGGTGACAAGAATGGTTGTCTTCTGCAGGTAGCTTATATTTAAGTCAAAGTTCACTGGAGAATCAACTTGAGTAATATAGCCTATCGATGGATAGGTCAAAAGCCACCATGTCAGCCCATTGGATGCTGAGTCAAAGTCTACCATAGAATAAACTGGAGGAATGTTAGTACATGGAATGGGGAGTCAAAGGCCACCGGAGAATCAGCTGGAGGAATTTCAGCCCATGGAATGGTGTGTCAAAGGCCACTGGAGGATCAACTGGAGTGAAGTTTGCACATGGGATTAATAAGTCAAAGGCCATGAGGGAGTCAACTGGAGTAATGTTAGGCCATGGGATGGATAAGTGAAAGGCCACCAAAGAGTCAACTGGAGTGATGTTAGCCCATAGGATGGATAAGTCAAAGGCCACTGAAGAGTCAACTGGAGTAATGTTTGCCCATGGGATGGATAAGTGAAAGGCTTCCCAAGAGTCAACTGGAGTGATGTTAGCCCATGGGATAGATAAGTAAAAGGCCTCTCAAGAGTCAACTGGAGTGATGTTAGCCAATGAGATGGATGAGTGAAAGTCCACTAAAGAGTCAACTGGACTAATTTTAGCCCCTGGGATGGATAAGTAAAAGGTAACCGAAAAGTCAAATCGAGTAATGTAAGCCCATAGGATGGATAAGTCAAAGGCCACAGGTAAATCAACCAAGGTCATCAGACCATGTTGGCTGTTGTTATCCGCCCTAAAGGAACAGAACTACATAGCATCAAATGACAATAGACCTAGACACAAGGGGGTTGTCTTCTGCTGGTCCTCTGTAGCCTATATCCAAATCAAAGGTCACCAGAGAATCATTTGGGGTAATGATTGCCCATGTGATGGATAGAAATTATCACCCCCTACCGGTCCGTGTTGGGTCATTGTTATCACCTCACAGGTACACCACTAGTTTGCATGAGTTGTTCCAGTAATAGTACCTATCACATCACATGTCCTGACGCCAGGGAAGGGTTAAGGCCTGGAGAAACATCTGGTTCCACATGCTAGGTAGTTGTTCCTTTAACTATTCTTGTTTTGTGTCAAAGGGGGAAGTGTGAAAAAGTGGGGTGCTACCTGTGTTCCTTGTTCTGACTCCACTCAAGGTGAGAAAAGGAAAACAAGAAGTTGAGGCCACAAAATGCTACAAAAATAAGGAACTGCTCCAGCCAAGCAGCAGCATCCAACACCTGTACATGGGATCATACTGTGTAATGATTGTCTACAGAAGATGACCATGGACCTATTTTTGAAGTGAAATTTCCATATTAGATTTCGATCGCATTGCTTAGTATTTGGGTATGGGTGGTGGCCCAATGTTGGGAACCAAAACCATTTTAGGCAATAGAGGGGCTCCTAGCCATCCACTCTGCAAAGTTACTCAATTTATATTGAATCTGTAAGGTCACATGCATGATAGCCAGTGCTGGGTTGCAATAAAGGCGGTTTGGGTGGTAGCCCGGGGCCCAAGCCTTTGAGGGGGCCCATGGCCACCAAATTTAATAATGAGAAGCGTTTTCTCTCATGTACATCTGTTCTTGCTCTCAATACACATGTACACAAGAGTCATTTCAGGGTCCTCTGAAGATTGAAAGCAGAAGAGACTTATGCTAGTGATTTCCTTGTAGGGTCTATAATATTCATACAGCCCAGGGCCCATGGCAGTCTTAATGTGCCACTAATGATAGCATACCCTTCTTAAGAAATTCTGTGGCTTGACTAACATGCTGATGAGTGTTTCAGTGCATCATGGGCAGGGCCACAAGTTCCAGTGCACACTCTCTTGCCCGGTTTCACTGTCTAGAACCTCCCTCTCAGTCCACTATTGGCAAACCCAGTAATCTGGACAAGAGAAGGTACACCAAACCTTCCCCAGTCTATCGCCTTTCCCGTGCTCTTTGATCTGTCAGTGATATTTGATTAATCTCTACCTTAATTCGAACCTCTCATGCACGTACCCAGGACTTCTCCCGAGTTGCACCAATTCTCTGGAATGACCTTCCCCGGACTCACAGACTAATACCCACCCTCCAAAGTTTCGAACGTGCTCTTATATCCCATCTCTTTAGGCAAATCTATCACACTCACTAACAGCATGAAACTCCAACTCTCCCTTCACTAATCCATCCTATGTCCTATCTCCAGTCTGTTATGCGGCAAACACCAGATATATACCATACTTGGACTTATATATTCCTGCATAGCAGATGTATGGGAGGTAATATCACTAAAGAAGGCACAGCAGTTATCCTTCACTATGGTCCCCTCATTCTGAGAATCATTTTTTTTTAATTCCTGCGTTGAGAAAACCCAACTACAGGGCTTGTTTGTAGTCTGTAACTATGGAGACGCATAGATTTGTATAGGTGCTGTAGACGCAAGATGGTGGAATTAAAAATACACCTGCGAGGAATAGATCCCATCCGATACTCAACACCATATAACCATTTATATATATATTAATCTACATCCAAATATTCCCAGAACCTTTCCTCACTCCTATTCACTTGACATTCAGTATACAGGCGGTCCCTGGGTTATGTACAAGATAGGTTCCATAGGTTTGTTCTTAAGTTGAATTTGTATGTAAGTCAAAACTGTATATTTTATAATTGTAGTTCCAGACAAAAAATTTTTTGCCCCAGTGACAATTGGAGTTTCAAAATTTTTGCTGTAATGGGACCAAGGATCATCAATAAAGCTTCATTACAGACACCTTACAGCTGATCATTGCAGTCTGGGACTATAGTAACATCCAGAGAGCTTTACCAGAGGTCACAGGGGTCCGTCTGTAACTAGGGGTTGTCTGTAAGTCGATTGTTCTTAAGTAGGGGACCGTCTGTATAAGGCAATATTCCATCTGCACAGTAAGAGAAGGTACACAATTTTTTTTATATTATATTTATCATTTTTGAATAATCCTCCAATTATCTGCGGGGGTCACAATATTTCTATATCTGGGTTTGGTTAATCATAAAATTCAGCGGAAATCACAAATAGAGGAATTGTAGCTAAAAACAGAAATATTCACCCACACAGAAATATAAAATTGTAGCATCACTACCACATAGTCCAGTGATATACGATGAGATGGAGGAAGAAATAATATACTTTTCTTCGACATGGGGAGGAGATATTGTTATACACCCCTCCCTCCCCCCTACTACCTAATTGTACCTAAATTTTTGGCTCCTTTATCAATGGTATTGAAATACATGTAACTGCTGGAAGAATTTGTGGCACTTTAGGCTGATACACTAGGAGTACATCCTCCGGGCCACTATTACATCTCGTGGCCTCTGGTAGTAGTCACTGACTGTCCCAATACTTCTGATGTTGTAATAAGAAGTGGCCATTGTGTCGTATGTGTAAGATCCTTCCTTTTCCAATGGTTTGTCTTCCCTTTCTACCGGAAGGAGAGGAAAAGCTATTTATGGGACTATTATGAAAACCAATACAAGAGATGCAAGGTAACAACATGGGGGATGGGCAGAGGGCCATGGAGTCTATGGGCAATTAGGTATCACAACTTATAACTTATTCAAAGGCTAGCTGGTGTCTGACCACTAATGGTCCTACTGGGTCACATGGTCTTGAGTAGTATCTAATCACTAGAGGTCCTACAGAACACGAGGGTCTTGTGTATAGTCTGCTTACTGGGGGTCCTACGGATCACATGGGTCTTGAGTAGTATCTAATCACTAGAGGTCCTACAGAATCCAAGGGTCTTGTGTATAGTCTGATTACTGGGGGTCCTACGGATCACATGGGTCTTGAGTAGTATCTAATCACAAGAGGTCCTACAGAACCCAAGGGACTTGTGTATAGTCTGATTACTGGGGGTCCTACGGATCACATGGGTCTTGAGTAGTATCTAATCACTAGAGGTCCTACAGAACCCAAGGGTCTTGTGTATAGTCTGCTTACTGGGGGTCCTACGGATCACATGGGTCTTGAGTAGTATCTAATCACTAGAGGTCCTACAGAACCCAAGGGTCTTGTGTATAGTCTGCTTACTGGGGGTCCTACGGATCACATGGGTCTTGAGTAGTATCTAATCACTAGAGGTCCTACAGAACACAAGGGTCTTGTGTATAGTCTGCTTACTGGGGGTCCTACGGATCACATGGGTCTTGAGTAGTATCTAATCACTAGAGGTCCTACAGAATCCAAGGGTCTTGTGTATAGTCTGATTACTGGGGGTCCTACGGATCACATGGGTCTTGAGTAGTATCTAATCACAAGAGGTCCTACAGAACCCAAGGGTCTTGTGTATAGTCTGATTACTGGGGGTCCTACGGATCACATGGGTCTTGAGTAGTATCTAATCACTAGAGGTCCTACAGAACCCAAGGGTCTTGTGTATAGTCTGATCACTGGGGGTCCTACGGATCACATGGGTCTTGAGTAGTATACAATCACTAGAGGTCCTACAGAACCCAAGGGTCTTGTGTATAGTCTGATTACTGGGGGTCCTACGGATCACATGGGTCTTGAGTAGTATCTAATCACTAGAGGTCTTACAGAACCCAAGGGTCTTGTGTATAGTCTGATTACTGGCGGTCCTACAGATCACATGGGTCTTGAGTAGTATCTAATCATTAGAGGTCCTACAGAACACAAAGGTCTTGTGTATAGTCTGATTACAGGGGGTCCTACGGATCACATGGGTCTTGAGTAGTATACAATCACTAGAGGTCCTACAGAACACAAAGGTCTTGTGTATAGTCTGATTACAGGGGGTCCTACGGATCACATGGGTCTTGAGTAGTATCTAATCACTAGAGGTCCTACAGAACACAAGGGTCTTGTGTATAGTCTGATTACTGGGGTTCCTATGGATCACATGGGTCTTGAGTAGTATCTAATCACTAGAGGTCCTACAGAACACAAGGGTCTTGTGTATAGTCTGATTACTGGGGTTCCTATGGATCACATGGGTCTTGAGTAGTATCTAATCACTAGAGGTCCTACAGAACACAAGGGTCTAGAGATAATGCAATCTAATAGCACAACATAATACTCTTCACTGTGTTTGAAGGTTCCTTTTGAGGTCCTTGGTATTTGTCCAGCAGGTTAGTTATAACCATGACTCTGGTCATATGATGTGATTCTTTTTCCTCCCAGTGGGAATGTCATATGACTATTTGCGGCTTATTATAATGTGTGTAGAGCACAACTACCACATTACACCCGCAGATTTCACAAATGTTGCAATCATCTGCAAGTTCTAACAGTTGTACTGATACTTGTGCAATGGCCTAATATAACACAATGTACAAGTATACAGTAAGAATCTGTGAGGACTGAAGCAACACAGAACACGTATAGGATAAGTCAAAAGTTCCAGGACACCATAGGGAAAATGATGTATATGGTATCCCAGCAAGCAGTGCTATATCTTTGAAGCTAAGTCCAAAATGTGACCACCATCTTAGGCAAGTTTTTCCATTGGGAAGGAGGTCAAGTAGCATCAAGAGACCAGAATTGTCTCAGAAATTGATTTCCACAAGTTATCAACACAGAGGGGCTTATTTACTAAGGGTACCGCGGCCGCATTTTCGTCAGGATTTCTGACTTTTCGGAGATCGCGCCGGGGATTGTGTCGTACGCGATTGGATTGTGTTGCAATCGCACCGACTTTCATGTGCCGCCGGACGGTCCGTTGGATTTGGACTAAGCACGGGATTTAACATTCAAATTTGGGTCGCAAGCCAAGCACTTACATGCACCAGGAAGAAGAAGGTGAACTCTGATTGTCCGACGGCATGCACCCGATTTCTATGGCATGAAAGTCGGTGCAATTGCGCCAAAATCCAATCGCGTGCGACACAATCCCCTTCTAAATAACTGTACAAGCGGCGCAAATCCGGAAAGTTTTCGAAAAGCCAATTAAAGTGCGAGCCCCAGAATATCACAACAACAACTAGAAACATCCACTGTGAAGCACAGCTATTTGACATGTTGTCCCCGGTGCTGAACAACAGGGATGAAGGTGCTGGATCAAATTGTTATGACAATTCAGGTCTTTGATGCTCTACATGACTACCTTCTTATTGGAAAAACCTGCCTTAAATCCAATATGGCGGCTTTCAAGATGGTGGCCATGTTCTGGACACAGCCTTAAATATAGTCCACATCTCCTATTACTGGGGTTTCAGCAGCAGTGTGCTGTGGTCTTGAGTTCCACATGAAAGTGCTGTGACGTGTCATGTAGGACTATGCTCTCAGCAAATGCAAGTTTTTGCTATTTTTTGTCTTTCCTTGTCATGTATTGGATCTTACTGCCAGGTCCGAAAATTCCATATTCTCCTATAACAGTGATGGCGAACCTTTTAGAGCCTGAGTGCCCAAACTTCAGCCAAAAGCCACTTATTTATTGAAAAGTGCCAGCGCAGCAATTTAAGCAGTAATTTATTTCTCCTTGCTCTTTGACAACTTTCAATCCTTCAGCCTCCTAAAGACACCAACGCAGTTGAAAGGAGGAGGGGAAATTCATCTATCATTGTAGGAAGATTCTGGAGGAAGATTCTTTGAGTTCTGTCTGGTGAACTTCATTCTGGGGTGATGGTCTGGGTGCCCACAGAAAGGGCTCCAAGTGCCGCCTCTGGCACCAGTGCCATAGGTTCGCCACCACTGTCCTATAAGGACCATCAACAACTGGTGCAGGAGCTGGTCCTTATCACTCGACTGGTTGAGTTGGTTGAATTTATGGATCTCTGTGGATGATTGTATCCGCTATAAGGTGTTGTTCTTATGTGGAGGGTTGATGTAGGGTTGATGTTTCTGACTTTAGGTTACTAATTCTTGACTTTACCAGGCAAAACAGTGGCAGGACTCCTACAACTTCTACTTCTACTGAAGGGTTTACCATGAGAGGCGAAACTGACTCTACAAATCGGTCTAAGTTGGCGTCAAATAGTAGTTTGGCATATTCCTGGGTTGCGTTGAGACAATCAGGCGGTCCCCTACTTAAGAACACCCGACTTACAGACGACCCCCTAGTTACAAACGGACCTCTGGATGTTAGTAATTTACTGTACTGTAGCCTTAGGCTACAATAATCAGCTGTAATAGTTATCAGATGTGTCTGCAATGAAGTTTTAGTGTTAATTCTGGTTCTTATGACAACCCAACATTTTTGAAATCCAATTGTCACAGAGACCAAAACAAAATTTGGACTGGGATTACAATTATAAAGTATACAGTTACGACTTACATACAAATTCAACTTAAGAACAAACCTACGGAACCGATCTTGTATGTAACCCGGGGACTGCCTGTATAAGGGTTTTGGTGGTGTAGGGTTGAGTGAAGAAATGGGCCTCCTGACTGGTGGCTGAGTATACAGATAAGACAAGGCAATGTTAACCATTGGATATGGGATGGGAAAGTGGTAAGCATTGGAAAATATGTTGTTTCTTGGTGTTTTATTTAAAGAGTTGATATTGTGTGTGTAATAAAAAGTGATATCATTTTTCAATATATTTTCTGTATCAATTCCTCATAGTTTTCTAGATCTTTAGATCTATAGGAACCATCATTGTTTACTTCCTGTGCCCTGGTCATGTGTCACACAGGTGCACAGCTCATGATATCTCTGGTCATATGATGTCACACAGGTGCACGGCTTGTGATATCCCTGGTCATGTGATGTCACGTAGGTTGCAGGGCTGATGATATCTCTGGTCATGTGATGTCACACAGGTGCACGGCTTATTATATCCGGGGTCATGTGATGTCCCACAGGTGCACGGCTTGTTATATCCCTGGTCATGTGATGTCCCACAGGTGCACGGCTTGTTATATCCCTGGTGATGTGATGTCCCACAGGTGCACGGCTTGTTATATCCCTGGTCATGTGATGTCACACGGGTGCACGGCTCGTTATATCCATGATCATGTGATGTCACACAGATCCACGGCTCGTTAAATCCCTGAGAGTAATAAGATTTGTATGCACCTGTATGACATCACATGACCAAGGATATAACAAGCCGTGCACCTGTGTGGCATCACATGACCAGGGATATAACGAGCTGCGCACCTGTGTGACATCACATGACCAGGGATATAACGAGCTGCGCACCTGTGTGACATCACATGACCAGGGATATAACGAGCTGTGCATCTGTGTGACATCACATGACCAGGGATATAACGAGCTGCGCACCTGTGTGACATCACATGACCAGGGATATAACGAGCTGCGCACCTGTGTAACATCACATGACCAGGGATATAATGAGCTGTGCACCTGTGTGACATCACATGACCAGGGATATAACGAGCTGTGCACCTGTGTGACATCACATGACCAGGGATATAACGAGCTGCGCACCTGTGTGACATCACATGACCAGGGATATAACGAGCTGCGCACCTGTGTGACATCACATGACCAGGGATATAACGAGCTGTGCACCTGTGTGACATCACATGACCAGGGATATAACGAGCTGCGCACCTGTGTGACATCACATGACCAGGGATATAACGAGCTGTGCACCTGTGTGACATCACATGACCAGGGATATATAACGAGCCATGCATCTGTGTGACATCACATGACCAAGGATATATAACAAACTGTGCACCTGTGTGACATCACATGACCAGGGAACAGGAAATAAACAATGAAGCTTCCTATGGAATGACAGCAAGCAGAGATCTAGAAAACCGTGAGGAATTAATACAGAAAGTATATTAGAAAATTGTATAACTTTTCATTTAACAAACGATATCAATTGTTTGATGGTGGACAAACCC
Source organism: Engystomops pustulosus (assembly GCF_040894005.1). Lineage (NCBI taxonomy): Eukaryota > Metazoa > Chordata > Amphibia > Anura > Leptodactylidae > Engystomops > Engystomops pustulosus. The sequence goes on from NC_092417.1 coordinate 165,114,593, forward strand.
TTTAAAAATGTGACCTTGAATGAGTTGTAACTATCAAGAATTGTACCTACATGTAAGGAAAAATAGTTTTTTTGTTATCTAGTATCCAAGCAATGGCAGCCAATTGTTGTTGCTGTGGTGACCTGCCATAAATAGAGATATCTTCCCTATAGCCAACAATTGTCTGAGTCACAAGGTATATTTCAGACAGTAGTGGGTCCTAGTATCAGTGACGCTGCAGTTGTGTAGCATTTAGACAGTTCCTTTTTATATTTATAGATACTTTGGGCGCAATGGCCAATATTCTGAAGAAAAAAAAATTCCCTTTAATAGATTTACCGAAGAATAAAGACAAGTTCAGACCAGGGTCAGGCCTCTGTCCCCTCTCCCTAGCGCAGGTCCAAACCATCAGGGGATTGGAAACAATGATAAGTTGATGGCCATGTGGAGGTTTCCTTCTTCCCCTAGAAGGTTAGGGTCTTGTGTAGGTTCGCACACTCTGGAGAAGCAATAGGAGGCCATCAAAGAAAAGGGGCGTGTACTGTGCCAAAATTTATACAAATGCACCTGAATTTTGGCCTTAACTGAGCCAACGAATGGGAGGCTTAAGTTACTACTATAGAGTCTTATACCACACCAGCATCAGACACGGTGACAAATCTGGTACAGTATAAAGCAGACTTTCTGCATATCCTGCCTTTGACCATTCATTGTCTTGGTGGCACCCCATTCATGGTCTTGATGATACCCTCTTTACTTAAACATGTATAGGCAGATCTTCATAAGAATAATTTAAGACCAGGATTTCTTCTACTTATAACCAGGATCTGGAGGAAGGATTGGTTGTCCAATATACCCATCCATTCTTGTGTTGGGACACCATCCATGGTCTTGGTTGGACCCTCATAATTTAGGCATGTCTGGATATACATGAGCATAAGAATAAGTTGAGATCAGGATTTCTTCTTTTCATAACCAGTATCTTGAGGATGGATTGGTTGCCCAACATACCCTACCTATAACCACCCATGGTCTTGGTGGTACCCCCATCAATGGTCACGGAGGGACTTAGACATTTATTTATAATTTTAAGATTTATTGAAACAATAATTTGAGACAAGGTTTTCTTCTCTTTATAGCCAGAATCTGGAGAAATGATTGGTTGCCCAATAACCTTTGACCATTAATTGTTGTGTTGGGACCCCGTCTTGGTGAGACCCTCTTTACTTAGACATGTATTGACTGTTTATGCAGATCTATATAAAAACATGAGAATAAGTTGAGACCAGGATTTCTGCATTTTATAACCCGGATCTGGAGGAAGGATTGGTTGCCCAGTATACCCTTCTTTTGACCATCTAGTGTCTTGGTGAGAACCTGGTGAGAACCCTCATAACTTGGGCATGTATTGAGTATCTAAGCAGATCTATATAAGCATGAGAATAAGTTGAGACCAGGATTTCTTCTTTTGATAGACAAGATCTGGAGGAAGGATTGGTTGCCCAGTATACCCTTCCTTCGACCATCTAGTGTCTTGGTGAGAACCCATCGATGGATCTTGGTGGAACCCTCATAACTTGGGCATGTATCGACTGTCTAAGCAGATCTACATAAGCATGAGAATAAGTTGAGACCAGGATTTCTTCTTTTTATAGCCAGGATCTGGAGGAAGGATTGGTTGCCCAGTATACCCTTCCTTCGACCATCTAGTGTCTTGGTGAGAACCCATCGATGGATCTTGGCGGAACCCTCATAACTTGGGCATGTATCGACTGTCTAAGCAGATCTACATAAGCATGAGAATAAGTTGAGACCAGGATTTCTTCTTTTTATAGCCAGGATCTGGAGGAAGGATTGGTTGCCCACAAACAGAAAGGACAAAGTTTCCTGTGACGTCCCCATAAGATTTATGCATCAAAGAGTTACGTATATATGACTGGCTCGTTGACTTGTGCACTTCAAATCAGGAACTTGTGTTGAGAAAGAAAGAAAAACTTCACTGTCAGAGATAGCCTGCAGTCTCTCCACTGGTCACATACATAGAGGGGGTCACCAAGCACATACTTCTTCTTTGCCCATTGTGGTGCTTTAAGGGTTGTTGTGAGTCAATTTAAAGGGCCATTGATTCTAGAAGAAGATCCTGGCTCCCAGATCTGTGGATGGTGCCAGCTAGCAGGATGGACGGGTATACCCTGATCACGGTGAGTTGGCTTTTCTTTCCATAGATCTCGGTAGCCTATTCTAGGCTTCTATAGTCTTAGTCTAATGTTGACTTTTTGAGGTCTGACATATTCTAATAACATTCAATTTTTATCTTCATAAAGAGTCTTAGGTCTTTCAACTTATTCATTCCTTAGGTAGATATTGTTGTGGGACCTACGACCATGTTCTACCTTTTTGAGGTCTATCATGGTCACCATCAGTTCTTATTTTTATAAAACTTTAGGTCCACAAGGTCCACCACCTTGTTCTATCAAGCATACAATTTCAAGGTATTCTATCAGAGCTTCTCATAAAGGAATGACGTTTTAGATAGACCTTGTTCTGTCCAATGTACAATTGTAAGGTACGCTCCAAGCCCTTTTTATTTAGTAATGAAGTTTTATATGGAATGTTATGGGATCTACCACCTCTTCCAAGGTCATAGTTTCAAGGCTGAGTTTTTGAGGTCTGACATATTCTATTATCATGGATACTCTATCAGTTATCTTCATAAAGAAATAATGCCTTCGGTGGATACGGGAATGTTATGAGGTCCACCACCTTCTTCTATCAAGCTTACAATATCAAGGCTGAGCTTTCGGGGGCTGACATATTTTATTTCCATGGGTACTCTGTCATTGGTCTTCATAAAAACATAATGCCTTAGGTAGATGTAAGTACATTATGAGCTCCATCACCTTTCGTGCTATCAGGCGTCCAGTTTCAAGGCTGAGTTTATGAGGTCTGACATGTTTTATTACTATGGCTACTATATCAGTGCTCTTCATATAAACTATACATTATGAGCTCCACCACCTTGTTCTGTCAGGGTACAGTTTCAAGATACAGGCAGTCCCCCACTTAAGGACACCCAATTTACAGATGTCTTACGGAAGTTTACCTCCAGGCTGCAATAATCAACTGTAAGCGTTGCCTAATGTTGCAATTAAGCTTTATGGTTAATTCTTCTTCCCATGACAAGCCAAAATTTGGGAAGTACAATTTATCCCAAGGACAATAATACATTTTGTCTGGAGTTACACTTACAAATATACCTGTACCAACCTCCAACTTGAGAACAAACCTAAAGAACCAATCTTGTAAGTAACCAGGAGTTGTCTATTCTCTGTCAGATCTTCTACAATGTAGATAGACGTGGGACCATCATGAGGTCTTCCACTTTATAATATCAAGCTTTTAAATTTCAAGGCTGTGTGCCTGAGGTCTAATCTAATCCGTTACCAATGGTCAGTGATCTTCATAAAGATATAAAGTTTTAGGTAGATGTGAGAACTTTATGAGGTAGTGACCGTATTCTATCAGGAAGTAGGTTTATGTAGACATGACAACGTTATGGGTCTTCCATCTACTGTATTTCTATCGAGTTTAGGATTTCATGTCTGGATTGTCAGATATATCCTGTGCAATAATCTGTTTACAGATGTTCCTCTAAATAATGTACCGCAATGATAGGGCCGCAATGTTTTTGACAGCAGCAACTTCCTTCACAATATCCTCCTGGCTTCATGCTGTCTGAGAGGAACAGGTGTCCCAGTAACATGGCTCCATGTGCCTTTATTTCATTCTCTGTTATTTCTCGGAGGAGTCATTCATGCAGTGGTTCACTTACTTTTTCTCTCTGTATTGTTAATATTTACTAAAGGGGGTAAATATACTGCCTAAGAGTTACTGGTTGACATGGACTGACTATTATCTATCTATCTATCTATCTATCTATCTATCTATCTATCTCATATCTATCTATCTCATATCTATCTATCTATCTATCTATCTATCTATCTATCTATCTATCTATCTATCTATCTATCTATCTCATATCTATCTCATATCTATCTATCTATCTATCTCATATCTATCTATCTCATATCTATCTATCTATCTATCTATCTATCTATCTATCTATCTATCTATCTCATATCTATCTATCTATCTATCTATCTATCTATCTCATATCTATCTATCTCATATCTATTTATCTACCTATCTCATATCTCTCTATCTATCTATCTATCTATCTATCTATCTATCTATCTATCTTCTATCTATCTATCTATCTATCTATCTATCTCATATCTATCTATCTCATATCTATCTATCTATCTATCTATCTATCTCATATCTATCTATCTCATATCTATCTATCTATCTATCTATCTATCTATCTATCATCTATTTATCTCATATCTATCTATCTATCTCATATCTATCATCTATCTATCTATCTATCTCATATCTATCTATCTATCTATCTATCTACCTCATATCTATCTATCTATCTCATATCTATCTATCTCATATCTATCTATCTCATATCTATCTATCTATCATCTATTTATCTCATATCTATCTATCTATCTCATATCTATCATCTATCTATCTATCTCATATCTATCTATCTATCTATCTATCTATCTACCTCATATCTATCTATCTATCTATCTATCTATCTCATATCTATCTATCTCATATCTATCTATCTCATATCTATCTATCTATCTATCATCTATTTATCTCATATCTATCTATCTATCTCATATCTATCATCTATCTATCTATCTATCTATCTACCTCATATCTATCTATCTATCTATCTCCTATCTATCTATCTATCTATCTATCTATCTATCTATCTATCTATCTATCGATCTATCTATCTATCGATCTATCTACCTACCATATCCATCTACCTATCTTTCTATATATTGGGCCACATGTATCACTCGTTTTTTCTGTTGTTTTTGCGCCTTTTCATTCAGGTGCACCGTTTTTGCACCATTTTTGCGATTAAACGCCAAGCTAGCCGCGCAGCAAAAATAACCAGCTTTCCCTCATCTATCTTACCAATCCAGATGTTTTTCTAATGATATTCATCACTTGCAACGTTTTCATTTAGGCGCAAAAACGGGCGCAAAAACACTCCAGCCCGAAGGTGGCGTTATCTGAGAAGAAAGCACTGAGCCCCTTTGCAGAACAGCTCATTTCTAGCAGCAAAGCTCAGCCAGACACTGGAACATATAATAGATACATGAGATACACTGCAGACACTGGAACATATAATAGATACATTAGATACTCTGCAGACACTGGAACATATAATAGATACATTAGATACACTGCAGACACTGGAACATATAATAGATACAATTAGATACACTGCAGACACTGGAACATATAATAGATACATTAGATACACTGCAGACACTGGAACATATAATAGATACATTAGATACTCTGCAGACACTGGAACATATAATAGATACAATTAGATACACTGCAGACACTGGAACATATAATAGATACAATTAGATACACTGCAGACACTGGAACATATAATAGATACATTAGATACACTGCAGACACTGGAACATATAATAGATACATTAGATACTCTGCAGACACTGGAACATATAATAGATACATTAGATACTCTGCAGACACTGGAACATATAATAGATACATTAGATACACTGCAGACACTGGAACATATAATAGATACATTAGATACACTGCAGACACTAGAACATATAATAGATACATTAGATACACTGCAGACACTGGAACATATAATAGATACATTAGATACTCTGCAGACACTGGAACATATAATAGATACATTAGATACACTGCAGACACTGGAACATATAATAGATACATTAGATACACTGCAGACAGGAGCTGCAGACTCTATTTACAGTTCATCATCTTCTATTTACAAAACATTCTGCAAAACGTTGCAGATACTACAGACAAGTGTCCCCCATGTAATTCTGCACAGTATCACCAGTGTGTCTGAGGGGGATACTGTGCAGAATTACAGGGGTGCAGCAGGAGACCAGCACTGGGGGATCCCCTCCAGGAGAAGCCACTGCTGAGGAGGTCACTGGGTGCAGGGTGTCACACACCTGGGTGCTGCTGTGAGTGTTATTTTCATTCTGGGCTGTGGGAGAAGCAGAGAGGAGCTTGTAGCAGGATCACATGTAACTGCCTGAATCTAGCATTGCGCCTAATCTGCGCCAAAATTGCGCCTAAACTGTTTTAAAGTAAAGTGATTAATAAGAGGCAGAAAATATACTTATCACAGATGGTTGTAGCTTGTGATAATTCTGGCAAAACATTGCGCCATAATTTCGGCGCAACTACTACACTTAGGCGCACAAAAGTGATAAATGTGGCCCATTGTTTATCATATCTATCTTTTTTTTTCATATATCTATTTATCTATCTGTATATACCGTATCTTTATTACCTACCTATCATACTTTATATACTGGAGTATAAACTGACCTAAATATAATCCGGGGCTCCTAATTTGACTGCAAAAAACTGGGGAAACCTATTGATCCGAGCATAACCCTAGGGTGGGAAACACATTAACAGCCTTCCCCCACTATATAGCCAGCCAGTCCCACCTCCAGTATATAGCCAGCCAGCCCCCTACCCCCAGTATATAGCTATTCCACCCCTGCCCCAGTATATAGCCAGCCAGCCCCCTGCCCCCCAGTATATAGCTATTCAGCCCCCTGAGCACCAGTATATAGCCAGCCTGCCCCCAGTATATAACTAGCCAGCCTGTCCCCAGTACATAACCAGCCAGCCTGCCCCCAGTATATAACAAGTCGCAGCTTGCCCCCGTATATAACTAGCCAGCCTTTCCCCAGTATATAACTAGCCAGCCTGTCTCCAGTATATAACTATCCAGCCTGCCCCAGTATATAACCAGACAGCCTGTCCCCAGTATATAACCAGCCACAGCCTGCCCCCAGTATATAACCAGCCACAGCCTGCCCCCAGTATATAACCAGCCACAGCCTGCCCCCAGTATATAACCAGCCTGCCCCAGTATATAACCAGCCTGCCCCCAGTATATAACCAGCCACAGCCTGCCCCCAGTATATAACCAGCCAGCCTGTCCCAGTATATAACTATCCAGCCTGCCCCAGTATATAACCAGACAGCCTGTCCCCAGTATATAACCAGCCACAGCCTGCCCCCAGTATATAACCAGCCAGCCTGCCCCAGTATATAACCAGCCAGCCTGTCCCCAGTATATAACTAGCCACAGCCTGCCCCCAGTATATAACCAGCCAGCCTGTCCCCAGTATATAACCAGCCACAGCCTGCCCCCAGTATATAATCAGCCAGCCTGTCCCCAGTATATAACCAGCCACAGCCTGCCCCCAGTATATAACCAGCCGCAGCTTGCCCCCAGTATATAACCAGCCAGCCTGCCCCCAGTATATAACTAGCCAGCCTGTCTCCAGTATATAACCATCCAGCCTGCTCCCAGTATATAACCAGCCGCAGTATGCCCAGCACATCAAATAAGAAAGTCAATGCTCACCTTTCAGGTCCTGACGTTAACCCCTGCTGTCATCATATTGAGTGTGCCAGCAGGCATTTGGGTTTTTTACCACATCTTTTTGTGTGCTGAAAAACAAGACTTATACTTGAGTATATACAGTATACCTATTTATCTATCATCTATTATTTTTGTTATAATTATTTGTAATAAATACTGTAGTATAAACATAATAAACTATGTATATCAGTCAGTCCATTGCTTACACATCTACCCTCACAGCCTTCCCCCACTATATAGCCAGCCAGTCCCCACCTCCAGTATATAGCCAGCCAGCCCCCTACCCCCCAGTATATAGCTATTCTGCCCCCTGCCCCCAGTATATAGCCAGCCTGCCCCCAGTATATAACTAGCCAGCCTGTCCCCAGTACATAACCAGCCAGCCTGCCCCCAGTATATAACAAGTCGCAGCTTGCCCCCGTATATATATATAGCCAGCCTGTCTCCAGTATATAACTAACCAGCCCGCCCCAGTATATAACTAGCCAGCCTGTCTCCAGTATATAACTATCCAGCCTGCCCCAGTATATAACTATCCAGCCTGCCCCAGTATATAACTAGCCAGCCTGTTTGCAGTATATAACTATCCAGCCTGTCTCCAGTATATAACTATCCAGCCTGCCCCAGTATATAACTATCCAGCCTGCCCCAGTATATAACTAGCCAGCCTGTTTGCAGTATATAACTATCCAGCCTGCCCCAGTATATAACCAGACAGCCTGTCCCCTGTATATAACCAGGCACAGCCTGCCCCCAGTATATAACCAGCCAGCCTGTCCCCAGTATATAACCAGCCAGCCTGTCCCTAGTATATAACCAGCCACAGCCTGCCACCAGTATATAACCAGCCAGTCTGCCCCCATTATATAACCAGCCAGCCTGTCCCCAGTATATAACCAGCCAGCCTGTCCCCAGTATATAACCAGCCACAGCCTGCCCCCAGTATATAACCAGCCACAGCTTGCCCCCAGTATATAACCAGCCGCAGCCTGCCCCAGTATATAACCAGCCAGCCTGCCCCCAGTATATAACTAGCCAGCCTGTCTCTAGTATTTAACCAGCCAGCCTGCCCCCAGTATATAACCAGCCAGCCTGTCCCCAGTATATAACTATTCAGCCTGCCCCAGTATATAACCAGCCGCAGATTGCCCCCAGTATATAAGCAGCCAGCCTGTCTCCAATATATAACCATCCAGCCTGCTCCCAGTATATAACTAGCCAGCCTGTCCCCAGTATATAACTATCCAGCCTGCCCCAGTATATAACCAGCCGCAGCTTGCCCCCAGTATATAAGCAGCCAGCCTGTCTCCAATATATAACCATCCAGCCTGCTCCCAGTATATAACCAGCCAGCCTGCCCCAGTATATAACCAGCCACAGCCTGTCCCCAGTATATAACCAGCCACAGCCTGCCCCCAGTATATAACCTGCCACAGCCTGTCCCCAGTATATAACTATCCAGCCTGCCCCAGTATATAACTATCCAGCCTGCCCCAGTATATAACCAGCCAGCTTGTCTCCAGTATATAACCATCCAGCCTGCTCCCAGTATATAACCAGCCAGCCTGTCTCCAGTATATAACCATCCAGCCTGCTCCCAGTATATAACCAGCCAGCCTGTCCCCAGTATATAACCAGCCAGCCTGTCCCTAGTATATAACCAGCCACAGCCTGCCCCCAGTATATAACCAGCCACAGCCTGCCCCCAGTATATAACCAGCCGCAGCCTGCCCCCAGTATATAACCAGCCAGCCTGCCCCCAGTATCTAACTAGCCAGCCTGTCTCTAGTATTTAACCAGCCAGCCTGCCCCCAGTATATAACCAGCCAGCCTGTCCCCAGTATATAACTATCCAGCCTGCCCCAGTATATAACCAGCCGCAGCTTGCCCCCAGTATATAAGCAGCCAGCCTGTCTCCAATATATAACCATCCAGCCTGCTCCCAGTATATAACTAGCCAGCCTGTTTGCAGTATATAACTATCCAGCCTGCCCCAGTATATAACCAGACAGCCTGTCCCCAGTATATAACCAGCCACAGCCTGCCCCCAGTATATAACCAGCCAGCCTGCCCCAGTATATAACCAGCCAGCCTGTCCCCAGTATATAACTAGCCACAGCCTGCCCCCAGTATATAACCAGCCAGCCTGTCCCCAGTATATAACCAGCCACAGCCTGCCCCCAGTATATAATCAGCCAGCCTGTCCCCAGTATATAACCAGCCACAGCCTGCCCCCAGTATATAACCAGCCGCAGCTTGCCCCCAGTATATAACCAGCCAGCCTGCCCCCAGTATATAACTAGCCAGCCTGTCTCCAGTATATAACCATCCAGCCTGCTCCCAGTATATAACCAGCCGCAGTATGCCCAGCACATCAAATAAGAAAGTCAATGCTCACCTTTCAGGTCCTGACGTTAACCCCTGCTGTCATCATATTGAGTGTGCCAGCAGGCATTTGGGTTTTTTACCACATCTTTTTGTGTGCTGAAAAACAAGACTTATACTTGAGTATATACAGTATACCTATTTATCTATCATCTATTATTTTTGTTATAATTATTTGTAATAAATACTGTAGTATAAACATAATAAACTATGTATATCAGTCAGTCCATTGCTTACACATCTACCCTCACAGCCTTCCCCCACTATATAGCCAGCCAGTCCCCACCTCCAGTATATAGCCAGCCAGCCCCCTACCCCCCAGTATATAGCTATTCTGCCCCCTGCCCCCAGTATATAGCCAGCCTGCCCCCAGTATATAACTAGCCAGCCTGTCCCCAGTACATAACCAGCCAGCCTGCCCCCAGTTTATAACAAGTCGCAGCTTGCCCCCGTATATATATAGCCAGCCTGTCTCCAGTATATAACTATCCAGCCCGCCCCAGTATATAACTAGCCAGCCTGTCTCCAGTATATAACTATCCAGCCTGTCTCCAGTATATAACTATCCAGCCTGCCCCAGTATATAACTAGCCAGCCTGTTTGCAGTATATAACTATCCAGCCTGCCCCAGTATATAACCAGACAGCCTGTCCCCTGTATATAACCAGGCACAGCCTGCCCCCAGTATATAACCAGCCAGCCTGTCCCCAGTATATAACCAGCCAGCCTGTCCCTAGTATATAACCAGCCACAGCCTGCCACCAGTATATAACCAGCCAGTCTGCCCCCATTATATAACCAGCCAGCCTGTCCCCAGTATATAACCAGCCAGCCTGTCCCCAGTATATAACCAGCCACAGCCTGCCTCCAGTATATAACCAGCCAGCCTGTCCCCAGTATATAACCAGCCACAGCCTGCCCCCAGTATATAACCAGCCGCAGCCTGCCCCAGTATATAACCAGCCAGCCTGCCCCCAGTATATAACTAGCCAGCCTGTCTCTAGTATTTAACCAGCCAGCCTGCCCCCAGTATATAACCAGCCAGCCTGTCCCCAGTATATAACTATTCAGCCTGCCCCAGTATATAACCAGCCGCAGCTTGCCCCCAGTATATAACCAGCCAGCCTGTCTCCAATATATAACCATCCAGCCTGCTCCCAGTATATAACTAGCCAGCCTGTCCCCAGTATATAACTATCCAGCCTGCCCCAGTATATAACCAGCCGCAGCTTGCCCCCAGTATATAAGCAGCCAGCCTGTCTCCAATATATAACCATCCAGCCTGCTCCCAGTATATAACCAGCCAGCCTGCCCCCAGTATATAACCAGCCACAGCCTGTCCCCAGTATATAACCAGCCACAGCCTGCCCCCAGTATATAACCTGCCACAGCCTGTCCCCAGTATATAACTATCCAGCCTGCCCCAGTATATAACTATCCAGCCTGCCCCAGTATATAACCAGCCAGCTTGTCTCCAGTATATAACCATCCAGCCTGCTCCCAGTATATAACCAGCCAGCCTGTCTCCAGTATATAACCATCCAGCCTGCTCCCAGTATATAACCAGCCAGCCTGTCCCCAGTATATAACCAGCCAGCCAGCCTGTCCCTAGTATATAACCAGCCACAGCCTGCCACCAGTATATAACCAGCCAGCCTGTCTCCAGTATATAACCATCCAGCCTGCTCCCAGTATATAACCAGCCAGCCTGTCCCCAGTATATAACCAGCCAGCCTGTCCCTAGTATATAACCAGCCACAGCCTGCCACCAGTATATAACCAGGCAGCCTGCAGCCAGCAGATTAAAACGGGCAGGCTGTCCCTAGTATATAACCAGCCACAGCCTGCCCCCAGTATATAACCAGCCACAGCCTGCCCCCAGTATATTACCAGCCGCAGCCAGCCCCCAGTATATAACCAGCCAGCCTGCCCCCAGTATCTAACTAGCCAGCCTGTCTCTAGTATTTAACCAGCCAGCCTGCCCCCAGTATATAACCAGCCAGCCTGCCCCCAGTATATAACCAGCCAGCCTGTCCCCAGTATATAACTATCCAGCCTGCCCCAGTATATAACCAGCCGCAGCTTGCCCCCAGTATATAAGCAGCCAGCCTGTCTCCAATATATAACCATCCAGCCTGCTCCCAGTATATAACTAGCCAGCCTGTCCTCAGTATATAACTATCCAGCCTGCCCCAGTATATAACCAGCCGCAGCTTGCCCCCAGTATATAACCAGCCAGCCTGTCTCCAGTATATAGCCATCCAGCCTGCTCCAAGTATATAACCAGCCAGCCTGCCCCCAGTATATAACCAGCCACAGCCTGTCCCCAGTATATAACCAGCCACAGCCTGCCCCCAGTATATAACCTGCCGCAGCCTGTCCCCAGTATATAACTATCCAGCCTGCCCCAGTATATAACTATCCAGCCTGCCCCAGTATATAACCAGCCAGCTTGTCTCCAGTATATAACCAGCCAGCCTGTCTCCAGTATATAACCATCCAGTATGCTCCCAGTATATAACCAGCCAGCCTGCCCCCAGTATGTAACCAGCCACAGCCTGCCCCCAGTATATAACCAGCCAGCCTGTCTCCAGTATATAACCAGCCAGCCTGTCTCTAGTATTTAACCAGCCAGCCTGCCCCCAGTATATAACCAGCCAGCCTGTCCCCAGTATATAACTATCCAGCCTGTCTCCAGTATATAACCAGCCACAGCCTGCCCCCAGTATATAACCAGCCAGCCTGTCTCCAGTATATAACCAGCCAGCCTGTCTCCAATATATAACCAGCCGCAATATGCCCAGCACATCAAATAAGAAAGTCAATGCTCACCTTTCAGGTCTCTGACGTTAACCCCTATATACTTGAGTATATACAGTATATCTATTTTCTATCATCTATTATTTTTGTCATAATTATTTGTAATAAATACTGTAGTATAAACATAATAAACTATGTATATCAATCAGTCCATTGCTTACACATCTACCTTGTAGGATGTAGCTCACTAATCAGGGGTGTAACTAGGAGAGGCTGGGCCCAATAGCAAACTTCTGCATGTGCCCCCACTTCTCCATATCTGTATATTCACACATGTTTATACAATCACATACATGTGTGTGTATACTTAGATACACACATTTATATAATTATATACACACACATAGCCGTCATGCACCTCTATAGTATGATTTATTATTTCTATAGAAAATGTCATTGTATTTCCTGGGATCACATTAACAAAGAATTTCTCATCCGCTTTAAAATTTCACCCTTAAATCAACACCGTCATTTTTAGCAAATCTTCACAACCAGGACTTAAACAATTATCCAAATTTATTGTCCATAATGTCAAGTAATAACAGTATAGATCAAAGCCTGGGCCCAGGCTCTAACCTAGTACTGGATCTCAGAAATACAGCAGAAGAAAGCCTACTACTAGGGTCTTCCAATGCGGTGTACCACCAAAATAATTGGGCTGCATGGTAGCTCAGTGGTTAGCAGTAGAGCCTTGCAGCGCTGGGGTCCTTGGTTCAAATCCCATCCAGGTCAACATCTCCAAAGAGTTTGTATGTTCTCTCCGTGTTTGTGTGGGTTTCCTCCGGGTCCTCTGGTTTTCCCCCACACTCCAAAATATACTAGTAGGTTAATCACATTGTGAGCCCCATGGGGACAGGGACTGATCTGGCAAGGTCTTTGGCATATAGAGGTGGTGTCATCTCTCCTTTGTGGTGTAGCATATAGAGGATGTGTCAGCTCTCCTCCTATGTGATGTAGTATATACTGGATGTGTCAGCTCTCCTGTGTGGTGTAGTATATAGAGGAGGTGTCAGCTCTCCTGTGTGGTGTAGTATATAGAGGATGTGTCAGCGCTCCTCCTGTGTGGTGTAGTATATAGAGGATGTGTCAGCGCTCCTCCTGTGTGGTGTAGTATATAGAGGATGTGTCAGCTCTCCTCCTATGTGATGTAGTATATAGAGGATGTGTCAGCGCTCCTCCTGTGTGGTGGAGTATACAGGCGGTCCCCTACTTAAGGACACCCGACTTACAGACAACCCATAGTTACAGACGGACCCCTCTGCCCCATGTGACCTCTGGTGAAGCTCTCTGGATGCTTTACTATAGTCCCAGACTGCAATGATCAGCTGTAAGGTGTCTGTAATGAAGCTTTATTGATAATTCTTGGTCCAATTACACCAAAAATTTTGAAACTCCAATTGTCACTGGGGCAAAAGAAAAAAAATTGTCTAGAACTTCCATTATAAAATATACAGTTTCGACTTACATACAAATTCAACTTAAGAACAAACCTCCAGACCCTATCTTGTATGTAACCCGGGGACTGCCTGTATAGAGGATGTGTCTGCTCTCCTCCTGTGTGGTGTAGTATATAGAGGATGTGTCAGCGCTCCTCCTGTGTGGTGTAGTATATAGAGGATGTGTCAGCGCTCCTCCTGTGTGGTGTAGTATATAGAGGATGTGTCGGCTCTCCTCCTGTGTGGTGTAGTATATAGAGGATGTGTATGCTCTCCTCCTATGTGGTGTAGTATATAGAGGATGTGTGAGCTCTCCTCCTGTGTGGTGTAGTATATAGAGGATGTGTTGGCTCTCCTCCTGTGTGGTGTAGTATATAGAGGATGTGTCAGCTCTCCTCCTGTGTGGTGTAGTATATAGAGGAGGTGTCAGCTCTCCTCCTGTGTGGTGTAGTATATATAGAGGATGTGTCGGCTCTCCTCCTGTGTTGTCTAGTATATAGAGGATGTGTCGGTTCTCCTCCTATGTGGTGTAGTATATAGAGGATGTGTCAGCTATCTTCCTGTGTGGTGTAGTATATAGAGGATGTGTATGCTCTCCTCCTGTGTGGTGTAGTATATAGAGGATGTGTATGCTCTCCTCCTATGTGGTGTAGTATATAGAGGATGTGTATGCTCTCCTCCTGTGTGGTGCAGCATATAGAGGATGTGTGGGCTCTCCTCCTGTGTGGTGTAGTATATAGAGGATGTGTATGCTCTCCACCTGTGTTTTGTAGTATATAGAGGATGTGTCAGCTCTCCTGTGTGGTGTAGTATATAGAGAATGTGTCAGCTCTCCTCCTGTGTGGTGTAGTATATAGAGGATGTGTATGCTCTCCTCCTGTGTGGTGTAGTATATAGAGGATGTGTCGGCTCTCCTCCTGTGTGGTGTAGTATATAGAGGATGTGTCAGCTCTCCTCCTGTGTGGTGTAGTATATAGAGGATGTGTCAGCTCACCTCCTATGTGATGTAGTATATAAAGGATGTGTTAGCTCCCCTCCTGTGTGGTGTAGTATATATAGAGGATGTGTCGGCTCTCCTCCTGTGTGGTCTAGTATATAGAGGATGTGTCGGTTCTCCTCCTATGTGTTGTAGTATATAGAGGATGTGTCAGCTCTCCTCCTGTGTGGTGTAGTATATAGAGGATGTGTATGCTCTCCTCCTGTGTGGTGTAGTATATAGAGGATGTGTATGCTCTCCTCCTATGTGGTGTAGTACATAGAGGATGTGTATGCTCTCCTCCTGTGTGGTGCAGCATATAGAGGATGTGTCAGCTCTCCTCCTGTGTGGTGTAGTATATAGAGGATGTGTGGGCTCTCCTCCTCCTGTGTGGTGTAGTATATAGAGGAGGTGTCTGCTCTCCTCCTGTGTGGTGTAGTATATAAAGGATGTGTGGGCTCTCCTCCTGTGTGGTGTAGTATATAGAGGATGTGCAGGCTCTCCTCCTGTGTGGTGTAGTATATAGAGGATGTGTGGGCTCTCCTCCTGTGTGGTGTAGTATATAGAGGATGTGTATGCTCTCCTCCTGTGTGGTGTAGTATATAGAGGATGTGTATGCTCTCCTCCTATGTGGTGTAGTATATAGAGGATGTGTATGCTCTCCTCCTGTGTGGTGCAGCATATAGAGGATGTGTGGGCTCTCCTCCTGTGTGGTGTAGTATATAGAGGATGTGTATGCTCTCCACCTGTGTGGTGTAGTATATAGAGGATGTGTATGCTCTCCTCCTGTGTGGTGTAGTATATAGAGGATGTGTCAGCTCTCCTGTGTGGTGTAGTATATAGAGGATGTGTCAGCTCTCCTGTGTGGTGTAGTATATAGAGGATGTGTCAGCTCTCCTGTGTGGTGTAGTATATAGAGAATGGGGCAGATTTACTTACCCGGTCCGTTCGCGATCCAGCGGCGCGTTCTCTGCGCTGGATTCGGGTCCGGCCGGGATTTAATAAGGTAGTTCCTCCGCCGCCCACCAGGTGGCGCTGCTGCGCTGAAAAGCATCTAAACGCACTGGAGTTCACCGGCTCGGGCTACGTGAAGGTAAGCGCGTCCCGAGCGACACATTTTCCGTTCTTAAATGCGGCGGTTTTTCCGAATACGTCGGGTTTTCGATCGGCCACGCCCCCCGATTTCCGTCGCGCGCATGCCGGCGCCGATGCGCCACAATCCGATCGCGTGCGCCAAAATCCCGGGGCAATTCAGGTACAATCGGCGCAAATCGGAAATATTCGGGTAACACGTCGGGAAAACGCAAATCGGGCCTTTAGTAAATGTGTCAGCTCTCCTCCTGTGTGGTGTAGTATATAGAGGATGTGTCAGCTCTCCTCCTGTGTGGTGTAGTATATAGAGAATGTGTCGGCTCTCCTCCTATGTGGTGTAGTATATAGAGGATGTGTCAGATCTCCTCCTGTGTGGTGTAGTATATAGAGGATGTGTATGCTCTCCTCCTGTGTGGTGTAGTATATAGAGGATGTGTATGCTCTCCTCCTGTGTGGTGCAGCATAAAGAGGATGTGTGGGCTCTCCTCCTGTGTGGTGTAGTATATAGAGGATGTGTATGCTCTCCTCCTGTGTGGTGTAGTATATAGAGCAGTGGTGGCGAACCTATGGCACGCGTGCCACAGAGGGCACGCAGAGCCATCTCCCCTGCCGTTTATACATAAATCCTTACAACTCCCGGCAGGCAGGAAAAGCTGCTGATCGCTCTCTCTCTCATTGAAGGCTGCATCAGTGCCCGCCCCTCCTCCACTCCCCCTTCAGCCCGGGAACACAAGGAGAGAGACAGGACTGCCGGAGTACACTGCATCAGCCAGCTCCGAGTAAAGCTAAGTGCAGCAGGAGGAGAGAGGAGGCAGGAGCTGCTCTGTGTATATGTCACAGGCAGCAGGCAGGCAGCTTTGGGACACTAAACAACTATAGGTCCTTATTGTTTAGTGTCCCAAACTGCCCTGTGTGACAGCTATTCATGGCCATATATATACTGCCCTTGGCCCAGATCTCTTGTTGCTGTGCCATGCTGCCAGTGACCCTGGGGTGCACCACACTACCCTCACTGACAGCATGGCACAGGTGCCCAGAGCTTTATATATATGTGGTGATTTGATGGCAAATTCACCTGCCTGATTCCTTGTAACTTTGCTATTCCCTCAACCCCCACTCCACCCCACAACACACACTGTGCCCTACGAACCCAAATTGGATTCAACAATCTTTCATATTGCCCCTTTATGGGGGTAGTGTCCATCACTGTATGGCTGTAGTGTCCGTCACTGTATGGCTGTAGTGTCCATCACTGTATGGCTGTAGTGTCCGTCACTGTATGGCTGCAGTGTCCGTCACTGTATGGCTGTAGTGTCCGTCACTGTATGGGGGTAGTGTCCGTCACTGTATGGCTGTAGTGTCCGTCACTGTATGGGGGTAGTGTCCGTCACTGTATGGCTGTAGTGTCCGTCACTGTATGGCTGTAGTGTCCGTCACTGTATGGCTGTAGTGTCCGTCACTGTATGGCTGTAGTGTCCGTCACTGTATGGCTGTAGTGTCCGTCACTGTATGGCTGTAGTGTCCGTCACTGTATGGGGGTAGTGTCCGTCACTGTATGGGGGTAGTGTCCGTCACTGTATGGGGGTAGTGTCCGTCACTGTATGGCTGTAGTGTCCGTCACTGTATGGGGGTAGTGTCCGTCACTGTATGGCTGTAGTGTCCGTCACTGTATGGGGGTAGTGTCCGTCACTGTATGGCTGTAGTGTCCCTCACTGTATGGCGGTAGTGTCCGTCACTGTATGGCTGTAGTGTCCCTCACTGTATGGCTGTAGTGTCCGTCACTGTATGGCTGTAGTGTCCGTCACTGTATGGGGGTAGTGTCCGTCACTGTATGGGGGTAGTGTCCGTCACTGTATGGCTGTAGTGTCCGTCACTGTATGGCTGTAGTGTCCGTCACTGTATGGGGGTAGTGTCCGTCACTGTATGGGGGTAGTGTCCGTCACTGTATGGCTGTAGTGTCCCTCACTGTATGGCTGTAGTGTCCGTCACTGTATGGCTGTAGTGTCCGTCACTGTATGGGGGTAGTGTCCGTCACTGTATGGGGGTAGTGTCCGTCACTGTATGGCTGTAGTGTCTGTCACTGTATGGGGGTAGTGTCCGTCACTGTATGGCTGTAGTGTCCGTCACTGTATGGCTGTAGTGTCCGTCACTGTATGGGGGTAGTGTCCGTCACTGTATGGCTGTAGTGTCCGTCACTGTATGGGGGTAGTGTCCGTCACTGTATGGCTGTAGTGTCCGTCACTGTATGGCTGTAGTGTCCGTCACTGTATGGGGGTAGTGTCCGTCACTGTATGGCTGTAGTGTCCGTCACTGTATGGCTGTAGTGTCCATCACTGTATGGCTGTAGTGTCCGTCACTGTATGGGGGAAGTGTCCGTCACTGTATGGGGGAAGTGTTCCTCACTGTATGGCTGTAGTGTCTGTCACTGTATGGCTGTAGTGTCCGTCACTGTATGGCTGTAGTGTCCGTCACTGTATGGCTGTAGTGTCCGTCACTGTATGGCTGTAGTGTCCGTCACTGTATGGCTGTAGTGTCCGTCACTGTATGGCTGTAGTGTTCCTCACTGTATGGCTGTAGTGTCCCTCACTGGATGGGGGTAGTGTCCGTCACTGTATGGGGGAAGTGTTCCTCACTGTATGGCTGTAGTGTCCGTCACTGTATGGGGGAAGTGTTCCTCACTGTATGGCTGTAGTGTCTGTCACTGTATGGCTGTAGTGTCCGTCACTGTATGGCTGTAGTGTCCGTCACTGTATGGGGGTAGTGTCCGTCACTGTATGGCTGTAGTGTCCGTCACTGTATGGGGGTAGTGTCCGTCACTGTATGGCTGTAGTGTCCGTCACTGTATGGCTGTAGTGTCCGTCACTGTATGGGGGTAGTGTCCGTCACTGTATGGCTGTAGTGTCCGTCACTGTATGGCTGTAGTGTCCATCACTGTATGGCTGTAGTGTCCGTCACTGTATGGCTGTAGTGTCCGTCACTGTATGGCTGTAGTGTCCGTCACTGTATGGCTGTAGTGTCCGTCACTGTATGGCTGTAGTGTCCCTCACTGGATGGGGGTAGTGTCCGTCACTGTATGGGGGAAGTGTTCCTCACTGTATGGCTGTAGTGTCCGTCACTGTATGGGGGAAGTGTTCCTCACTGTATGGCTGTAGTGTCTGTCACTGTATGGCTGTAGTGTCCGTCACTGTATGGCTGTAGTGTCCGTCACTGTATGGCTGTAGTGTCCGTCACTGTATGGCTGTAGTGTCCGTCACTGTATGGCTGTAGTGTCCGTCACTGTATGGCTGTAGTGTCCCTCACTGGATGGGGGTAGTGTCCGTCACTGTATGGGGGAAGTGTTCCTCACTGTATGGCTGTAGTGTCCGTCACTGTATGGGGGAAGTGTTCCTCACTGTATGGCTGTAGTGTCTGTCACTGTATGGCTGTAGTGTCCGTCACTGTATGGCTGTAGTGTCCGTCACTGTATGGGGGAAGTGTTCCTCACTGTATGGCTGTAGTGTCTGTCACTGTATGGCTGTAGTGTCCGTCACTGTATGGCTGTAGTGTCCGTCACTGTATGGGGGTAGTGTCCGTCACTGTATGGCTGTAGTGTCCGTCACTGTATGGCTGTAGTGTCCGTCACTGTATGGCTGTAGTGTCCGTCACTGTATGGCTGTAGTGTCCGTCACTGTATGGCTGTAGTGTCCGTCACTGTATGGCTGTAGTGTCCCTCACTGGATGGGGGTAGTGTTCCTCACTGTATGGCTGTAGTGTCCCTCACTGGATGGGGGTAGTATTCCTCACTGTATTTTTTCCTGCTTTGTGATATAATTGGTGATGTTGGTCTTTCTTTAGTGGTCTGTATATTATCAGTATGGTGGTATTTATCTTGTTGTACTGGTAATGTTCATCATGTGGCAGTATTATATGTCCCTTATAGAGCGGTATTGTCGGTAATTTTAGGCTAAATAGCCATGTTGGCACTCTAGGATTATTACAAGAACTTTGGTTTGCAGTTTGGGCACTTGGTCTCTAAAAGGTTCGCCACCACTGATATAGAGGATGTGTCAGCTCTCCTGTGTGGTGTAGTATATAGAGGATGTGTCAGCTCTCCTTCTGTGTGGTGTAGTATATAGAGGATGTGTCAGCGCTCCTCCTGTGTGGTGTAGTATATAGAGGATGTGTCAGCTCTCCTCCTGTGTGGTGTAGTATATAGAGGATGTGTCAGATCTCCTCCTGTGTGGTGCAGCATATAGAGGATGTGTGGGCTCTACTCCTGTGTGGTGTAGTATATAGAGGATGTGTGGGCTCTCCTCCTGTGTGGTGTAGTATATAGAGGATGTGTGGGCTCTACTCCTGTGTGGTGTAGTATATAGAGGATGTGTGGGCTCTCCTCCTGTGTGGTGCAGTATATAGAGAATGTGTCGGCTCTCCTCCTATGTGGTGTAGTATATAGAGGATGTGTCAGCTCTCCTCCTGTGTGGTGTAGTATATAGAGGATGTGTATGCTCTCCTCCTGTGTGGTGTAGTATATAGAGGATGTGTATGCTCTCCTCCTGTGTGGTGTAGTATATAGAGGATGTGTATGCTCTCCTCCGGTGTGGTGCAGCATATAGAGGATGTGTCAGCTCTCCTCCTGTGTGGTGTAGTATATAGAGGATGTGTGGGCTCTCCTCCTGTGTGGTGTAGTATATAGAGGATGTGTATGCTCTCCTCCGGTGTGGTGCAGCATAAAGAGGATGTGTGGGCTCTCCTCCTGTGTGGTGTAGTATATAGAGGATGTGTATGCTCTCCTCCTGTGTGGTGTAGTATATAGAGGATGTGTCAGCTCTCCTGTGTGGTGTAGTATATAGAGGATGTGTCAGCTCTCCTCCTGTGTGGTGCAGCATATAGAGGATGTGTGGGCTCTACTCCTGTGTGGTGTAGTATATAGAGGATGTGTGGGCTCTCCTCCTGTGTGGTGCAGTATATAGAGGATGTGTTGGCTCTCCTCTGTGGTGTAGTATATAGAGGATGTGTCAGCTCTCCTCCTGTGTGGTGCAGCATATAGAGGATGTGTGAGCTCTCCTCCTGTGTGGTGCAGTATATAGAGAATGTGTCGGCTCTCCTCCTATGTGGTGTAGTATATAGAGGATGTGTGAGCTCTCCTCCTGTGTCGTGTAGTATATAGAGGATGTGTATGCTCTCCTCCTGTGTGGTGTAGTATATAGAGGATGTGTATGCTCTCCTCCTGTGTGGTGTAGTATATAGAGGATGTGTATGCTCTCCTCCGGTGTGGTGCAGTATATAGAGGATGTGTCAGCTCTCCTCCTGTGTGGTGCAGTATATAGAGGATGTGTCGGCTCTCCTCCTGTATGGTGTAGTATATAGAGGAGGTGTCCGCTGTCCTCCTGTGTGGTGTAGTATATAGAGGATGTGTCCGCTCTCCTCCTGTGTGGTGTAGTATATAGAGGAGGTGTCGGCTCTCCTCCTGTGTGGAGTAGTATATAGAGGATGTGTCTGCTCTCCTCCTGTGTGGTGTAGTATATAGAGGATGTGTCTGCTCTCCTGTGTGGTGCAGTATATAGAGGATGTGTTGGCTCTAGTGTGTTGTGTGGTATATAGAGGATGTCAGCTCTCCTGTGTGGCGTGCTATATAGAGGAGGTGTCGGCTCTCCTCCTGTGTGGAGTAGTATATAGAGGATGTGTATGCTCTCCTCCGGTGTGGTGCAGCATAAAGAGGATGTGTGGGCTCTCCTCCTGTGTGGTGTAGTATATAGAGGATGTGTATGCTCTCCTCCTGTGTGGTGTAGTATATAGAGGATGTGTCTGCTCTCCTGTGTGGTGCAGTATATAGAGGATGTGTCTGCTCTCCTCCTGTGTGGTGTAGTATATAGAGGATGTGTCTGCTCTCCTCTTGTGTGGTGTAGTATATAGACGATGTGTCTGCTCTCCTGTGTGGTGCAGTATATAGAGGATGTGTTGGCTCTAGTGTGTTGTGTGGTATATAGAGGATGTCAGCTCTCCTGTGTGGCGTGCTATATAGAACATGTGTCAGTCAATAATTTGCCACCTTTGAAGCACATATCCACACTGTGTCTCTAAAATACCACAGTTACCTCCAGTATTATGTCCCCTGGACAACAATTTTATCCTTTATTTTGCTCCTTAGTAATATTTAGCCCCTCAAACGATATTTAAATAATACAGTGACACCTCAATATATTATTGTATATATTATAGCAGTTTCCAGCTTATTAGTTCACATTTAACACAAGCACTGTGTACATCAAGACCGTTGTCATCCACTGTCCGTAGAATGCAGTTGAGGATGCGGTGTTTTTCTGTTTTTGCTTGATATTCCAAGTGTGAACAATGGATTATGTTTGCTGGCTGTATTGCACCACACCCATCTCTTTTGCAGCTCTGCTCTGGTTCACCAATATTTATGGACTCACTGTGATTGACAGAGCTCTGATCTAATCATCTGCAGCTCACATTTAGTTCACTGCTAGTTAAAGTTTACCTTGACCCACTCCGCACCTTGATATAGAGACTGTGTTTACTCATATTCTGGTATTTCGATCTTGTTTCCCGTTCTTGGGCTTTTGCAGTTATGTTCTTCTTTGCTATCTCTGTTGTGACCTGGCTTGTTGACTATCCAATCTGTTTTTTGTTTGTTTGTCTTATAACGTGTTTGCACTTTGGTGCTGGGCGGGACCCCCCTCATATAGGGAGCATGAGGAAAGCTTTTTGGGGGACTGGAGTTTATGGTCCAGTGTCTTGTTTGTCCTCCCTGAATCCAGTTCCTTCATTATATTTTAACCAGTCCAAAAAAACTAATCCTCACCAGGTCTTCCTGATCAATATGAGTCCCATTCTCGATCTTGTGAAGCACATGGAGGGCCTAGAAGGCACAGGAGCTGACTTAGCAAACCAGGTCCATGCACATGTCACAACTTCAAGGTGAAGCTGCTGCAGCACCTCCTGCAACCCGGCAACCACCTTTCCCTGGTGTACACAAGGTATAAACGTTGCTCAGGAGAGAACTTCAGTGTCTAAATAGTAATTGGGAGAGCCACTCAGGCAATCAGGAATCTTCCGAGTCCGTTTCCAAAATATTGTTGCTAGTATCTTTGTCTGTGAAAGATAACTATTTCTGAACATGAAGACACCTATATCCATGCAAGTTGGTTCTATCCACACTGAACGTGTAGTGGTTTTTTTGTCCTAACAATTCTGTACTCTGAGGTTATTTTGGGCTTTCCTTGGTCAACTGTTCATAATCCTATTTTTGACTGGAGTACTAGAGGGAATTAGTTAGCTGGGATCCTACATGTACTTCCCATTCTACTGAGCGTCAGATGGAGGACGAAAACCTCTGTACCACCGCATATGTCTTACCACTGTCGGATTGATCTGCTCCCTGGGTCTAAATATCCCAAGTAAAGGATATTCAATCTCCTTTAACCTGCGGCTATGCTTAGATATATTCGGGAGAGTCTCCATAAGGGACACACCTGTCCTTCAAAATACCCCATGGGGGCTGTTATTTTTCTTGTTGAAAGATGGTGGACCTAGAGCTTGTATTGACATTAAAAAATCAAAGCATTTGAGGAATCTTATCCCCTGTTGTTGTAGTTACCATTATTGATCATGATCTTGTCATGTCTATTCCTAATTCTCCGAATCCAGCACCTAGAAATATTCCTGTGGGTAAATTGTATGAGTTCTGGAAGAGATTCATTGTTCTGTGTTAACTGGGCAACCTGGTACTGCTGGCACCAACTATCTGGTGGATGGGTCATACTGGTGGCTACATGATGGTCAGGGGTTTGTAGCAGTGTGTGAAGTATATGCCAGGACTAAGGTGTCTTGATGGTTACCAGAGGGACTCCTCCAACCTCTCCTTCTGTCGTAAAAACTTTGGACCCATTTTTCTATGGATTTTATTACTTTGGTGTGGTTTGTGATTCTCTAAAAAAGTGTCATTGAGTACCCAGATAACCACCTAGTGATAAACTATTACCTTGTTTATCATCGCATTCCAGGAAACATTGAGAATTTATTATTGCTCCTGTGCAAAAAAATTATATATTTGTGCCAAAAAACTGTCTAAAACACCTTCCAACACATTTATCACTGCTTTTAGGCCATTTTTTGGCACTTTTCTGACTTGTTGACAAAGGGGCAGTGGACTCCAGAAAAGGTCATGTGGTCTCCGGAAAAGGGGGGGCATGGCTGAGCGGAATATAGTCCCTATGTCAAAAAATTAAGGAGAGGCGCCACATTGTAGTGCACGGTTTAGACCACCTAAAGTAGGTCTACTAGGAGAACTTGGCGGTCTTATACTGCGACAGATTCCTCATCACAATGATGCACTAGACCAGTGGTGGCGAACCTATGGCACGGGTGCCAGAGGTGGCACTCGGAGCCATTTCTGTGGGCACTCAGGCATCACCCCAGGACAGAGTTCACCAAATAGGACCAAATCCACCAAGTCCCAGGCAACTTAAGAGATGCTGCTCTCAGCACTATTTTGGCTGTTAGGAACTGCGGGAAAAGGTGAGAAGGTGTTAACAGAACTGCAATGTCTTTGAAGGTCATCCTGCTGGACCAACCATTTTTCCTACAGAGAGAGACCCTGGATAGAAGCCACAAGAGTCTCAATTTGCTCTCCTTCTTTCAACTGTATTTGTTGCCTCAGGGGGGGCGATACAGTTGAAAGATGTGGAAGAACAGGTATCAATAAGTTACTGCTTAAAATGCCATGTTGGCACTTCACGGGAAAATAAGTGGATTTTGGTTGTAGTTAGGGCACTCTGTCTCCAAAAGGTTCGCCATCACTGCACTAGACTATTGTGGTCGAACTCTGCACTGTTGGACCAGACAACACCTGAATGAATTTCCCCGGGGTGTACAGTTCGTCTCTAAATTCTGGAGGGAATCTCTCTGTGTTTCTCTTCTGCATTCCATCCTGAAACCGATGGTCAAACAGAGAGTCTCAATCAAACGTTGAAGCAATTTTGAAGATCTTTTGTTTCCAATACTCTTTTCTGCCACTCACGGAATTTACCCTAAACAACAGAATTAACAATTCTACTAAAATATTACCATTCCTCTGTAATTATGGGTCCCAGATTCTCATCTTGTAGGGACATTGGGGCACATTTACTCACCCGGTCCAGTCGCGATCCTGCGGTGCGTTGTCCGACACTGATTCTGCCGTTATTCACTAAGGTCGTGCGCCCGATATCCACCAGGTGTCGCTGCTGCTCCGAGGTCCGCCGGAGTTCACCTTCTTCGTCCCGGTGCATGTAAGTGCTGATCTTGCGACACAAATTCTTTTTTAAATTCCGCGGTTTTTCCGATTCCTTAGGGTTGTCTGACGGCCACACCCCCGATTTCTGTCGTGTAAAAGCCGGCGCTGATGCAGCAAAATCCGATTGCGTGCGCCAAAATCCCGGGGCAATTCAGCGCAAATTGTAAATCGTTTGGAAACCCGACGAACGTGAGCGATTCGGACCCTTAGTAAATGAGCCCCATTGAGTCGATTAACCCTTCTGCCTAAACAACATTCCAACGACTGGGCTCAGGCTCTCTAGACCTTGGTAAAGCCCATGACGTCAAGCCAATAAAAATATGGTCTCCTGGTTTTGCACATGTTTTGGTGGAAAGAGCATGGTTATCTCCCGAGAATCTGCATCTCAAAGTTCTGTCTTTTTGTGTATTATTATTAAAATCATTAATCCTGTGTCTTTCAGACTGCAGTTGCCTAATACATTTAGTATTCACAATGTTCTTTCACAATTCTCTTCTGAAAAAATAAGCCCTTCTTGTATTACCAGTGACCATCCCACCAGCTCCTGTTGTGGTCAAGGATTAACTGGAATTTGATATAGAAAAGATTCTGAATTCTTGCATGGTCCAAAATTGTGTTAAATACCTGGTTCACCGAGATCGGAAGGATTATGGCAATTCTATAATCTAAGGAGCCGTGGAGCAGGGAGATCTTTGCCAGTGACACAAGTCCGCTGCTCGGAACCATAACCGTTCTGGCAAAGATCTCCATGCTCCACGGCTCCTTAGATTATAGAATTGCCATAATCCTTCCAAGCTTGGTTGGTGGGGTAGCATGGTGGCTCAGTAGTTAGCACTACATCCTTGCAGCGCTGGGGCCTTGGGTTCAAGTACCATCCAGGTCAACATCTGCAACATCTGGGGTACAGATTCTGCTGCACATAAATATCCTGCTCACAGTTTATCCACTCCTGGTTAAAGTGTATTTTGACCCACTCCACACCTTGATAGAGACTCTCTTTACCGATATTCTGATATGTTGAAATTGGCTTTTGTCTAATTTGTTTTTTGCGATTCTGATTTCTCTGATATCTCTGTTGTTACCTGTCTTGTTGACTATACTATTTATTTTTTTCATTTTGTCACATTTCCCAGTTTTTCTAAATCCAGACAAAAAGATCAATACAATCAATATTACAAAGAGAAAAAAACCTGAGTTGAATAACAGGCAAACAATAAAGACAAGTGACAAGTGAACTATTTTAACCTATTTCTAACCTATATACCTATTTCTACCCCTTGGTTATGGGACTTCTGGCCGACAATCCCTACACTGCACAGTGGCAAACAACAGATAACAGACAGACAATCGAAATTAGAGGTCAAATCTAAGATTGGGGGGAAGCACAGAATTGAATAGCAAGAGAATGGTCAAATAATATAGCAGAGGTCAGATACACAATACAACAAAAGCACTAGGAAGCAGAAATAAGATAAGGTTTCAGGAGACTATTTAAAAGTCTCGTAAGTGGCGTAACTTGAAGGTGATGGGACCGAGTACATAGTGCCAGGTCCCCAACTATCATGTATGATTTATAGTACAGGCGGCCCCCTACTTAAGAA
The DNA here is from genome assembly GCF_040894005.1 of Engystomops pustulosus. Taxonomy (NCBI): domain Eukaryota; kingdom Metazoa; phylum Chordata; class Amphibia; order Anura; family Leptodactylidae; genus Engystomops; species Engystomops pustulosus. Next base: position 165,141,744 of record NC_092417.1, read on the forward strand.
CACTCAACTTACATACGACCCCTAGTTACAAACGGACCACTGGATATTGGTAATTTATTGTACTTTAGTCCTAGGCTACAATAATCAGCTGTAAGAGTTATCAGATGTGTCTGCAATGAAGCTTTAGTGTTAATAGTGATTCTTATGACAACCCAACATTTTTAAAATCCAATTGTCAAGGAGACCAAAAAAGTTCTGGCTGGTGTTACAATGATAAAATATACAGTTCCGACTTACATACAAATTCAACTTAAGAACAAACCTACAGACCCTATCTTGTATGTAACCCGGGGACTGCCTGTACAAGTCTTTTCATATGGGAAAGTGACACCTTATGGGCCCCCTCAAGCCTCCTGGGCCCAGTTGCGACCGCACCCTCTGCACCCCCTCAAGTTACTCCCCTGATTGGCAGCACCGGTATGAAACAATACAATCAGTAAATCTCAGTAAGTGCATGTAACCTGGTTCATCAGAATTCTGCTTGGTTCAGCATGTAATTCTGCTTCATCAGATCCAAGACATAATCACAAGAGAAGAGAAAGGCAGCATTATTCTAGATTAAAGCAGAGGGTCTCCTTTATTTGTTACGACATCAAGAGCTACATCAAGGTGCTTAATAAAGACTTGATGTCTATAATTGGGTGAATAAAGGAGACTAGTAAAACCAGCAATGTGTAGTGGCACTGGGCACATATATGAAGGAGTTCTGTGACACCGCCCCCAGCAGCTGACTGTATCAGCTGTCTATCACTCAAGTATCAGGGGATGCACAACTGAGCTCTGGCACCCAGCTTTCCCAGACAAACGACTCTACAAGGCAGGTGTCAATCAAGGCTTCCAGCAAACAGTCCTGGGTGCGGCTAAAATTCAGAACATCGCAGCAACCCTTAGTGAGTTCCGGATAGATAGTAAATAGTCAAATTTGAAAGTTGTTTTCTACTACAACCACCACCAGAGGGCGCAACATGTATACATCACCCAAGAAATTACAAATTAAGTGGATTAACAGTGGTTTCTCTTATTTTGTTACTGGATCTGATCACTGATTCTTTTCTCATAGTTTGCCATAGAGCCTCCAAGGAAATATTACTGTCCTTCTAATGACTAAGGATTCATCCCCTTAGATGAAACGTAGGATTGTGGAGGTGACTATGGGCAACCAATGCATTTACATTGTACTGTTGTTGGTTATTTAGGTACCTGTAATTTTATATATAAATACATATATATATACAATTACATGTATACATGATTATGTGACATATGCACTTGCACTTTATTAGAAAGATGAATTGTACATTATTGCTGCGGCCCACCACTTCTGGTGTCAGGGTACACCTGAATGCTGCATCCTGGGTATTAATATATGATCCCTGAATTCATTGTAATGTAATGATTGTAATTTAACCCCTTCATGACCGTCGTACCGATTTTTTTCCCATAGTGGGCAGTAAAGGTACTTCTTCTGATGCAACGCCTTTTTGCGGGGCTGTGTTATCACTAACACCTGGGATCGGAAAAGCTCCAATTCTGGGTGTTTAACCCCTGGGATCCCATACACACGACCATATAAAAACGACTGTATATACGGCCGGAATACGGCCACATGCAATCCAATGGGCAATACGCCCATCCATGTACATGGCCGTATTGTCCACCGTGCTATACCGTAAGCAAGCCATATAAAAATAAAGAGCACCCTTAGGGTGCGTTCCCATGTTCAGTTTTCATGATGCAGTTTTTAAAGGGGTCCCTTTGCCACCCATCGGCACCTCGCAGCAAGGAGTGTAGGTTGCTGATGGTGTCGCAGGGCAGCTCAGGGTCCACTGAAGGACCCCAGGGTTGCCTTGGGTAGCTTACTTTTAGCCCAAGCCAGATACCTGTTAAGGATAATATAAAGCACAATATATAAGTAAATGTACAAAAATAATTAAGTTAAAAAAAGTTAAAAAAAAAAAAATTCTCACCCAAATATCACCCGCCCCTTTATAAAAACAGTATTACTTCAAGCGCATTTTGTACAATCACACCCAACCAACCGGGGCTAAAAAAAACTATAACCGTATGTATCTTGTACGTCAAAAAACTTTGAACAAAAAGCCATACACAAATTGACATTTCTTTTAATCATCACACAAGTGCTTTTTAAAAATATGCTGTACAAAAGGTGTTAATAATTGTTCACCAGTAGGATACCTGAAACCCAAATTGTGCCATCACAACCAACAAAAAAACGACCCCCCCCCCTACAACTATACAACTTGGTCACTAGAACTTGCACACTATTATTTCGGATTTGCTAATTTTGTGACAGAAAGTTGTTTTCTTCTTCTTCCTGATGTATGTCAGTGCATTGTCTAGCGACACAATTTGAATCAAAAATCCCCCGCTCAGTCCGACGGCCCACACCCCAAATTCTGTTGCAAATCCCGAAAACCATGGGAAGTCCGACGGAAATGTGATCCGCGGACCCTTCGTAAATAAGCCCCACAATTTTTGTTTTACTGCGCTTACTAAATCAATTGAACAAATAACAGTTTACAGAATTAATTTTTGTGACGCAATCAACTTATGCGGACACAAAATGTGCGCTGCCCTACAGAATTTTTTCTTTTGACTTGGAATTAACCCTGGCGCCACAATCTTACATCCCAGTGTAAATTTTAGCACAATTCCTGCATTACAATTGATAAATTACCCACAATGGGGCACGTTTACTTACCCGGTCCTGTCGCAATCCCTGATCCAGACTGTCCGACGAAGATGAAGTCCGGCGCGATTCACTAAGATCGTGCGTCCAATTTCCTGCATGTGTCGTTTCCCCGCTGAGGTCCGCCGGAGTTCAGCTTCTTCTTCCCGATGTATGTGAGTCCATGTCTTGCGACACAATTTGCGATGTTAATTCCAGAGCATTGTTCGAATCCGTTGGATCGTCCGACGGTCCGCCCCCCCGATTTGTGTCGTGTGAAAGCCGGCACCGATGCATCAAAATCCGATCCGATTTAACCCATGTTAAATGCAGCGCAACATGGAAATCGTCGGGAATCGCGGCGTAAATGCGATCCGCGGACCCTTAGCAAAGGCACACCCCGTTGGTTTCTTAGCTTCTCCGGCCGCACATGAGACGTTTCGGGGGGCAGGCGGGGTATGAATGCCTGGCCCACAGGAGACTATAAACACAAAAATTCTGCCAGTTCAGACCTGGAATTAAAGAGAACCCGTCATGCAAAATAACCCCCCTAAACTAAATATATTTTCATAAACTGCCATTAGAGAGCATTGCCTCTATCCCTTCATTGTCCTTCTACATGCCTGTAAACCTAAGCAATGAGGTCCTAAAGCTGTATGCAAATGACCTGTGAAATGTCCAATGAAGCATTAGCATATTCAAGCTGTCCACTCTATTCATGAGTGGGAGGTACAGCCACACCCCCAGTGCATGACTGACAGCCTGTATAATGATGTGAGGCTGTATAATGATGTGCTTCCTGGTGCTGGTGGCCACGCCCCCTGCAGCCTGTGTGTGTATAAGAGAGATACAGCAGCTCCAGGCAGCCATGTTACAGCAGAACATGTCAGATTCATGTGTAGCTGATGTCTGTGTCTCTCACATGTGTATTAGGAGGATGCAGCATGTCAGCAGATGCAGCACACACACTAGCCATGCTTTACTATACACTACACACAGACATGAGCAGGGGGAGGAGAGGGGAGGGGTAACAGGGGTGACATCACTGCCTCTGACCATGTGACCAGCCTCATTTACATGATAAAGAATAGATGATTTTACAATGAATAATGTATGAAATAACTAGATAAAGGCTGGGATGGGATCCTTGTGAGCTGCTCCAACAGGTAGTGGTGACAGGACAAGTGACACAGACCTGATGACAGGTGTCCTTTAAGTCCAAACAGGCGGAGTTTACATCTGTATCTACTAAACGGCCGGAGCCTCTCAGTAGATATGGTCCCCGGAGCACCTGTGGGGGGAATTTTAAGACTGGCATCTTATTGAATTGTTGTATTTTTTATGAATTCTTTGTGACTGATCTTTTTTTTAATTTAATTTTGTGTGGCCATATGAGTTCCTTATGACTAAATCAATGTTTGGTGAACATAGCGTGACAAAAAAAACACTTTTGTTTGACAGAATGGGGGTCATTTACTAAGGGCCCGATTCGCGTTTTCCCGATGTGTTACCCGAATATTTCCAATTTACGCCGATTTCCCCTGTATTGCCCCGGGATTTTGGCGCACGCGATCGGATTTGGGTGCATCAGCGCCGGCATGCACGCGACGGAAATCGGGGGCGTGGCCGAGCAAAAACCCGACGGATTCGGAAAAACCGCCGCATTTAAAAAAAGAAATGTGTCGCTTGGGACGCGCTTACCTTCACTTGGTCCGGCCCGGTGAACTCCAGCGCGTTCAGATGCTTTTCAGCGCAGCAGCGCCACCTGGTGGACGGCGGAGGAACTACCTTGATGAATCCCGGCCGGACCCGAATCCAGCGCAGAGAACGCGCCGCTGGATCGCGAACGGACCGGGTAAGTAAATCTGCCCCAATGTCATTCTGTGAAACAAAATGATGTGGTAGAAAGCTTTTAGTGACAAAAGTGTGAAAGGTAGAAACATAAATTGGTAGAACTAGCTATAAGTAGAGTGAACCAGAGCCCATTACACAAAGATCAAAGGTGGACAGAGTTTTCAGGTCAGTCCAAGGAGAGAAAGTGGAGCCTCCTCCAGTGTGGACTAGAGGTAACACAGCTCCTCCAAGTCTGGACATCTCCCCAACATAAACTGTGGGGGGAATTCATTATTATTGCTCCTGCACAAAAAAATTACAGATTTGCACAGAATAAAAAGAGTCCAAAACGCAATCCAACATGTTTATCAAGGCTTCTACCCCATTTTCTGGCCCTTTTCCGACTCGTCTAACAAAGGGTGTGGGCTTGGTTTACGGAAAAGGGTCATGGAAATTAGTTAGTGCACCAAAAAATTTAGGAGAGGCCGCCGCATTGTGGCGCACAGTTTAACCCAGCTAAAAGCAGGTCGAAAAGAAGAACATGACAGTCTTATACTGCAACAGATTCATCATCACAATAATGAATCTCGTGCAGCACTAGACCAGTGTTGTCGAGATTTGCAATGTCAGAGACTGCGACATATTAATGAGTTTCCTCCTGTAAGTTTCCCTTCTTGCTCCGGGATGATTAGTTATACATCCAACTTAGGTGGACTCTCATCCATTACCCCTGTGGCAAAACACTACAAAATTTGGTGGGGAGGTTCACTCTTTCCTCTACTGATTACTCCTCCCACACCCAGTTATTGGCAGTGAGAGTCCTGATTACTCTACCCACAGACAGTGATTGACAGTGAGAGTCCTGATTATTCCTCCCACACACAGTGATTGACAGTGAGAGTCCTGATTACTCCGCCCACACACAGTGATTGACAGTGAGAGTCCTGATTATTCCTCCCACACACAGTGATTGACAGTGAGAGTCCTGATTACTCCGCCCACACACAGTGATTGACAGTGAGAGTCCTGATTACTCCGCCCACACACAGTGATTGACAGTGAGAGTCCTGATTACTCCGCCCACACACATAGATTGACAGTAAGAGTCCTGATTACTCTGCCCACATACTGTGATTGACAGTGAGATTCCTGATTACTCCGCCCACACACAGTGATTGACAGTGAGAGTCCTGATTACTCCGCCCACACACAGTGATTGACAGTGAGAGTCCTGATTCCTCCGCCCTCCAACACACAGTGATTAACAGGAACTGACCTTGGATTTAAAGTCCATGGTGGCTTCAGCTGAAGATCATGTCTTTATTATCATCTCTGAATGACCTTTTTTGAGTTGTATATGGCATATACTTTGGATGTCCATCAGGTTGACGAGTAACTTGTACTTATAATTCTGTTATGTTCTTGCTCTCTTTCAGACACATCCGGAAGAGCTGGTTCCCTATGAACCGGAGATATACCGACCGCCCCCTGAATACTACCAGTATCTCAGTGACAGTGAAAGCCATGGTAATTACTACATATCTTTCAATGACGTGTAGGGCATATAGAGGTGCTACTACTTGCCTAGTCTTAGAAGAGATTTTTTAATTTGAGCTTGAATCTTTTTTTAATACAGATTATTAAAGGGGACATGTAATGTAATGTTAACCCATGCCTCAGCTTCCCTCCTAGAACATTACTGGGAATATACCCCACACTTACATGGAGATCTGGATGGGTTCCCAGACCCCCAGCTCACAGAACTGCAAAGCGTACAACCCCCGCAACTGCAGCACCTGTACAGAACCATGGAGCTAGAACAGATGCATGGCCTGGATCCTGCAATGACCGCTCCACATCCGCACTTACCACTGACCCACCAGGTATGGAAATTTAAGAATTCTACTAAATTCCTTGTCATTATAAAACAGCGCCCTAATGTCCATGTGTTGTGTCTGCCCGAGTCGGAGACTGATCCTTTTACTAACACTGTACAACCCCTTTAAGGGTTACAAAAACATGGCCACTTGAGGATTGTTGGGGGGTCTGAACCCTGGGCCCTATATAGATCTTCTGATTTTAGCACGTTGTCAGGAGCATTATCAGGAGCCCAGGACACCGGAGGTTGTGGCCCAGTTGCATATGATCTCCCGATGAAGATGAATGGGGGATGGTCTGTAATTGCATGACCAATGTGATACGTGCTGTGTGGGGAAGGTTGTCAAACCCCCATCAATCTTCAATCAATGACCTATTCTAAGAAAAATTGTCAATCATTGACAACCCCTTTAATGATGTGTTTATGGCTAACGATACAGCACCCCACATGTCCACAGCCTGTTTATGGTATTGTATCCATAGCTCATACTAGACCCATCCAGTAGACCGGGGTGGCACTGGCCATGTTTTTCATGCGTAAATTCATACTCTTTTCAAGGTTTCGTATGTCCCCCGTGTCTGTGTGCCTTACCCATCTCCTGCTCAAGCCAGTTCCGAGGAGGATGACCATGAAAGACGCAGCCCCCCTTTGGAAGTGTCGGATGGAGAGATGGATCCACGAGACAATAGTTATGGGATGCTTCTTGCGGAATCAGGTCCGACACTCTATCCTCTTCAACGTGCATCAAAGAAAAAATTTCCGAATATCCAAATCGAGCTCCGGTTACAACTTTGCATCTTCTATTTTACAGGAAATAAGAAGAAGATCCGACTGTATCAGTTCCTTCTAGAGCTTCTGCATAGCGGAGACATGAAGGATAGCATTTGGTGGGTAGATAAAGACAAAGGAACCTTCCAGTTCTCCTCCAAACACAAAGAAGCTCTTGCTCACCGTTGGGGCATTCAGAAAGGCAACCGAAAGAAAATGACCTATCAGAAGATGGCCAGGGCGCTGCGCAACTACGGCAAGACTGGAGAAGTCAGGAAGATCAAGAAGAAGTTGACGTATCAGTTCAGTGGAGAGGTTCTGCACAAAATGTACAATGCGAGGAAGCACTACCATCACTGAGATCCTCATGCCTTTTTCCATCCACAACATTGGATATCCAACTACCCAGTCATTTGGTACGAAAGACTTTGAGACGCCTCATTGTAAATATTAATATTATAGTAATTATTTTTTTATTAGGCTGGAGAGTGGTCCAGTGACATGTAGCATGTTACTATGCTACAGAAGGAAGAGCAGAAGAACGGGAAGAGAACACAACTTTCAGACCGAGTCCAGATTTCAGCATTGTTATAAAAATATCACCGTGTACAATCTAAAAATATGGGAACATCTTTTTATCAGTGTTAATAAAATATTTCACATTGCTTGTAAGAGTTGTGGATTGGACCTTGGGAGGGAAGACGTCACATTCGACGCAGCCATTAACACATGAATAGTGTACGTTTTTTACGTGTCTTTGGAGACCCTGTTGGCAAGTCCTTCACCTGAAGGCAATAATATTTTTAAGTTAAAGGAAAACAACCACAAAAACATTTTAAAAACCTACAAATACTCACCTCTGCTCCTCTTCGCCTTGATCCCGGTCTGGCACCAGTCTTGAGACACCAGGATCACCCAGAAAACAAACTTAGAATTAGCAGCACAGAGCATGGGGACAAGAATTATGCCCTCCCCCGCACCTCCCTCTTCCAGCATAGGAAAGCGAGGTGACGTCACGCAGGGGGCGTGCATAATTAGCAGCCCGGAGTACTGGACATCTTGCCCCTGCACTCCGTGCTGCTAATTATATCTTTCTTTTCTAGGTCCAGACTAGCAACGGACAGCACCTGGATCAAGGTGAAGAGGAGTAGAGGTAAGTATTAATATTATTTTTATGTTTTTGAGGTGGTTGGTTTCCTTTAAGTAGGTAGTGTTATCTCCTTCTAGATATGTTATTTGAGGTCTTCTAAAATATGTATCACTTTAGGAAAACTTGTTTTGGAGACATCTTTCTCTTTAACCATAGGGTCAAGCTTTTAACTGGTCAGCGGTTGGTAGACTTGCATTTTTCTACATTGGTTCTTTGTGGTCCTCTAAAATATCTCTCAATTCAAAACCACATCTTTCCTTTGAGGATAATATGGTCGCTGAGATCTACTCTTATTTCGACAATGGTTGAAGGACATTTAAAAGTTGAGTTATCTTCTACTAGAGAACTTTAAAACATTTCTCAGCTTGTCAACACCTGTCCTGGGGTTACTTCTCCATCAAGTTATTGAGACTGTGGCCTACAGCTCTTATTTGGCCGGTAGTTGTAGGACGTTTAGCAGGTGAAGTAACGTCCTATTAGACCTTTTCTTTGAGGTTTTCTAACTTACATCTCAATTTATTACCTCAATTGTCTCACTGAGCTCTTTGAGACCACAGTCTTCAGCTTTAATTTTGATGATAGTTTGAGGACTTTTAGCTCCTACTACTAGATCCATTCTTCGGTGTGTTCTAAAATACGCCACAGTTTTTGAGCACCTGTCTTGGAGACATATTCCATTGAAAGTCGGGAAAGACCCATGAAAGACCATAAGGTTGGGCTCTACTTTGGATGTTGGGTGGAGGACATTTACGTGGGAGAATTAGTTCCTACTAGATTAGTTCTTTGAGGTTATCTAAAATATGTCTCAATATGTCTCCTTTTCTATTGAGGCTGTTGTGACCATAGGTTCTAGTTAGTCTATGAACAATGAGAACATTTAGTAGGTAGATTTAGCTCCGACTAGATCTGTATTTTTGAGGTCTCCTAAAATATGTCTCATTTTATGACCATCTGTCTGTCTATTTGGACCTCATGATCCAGAGCTTATTTGCAAATTGGTTGTACATATAGTAGGCAGAGTAAGTTCCTTCTGCATCTCACCCGTGCCTTTTGTCCCCCGCCAGCGCTCCGCAAGTGCCACTTAAGGGTCCCGGCTCGTTTGCTTCGGCCTCAGGTGCTGCTGCTCAGTCCTCCTCGGCTGTGTGCACGCGTCCCCGACACCTATGGCGCGTGCGCGGCAGCTTCTGCAAATTTTAAGGGCCAGCGCGCTGGCCTTTCCCCCGTAATCTATTTAACCCTGCCTCTTCCTGTTACCCTTGCCGGATATTCGTGCCTTGCGCCCTAGAGAAAGCTGTATTTGATGCCTTGTGCTGTTATTGAGATTTCCCGTTGTGACCTTGGTTCCGTTTCTGACTTCGCTCCTTTGCCGCCTGCCCTGACCTGTTGCTACGACTCTGACTCCGATCCTGTGCTGCCTGTCCTGACCTTCTGCCTGTCCCCTACTACGAGATTGCCTGCTGTTTCTGTACCTCGACCTTGGCTGCCACTGCGGACAAGTCACGCCTGTGGAACGACCTGGTGGTACCACGCCGCAGCTTGTCTAACCTGCTTTGCGGCGAGTTCTGGTGAAAACTAGGTAACACTTAGACTCCGGTCCCAGGTAGTGGCTTGTGCCATCGTCCGCAGTGGTCCAGAGGATCCACAACCTCTAAGCCTGACAGGGGTCTTCTAAAAAAAACAATAGTCTGTTATTGTAAAAAAATAGCTTCTTGGGTTTTAAGGAAAGTGTTGCAAAATCTTTTTGCATAAAAATAATTCTTTCACCACTCAGAAAAAGCCAAAGGAAATTACCACAGACATGTGCTGCACTAACAGATGTTGATGTGTCTCAGTTTCATGGACAAAGGGGAGTAATTTATTATCCTGTGACTTTTCAAGGTCCATTTTGTTGACTGCATTGACTTAAAGATGCACCAAAGTTATGAACTGTTTGATCATTTTTAAAATCTGTCCTGAGATGTTACTACTCTTTCTACACCATCCTTTCACTGGAGTGATATTTACACCATTTTTGTAGAACAAATGTTGCAGGTGATAAATCAAGAGTAAGCTAGGTAAACATTCAAAAAGTTGCACATTTTTGTGCGTCCAAATTGTCCCTACTATTTGAGGGACATTTGTGAAAATTCTGGCTTTAAAAAGTTGCAAATTATGGTGATTACAACCCTTTTTGACTTCTCCAGCAAAACTTTGCACCCACTGCAATGGGTGGGAAAATGGGTGGGAAAATTACCATATATATTCGAGTTTAAACCAAGTTTTTCAGCACAAAAAATGTGCTGAAAAACCCAAACTCTGCTTATACTCTAGTCCAAAAAAAAAAAAGTCCATACTCACCTTTCCTAGGGCCCCCGGAGGACCTTTTCTTACATCCACCAGAGTTTTTTCTGTGTGACATTTCTGGCTATGTACTGCGGGCAGGCTGGCTGGCTATATACTGTGGGCTGGCGTTATACTGGGGGCAGGGGGCTGGCTATAAACTGGAGGCAGGCTTGCTATATACTGGGGGCTGGTTGGCAATATACTGGTGGTTGGCTATATACCGGGGCTGGCTGGCTATATACTAGAGGGCATGGGTCAGCTGGCTTTATACTCTGGGTCAGGGGCTGGCTATATACTAGAGGGCATGGGTCAGCTTGCTTTATACTCTGGGTCAGGGGGCTGGCTATATACTAGGGGGGAGGGGGCTGGCTTGCTATATACTAGGGAGATGGAGGCTGGATTAGTATACAATAGGGGGCTGGCTATATACTGGGGTGTAAGAGCCTGGCTGGATATATAATGGGGGCAAGAGGCTGGCTAGCTATATACTGGGGCTAGGGGGCAGGCTGTCTATATACTGGTGTGCGGAGAGCTGTCTGGCTATATACTGGAGGCAGGGGGCTAGCTATAAATTTGGGGGCGGCTGTGACTGATGCAATTTACACCCTAGGCCAGTGATGGCGAACCTTTTAGAGACAGCGTGCCCGAACTTCAACCAAAATCCACTTATATACTGTTAAGTGCCAACGTTGGCATTTTAAGCAGTAACTTACTGCTACCTGTTCTTCCACTTCTTTCAATTGTATCGGCCACCTGAGGCCACCAATATAGTTGAAAGAAGGAGGGCAAATTCAGACTTTTATTATAGCTTCTTTCCAAGTTTCCTGGGACAGCAGGAAGATTTGATGGATTTGGTCCTGTTTGGTGAACTCTGTCCTGGGGTAATGGCCTGAGTGCCCAAAGAAAGGGCTCTGAGTGCCACCTCTGGCACCCGTGCCATAGGTTCGCCACCACTGCCCTAGGCTTATACACGAGTCAATAGGTTTCCCAGTTTTTTGTGGTAAAATTAGGCGCCTCGGGTATTCGAGTCGGCTTATACTCGAGTACATACGGTAACCCGTTTAGCAAGAAATGTTTTTGTTTTTTCTTGAAGTTATAATTAAGGACAATCAGTAACAAACCTGAACAAAATCATGTTGTGGGCACATGTCTACAGTATTACAGCCTGTACCTCATGTAATGAATGGTGATACAATATTGCCACTGTGCCTTATCCATGGGGTTATCTTAAAGGGATAAGGACATTTAGGGAATTTTTCATATCAATCGTAATATAACATTGTTACCAACCAAGAGAATAGATTGGACTGTGAAGATGCTACCAAAGGCCACCAAACCCACCAACTTCTCATAAAAGGAAGCCAATGACGCCCCTTATCTTTATGTAGTTCTTTAGAACATCCTTAGAACTTCAACTCTACAGATTTTCGCTTCTTTCCGGGTCCGGTGTTGGGGGTTTGGCTTTTCCCTACACAATGTTTTGCAAACATCAGGACTTGAGGTTATAATATTTGCACCGGGTCCGGATATTTCACAATCCTTCTTGAGACATCTGAAAATTTTGAACACATTAAGCAATATCCCCACCGCCCCCATGTCCTTATACTCATGTCATGGCAACGGTGAGTGCGGGTCAAGCTATGAGTCACTGATCCATTCTGGAGCGGCACACAAAAATCTACAAAAATCTACAAAAATTACAATTTTCTGCCCACTTTTTATGCACGACCCAGGAAATCTTAATGGCAACATTTTCTAAACATTCAAAAAAAATTATATTATTGTGTTTAGAACAAAATATAAGTTAATGTAATAAATAATTACAGTATGTATTCTAGTATTTCTGAATATTCTAGTTTTATTCCGTTATTTTGTTTAGTACAAAATATAACTTAATGGGGCACATTTACTTACCCGGCCGCTCGAGATTCCCCAAAGTGCGTTGTCTGACTTCAATGCACTGTGCCGCGATTCACTAAGATTGTGCACCCAATATCCTGCATGTGTCGCTTCCCCACTCAGGTCCGCCAGAGTTCACCTTCTTCTTCCTGGTGCATGTAAGTGCTTGGCTTGCGACACAATTTTGAAGTTAAATTCCGATGTGTGTCCAAATCCGTCGGAGTGCCCGATGGCCCGGCCCCCGATTTCTGTCACTTGAAAGCCAGCGCCGATGCGCCAAAATCTGATCGCATGCGCCAAAAAACCCTTTTAAATCCCTGTCCCGGCGGCAAAAAGAAAAAAAATAGTTGGGATGTCCGATGAAAGTGCGGTCCGCGGGGCCCCATTGTATGATAACATTAATACATTGGGCCACATTTACGTACTCGGTCCTGTCGCGATCCCCGAGGTGCGGTGTCCACAAGGATGAAGTCCGCCGCGATTCACTACGATCGTGCACTTGATATCCTGCATGTGTCGCTTCCTCACTCAAGTCCGCTGTAGTTCACCCTCTTCTTCCTGGTGCCATGTAAGTCCATTATCTCGCGACACAATTTGAATTCTAAATCCCGCGCTCAGTCCGAATCAGTCGGGTTGTGCCCCCCGATTTGTGTCGCATGAAAGTCAGTGCAATTGCAATAAAAACCCGATCGCGTGTGCCAAAAACCTTTGTTAAATGCAGTGCAAAACGGAAATAGTCAGGAAACTCGACAAAAATGTGGTCCGCGGACCCTTGGTAAATGAGCCCCATTATGTATAATACATATATATATATATATATATATATATAGTTAAGTTAAGTGTAGTTCAGAAATATAATAAATATATATTCAAATTTTATTATGTTATTTTGTTTAGTCCAAAATATAACTTATTATATACCCTTATATTATTATTATAATGCAACATTATGTATACTAATGTCCCCTTTACCAGATCTCAAAACCTATTTAAAGCTCCTTATTTGAGCGACAGGTGCTATACTGATATATTGGGGCACATTTACTAAGGGCTCCACGACCGCACTTTCGCCATGTTTCCCAAATTTTTCCGCTTTGTGCCACAAGATCAGCACTTACATGCACCGGGAAGAAGAAGGTGAACTCCGGCGGACCTGAGCGGGGAAGTGACACATGCAGGATATCGGGCACACAACCTTAGTGAATCCCAGCAGACCCGAATCCTCGTCGGACAACACGCCGCGGGATCGCGACTGGACCGGGTAAGTAAATCTGCCCCATTGTATTAAAAAATCAATCAGTGCAGAATTTTAGAAGTATATACTATACAGTGTATCCCTGACATTCAATTTAAAGGGTCAAAAATGTTTCCAAAACCTATATGACTACCTCGTACGGGCTTTTGATAGAAGCAGAAAAAGACCTTTGTTGCTGCAAACAGATAAATCAATGCAGAGATAATCGTCTTTTTATAAATATGCAAATCAAGTGCAAAGGGGGCGGAGCCAATTTTCCAGATTGAATATAGACAGAGGCTGGAAATGTAAACTACAGCTAAATGGGTAATGATCCCAAGATAGATTTTTCAACTCTCTTTAGGAACATTTAGACCCGCCCCTTTTGCACTTTCTCATTGATATACATATCCGTAAAAAGATGATTATCCCTGCATCAATTTTTCAGTTTTTAAACACTAAAATATATTTCTGATCCTGATAAAAGACCCTACACAATGTTGGTTTTGAAGGACTTTTGGACCCAACAGACTTGGGGTGATAGATGAGGGATATTTTGGGCTCTATAGGCCCTAATTGGCAGGTGCACTAATAAGTGGAGGTGGGGTGGATACTCTTACTCATAAGTGCTCTTTGCACCTCTTGTGTCAATTAACCCTCCTTCTGCCTGCACTTTGGTGACCCCTCCAGGCTTCATGCTGTGACAGTCTGTGGAAGGACATAAAAAGAAGACAGCTGTGACTACAAATAGAAACCCTCCGCCTACAGCCTCACACTCATCCTATGGGAGAAATGTTACTTCCCATAGAGGAATATCATAGAAACTAGAATTTATTGGGTTAAGGGCTGGCAGGGATCTGCCCTCTGGACCGCTCTTACCCTTACAGATGGAAATTACAACTCTGCAAATAGTTTGGGGGATCAGTCTGTGCTTATAACTAAGTCCAAGATACAGAAACAGAACCCAGCGAAAAGCCACATCAAAGCCGAGCATTAGTTTCTGTCCCAAAAGTGGATAAGTGGCTTTTTGGAATGTAAAAATCTAATATAAACTATGACAAACTCAAAATTTTACTTAAAAAAATCCAGAATATTTAATTTTGCTCTGTTATAACGTGAATATCCAGTATTCAAATCTCCTGCAGTGCCTCCGCAGGGGAAATGAAGTATTACACGGTAACTGATAATATCAATAAGCCGTTCATGCAGTGTCAGTCCTCCAGAGACGGATGCTCTTTGTTGCCATTCTTAATTTTGGCTGATAATGAATATAACCAGATATTTTCTATGTTTAAAGGCACATTTTAAAGGCACATTTAACTAGATAACCTACTTAAAGGGATTTTCTATTTTTAAAAAAAGTTTTTAAAGCTTTTAAATGAGTTCCAAATCCTGCACTAATAATGTAATAATACCAAAAGATTACCCCGATACTCAATTATCTACTGAATCAGACTTTAAACTGTATCTGCATCCTCAGGACGCCAATACAGTATAAGGCTATTGCATGGAGCAAGGGATCCCCACATATGATATTCATAGTAGAGCTCTGCATTTTAGGAGCCCCCAAAAATGAGTTAGAAGTTATAGATTATTATAGAGAATTCACAGATTATATAGTATTGCTAGATCCATAGTGTAACACTTGCCCCCTCTTATAGGGGTCGGCCACTTAACCTCACGGTCTGTGTAAGTGCAGGATATACCAATATACCAGGATTTACCAATATACATCTATTTCCTGATATGTAAAGTGAGGCCTCCTGTCTTTTACCTCATCAGCCAGAGATTCCTGACCATAAAATGGCCGCAGGGTCATGTGATCTCTATCTGTCCATGAACAATCGCCCTGCCAGAACCTTCTGATAGTATTTATCAATATCAGATTATGGTTCTGGAAGGCCGATTGTTAATGGACAGTTATAGATCACATGACCCTCCATCTGGGGCCATTTTATGGTCAGGAATCTCTGGCTGATGAGGTAAAAGACAGGAGGCTTCACTTTACATATCAAGAAAAACTGAGCAGAACTATTAATAGATGTATATTGCTAAATTACCTGATATCCTGCCCCCCTACACATACACAGACCATGAGGTTAAGTGGCCTACCCCTATAAGAGGGGGCAAGTGTTACACTATGGATCTAGCGATACTATATAATCTGTGAATTCTAGAATAATATATAACTTCTAACTCATTTTTGGGGGCTCCTAAAATGCAGAGCTCTACTATGAATATCCTATGAGGGATTCCCTTGCTCCATGCAATAGCCTTATACTGTATTGGTGTCAAAAAAGCGGAGCAGAACTTTTAATAGATGTAAATTGGTAAATTATCTAATATCCTGCCCCCAACACTTACACACACACTACAAAAAAAATCAAAGTTTAAGGACTTCCCCTTAAAGATCAGTTCAATAACATTGATGACGTTGATGTTGACTACAAAGATTGTATATGAATTAGAATTGGAACGTATCGCCGGATACGACGTGACCGCAGCTTTCTATATGAGGACGCGGGATAGTCTATCTCGGGAGCTATGGTCAGTTTATTTTACAGAATCCATGGCTGCAGCTCAGATCTAGTCACCATTCTGGTGTCATCACATGCTGCGGGGTTGGGAGGGTGAGGGGATGTGTGCGCTCTCCTCTTGGCAGGCTCAAAATATTCCAGGCCGCAGTTGGAGCTGTGAGCTGTGGAGCCTAAATATAGAGGCCATAATTCAATCCTTTAGGGAGCTGTGTGCAGCCACTGAAAGATGGCAGAGCGTACCAGGGATGCCAGTGTCAGGTGCTACCCCCAGCTCCTCTGATGCCAGATTAATCCTGATGCATAACTCATTAACCACAGGCTAAGCCCCGGGCACCGCCAGAGATTTCTGCATGGAGGCCGTCCAAGGCTTACTTCCGCTTCACAAAGAATGACCTCCATCTCTTGCGCCTGCGGATGATATGCCCCATGGGAATATGTTTGTTTATATAATTCATCCCGGTGTTAACCCTTTAACCACCATCAATACTGTATACATATTATGCTAAATTTTGGAAAAAAAATGGGGTGTCCCATTCGACCGTAAAGTGGTGGATGTCTACCAACAGCCTAGGAGCTCCGCCATGGTCCGTTCACTGGATTTCCAGGACTAAGGAGTCAAAAAAAGGACCCCGGTGCTGTATGTACACCTGTAACACACTTAAATGACATCTACCACCAGGATGAAGGATTGTAAACCAAGCACACTGACATACTGGTGTGTGTGCCTCCTCTGGCAGGATCTGCTCTTCTTGTAGCTTTGTATGCTTTCGTTTTTTTAAAAAATTATGCAGAGTGTTTGGGGCAACAAGCTCCATTGACATCTATAGAGTCTGGAGCCCCAGAGGCTCATTTGCATACTTAGTGAAAGCTTTATATTGTAAAAACAAGGTGCTAAGAAACTAAAAGAAAAGCAGAACCTGCCAGAGAGGGCACGCACCAGTATGTTATTGTGCTTGGTTTACAATTCTTTATCCACAGGATAGGGTCTAACCGTTGGGGGTATCAGTGATGAGACCCCCACAGATCACGAGAATTAGGGGTCTGATTTCTGGCACTCGGCAATCTCCTTCAGCTCTTTATAGATGAATGGAGCAGAATGGACGTCCGCAGCAGTCTACTCCATCTCGGGGAGCAACGAGGAGTCCGTCAGAAGGTACCTCGGACCCGAGCAGACCCCTCATTCTCATGGTCTGTGGGGGTCTCATCATCATAAAGTGTAACACTAGTAAGGTTGGGTTTTATATTTTGTGGGCAGATTGGATCTTCTGGGTTGCCCTACACTTACCCTCTTTAATCATCTCACAATATGTAAAAAGCATCACATAGACTATAGTGTAGTGTTTCATAATGTGGCTAAACTTCGTCATGAAATGAGACTCTTAGGGGAGATTTATCATCAAGTTTCTGAGGTAAAACTGTTCTAGTTGCCCAGGGAAACCAATCAGAGCTAAGCTTTAATTTTATAAACAGCTGTTAGAAAATGAAAGCCGAGCTCTGATTGGAAGATATTTATCATAAATCTCCCCTCACCTTGGACTATATTGGTGCATCCATATGAGAAGATCCTGAGGTGAAGGCACAATAAGATCATGACACATGATATGAGCTCAGATTATTGGCGTCACAGATACCATTCATGGCCTGGGCGTCTTATAATGAGGCAGCAGTGACAAGTTAATGAGCTGCAGGGCCCGGGACGTGCAGAGCAGCATATGGAAAAGCTACTTACTGATATGTCTAGTAGGACCCTGACTGACCATAATGTGGACGATGATGTCCCCCCAGCAATCATGAGGTCTGCAAGTATATACATTGTAGGTGTAACTGCTCCACCACTGCTTCCTTCACCTGTAATGGATAGATGGAGATCAATTTTTGTTCCAAAGAGCGGCCCGTCGCTATATTTACCGATAAGCCCATCCCTTTATTAACCTGGTGCACTTAGGGGCTCTCCTTCACATAGGAACCTCTCATATGAGGTCACAGTCCCTATAAATGACACGGGATTGTTGGGTTTGTCCTAGTACAGATTGGGGACCAGCTCAAATAGGGACTTCCAGGTGGCCAGTTGCGTTGTCAGGACATTTTATCATTTTTTCCACCCTGCCAGCAGTTGTTTGAAGTGGCAGAAGTCATAGGGCATCGCTTCTAGAGATGGGTCCAATTTGAGTTTCAGGGTTCTGGGTTCGTCCCCCCCTCGGCCAATCGTAACCATAGGTAGTTGATTGGGGGCGTTAATTTGCCTGCGTTTGCATTGGCGGAATCTGAATGGAAACATCAGGTCTGCTCACCTTATTTGGGCGTGGCTGAGATCACTGATAGGCCGAAGCCTGCCCCACGGTCACTATGGAAGAACAGGAGTAGGATAGGTACATCTTTTTTGGTCACCCCTTCTCTGGCTCCCAGGTAGGTTGCCAGAATTCGTGGAAACCCCATTCACGTTATGCCTCTGCACCATCTGTGATTTCTGGGGATCTCATCTGTCCCCCAACATTTAGCCAAAATGTCATTACCACACAATGCCTGTTGCTAAAGGGGATGCAGGAGTACAAGGGATGTACAAGACTGTACATATTCTAGATTAATCCCTTTGTTGTCACTTATACAAAATTATAAAAACAAACATGGCCGCTTTCCTTCTAAAAACAGCCGCACCATGTGTAGCATTTAATTTAAAGGAACGCTCCAGTTATAGCTGACACATTGGGGGTCATTTACTAAGGGCCCGATTCGCGTTTTCCCGACGTGTTACCCGAATATTTCCGATTTGCGCCGATTTCCCCTTAATTGCCCTGGGATTTTGGCGCACGCGATCGGATTGTGGCGCATCAGCGCTGGCATGCACGCGACGGAAATGGGGGGGGGCGTGGCCAAACGAAAACCTGATGGTTTCGGAAAAAACGCCGCATTTAAAACAAAAAATCTGTCGCGGAGCTTGCACTTACCTTCACTCAGCCCGAGCCGGTGAACTCCATCGCGTTCCGACGCTTTTCAGCGCAGCAGCACCACCTGGTGGACGGCGGAGGAACTGCCTTAATTAATCCCGTCCGGACCTGAATCCAGTGCAGAGAACGCGCCGCTGGATCGAGAATGGACCGGGTAAGTAATTCTGCCCCATTGAATTATAGCACGTGCAGGGTCTGAAGGGAGCAGCAGGACTCTAGGCAGGGTCGGCTCCAGGTTTCAGTAGGCCCCTGGGTGACAGAGCCTCCGTGGGCTCCTTTGCAGTCTCATGTGGCGGCATTAAAAATTCTGAAACTAAAAGAGTCTCCTGTTCCCTAAAATATTCCTTAGTTTATTGCTCCAAACAGCCCCCGCATGGGTATTCTATATAAAGCTCCCTCACCCCCTATGGATTCCTTATGTAGGCCCCCCCAGCAGCTCCGGGCCCCGGCACTTGCCCAGATATGACCAGTGCTGGCGCCGGACCTCACTCTAGATTTTAGGAATACAATGAAAATGAGTCCTGCTCCTCCCTCCAGGCATTACACCATGTATTAGTCAATGAATCAGCATTGACTGGAGTGTTCCTTTAATAGTCTTGAAATGCAATACCAGACACAGCCCCTTAAAAATGGTGGCGCTGTTTTCAGAGGCTTTTCTGTCTATGTATTTTCTTTCCTATGCAAAGCTATTGTTCAGAGACAGATCTTCCTTCCATCTCTATTAACTTTTTGCAGGAATAATTCTTCTCAATGTTGAAGAAGACAGCAGAAGACACTATAACGTAACTGGAGGCCACCATTATTACCCAGTATGGTCTTAAATGGCTCCTCTCTCCCTCAACTTTATGGCCCCTGCATCTAAAGTTTCCTGACTGTTGTCAAAACTTTTCTATTTTTAGTTTTTAAGACATTTTGGAGTCTCTCATATTGCACTTTTACTTACCTTCTCCTGGATTTACAATCCTCAGCTTCAGTTCGGAGACCACCTGTTTTTAATTTGACCCCCCAAGCAGAATGTGCACAAATAGTAGATGTGACGTCCTATAGATAACCTATTGATACTGATAAAATAGATAAACTAGATGACATTATAGTTTTATATTACTGCTATTTGGTGACTTCATATACTGCCATATGGTGCTCATAACACTGCTAAATACTGTCCACACAATACAGCTATTCACTATTCATATAAAACTGCTGATTCTGCAGTTCTATACCTTAATAATACATCCATATACCGTAGTATTCAAATAAAACTACCATACAGTCGAAACACTTCCCTATCCACGTGACTGCTATCCACTGCCCATATATCATAGTTTCCCAATGAATAGCACTAAATAATGTCTAAATAATACCTCCATACAGTGATCAAATAATATTACCATACCATGCCATAAAATTACCAACAATATATTGCCAGGTCAAGTCAATGCAAAACAATCCAAATAATGGGTAGCAAAATAAAATGCATATATAATACACTGTCCCCATGATTCAGCATGTAAATGGTAATGTCATATACTGCCCCAGGTACAGTGGGTATAGAAATTATTCAGCCTACTATAAATTTTTCACTCTTTGTTTTATTGCAGCCAATTGGTAAGATAAAAAAAAGTTCTTTTTTTTGCTCATTAATGTGCACTCTGCCCCGATGTTGAAGGAAAAAAAAAGGAATGTAGATATTTTTGGCTAAATTATTAAACAAGAAAAACTGAAATATCACATGGTAATAATTATTCAGCCCCTAATATTTAACTCACATGCTTCTGATCCTCATTGAGATGGTTCTAATCCTTCATTGGAGTCCAGCTGTGTTTGATAAGCTGATTGGACTTGATTAGGAGAGGCGCACACCTGTCTGTATAAGACCACACAGTTCACAGTGCATGTCAGAGCATATGAGAGTCATGAGGTCTAAGGAACTGCCCAAGGAGCTCAGAGACAGAATTGTGGTAAGGCACAGATCTGGCCAAGATTATAAGCCAGAGCCCGGACCTTATCTCAACTGAGCATCACTGGAGAGACCTGAAAATGGCTCCACCAACATTCACCATCCAACCTGAGGGAACTGGAGAGGGTCTACAAGGAAGAGGCCAAGGATCCCCAAATCAGGGGCTGAGAAACTTGTACCATCTTCCCAAGAAGATTCCTGGCTGCACCAGCTCCAAAGCGTCTTCTACTCAACACTGAGTAAAGGGGGTGAATACTTATCACCAGGGGCTGAATACTTACCACCATGTGATATTTCAGTTTTTATTGCTTAATAAATTAGCAAAAATATCTACATTTCAGTTTTTTTCTGTCAAGATTGGGGTACAGTGCACATTAATGAGCAAAAAAATAACTTTTTTGACCTTACCAATTGGCTGCAATGAAACAAAGAGTGAAAAATGTAAAGGGGTCTGAATACTTTTCGTACCCACTGTATAATGCACTGGTGGTCTAGAGTAGTAAATGGAGCAATAGCGGAATTCTAGTGCACCCCTAGTGCCAACATTGAGTTCAAATGGTCCACCAGCCCAAGTCAAACAAGTCAGCCAGCGCATGCGCAGTTAGGGGCTCCTTGGTCAGGAGTGCACCATTCATGCAGCAAGTTGAGCCTCTCTCCTCAGGCAGTAGCTCCTGCAGCAAGATGGTGCACAGCATCAGTAGTGCCATCACCAGCTACAAAGCAGGAGCTGAGACTTAAAATTAGTCTTCACACCTTCACAATTATGCTACCATGGAGTGTGTATGAGTGGGCAGTGATGTGAGAAGCTGCAGGGGTAGGCCATGCTAGTTCTACCTCGGAGAAGTCCGCCCATCAGCTGTGAACATTAGCTCACGACATCTATCACCAAACTGCTCATTTTCTACTGACAGCAGGGGAACGTGTTTGAAGTCCTGGAGACTTGATGGTTTCACTGGAAATTGGCGGCACAAGGAACATTCCTCGTTACTGAGATGTCAAGCAAAGGAACGTATAAGGAACATCAACCATCATCGTAGCCACAAGGGTGGTGGGGGCCCCTGGACGCAAACTAGAGGGGGCCCTTTCCTGCCATTCTTTTCATTAAAGTAAATGGTGCTAGTTATAAATGTATACACCACCCCAGTAATACATATATTTCCAACTCCCTGTAATAACTATATCCAGGCTCCTATAATAAATGCATACAGCCCCCTATAATAACTATATACAACCCCCCATAATAACTATATATAGACCCTCTGTAATAACTATATACAGCCACCCCTCATCCGCATGGACTGTAAGCTCTTGTGTCACCCCCTCATCCTCATAGACTGTAAGCTCTTATGTCACCCCTTATCCTCATAGACTGTAAGCTCTTGTGTCACTCCCTCATCCTCATAGACTGTAAGCTCTTGTGTCACCCCTCATCCTCATAGACTGTAAGCTCTTGTGTCACCCCCTCATCCTCATAGACTGTAAGCTCTTGTGTCACCCCCTCATCCTCATAGACTGTAAGCTCTTGTGTCACCCCTCATCCTCATAGACTGTAAGCTCTTGTGTCACCCCTCATCCTCATAGACTGTAAGCTCTTGTGTCACCCTCATCCTCATAGACTGTAAGCTCTTATGTCACCCCTCATCCTCATAGACTGTAAGCTCTTGTGTCACCCCCTCATCCTCATAGACTGTAAGCTCTTGTGTCACTCTCCTCATCCTCATAGACTGTAAGCTCTTGTGTCACCCCCTCATCCTCATAGACTGTAAGCTCTTGTGTCACCCCCTCATCCTCATAGACTGTAAGCTCTTGTGTCACCCCCTCATCCTCATAGACTGTAAGCTCTTGTGTCACCCCCTCATCCTCATAGACTGTAAGCTCTTGTGTCACCCCCTCATCCTCATAGACAATAAGCTCTTGTGTCACTCTCCTCATCCTCATAGACTGTAAGCTCTTGTGTCACCCCCTCATCCTCATAGACTGTAAGCTCTTGTGCCCCCCCCCTCATCCTCATACACTGTAAGCTCTTGTGTCACCCCCTCATCCTCATAGACTGTAAGCTCTTGTGCCCCCCCCCCTCATCCTCATACACTGTAAGCTCTTGTGTCACCCCCTCATCCTCATACACTGTAAGCTCTTGTGTCACCCCCTCACCCTCATAGACTGTAAGCTCTTGTGTCACCCCCTCATCCTCATAGACTGTAAGCTCTTGTGTCACCCCCTCATCCTCATAGACTGTAAGCTCTTATGTCACCCCTTATCCTCATAGACTGTAAGCTCTTGTGTCACTCCCTCATCCTCATAGACTGTAAGCTCTTGTGTCACCCCTCATCCTCATAGACTGTAAGCTCTTGTGTCACCCCTCATCCTCATAGACTGTAAGCTCTTGTGTCACCCTCATCCTCATAGACTGTAAGCTCTTATGTCACCCCTCATCCTCATAGACTGTAAGCTCTTGTGTCACCCCCTCATCCTCATAGACTATAAGCTCTTGTGTCACTCTCCTCATCCTCATAGACTATAAGCTCTTGTGTCACCCCTCATCCTCATAGACTGTAAGCTCTTGTGTCACCCCCTCATCCTCATACACTGTAAGCTCTTTTGTCGCCCCCTCATCCTCATAGACTGTAAGCTCTTGTGTCACCCCCTCATCCTCATAGACTGTAAGCTCTTGTGTCACCCCCTCATCCTCATAGACTGTAAGCTCTTGTGTCACCCCCTCATCCTCATAGACTGTAAGCTCTTGTGTCACCCCTCATCCTCATAGACTGTAAGCTCTTGTGTCACCCTCATCCTCATAGACTGTAAGCTCTTATGTCACCCCTCATCCTCATAGACTGTAAGCTCTTGTGTCACCCCCTCATCCTCATAGACTTTAAGCTCTTGTGTCACTCTCCTCATCCTCATAGACTGTAAGCTCTTGTGTCACTCCCTCATCCTCATAGACTGTAAGCTCTTGTGTCACCCCCTCATCCTCATAGACTGTAAGCTCTTGTGCCCCCCCCCCCTCATCCTCATACACTGTAAGCTCTTGTGTCACCCCCTCATCCTCATACACTGTAAGCTCTTTTGTCGCCCCCTCATCCTCATAGACTGTAAGCTCTTGTGTCACCCCCTCATCCTCATAGACTGTAAGCTCTTGTGTCACCCCCTCATCCTCATAGACTGTAAGCTCTTGTGTCACCCCTTATCCTCATAGACTGTAAGCTCTTGTGTCACCCCCTAATCCTCATAGACTGTAAGCTCTTGTGTCACCCCTCATCCTCATAGACTGTAAGCTCTTGTGTCACCCTCATCCTCATAGACTGTAAGCTCTTATGTCACCCCTCATCCTCATAGACTGTAAGCTCTTGTGTCACCCCCTCATCCTCATAGACTATAAGCTCTTGTGTCACTCTCCTCATCCTCATAGACTGTAAGCTCTTGTGTCACTCCCTCATCCTCATAGACTATAAGCTCTTGTGTCACCCCCTCATCCTCATAGACTGTAAGCTCTTGTGTCACCCCCTCATCCTCATAGACTGTAAGCTCTTGTGTCCCCCCCCCTCATCCTCATACACTGTAAGCTCTTGTGTCACCCCCTCATCCTCATACACTGTAAGCTCTTTTGTCGCCCCCTCATCCTCATAGACTGTAAGCTCTTGTGTCACCCCCTCATCCTCATAGACTGTAAGCTCTTGTGTCACCCCCTCATCCTCATAGACTGTAAGCTCTTGTGTCACCCCCTCATCCTCATAGACTGTAAGCTCTTGTGTCACCCCCTCATCCTCATAGACTGTAAGCTCTTGTGTCACCCCCTCATCCTCATAGACTGTAAGCTCTTGTGTCACCCCCTCATCCTCATAGACTGTAAGCTCTTGTGTCACCCCCTCATCCTCATAGACTGTAAGCTCTTGTGAGTTGGGGGTCAAAAGCCAAAAACATTGTATAGGCGGGGGTCATCAGATTTTTTTGGATTAAAAAGATGGCTGAAGGGAGGTGAGACAGAGCTACTCCCATCTCATGGCGGATATAGGAATAACTCTTTCACCCCCCACATCCATGCACCTTGTAACGTCCTCTACGTCCTACCAGTTCACGTTACATTGGATTCATTTTATATCTCTGCTAATGATGTATAATTTGAGGTCTCTTATTAATCATATATTGTGTTGATGTGTTATATGTGTGCAGTGTGTCCCTATCATTGCTATTTATATGGGTAGGACATGATTTATTGGAACATACAATACCGGGATTGGTTTGGTGCCGAATGTGCATAGTCATTGGAATATGGTGCAACCTGTGTATGAAAATTTTGCAGCTAAAATTGTGGATGTCTTTAATAAACCTTTCTATTACGATAGGTATAAAAAGTGTCAAAAATTTGGTACCACACACTCAATGCTGTGGGGCTCGGTAGATGACCCTTGTTCTCTTCTGACCTCCTCTCGATCACTATGACAGTTTCTGTACAGTCAGGCATCATTAGCCTCAGTGTTTGTCTGCACCTTTAACCAAGTATCTACTTACAAAGAGACGAGATTAGGGAGACACGCTGGATGACTGAAGAATACAAAATGGAATCCGACGGGTGTCTCGACTTTGATGTTAAAACTTGTAAAAAAATTGAAATTGTGAGAGGTTTTCCAACGTAAGCCACGCTTAAAGAATAAATACATGGGACAGAGTTGCAATACCAGGCATATCCTGTGTACAAAAGTGGCGCAGTTTCTGGACAAAATAGGCTGATCCACTTTTCTAATCTTGATCGGAGGTTCAACAAGGTTTTCTAATCTTGATCGAAGGTTCAACAAGGTTTTCTAATCTTGATCGAAGGTTCAAAAGGGTTTTCTAATCTTGATCGAAGGTTCAACACGGTTTTCTACTCTTGATCAAAGGTTCAACACGGTTTTCTTATCTTGATCGAAGGTTCAACAAAGTTTTCTAATCTGGATCGAAGTTCAACAGGGTTTCTAATCTTGATCGAAGGTTCAACAAGGGTTTCTAATCTTGATCGAAGGTTCAACAGGGTTTCTAATCTTGATCGAAGGTTCAACAAGGGTTTCTAATCTTGATCGAAGGTTCAACAAGGGTTACTAATCTTGATCGAAGGTTCAACAAGGGTTTCTAGTCTTGATCGAAGGTTCAACAAGGGTTTCTAATCTTGATCGAAGGTTCAACAAGGGTTTCTAATCTTGATCGAAGGTTCAACAAGGGTTTCTAATCTTCATCGAAGGTTCAACAGGGTTTCTAATCTTCATCGAAGGTTCAACAAGGGTTTCTAATCTTGATCGAAGGTTCAACAAGGGTTGCTAATCTTGATCGAAGGTTCAACAAGGGTTTCTAATCTTGATCGAAGGTTCAACAAGGGTTTCTAATCTTGATCGAAGGTTCAACACGGTTTTCTAATCTTGATCGAAGGTTCAACAAGTTTTTCTAATCTTGATCGAAGGTTCAACACGGTTTTCTTATCTTGATTGAAGGTTCAACAAGTTTTTCTAATCTTGATTGAAGGTTCAACAAGGTTTTCTAATCTTGATCGAAGGTTCAACAAGGGGTGCTAATCTTGATCAAAGTTTTAACAAGGTTTTCTAACCTTGATCGAAGGTTCAACATGGTTTTCTTATCTTCATTGAAGGTTCAACAAGGTTTTCTAATCTTGATCGAGATTCAATAAGGTTTTCTAATCTTGATTGAAGGTTCAACAAGGTTTTCTAATCTTGATCGAAGGTTCAACAAGGTTTTCTAATCTTGATCGAAGGTTCAACAAGTGTTTCTAATCTTGATCAAAGGTTTAACAAGGGTTTCTAATCTTGATCGAAGGTTCAGCAAGGGTTGCTAATCTTGATCAAAGGTTCAACAAGTGTTTCTAATCTTGATTGAAGTTTTAACACGGTTTTCTTATCTTGATTGAAGGTTCAACACGGTTTTCTTATCTTAATTGAAGGTTCAACAAGGTTTTCTAATCTTGATCGAGGTTCAACAGGTTTTCTAATCTTGATCGAAGGTTCAACAAGGTTTTCTAATCTTGATCGAGGTTCAACAAGGTTTTCTAATCTTGATCGAGGTTCAACAAGGTTTTCTAATCTTGATCAAAGGTCCAACACGGTTTTCTAATCTTGATCGAAGGTTCAACAGGGTTTTCTAATCTTGATTGACAATCTGTCTTGATCAAGAGAACCTGTCAAGTGGATATAGGACAAGTTCTTGTGTACCACTGTATTAGTGTTCCAAATTACCCTATATGAGGCTCATTGGACTCACGTATGGAGTTTAGAGTGGTGGTACTTCCACTTGGTATACTTCATTGAAGCCGGCATAATCCCCCTACTTCGGTGCGCATGCGCCATAGCACGGTGTGTACAGGGTGTACTATGCAGACTTAACTTGTAGCGTCGCGCAAACATAGGTGAGTATAATTGTTTTTTTTTTTAATGCCTTCACAGACTGAGCTCATACAGGGTGATTTGGGACACTAAACCACAGGTCAATAAAATCCTCTGCATAGTTTACTTTCCTAAATCAACCTGGCAGGTTCCCTCTAAGTTTGCCATACACATTATGCTATATTTATACCAATTTTGCATTGCACAGCTGTCCTGATCAGCTCAGTTGAGGAGAAGGATAGGTGAGCCCTGATCTAAACCCCTCCAACAGTCTCTGTCTCGTCGACAACTACCCTAGATGGCAGCCCCAATCTGGATGATGTTCCCCACAATGGATAATGTGACAAACCCATAATCAGAAATTGTAGTCAAAATCAGGCAGATACATCAGAACAAAATCGCAAATCAGAGTAAAGTCAAATGCAACCAGCCTGAAACACAGTACAGAATCGGGTGGCAAGGAATAGTCAGAAAACAAAGCAGAGGTAGGATTTAAAACCAGATGAAGTGAAGGCAAACCAAAACCACTGGTATAGAAATCCAGCCCCAGGGCTAATGAGAAACTGAGAGGCATCTCAAGGTCAAGCACTCAAGGTTTTAACCCCTACCTACCTCTCAGACCAGCACTGCAGACAGGGAATGTGACAATACTCTTGTGTCCTGCACTCTGCAATTCCCATACTATTGAATTAAGCATGGAGAAAAAGAAATGGGAGAATAGAGACAAATGATACTGTGACATTCTTCATAGAGAATGGTTGTTGTCTTTGCTTCCCAATTACAGACATCTCAGGAGCACCAACAGCTGCTACACCGAGCAAAACAGCAACAAGTGGAAGCAGGATAGATGGAGAGTTGCTTTACATGTATTCTCTATAATTAAACGACATACTATAGATGTCCCAGATCTGGAGGAGCACATGTCAGGGATAGCTTCTGATAAACAGCCTCGTCTACTGTTACATAAGTAACTGGTCGGTGGTCAGCAAGAAGCAGCTCCAGGATTCTTCCATGAGATCGTCTCCATGGATAACGATGAGGAGATGTAATGGTTGGTGGATGCCTTGGGGCTCACATCGGCCATTCCTCGCATCTCTTACGACATGGTGAATCCGCTCCTTGTCTGTAGAACGTTCTGTAAATCCTGTTTTAATTCTGAGATCAAAGCAAGGGATCAATTGCAAATTCTATAAGCTCCGGAGCCTGCAACACAATGTGCCCAACGCCTGGAGAGGCAATTTAACATAGGGCCCAACGTAAACTATATGATCCACCTAAGTACCAGAAAATCTAGAAATCTGTGCCAGGCGTGAATACTAATGACATGGCGTAATCTGGGCAAGACCGTGACCATAAGTGTCCTAATACCATAAGTGTTGTCAGCTGTCGTCTATTGGGATCGGGATACACTTGTAAGGGAAATCCAGAAACAAAGTAATAAATGTGAGGGGTCCTAAGCCTTAATCCGCTACTGACAGTCACTCCGCTTCACGGTTCTATTTGTGCTAAGTTCAGTCTCAGATCTCAAAGTTATGAAGGTCACACGGGACACGTAGAGAATGTGAACGGAGATAAGTTTTAAGAGTTCTCAGTAGCTGTCCCTGTGTTACTGATAGGTGGCTGGCTTCATGACCCGGACTGTGGAGAGTACAAGGTTAAAGGGGTTCTATGAGAATTTCAGGAACATAACTTAAGGGGGCGGAGGGTAGAGTTACACCCTGACACTTGTTGGTCCGGACAAAGGTCCATCCAGAGTGGTAGAGCCTGTGCCGTAGCTATACATGGTGCATTGGGTAGAAGTCATTCCCGGGTCCTGGTACCTGAGCACACAGCTTTACCACATAAAAATTCTTGATATTTTGGGGACCCATTTCAAATTGTGTCATTGGAGCCCAGGTGGTACAATGTCTTCTCCCTCCTGCACCAGTGGTAGATGTCCATCCCAGATGTCTGCTGTCGATGTCGGTCACCATGTCTCACATATGGTGGGATTGTCCCTTCCGTCAAAGGTTTTCCAGTTGACACTTTTAGACGTTTTACATGACTGGGTGCATGTCCAAATTGTGTCATTGGGGCTCAGGTGGTACAATGTCCTCTCCATTCTGCACCAATGGTATCTGTCCATCCCTGATGTCTGCTGGCGATGTCGGTCACCATGTCCGAAGCAACCCTTCGTAATGTTTAATATGTCCCAATCACATTATAAAAAGTTATTAATATGACACCTCAAAGAGCCCAACAAAACTGGATGGTGGAAGACCTCCCTTGAGGAATGATCTGTGTACATTGCTTCAACCCCCAAAAATTGATGAGCTTATTGCCCAGACCCCTGAAGAATAGATCTGTTACTCTCCAGCTTGGTTCCCCTGGCAGGTTCGCATGTTCTGGCCAGCCTGATGAGCAATTCCGGTATAGCACTCATTGGCTATTGGGTTTAAACCTTCAGGGTTTCTGCTCTCCCCCAGTCTTGGAGAAATTTCTTCATGGTCTCCCTGTCCTGCTACCTTCCTACTCTTCCTTCTCTTCGACCATTTTCTGCTTTCTCTCTTCTTTATTTTTCTAGCGTCCACTGCGTCCACTGCTTTGGGTTTCTTGGGCATCTTGACCCCTTATTCTTGTTCTTTCTATACACATATAACATTTGGTCCTTGTTGTCTTGTGACCATTGTACCCTACTTTGTTTAACCTTAACGGGTGGTTGTGTCCTTTTTATATCCATATTTTTTAGTCTATGTTCTCAGAATTCTAAGAAAAACCTTTAGAGCTCTAAAATTTTGAACTGTAGATAACATATTATACAAAATATAGTAGTCTACCGCCAGATGTGTTCTTTTACGTCACATCCTGGAGAAAATGGTGGCACATGAGACCACAACTATTTCTGTCCTTGTCTCGGAAGATCTATATATGCTGAGTACATGTCATGTATGTATACAAGGTCAGCTGCGAATGACAGGAGCTTTCAGCGAGATCGCTCCAATCATCGGGTAGATAGACCACTCCGGTGACATCACTAACACAAGGCCGCAGTAGAGATTCTAGAAATATGGGCAAAATATGTGCTACCTGACGCCGGGCAAGAGCATTGCCTGGCATTGACTTCAAACCTGTACAAAACCACCAGGATCATAGGGCACACAACAGGGCACCGGCAGCAATGCTATATATATCACAGCTGATATGTCCTGTCAAGTGAGATCTGCTGCCTGGAAGGTGACAGGACTGTGTGACAACAGGAGAGAGTGTTTGGGGGGGTGGAGCACGGAGGGTTTCTCCTTATCTTACTTTTTTAAGGGGGTCTGTAGAATCCAGAAGCTTCATACCAGTCTCAGCCACGGACTGGATTAGTTCTTTCTGCAGCTTTTGCAAACTTCTTGTGGGACTTTCTTTTCTCCAGGCTGAGTCGGGATGCCTGAGCCTGTTAAGAAAACAGGTACATGGGACATGCGGGGAGGTGACAACGTGACAAGGGGGAAGCATGTAGAAGAAGTGCATGGGATATTCTGCATGGGATATCGAAGCATCATGGGTTTGGAGGATGCAGATTAAAGTATGAGATGTTGGTTTGGACTGTGGTGGGATGAGTGACCTTCCTATGACTTTCACTTGGAATGCCAGGGCTTGGACGCTTCTCTTCTATCCTGCACATATATGTTATGGACTGCGTTAGATTTAGCATGTTATTATATCAGTGATCTCTAATCTCCGCCAGGGGGTTGACTTCTAAAATTCTAAGACGAGTGATCTGCATTAACATAGAACGTAAGGTGGGCACAAACATTTGAGTAGTTTGTCGAGAAGGCAGCATCATTGAAAATATGGAACAGGACCGTCGTTTTCTTAATGCTGGTCCTGGGTCCTACATACTGTAGATATATTTTATGTGAAACTCGTAGAGGAGACGTGTATTTGCGAATTGTTGGGTTCTGCTTGGATACGGACTATGTTATGACGCATGCCACCATATGTTTCATCTATTCCGCAAAATGTATCCCTAAATAACACCGCCATATAGGGCTCAGCTTGCATGTATATCCATTCATCCCTCCTCATGTGGTAGCCTTCGTGTAAAAGACTTTCAATGACTTAAGCTCCGCCTACATTAGAGTGGTTTTAGGTTCTTTATTAGGCATATTTGGTATTTTTGGTAAAAATTCTGGACCTCAGTTGATGGGATCACAGCCGTCTTTGTTGTGAACAGAAGCCGTGACACTGGTGTGAACATAGGCTTGAACTTTCTTGTTTCCTAATTCAGCTTGTCAATGTTTTAGGAAAAAGAGGCTTCTAATTTATTTTGGACATTAGTTTTTTTTCTGATTTTATTCTTAGCTTAGCATTTATCCATTGATTCAGATTGTGTTGGTCCATGTGGACACGGTGTTGGGTTTTAATGATTTGTTAGCATTTTGGAGACTATTTTTGTAAAATTATAGATTTTGGTTGAATATAAAGAATGTAATTCTATAATTCTGTTCAAGTGTGAAGTAGGTTCTGTGCACCGGACATATTACAGATCAGTGTTAGAGTTACCGGTACATATTTATGGATAAGAACAAGTACAAATCCAGTAAATCTTTGGATCGCCTTTCTTGATGTTCCCAAATGGAATCTCACCTTGCACTTAATTTATAGCTCATACGTGGAGCTGTCATAGGACCGTACGCCCTGAACACCAACTGAAAAGTTTTGCCCTTGTATTGAGTTCAGGGGCAGAGAGACAGATATTGGGTCTAGGGAATGATGGGTCACATCAGTATTATTGATGAAAAAATTACTTACATATATGGTACTAGGGCCAGTTACAGGTTTAAGTAGGCCCCTGGGGAGACAGAGCCATAGTGGGCCCCTTTTCAGTAAACTCACGTCCTGGCGCCACACTTCTGTAGCCGCACTGTCCCATCTACCCCAGTAGCCACACTATTGCCCCCTTCCCAGTAGCCGCACTATCACCCCCTTCCCAGTAGCCGCACTATCACCCCCTTCCCAGTAGCCGCACTGTCCTCACCCACATAAGCCACACTTTTCCCCCCAGTAGCCACACTGTCCCCTCCTCAGTAGCCACACTGACCTCACCCAGTGTAAGCCACACTAACCCCCCCCGCCCCCGATATCCACACTGTCCCCCCTCCCCAGTAGCCACACTATACTCACCCCCCCCCCCCATAAGCCACACTGCCCCCCATCCCCGGAAGCCACACTGTCCTCACCCCCGTAAACCACACTAGCTCCCCATAGCCACACTGCCCTCTTCCCCAGTAGCCACACTATCCTCACCCCCCCCCCTTCCCCGAAAGCCACGCTGTCCTCACCCTCCCGTTACACTGCCCCCCCCCCCCTTTTATTCGGCATGCACACGCTTTCACACCGGCACTGAAGGAAGCCAGCACAGGTGATGTGATGACATCATCATGTGAGCCATTCCGTACAGTGGGGAGCTCCGCTTCAGGGGTGCGAGGAAAAATGAGTTTTGTATTGTGCCCCTATGCTGCACTCCCTACTCTGCATAGGGGCAGATAACAAGAGGAGCCAGTAGGTGATCATTTGTATCAGTGTCTTAAACCAACACTTATACAATTGATCCAGGTGTCGAAATTTTTTTTCGCTGCCCAAGTGGGCCCCTCTAGCGCCCTTGGGCCCTGGCACTTGCCTGGGTAAGCCGGGTGCTGGTGTTAGGCCTGGACCATCAATACAAAATGTATTATTATATAAGAATTTTAGATGTTGACCTATGTGTTAAGGTTGGTCTTTGATGATACTGACCTACAGATAACTTTTGTAGTATTTGTTTAAACTGGACCCATGAACAATATGGACTCTCTTACGCGCTACAATAGACAATAGGTATACTTCAATCTTAGCTGCCGTTGATTGATGGTCCATGGACATACTATGACCATGAGTTCTTGGTTACATCCCTATAGCCCTAAAGTAGTCAGTCCTTTTTCGACTTGCCTCGTAGATAAGATTTATTTCTAGTTTCGGTGAAATGATAGAAGATGAAGTGTCTACAGGTCACTATGATGAACCATTTTGGAGAACAACTGTGGCCATCAAGGTTTTTGCATGTGTCCTTCCATACTCATTGGGGGTCATTTACTAAAGGCCCGATTCGCGGTTTCCCGACGTGTTACCCGAATATTTCCGTTTTGCGCCGATTTTCCAGGTATTGCCCCAGGATTTTGGCGCACACGATCGGATTGTGGCGCATCGGCACCGGCATGCATGCGACGGAAATCGGGGGGCGTGGCCGAACTAAAACCCGACGGATTCGGAAAAACCGCCGCATTTTTTTAAAAAAAGTGTCGCGGAGCTTGCACTTACCTTCACTAGGAATAGGCCGGTGTATTTCAGTGCATTCCGGGGAACTTCAGCGCAGCCTGGTGGACGTCGGAGGAACTGCCTTAATGAATCCCGGCCGGACCTGAATCCAGCGCAGAGAACGCGCCGCTGGATCGCGAATGGACCGGGTAAGTTAATCTGCCCCATTGACTCATAATTGGAAGTCAATCCTGGAAATGATCTTATTTAGATTCAATGATGTTGGAATGACCTTTAGTCTTCTCCTATTTAGAGAAGTTAGAACTATTACATGATGGTCTTGTGGGGACGTTTAGTTTCAGTGGCCTTAGCAAAGGTCCATCAATCGGACATTTAGGTGCTTTGTGGAGTCACAAAGGAATCACATTTCTACAGAGACATACAGTTGTGAAGAAAGAGTCTGTGAACCCTATGGAATAGTAAAGATTCTTCATCAAAATCATCAGAATAACAAAAAAATCTTGCAGTGGTCTCCAGGCCTCGGGTCTCCAGTTGGTGAGACAACTGAAGAGCCCCAAGTTGGAGACAACTGATTTAAAGAATCAAAGTATTAAAATCTTGTGAACCCTTAAATTTAGTGACTATTAGGACACTATGACCATGAACTCAACTAAAGTTTTTTATGTGACCAGTGAAGAGGTCATAAATACTTCAGCTCACTAATCTATTCTCGGACTCATTCAACAGTCATCATTAGGTCAAATAGGTCAATGTTGCTGACCCAGAGTTTTAGAGTTACCAAGCGTGTAGTAAGGAGTGACCAAGTGGATTTTGGCACCAATTTGTGTAATGACTTCTGAGAAAGTTGACCACAAATTGTAGCCACATGTGGCAGAAATTAAGCCCATTTTGGCCATTCTTGGAGAGATGATTATGGTCTTGGCCGATTGGGACAACCACAGTATGTATTTGTCTTTAAGCATGACCAGTGAAATTTTATTGATAGTAACAGTTGGCTTCATATCGGCCTTGATCAGAGTGACCAAAGAATGGTCAGAAACATTACTTGTAGAAGACGGAGTGAAAGGAAGATTGTTGGCCATTGGACCGAATTATTTAGATTTTGGCTTCCAGTTATTGTGTCGCTCCCATACTACTGCTTTGCAGCCAAGAGTTCTGGGTGCGGGGTGGATTTATAGGACCAACCAACAAGTGGTCTTTTTGGACATCACATATTTCGGGGGACTCCAATTCATTTGTTGTCCCCTGAACCAAGGAGGCCTCTTATAGGATGAAATGGGTGCAACACAGGGTCCGTGCTGGATCGGGATAAGTATTTTTCATTTTTCCACCATGGCCTGGACCACAGGGGTTTTCCAGATAATTGGAAAACCTCATTAACTCATTAGGTTCACTTGTACAATGCCACCTATACCTTGAGGGTCTTTTGTGACCGTTGAGACACCTTACCACCCTTTGTTTAAGAACATCTACCCAAGTAACTCCTCTGTAGAGAATGGGCTAACCAGGCCTAACCTGGTCTTCCGCCAGGATAGATCCTAAAAGAAGCCCGTCTCATTACAATGCTGTGGGTAGGATGTTATTGAGAAGGAGAAGCTGGTAGAATTTGTATTCTATTGAAATCTATTGATACTCACTCTGGGATCAATATTCAAAAGGCCCATTCCTAAACCCAAAATCTCCATTTCTGCTGAATCTTTTTCTACAAGCTTTATCTCCATCTTCTGAGATGGAGATGGGGATTTAGGACAAACTGATGGGGGATAAGTGTTTAATGTGACTTATCCCTACAATTAGGATGACACGATGAGAATTATTGAATTGACAATGATTCCATGGGTTCCCAAAGTCTTTCTCTCAACTAGAGAACTTTCTCTCATCTGTAGAGTAGGGCGTATGCCTTTAGACTATTACTCGCGCTATCACTACCTTTTGCTCACTTTTGTGCCCAGCGTTTACCAAGAAGCCAAAATCTTCAGAGGTTGTGGTGGGAGAATCCATTACCTTTGAGGCCGAGACAGAGAAAGCTGGTGTTAAGGTGAGGTGGCAGAAAAATAATGTAGACATTGCCGCGAGTGACAAGTACATCATCAAGGCTGATGGCAAAAACCACTCGTTGACCATCAACAATGCCGCTGCTGAGGATGAAGTCGTCTACGCCATCATTGCCGCCACCTCGAAAGTCAAGTTCGAGCTCAAAGTGAAGGAAGCAGGTAGGAACTGAAGAAGACACGGCCATTCCTTCACAATTACAAATATTTCACTAAGTTCTTGTATTATATAATAACCAGCACTATATCCGGCACAAAAACTAATTTTGATCACTTTTATAAATTTTTATGTTTTTGGCTATGATATTAGCTACTTTCTCTTCCTAACTTTCAGCACGGTCACGTTGCGGCACATTTGGAGTGTATTCACACACTGTTCCGAGGCAACTAACTAAGATTAAGGAGACGTTATAATTCATTAGGCAACATTTACTGAATGTGGAAGTTGTGGGAACCTGTATTGTGTGATGCAGTGGACGGCCATTTTGTGTAGGGTGTTCTTAGTAGCTACTATGAGAACTCTTGATATTTCTCCTATTACATGGCAAGAAACTGATTAAACGTTGGGGCCTATGGTATTTAAGAATGTGATTTGCCATTACAACATTGTCATGGACCATTGTGGGCTCCTCAATGAACATCTCACCTTCCCCGACCTGGAAGTCAAGACATAAGTAAGATAACATTAAGGATTCAGACATCAATAATGGACAGAAATGTAGGAATGTAAGCCGATAGCTGAGTATTCCAGGAAGTAAACCCTGTTTTAAGTGAAGGGGGTTGTTATCATGACACTTGATGTTATGGAATATATGATAAGGGCAGTTGTCTTATCTACTTGTTTCTCCTCGTTCTCCTCCTTGAGTTTTGTGCTCGCCCTTTTTCCCAGGGACACTTTCTAATGACTATTTTTGAATCCTGACCTAAACTATTGTCTATCCCTGTGGTGTTATAAACTTTGTGTTCTATAGTCTATGAGGAGCCAAGGCTCAAAACCAATAGTAGACACCACAGGACCAGGTGATTGTACAATGTTTTGAAGGTTACTAGTGGTTAATGGAGAATAATGTAATCTGGTGGGCCATAAAAATCCAAGCCGGGTAAGAGAATTTGGACAAACACAAAGATTTCAGTAGGATCAATGTCCTCCAGACAATGATATTGGCAAAGGAAGGATCGCAGGTTGAATAGTTCCTTCAGGAGATAAGTCACCACCATACGGTTCGAACAACAATAATTCTTCATAATTTATCAACCAGGTGGGACGATCATATATTGGCTTACAGTTATTGAAGACGCATTGGCAGCTTATGTTGGCCTTTAAAGTTATTTTGCCCCCATGAGGAGACCACTGCCATAAATTAATCATGATAGATGGGGGATCCTGTTACAGATTTTGGACTGGGGCCCGGTAGATTTATGCCTCTTGTCATGGTCATAAAATTTGAGGATGACCATTTTTGTGCCCACGTTCTGCCCACGTTTTTCACTGTCTACATGGCTACAATCACTCAAGCACGAGTTGAGTCCAAGCTTAGAACCTTAATAACTTTTTAAAAGAAAAACAGCTAAAACTATAAAAATACTTGTTTATAGAGATAAAGGTAAAAAAAAAAAAAAAAGTTAGTTTCTTGGATAAGCTGGAAAAGACAGCCCTAATATAACTTGACCAAATGGAGCTGAGATGAGTTAGAAGAATAAGGGCAACAAGTGGAGGTCAACTTTTTGTCTTAACAGGAACTGAACACATCAACCCAAAAAGTTGCTTGCACCATCAGAATCTTAAAGTTCCTCTTTTGCACAATATTCCTTTTACTTTCTATGCTATATTTACATGTACGAGCTTCGAAACTTTTCTAGAATTTTGCAGACCATCGCTCTGTCCCAACTTCCTCTTTCCACACCGGTACCAAAGATACGAGGGTGAGTCAATAATTATCCATAATACAGCTAGAAATATTATTCTCATGAAAATAAAAAATTTATAAAAATTCTAATTTTTGTATATTACCCCCTTGCTTCTTAATGCACTTCTTCCAGTGTAGCACATGTTTACCTGGGTCCTTCAACAGATAACTTTTGGCTGCACCAATTCCTTCAGTTCTTGGTCCAAGGTTAAACCTCCAGGTCTCTTTGGGTGGACCAAACAGGTGAACAGTAGAAAGGGCTGAGATCAGAACTCTACCAAGTGTGAGCCCATACCTCAAACTCCGGTTTAAAAAGGACTTCAACCTTGTAGAAGGATGTAGTTGGCCATTGTCATACACAACACCTTGGCACAGAGCCTCATCTTCATGTGTGGCTATTTTGGGAATTTTTTTATCCATTGGTACACCATCTCTTGCGGAAAAACATGGTTCCTATATTGTGTTGAAAGTCTTTGATGGATTTCAGCATCTGATACTCCTTCAGACCCCAAAAAACAAAGAACATCATTCATCTTTGGTACAAACAACAATGGATACGACCAAAAACAAGTTTGATGAACTTGCACAAAAACTCACATGTCAGGGAAATATTGACTTACCAATTTTTATGTTTTTGAAATTGCACAATTTTTGCTCCATCCTCTGGGGCTCTTGACCTCTTAATCTAGAAGTAATGAGTTAAAGGATTTACATTCTCTTTATTCCTTTTATAACCGCAATCCTATCCTGAAACAGATCGTAAGAAAAGTGACATTCCAGATTATGTGTTTATGACCCTTGCCCATCTTTAGCTCCTGTGCAGCTGTCAAGGAGGCATAGGATGACTTATCTCATATGTCTTAATCCCGAGCGACCTGTAGGGCAATGTTCATTACTAAAACAATTAGGTGGGTTGGGGAGACTTAGGGAACTTGGTGTTTCCATGATTCAAACTTACTCACAAGAGGAAATACTAAGTTTTGCTACTATTTTTGGTAGTTCCAGTTAGATAGGAAAACCTTCCAACCCAGATCTCCTGCCACTTAGACATCTCCAATCTGGAAGTTTCTCTACCCAGGTCCAGTGGCTTGAAGGACTATACTTTCCTGATGGATCAGATTTGGTTAAATCTGGACATAGTAAAACACACATTGGGTTACTGAGATGACATGTACAAGAAGGAACGTGCAAACCGGTATCCACCTTATTGTGGTAGGCCCAGAACCACCCATGGCGGTTCTCTTGTGGCATCTACCACTATGTAAGCCTGTATCCCAAGTCTAGGGGAAGAGCCAGTCAGCCGGTTACTGACAGGAACCTTGTCGCAGAAAGGGTATCTCAGAATTCGAAAATGGGACCTGGCTCGTAGGCTCACTGAATTCATTTTATTGGTGGACCTCATGTTGCTTTTGCTACTGTTCTGTCTACATTATTAGCGAAGCAGGTGATGTGTAATTGGTCCACAGGTAGATGGTGTATAGCCAAGGTAGACCTGGGACACATCCATAATCAGGTGATTCCCGGGTTGGAGCTCTTCAATATTCATTTCTTATTGTAGGGCACCTCCAAACATTCGTAACTTGCCTGTTGTTTGAAACCTCCTTGTACATTAACAGCATGGATGTATGACCAGGGGATGGAAATGAGCGGACCCCTTGTTCTCGTTCGGGATTCAGATTCGGCCACATGACCCAGAAATATTGTCAGATTGCCGGTCCAACAGCCAATGCGGCAAATTGACACCCCTATTAACTAGCCATGGCTATGATTGGCCAGGGGTTTCCCCCTGACCAATCATAGCCATAGCTAGTTCCTTCAATTTGCCAGATTGGTGTCCCAATAGGTAATCATAGCCATGGCTGGTTGATAGGGGCCTCAATTTGCCAGAGTGGCTGTTCGGCCGCCAATCCTGCAATATGTCAGGGTCACAGAGCTGAACCGAAACCCTGAACATTGGGTCTGCTTATCTCTGCCAGGGGTGTAACTTGAGGTGTGATCACATTTGGGCCCAGGAGCAAAAGGTCTCTCTGCCCCATACAAGATACCAATAATATAAAGGATACATTATACAGTAATTGGTGGTCCAGTACAGATTTTGCAATGGGGCCCAATAGCTTCCAGTTATGTCTCTGTGTATGACCCCTGTGCATGGTAACACTAAAGTAAACTCACTAACTTGTCCTGTGTCTCTAACTTTTATATTGATTCATAGTTTGCATTTTATCTAAGTCTATTACTAATGCATTATATATAATCTATTAATGCTTCATTATGTTCTGGAGCATGCAAATCCATTGTGTCCTATTATCATCTGTTATATAGAATTATAAATATTTCTATCACACCAATTTTACTGTCATTTCTATAAAAATGTATAGCAAAGGCCAAGAATGCTCCAGCTCCAGCTCCTGCCCCTCCTGCCCCAGAACCTGCCCCTCCTGCCCCAGAACCTGCTCCTCCTGCACCAGAAACCCCAGCTCCTGCTGTAGAGGAGGAAAAGAAGGAAGCGCCACCCGCAGAAGGTAATTCTAACTATATCCAGATGGAGAGGTGCATCTTATCTTCAGAGGTGGGACCCCCCCAGTAACTAGACATTAATTACCATGAAACCTCTTGTAAAAGGTTCCTACGAGTCATATATTGGGCACCACTCTTTTACAGTTGCATAGTAGTTAGCCTGGGTTTACAAAGGTGGCTGTTTACCCCATCACACCCTACGGCAGTGGTGGCGAACCTATGGCACGGGTGCCAGAGGTGGCACTCAGAGCCCTTTCTTTGGGCACCCAGGCCTTCACCCCAACACAGAGTTTGCCAGATAGGACTCAAGGCTTCCTCCTGTGGTCCAAGACAGCCCAGGACGTGCCATGCTCAGACCTATTTTAAAGCGGCATCCTTAGCTGCCAGGACTACAGGAGTAGCCAGAAGGTGTGGATAGAGTTGGATTGTCATTGGAGCTCCTGCTCTGGTTCCCTTGATTCTTCCTCTTCAGGGGACCCTGGAGGGAAGCTAAATCCACATTTCTCCATAATCTTTCTATTGTATTGCTGAACTCGGGACAGCAATATGTTTAAAACCTGTGATACAGAAGGGATCAATAAGTTACTGCTGAAATTGTCATGTTGGCACTTTGCGACATACAAGTGGGTTTTGGTTGTAGCTTGGGCACTCTGTCTCCAAAAGGTTAGCCATCACTGCCCTACGGTGTCATATTTGCCAAACTCGGACAGTTCCCTTCCTTGGTTGAACTTGATGGACAAGTGTAATTTTTTCAACCGTATAAACTATGATACTATGATAAAAGGAGGCAGGTTTGTCAAACCTATGGCCAATGGTGGGCTCCGAGAAGTCTAAACCTAATATTTTACCAACTAGACGTTATATTTGAAGCCATAAATCTCATGGCCACAGGGTTCCACGTGGCCGTTCCACCTTTAGCTGGTTGCATGCAACATGGTGCCCATATCATTAGGTGCCCCTCATTCCCAGTGAGTCTTTGGATCTGCCTAGGTTTAGTTGGTGTTAGGTAAGCAATGCCTCTAACCATTTTCAAGGATACCCAGATTTCCAAGTTGCCAAAGAAGTATCGCCAATAAACAACTACTCATGCACCCCTTGGTTTTTAAAAGTGGGAACCAATACTTCCCATAGTTGGACCATAAAATTACAGCAGCATCATCTCAATTCAATAACAATACTGTAACCCATTTGGAGATCTCACCATTGTAGGTCCTAAGGTGATCATTCAAGAGATCCAATGGGGATATGTTTGGCCATTAAGGTCCCTCACTCCTCTGTAAAACTGGCCAACTTCTTTGGAGGGTACACCAATCCTTGGTTGATACTAGAACCAATACCTGGGTGGAAGATGGGATCAAAGTGGGCTTTTCCCAAGTTCTGGAAAGAGGATGCCATTGATTCGAGACCTTTGTGGGGTCTTCTGGTTTAGATTTATGGGTAACCCTTTTTTTTATCCATGATCTATGCTCATGCATTCATCTCTTGACAATGTCCTAGCTCCTGCACCCCCACCTGCAGAAGCTCCCAAAGACGAAATCGGACTGTTCCTGGAGAGACCAGTGGATGGAGAAGTCACTGTTGGTCAGTTTCTTCTGAATACTATCTATTCTATTAATATTATTTAGATATTTCTGAAATTTTTTAAGTAACATGTTTTTAATTTTCAACTTATCTTCATACGTTAGGTGCAAACATAAAATTCACAGCGAGGGTTAATGGCGCCAACCTGCTGAAGAAACCAGTGGCGAAATGGTTCAAGGGCAAATGGATGGACCTGTCCAGCAAAGTGGGCAAGCACCTGCAGATCACAGAAACCTATGACCGCAACACCAAGGTAAAGGGAGCACGACGGTAGAAAATAGGGGCTTGTGTTTTGTAATATTTTAGGTATCTTTAAGTAGAATTTGGGTGTCATTCAACTGTTATGAATAATTTGACCATTAGCCTTGTAAATTGGGCATTTTCTTGTGCACTTTTTGGCTCTGTTCAATCAGTATACACACTGTTGACAAGGTAAAGGAAACAAGTCATCGGAGTAACTAGGAGAGGCATGGTCCCATAGCAGACTTCCACCTTAAAAAATATGCATACATTATATACACACCATATATACGTACGTACATACATACAGCATATACACACATGCATACAGTATCATATACATACATACAGCATATACACACATACAGTATCATATACATACATACAGCATATATACACATGCATACAGTATCATATACATACATACAGCATATACACACATACAGTATCATATACATACATACAGCATATATACACATGCATACAGTATCATATACATACATACAGCATATACACACATACATACAGTATCATATACATATATACAGCATATACACACACACATACAGTATCATATACATACAGCATAAAAACATATACATACAGTGTCATATACATACATACAGCATATACACACATACATACAGTATCATATACATACATACAGTATCTTATACATACATACATGCTGTATCATATACATATATACAGCATATACACACATACATACAGTATGATATACATACATACAGCATATACACACATACATACAGTATCATATACCCCCATGCATCATATACACAGACATACAGCATATACACATCACATATGCACACACATTTAGAGCATATTAACATCACAAAAAACAGCATATTCACATCCAATACCCCATATTCTGGGGCCCCCTGACACTGTGGGCCCCATAGCAGCTGCTATGCCCCTGAAACAAGTATAATACATATGGTCACCATGTAGTCCCCGGGACCATGGTTACAGACGGTATACACATGACATGATGAATGCACCTGGGTGACAACTTGGACTGATGGTCGCTCAGAATAGAAGCGCACACCCAGAGCAATGACCAAATCTGTATATTCCGGGATTATTTTTAGCACACGGCCAGGATTTGGAAATTTTGTTTAAATTTATTGTAGCAAGAATTTATATTATCCCCCAATGTACAGGATAGTTATTGATGGAGGTCCGACTACAGATGACAAAAAATAGGGGTCCCCTAAATTGAATGGATTAAAAGGTGTAGCATTCCCTGTATCGCTGTACTTACTGTCTATCACTGGGGACATAGAGGAGTTCAGTGCGCAGCCATTCCTAGTAGTGCCATAGAGAATTAATAGGACATGAGAGTCTATGCTCAACCTGGGTCTACATTCATTAGGGGGGATAGGACCCTCATTATTCTGAGAAATAGGAGTGCCAAAAGGCAGGGGCCCTGGGCTGTATGAATATTATAGCCCCTACAAGTCTGGAATCACTCCCTACATCTGGTACTAGAATCCGCTTCTTGGAGAATGGAGGATGTGTCCCTTCTGCTGCTTTCAATATGCGGTTTCAGGACCTTTGGAGGTCCTTCAAAGGTCCTGTGTACATGTGCATTGAGAGCAGGAACAGATGTGCAAGGATTTCATGGGTGAAAGTCCTTCTTTGGTGGGCGGTTTGGGTGGCCTAGGACCCTCTAAAAGGCTTGAGCCCTGGGCTACCACCCAAAATGCCTGTATAATAACCCACTGCTGGCTACAGGTGGACTCTCACTAATACGCATTTTATCCCTACCCTGTATTCAGCTATAAGGGACTGCTAGCAATACAGTAGCCAAGTGCTCTAATCCCATAGTGATGAATGGAGAGTCCACCAAGTCCAAATTAAATGGGGGGTCCGGGACCCTACTGTCATAATCCATGAGGGTCCCAGCAGTTTGATAATATTCGTGCCATATCTTCTATGAGCTGCTTTTACTTACCGTATTTTT
This sequence comes from Engystomops pustulosus, assembly GCF_040894005.1. Classification (NCBI taxonomy): domain Eukaryota; kingdom Metazoa; phylum Chordata; class Amphibia; order Anura; family Leptodactylidae; genus Engystomops; species Engystomops pustulosus. The sequence goes on from NC_092417.1 coordinate 165,185,887, forward strand.
CGGACTATAAGGCGCACAAAAAATCCTTTGATTTTCTCAGAAATCAAAGGTGCGCCTTATAGTCCAGTGCGCCTTATATATGAACCGTACTTACAGACAACAGCTGCCTTGTACTGTGCACAGGTCTGCCACCTGCTGGTCATTCATCCTTATAATCCGGTGCGCCTTATAGTCCAGTGCGCCTTATATATGAACCTAGACGTTTTAGCAGGCCTTATAGTCCGAAAAATACTGTAGATAAGATTTCTGTTCTATCCCTTTCAGATTTACACTTTTGAGATCCACATTATCAAGGCCAAGACGACTTACGCCGGAGGATATCGCTGTGAAGTTTCCAGTAAAGACAAATTTGACAGCTGCAACTTTAACCTAAATGTACTCGGTAAGTGATTAGGAAAATCAATGGAAATTGTTTTAAGGACAAATCTGGAAAAACTATTTGTTGTTTATGTGTTGCATTTCATTTGTCTGCCCTTCATCCTGCTGTTAGTAAACATTTATTGATGGCTTGAGGGGGAACGGCTTCCTGCAGAAGAAACATCCCCAACGGTGTGCTATTTATTTTATTTTAGTTCAGTTAGTTTAAAGAGAACCCGTCATGCAAAATAACCCCCCTAAACTAAATATATTTTCATAAACTGCCATTAGAGAGCAATACTTCTATGCCTTCATTGTCCCTCTACATGCCTGTAAACCTAAGCAATGAGGTCCTAAAGCTGTATGCAAATGACCTGTGAAATGTCCAATGAAGCATTAGCATATTCAAGCTGTCCACCTTATTCATGAGTGGGAGGCACAGCCACACCCCCAGTGCATGACTGACAGCCTGTATAATGATGTGAGGCTGTATAATGACGTGAGGCTGTATAATGATGTGCTTCCTGGTGCTGGCGCCCCCTGCAGCCTGTGTGTGCATGTGTGTATATAGAGGAGAGATACAGCAGCTCCAGGATGCAGCCATGTTATAGCAGAACATGTCAGATTCATGTGTAGCTGATGTCTGTGTCCCTCACCTGTATATTAGGAGGATGCAGCATGTCAGCAGATGCAGCACACACTAGCAATACTTTACTATACATTACACACAGACATGAGCAGGGGGAGGGGTAACAGGGGTGACATCACTGCCTCTGACCATGTGACCAGCCTCATTTACATGATAAAGAATAGATGATTTTACAATGATTAATGTATGAAATAACTAGATAAAGGCAGGGATGGGATCCTTGTGAGCTGCTCCAACAGGTAGAGGTGACAGGACTAGTGACACAGACCTGATGACAGGTGTCCTTTAATGTAAGTTTCAGTAATGAGAATTTCAGCCCCAATCTCCAGGTGGCATGTTATAGAGCAGGAGGAGCTGAGAAGACTGTACATGGTGTCCTATCTGCAGGCAGCTTGTTATAGAGCAGGAGGAGCTGAGAAGACTGTACATGGTGTCCTATCTGCAGGCAGCTTGTTATAGAGCAGGAGGAGCTGAGCAGATTGTACATTGGGTCCTATCTGCAGGCAGCTTGTTATAGAGCTGGAGGAGCTGTGCAGATTGTACATAGTGCCCTATCTGCAGGCAGCATGTTATAGAGCAGGAGGAGCTGAGCAGATTGTACATAGTGTCCTATCTGCAGGCAACATGTTATAGAGCAGGAGGAGCTGTGCAGATTGTATATAGTGTCCTATCTGCAGGCAGCATGTTATAGAGCAGGAGGGGCTGAGAAGACTGTACATGGTGTCGTATCTGCAGGCAGCACGTTATAGAGCAGGAGGAGCTGAGCAGATTGTACATAGTGCCCTATCTGCAGGCAGCATGTTATAGAGCAGGAGGAGCTGAACAGATTGTACAAAGTGTCCTATCTGCAGGCAGCATGTTCTAGAGCAGGAAGGGCTATGCAGATTGTACATAGTGTCCTATCTGCAGGCAGCATGTTATAGAGCAGGAGGAGCTGATCGGATTGTACATAGGGTCCTACCTATAGACAGCATGTTATAGAGCAGGAGGAGCTGAGCAGATTGTACATAGTGTCCTATCTGCAGGCAGCATGTTATAGAGCAGGAGGAGCAGAACTAATTGATTTGCATATTATGATGTAGCCGTGTGTCACATGTTACATGTCATGTGATGTCTGAATGTGATGTCACATGACACTACACATCTGCCATTTCTCATAAATGATATATCTTTATACTTGATACTTTATTACATTGACACATCATTTTCTGTTTTTTCCATCCAGAGGTCAGCAATACTTCGGACATAGATATCCGCTCTGCATTCAGACGCACGTAAGTATCTGCAGTCTATATAGTGAGACTTATATTCAGCGCATTTTATCAGATGTTGGATATTTTACCATCAGAAAATTTGATTGTCATATAGTAAACCTCAGAATCTATTGATTGATAAATGCATAGTCTATGCTTAGGAGTCCAGTGGGTGGTTCTACTTAGTGATTGACAACTTACCCTGTGTAAGTCTGCATAGAAATACAGTCAATTACCCCATACAACCACCCACCGGACTCCTAATCCCACAACAAGGAGAGATCTAAGTAAATAATCATATAAATAACAAGTTATACAGAATCTCTTGCTCTATAACATGCCTCCTTCCAAGTATGTAGACTGTGTTTCTAGGAAATCTACCACCAAGATGAAGGATTGTAAACCAAGCACACTGACATACTGGTATGTGCCCCTCTGGCAGGTTCTGCTTTTCTTTTAGCTTCTTAGGACCTTGTTTTTACAATAAAAAGGCTTCACAGATTATGCAAATGAGCCTCAGGGGCTCCAGACTCTATAGACGTCAATGGAGTTTGGAGCCCCAAAGGCTCATCTGCATAGTTTTTAAAACCTCTTTTTCTTAAAAACAAAGGCATACAAAGCTACAAGAAGAGCAGCTTCTGTCAGAGGGGGCACACACCAGTATGTCAGTGTGCTTGGTTTACAATCTTCATCCTGGTGGTAGATTTCTTTTAAGGGTTCCCTTTAAGGAAATTTTCAGTTTTTATTTAATTAGTCCCTTGAACAACACCTGAATCACATATATTATCTTAAAGGATTAATATATAGTTTTGTGGACAACTTAATTTGAATTCTTGACTTCGGATTCCTTATCTGATGATTGACAAATAAATCTGCACAAAATGTTGTCAATCACTGATAGTACCGCCCACTGGACTTCTAAGCATAGCCAGGAATTTTAAATTATACTGAATCCTGTTCCATAGAACTGGATATCAAGCAATTCTGCAATACTGCTCTATAACAACCTGTATGCTGCTCTGCCACTTTTATAGGTTCCCTTTAAGGGTAATCACTGTTCTTACAATGCAGCTTGGAATGCTGCTCTGCCACTTTTATAGGTTCCCTTTAAGGGTAATCATTGTTCTTGCAATGCAGCTTGGAAAAGAATTGTTTGAGAAAGTTAAAAAGTTGGAAAAGTAATTAACTTTTCCAACTTTTTAACTTTCTCAAACAATTCTTTAATTACTTATTTTCCTTAATGAAACGTTATTGGGCTATAAATCATGTATATTGTAATATTGGACTTTTCAATTAGTATTGGTCGCCATGTTAAATGAGTAAATAGATGTCTAAAAACTTGTCTAAAACACCCAGGAGCATAATAGGAGCGGCGAGAAGGAGGATATCTGTCGCCAGGTAGCTACGCTTTGCTCCAGCAATTCTGTCTAATATCCCAATGACTGTCATCCTAATAGGACAACCATTAATCGGTTCTTGACTGACTGATCTTAAGACCACTGGTGTAGACCCCAACTCATTGCTCATTTTTAAGGGGATGTCCCAAGTATTTAAGCTACCCCCCCTTTCCATAGCTTGGGAAATAACTAAGTGATCCAACTGCTGGGACCCCCACCTATTACAAGAATGGATACATCCTGAATCTGAAGAAAGGGGATCCGGTATTCACTGATGGGTGGAGGGCAGGACCAGCATGGATCCTCCTTCTCCAAAAACTGTATATGCTCCCCCCATCAGTGAAAATGGGATCCCCTTTCTCTGGATTGCCCAAGAGTAGGACGAGCATGGATCCTCCCTGTCCAAAAATTGTCTATGTTCCCCCCATCAGTGAAAATAGGATCCCCTTTCATCGGATTGCCCATTCCTATAATGGGTGGGGGTTCCAGCAGTTGGACCCCCCCCCCTCCCCCATTGATCAGCTAGCTATCCCCTATCCTATAACTTTACTACTTGGGACAATCCCTTTAATACACATTGTCCTCCTGATTCTAGTGCAGCTGGAATTATTTCTCTATCCACTACCACCATTCCCGAGTAATCAATGTCAAGACTATCAGTAATATACTGTCAGATGGGCGGGGCCTGAGCGTCTCATATACCAATGACCAATAAAACCATTTTTGGCTGACTGATCTTGAGACTATTGATAAAATCCCAACTCTTTACTAACTTTATAGGGGTTGCACCAAGTACTTAAGTTACCCTCCACCTTTCCATAGGTTAGGGGATTATCAACCGATCAGTAAGGGGGGTGTCCCCTACCGATTACGAGAATGGTACCATCAGTAATTTGTTTGTCCCAGACCAGAACCTCCCACCTAAAAGTAGAGATCCTAATTAGCATAGGGCAGTGATGGCAAACCTTTTAGACACCAAGTGCCCAAACTACAACCAAAACCCACATATTTTTCGAAAGCCACAATTTAAGCCGTAACTTATTACTCCCTGCTCTGTCACAGGTTTAAATTGTATAGGCACCTGAGGACAACAATACAGTAGAGAGAAGGAGAAGAAGTTTGGATTATCATTGTAGCTTCCTTCTAGGGTCATGGGCTGCCTGGGACTCCAAGAGGCCTTAAGTCCTGTATGGTGAACCCTGCCCTGGGGTGATGGCAAAAGTGCCCATATAGAGGGCTCTGAGTGCCACCTCTGGCACTCGTGCCATAGGTTCGCCACCACTGGCCTAGGGTGTATCCAGCACATACTTTACTCTTTAGGCCCTCTACTGACAGAGAGGTGGTTCTGCCATCTGACAGAAGAGATCTGATTTTTCAGGCACATTGGGGACTAAAGAAAAATTTTCAACTATGCCAGAATCAGTGGATGCAAAGAGTTGGAGTTGGTAAAAGGTCCGCTATAACCTTGGCTCTATAAACAGTGTGGGGGAGATTTATCAGACAGGTCTGAGAGCAACTAGAACAGTTTTACCTCGGACACTTCTGATAAATCTCCCCCTGTACATTTACCAGGTTCTTCTTGTGCCTCAAAGCCGAAGCTGGGCAGTGGACCAAGTATTTGCCCTTAGGGCCCCCATAAGCTATCGGGAGGAGTTTATCTCACAGGAACTTAAGGATCGGCCATTGCAACTTACCATACCCTTAACTCAGCACCTGCTGTCGGAGGACAATCGGGAAGCCCCCTAAAAAATGATGGTGGGCCTAACCCAACAGAATCTCCACCTATGTGTATTTGGACCTTCAAAAAGGACAGCTAGTACCTGATGTGAATCATTGTGCCAATGGATCCTAGGATTGATGGCTTCCCATGCAAAGTTAGGGATAGAGCTCAAGGCCAAGATCACTTCAGTTTAAGATCAGATTTTGACCCTTTAGGAAGACAAACGTGATTATGTCATTGGGATAATTGCTGAGCAAATGAACAACCAGATTTCCGCGTTTTCTCAAGGAAGATCTGATTGTCTCCTACGTCATTCGATACAACTGCAGCACGTCCCATTTACCATCACAATGTGATAATTCCACACTACGCCTCTGTCCACACTGTCACCCTCACTCTCTCCCGCATGCTGTGCACAGCTCAATGTATAGTATTTACTGCTCGGACGCTTGTGTTACACCTGTCATCACAAGATTTATGTTTCCCTGTAACGTCTATACATTGCCGCAGGCTATGTATGTCCCTCGCCATACGAGCACATTTCTTCAACTTGTCATTGATGTCATATGTATAATTGATGTTCTAAGGGATATGGTGGCCCATTACTTCTCCGTTCTATAGAACTGCTCAATTCCCATGTTACTTATGGCCCAATTTGTACAACGGTGGGTCCCACAGCTGTCATTGGTTGGGTAGAGGGCTTAGAGGGCCATATTATTTCTTTGTATCCCTGCTGGGATAACACAATACAAGGGACCTATTGACATTGGAAGACCCCCATTACTGGTCCCAGCATTGACTTCAAATTTTTTTTTGATTAATCCTACAGGCCTCTGTTTACATCAATGTCATTGGTTTCTGTTTCTTAAAGGAGCCATGACGTGGTCCCAGGTTCTATTGAAATTGGATCTAGGTTTCTGTCATTTTCACACCAAGGGCCCAATAGCCAAACTAATGTGTAGCAAGAGGCTTTTTCGGGGAGAATCATGATATCTTTTTAACCATTTAATAAGTTATACAATAAGGTACCATGATTACGGTAATTTGCATGTAGATGCTAATTTTTTTGACCACATTTTTTAAAAAGTGGGCGTGTCAAGGTTGAGGCTTAGCGGCAGAGGCGTGGCCTCCAGGTATCTGAAGGATTTACTATAAATTACTCCATAAAGTGGCATCGATTTCACCTCACATCTATTGGCATAGGGAGGGAAGCTTGTAGGCGCGGGCAAGAGTAAGGGAAGACAACACGGCCAGCCCCACGAAGGTAAGGAAGGGGAAGGGTAGGCAGCGGGAGAATGGGAGGTTAACCTCCCTTTAAAGTGCCATGAATCCCATGAAACTGAGTATCAAAATTCCCACCCCTTGGGCACCCATCTTAAGGAAGCCCAGGGCATCCTTCATGACACAAGTTTCATTAGAACTTAGAACAGTCGGAACAGACTGACAGTGGATCCTCCGGTGGGTCCAGGCTCAAACCCATTACTGGACTCCATAGGTCAAGCAGGAGACAATCTAATTTGGAGGCTTGTTTGGAGAAGATAAAACTCATTTGGAGGCTAGTAGGGATTATTTATTTATACTGATGGGCCCAAGGAACACAGAATTTTTTCATACATTTCTAAGAACAATAACAGAGGAACAGTAGAAAGTTATAGCAGGGAAGGGGGACAGGTCTTCTGTAAGCAGATACAATACTAGAGATTAGCGGTAGTGGCCTCTTTTAGGTTGGCATCATCTCTTTACAATAACTAATAATGGATACTTGATGTTGTGTTTCATTCCAGTGGTGATGGGACTGAGGAAGCTGGAGAGCTGGACTTCAGCGCTCTTCTCAAGAAAAGGTTAGTATTAAGTAGTAATATGCACATCCCATACACACAGAGGGAAAAGTATCAACCACTCGGGGTATATTATATCCTGTTCCCAGATTTGCCATCTCTATGATCACATTACAGCTATAGTGACCTGATACACCACATCATATATCTCGTGTTCTTACATTACTGTCCAGGTCGTACCATTATTATACATGGGGTTGTATGGATCTCAGGATGGACTGAACTTTGGAAGCATGTAGATCAATCATTGTGATATTGCAGTAAAAATTGTATGCAAATTAGTGCCTATTGTTTTTGGAGCCACTCCATTATCAAGGTTCCTTAATGGGTCGGACATTGATTTACAGGGTAATTACCTATAGCCTATACACTATGACTATAATACACCCTGTGCCTACTGCGGGTTTCTACAAGGGGACAAAGTACTCCTTGGGTTAGTAATACCCATCTCTCTATTTCAAATTATTCTTACTTCTTATACTTTTCAATATCTCACCCATAGCAGTCCTTGAGGCTTAATTTAAAGGTGAACTTTTCACCAAGTAAAAAATGCTAAACGACCTACCTAATTTAATTGTCGATTTCCCCCTGATCAGTTTGGAGTTTATTTTTTGAAAATCCGTCCACCCATTCACAAGATACGACCCCTGAAAGTTTATATGTGAATTAGCACATTCAAGGGGGCAGTAACCTTTTATTTTCATACTGAGACACACCCCAGAGGAAAAGGCCACGCCCACTTATCTATAATGAGATAAATCACATATAAAGTTCCAGGGGTTGTATCTTATGAACCAATGGACCGATTTTTAAAAAAAGTATACCAAATTGATCAGGAGTGCGGGGGGATTCACATTCAGAAATCTGTACTTGGTGTCAGGTCTTCTTTAAAGGAGAGGTTTAACCAGGAGGTTCAAAAACATAGCTGTTTCATTCCAAAAACAGCGCCACAGCGGACTGTGGTTTGAGCTGGTATTGCAGTTCGGCCATATAGAGATGAATGGAGCTTGATGCATTAGAGGAGCTGTTTTGTGGAAGAGAGCAACCCTGTTTTTCAACCTTCGGACAACCCCTTTAACTCATAGACATAGGTTACATTTATTGGAACAGTACTGATCCCTTTTTTTTCTCTTTTTCTCTATTTATTTATCCAAAAAACTTACATATTTAGCGGTTTACAGCATTTGCTTCCTGTTTATTGCTATTTGCTACATCTGTCCTATAGAATATCATCAGTCCATCTATGGGATTCATACATTTCATGACAATGGGCGAGTTATATATAAGGATATAACATTTCATCCCCACCACCTCATCTCCCCTATTCATCACTCTTGTATTATCTCTATGCTTTACATTGATTCTGTTGCTTTCTGTTCCCTGGATATATGTTTCGGCTGGCTCTGGCTACATCATTACCCTTGTCCGGCTCTCTCGCGCTGCTTGCTCTATCTTATTTTTATGCCTTTTTGCAATGTCTGTAGCAAACCTACTGTACTTTGCTTCCTGCTGGCTTTACTTTGCTTTCTAGGAAGAGGGGGTTAATTGTTTTCCAGGTTTTTCTATTGTTGGAAACCATTATCAACTCTTCTCAACTTGTCTAAGCGTTGACTTTCCTTCAGGACGGTACAAGGGTCGGCCCTTTGCACCTAGATAGCCAATATGAGGGAAGTAACATAGGCCGCTTCCGTTGCCAGTAGTCTTCTGCTTGCAACGTCTCTGTTCCCAGTGTTCTGCTTTCCTCCGGTGCTTAGTTTATCTCTGTGCATCACAATTATTGGCTTTATTCCCTTTGTTTTTCCCTTACACTGCTTGCAGTATTGCTTTCCTGCTGTCCTGTAACAATTTCCTGAACTGATTCTGACTTAGCTGAACCGAACGTGATCCATAGTGAAGATCTGTAAGTTCCAGCAAGACCACAAGTCACAGATCAGTATCGTCCACTATGGGTTCATTTCAGCTAAATCGTGGTCTTTTCTCAATTCAGTTTTTCTCAGACTAGTAGAGATAGCTGAATACAGCACTTCTCTGGCATTGCTTGTGCATCTCTATAGTCCTGTGCTCCGGCATTGCTTGCGCATCTCTATAGTCCTGTGCTCCGGCATTGCTTGTGCATCTCTATAGTCCTGTGCTCCGGCATTGCTTGTGCATCTCTATAGTCCTGTGCTCTAGTCTTGCTTGTGCATCTCTATAGTCCTGTGCTCCGGCATTGCTTGTGCATCTCTATAGTCCTGTGCTCCGGCATTGCTTGTGCATCTCTATAGTCCTGTGCTCCGGCATTGCTTGTGCATCTCTATAGTCCTGTGCTCCGGCATTGCTTGTGCATCTCTATAGTCCTGTGCTCCGGCATTGCTTGTGCATCTCTATAGTCCTGTGCTCTAGTCTTGCTTGTGCATCTCTATAGTCCTGTGCTCCGGCATTGCTTGTGCATCTCTATAGTCCTGTGCTCCGGCATTGCTTGTGCATCTCTATAGTCCTGTGCTTCGGCATTGCTTGTGCATCTCTGTAGTCCTGTGCTCTGGCATTGCTTGAGCATCTCTATAGTCCTGTGCTCCGGCATTGCTTGTGCATCTCTATAGTCCTTTCTGTGGCATTGCTTGTGCATCTCTATAGTCCTGTGCTCCGGCATTGCTTGTGCAACTCTATAGTCCTGTGCTCTGGCATTGCTCGTTCATCTCTATAGTCCTGTGCTCCGGCATTGCTTGTGCAACTCTATAGTCCTGTGCTCAGGCATTGCTCGTTCATCTCTATAGGCCTGTGCTCTGGCATTACTTGTGCATCTAGTCCTGTGCTCTGGCATTGCTTGTGCATCTCTATACTCCTGTGCTCTAGTCTTGCTTGTGCATCTCTATACTCCTGTGCTGTAGTCTTGCTTGTGCATCTTTTTAGTCCTGTGCTCTAGTCTTGCTTGTGCATCTCTTTCGTCCTGTGCTCTATCATTGTTAGTACATGTCATAATCCAGTTCTCTAGCATTACATGTGGCATATATTTTCTCCTATATTCTAGCATTACTTGTGGCATATCTTTTGTCCAACTCCCTAGCATTGCTTGCTCATCTTCTAGTTCTGTGCTCTAGCATTGCTTATTCGTCCGTTTTGTCCTGTGCTATGGCATTGGCATATATTTTGTCCTATGCAATAGGTATACTTGTGGCATATCCTTTGTCCTATGTGTTAGCCTTGCTTGTGCATCTCTTTAGTCCTGTGCTCTAGCTTTACATGTGAATTCCCTTTGTCCTGTGCTCTAGCATTCCTTGCCATGTTTCTTTTTCCAGTTGTTATCTATTTGCTCTATTAAGACTTGTTGCATCACCATCATCAAGTGGTTCCACATGCTTTCTTGCATTGCTTGTGCATCCCTTTTGTCCTGTGCTCAAGCACTGCTTGGGCATCCCCTTTGTCCTGTGCTCTAACGTTGCATTTGGCGTATCTTTAGTCCTATCCTCTAGCATTGCTAGCTACGTTTCTTTGTCTGCTTGTAATACTTGCTTCATTCCATTCATCCTGCGCTCTCTTGTATTGTTTGCCTTGTCCATTGTCTTCTTACTTCAGTAAGTGCTTTAGGCAAAGCTTGCTCCATTCCATTCATTTCTCTAACCTCCAGTACTTGCTACTTACACTATTCCCTTACATCTATATACGTCTTATATGTATCTCAATGACACATCACATGAACTACCATCTGCATCTTTAACTTATCTTTTTCTTATTTTCCTTATGTTCCTGCATTCAGAGAGTAAGTTTTCCGTGATATGCCTGCCTTATGCATGAGTGGGTGTGAGCTTTACTGATGCTTCTGGCCAAGCCTAATACGCCATTGACTTGGACCGATGTCCATAGGCCAGCAATACGCATTTGGTAACGCTTAGCGAATGTCGCACTCGCCAAAACCTTCTCTGACGCTGCTGATCAGATCTAACTAGTGAGTCATTGCCACTGGTTCTGCTAATCCTTTATATATAGACAGTGAGTACAATGCTACTATACACCCTGATGTCCACAAAAGCGGATAGTCGGGAAGAGAGTGCACGGAGCAGCTGTCTCTTTCTCGGAGGCGATGGCACCTTTCTGCGGAGGTGACAGCTGCTCTCCACTGAGTAATAGGATAGGATGCATCATAGTCTGAAGAAAGAGCCGTGCTACTATATTAGGCCCACAGAGTCTATTTGTCGGATACGTCTCTCATCACATCACGGCTTGAATGGAGAAGGAACATAAAAGAAGCAGAATTTAGAAGGCGAGTTATTCTCGGTTGGGATTAATCTAATGATGGGAAAAAGGGTCCTTCAGGACTTTGATACTGATGACCCATCTTTAGAATAGGTCAACTATAGATCAGCTCAACCAAATCAGATTAATAAACGGAGCTGCAATTCCAAGCACAGCCACTATACAGTGTACGGCGCTGTGATTTGTAAGCAGTGACAAGGTCACTGATTGTTTCTTATTCCAGAAATATTTGATCCATGGAGGTGCCAGTGTTGCACCCTTTATATACCTGAAAAATGGCTTTAAAATCTATCAAATTAACCAAATTACAGTGTTAAGTAATGAGCTAAAACAAAGCTATAATAAATACTATGAGGGGGATGAATGGCAAAGAGAGCAAAGTTTTATTAGATACTCAAATTAGATTCTAAGTGCCTAGTGGTTTATGATGAAGCCCATCTTGGGCTTGGAATCACCCAATGGACACTTGCAGAAGTGTTGAAACTTTCCCAACTATGTATAATTGAAGGGTAATTAACTACAAAAACCCTAATACTACTAAGACTCCCACCTAACTGCAAATATTAATAAAACATAACTTTAGATTTAGTTCTTTGGGTCATGGTATGGACCACAGTGCAGGAAGCCATTTGCAAGCACCAAGAGATTGACACCAGAGGTTTTGTTTAGAAGTGGGTCTGGGTGCTGAAGCTCCACCAGATGCTGAAAGAAAGGGGTCCAAATCTCAACTGAATGCTTCCAATATTTTAGAGATCAAGGGAGGTCTCAGACATCAGGGGAGGTCTGAGAGAACAGGGAAGGTTTCAGAGATCAGATGATGCCTCAAGGATCAGGTCAGCACTCAGAGATCAGGGAAGGTGTCAGAGATCAGGGGAGGTGTCAGAGATCAGGGAAGGTGTCAGAGATCAGGGAAGGTCTCAGAGATCAGGGAAGGTCTCAGAGATCAGGGAAGGTCTCAGAAATCAGATGATGCCTCAGAGATCAAGGAAGGTCTCAGAGATCAGATGATGCCTCAGAGATCAGGTGAGGCCTCAGAGATCAGGGAAGGTGTCAGAGATCAGGGAAGGTGTCAGAGATCAGGGAACGTGTCAGAGATCAGGGAAGGTGTCAGAGATCAGGGAAGGTGTCAGAGATCAGGGAAGGTCTCAGAGATCAGGGAAGGTCTCAGAAATCAGGGAAGGTCTCAGAAATCAGATGATGCCTCAGAGATCAAGGAAGGTCTCAGAGATCAGATGATGCCTCAGAGATCAGGTGAGGCCTCAGAGATCAGGTGAGGCCTCAGAGATCAGGGAAGGTCTCAGAGATCAGAGAAGGTCTCAGAGATCAGGGAAGGTCTCAGAGATCAGGGAAGGTCTCAGAGATCAGGGAAGGTCTCAGAAATCAGATGATGCCTCAGAGATCAAGGAAGGTCTCAGAGATCAGATGATGCCTCAGAGATCAGGTGAGGCCTCAGAGATCAGGGAAGGTGTCAGAGATCAGGGAAGGTCTCAGAGATCAAGGATGGCCTCAGCCATCAGTGGAGTTCTTAGAGATCAGGGGAAGCCTCCGAGGTCAGTTGAGGTCGCGGAGATCAGTGGAGGTCTCGGGGCTCATGGTAGGTCTTAGAGATTAGAGGAGTTCTCAGAGATCAGGGGAGGTCCCACAGTTTAGGAAGGGTTTCAGAGATCATGGAAAGTCTAAGAGATCAAGAGAGATCTCAGAAATTATGGGAGGCCTCAGAGATCAGGGGATGTCTCAGATATCAGAGAAGGTCTCAGGGATCAGGGGAGGTCTTGTAGGTCAGGGAAGGTCTCAGTGATTAGGGTCGTTTTCAGAGATCAGGGGAGGCCTCAGAGATCAGTGAAGGTCTCAGAGCTCCAGGGAGGTATTAGAGATTAGTGGAGGTCTCAGAGATCAGGGGAGGTGTTAGCATCTGGACCCATGCCAGTTGGAGCTTACAGCTTATTATACAAATGTCTCAATTTGAACGTATACTATCCCTAGAAGAGTATGAAACTATTTTTATCTCATTATGATTATGAGATAAGCTAAAAGGCTCAGAAATGGCTCCCTCACAAAGTGGCCACCCATGGTTTTTAACACCTGCACATTCAGATGGACTGTAAAACATTTCTCTAGTTGTCAAGTGATTCACACCAAGTGCTATCTTTGGCACCTACTCTGCAGTGACAGCAATCCACAGAGCAAATGTGACCTCTGACACAGCAGGATAAACTGGCATTCATCGGGAGGGGGGCAGAGGTCAGAAATGAGGTGCACAAAATTATCGGGAGAAATGAGTGAGACCATGCCTGATGTCATCAACAAGGCAGACTGATCTGAGATGGGTGGGTATCTTAATTAGTGATACCCCAAACAATCATTAATGGTAGTGGGCTAAGTATATAGTAGGAACAGCGCCATACTTATCCAGTGGTAGCATGTGGTAGTGCAGTATAGTCCCATTAAGTTCACTTAGCTGCAACACCAGACTCGACCATGGACCAATGCGGTTCTATTAGCAGAAGAAATCGGAGGCAGAAGTTTCTCTAAGTAACACAATACAATAGTTCGATATGTTTTTGGGCAGGACAGGTAAATATATGGTCTAATCTGTGACCAACTGTCCCACGATGGATCTATCTATATAAATAAAGGGGTAGAAGTTTTGTTACGGGGGACCACCACCTTAGGCCGTATTGTTAATGAGGGAACACTTGCATGGTCATAAACTATGAAGGTGAAGGATGTAGCACCAAATGCATCAAAAATTGCTCTCCATGAATGCTGTCACAGCCGTAGAGATGGAGATGGCCATCACTTTACGTTCCTCTGTGGTTTCTCTTGCTCCAGTCTTCCACTGCTCGTTTTTTTTTACACTGTTCCTTGTTCTTTCTTTGATGATTGTCACCTTCTCTCTTTGCATGTGACGGACAATGTCTTTGTACTGCATGTCCAAAAAGTTATGTCTCCCTCTCTGTCTATGTCTTGGCCTGGTCGTGGCAAGTGATGGTGGTTATGGTGATTTCCTTGCACTGACGTGTCTTGCTCTCTCTTGCCCCGGTGATGCCGGTGCTGTCTCCGATGCATGCTTTTGTGAATGCCTCTTTGCAAGTCCAGCAGTTTCCTGCGTTCCGTAAATCGGTAAGACCCAAAGCTACACTAAGGTCTTCCCATGAGGTCGAGAGGTGATTGGTTGACTGGAGAGGTGGAGTTTTAGAGCCATGGATGTGGAAACTTTTGAGACCTTATGTTGGTGGGGTTGTTACCTTTGGTGTTTCTCCAAAGTGGTTGTCCCACTACTTAACTACCATCAATAAGCTATATTGTTCCAACAAGTATTCAAGTCCACTATTGTGCCACCAAAGCCAAAATTAAGTATTGCAAGTTGCGTCTTTACATGAATTTACCCCCATAAGACATGGGCATCTCTGGTCCAACTAATCCAAATAGCTCCTTCTTTCACCCAAAATTTCTCAATATGGTGATTGAATATAGATGTTGTAATTCAGAAAACCAATGTAAAGGGGTTGTACCAAGGTGGAAACGTATCACCATTCCATAGGGTAGGTTTAAATTGTGTAGCTGTCAATGAGGACACAACCTTTGGATCTCCCATCAGACCACATTTTGTATTCCCTGGTGATTGAACCTGCTCCCTTTTACTGCAATTAAAACTCTAGGGAACTGATGGAGATCCAGAAGTTGAACCCCACCGATCTGACAGATATCACACCTATACAATCGGTGATGGGTCTCAGTCTTGATACAACCCCTTTAAGCGATTCCTTTGCGTGTCATCCGGCTTTCAGCACTGACGGATCGAGCTGAACCGTCAATGCCGATGACTGGAAGACCAACATGATTCGAGAACTGGGAGCCAAAGTAGGGTAAGTACACTTTTTTTTTGGTCACCCCTGTCCGGGGCACCCACTGGGGTTTCCTAGCAATCCCCTGCAAATGTAAAGAAAGGTTCTGACTTATAAATTAAGGTTTTGGGCTATATACCCAAAGATATTTGTGGCCTCTGTATTACGAGCAGATGCAACTCTATTTCATTGTAAAAGTTCATCTATGGGGGATCTGTAGGGTAAGAGCTTCGGTTTCCTTCTATCCTTCCCCTATGGGCCATCTTTAGGCACTAGGACCCAGGTGCCTCCGTGCTCCTATAGTTACACCCCTGCCACAAGGAGAGGTTTTTGCGAAATTAAATCCCATGACAACATTGATCCTCCTGTTTTTTGTGCCGTTAATCCCCTGAGATTATATACTCAGAGGGAAACTAATAACAATAACATATTTATTCGCTATTTTCAACCCAAATTCACCTTAAAACACCTGAATATGTAATGTAATTGCTAAACGATTGTATTGTGAGATAAATTGGGGCATTTAGATCCATTTTTGAATATTACAAATTATAAAACATTGAATAGACTGTAGGATCAGATAGAAATCTGCAATATACAGTTTCCAGATGAAACTTGCAATGAATTCTGTTTTAATAGCGTTTTGGTTTTTTTAAATGTTCTAACAAGAGAGTTATGGTGCGGCACACGTTGCGCTGGCGTTGCGTTTGCAAAGCAACACTAGGCCCGAACGTATATGCGTATCGTTAACCAGCATCCGGTGTCTTGTATTGTATAAATGCAGGACACCGGGTGGTGGTTACCAATTGCATGCGGTTAACTGGAAGCGTATATGAGGGGCCGAGGACCTCCCCCGGGGTCTAGCGTTGTGTTTGTAAATGCAATGCAAGCGCCATGTGTGACCGGACCCTAATGGTAATACTGGAAGGAAGTGATAAAACTATCTTTCTTCTCCTTAGAAGTGGAGGTCCAATACATCATGACTATTGTGTAAGCAGGTGTAGAAGGAAAATTGCAACTTTTGCATATTTTATGTAGTGCAAATATTTGTTACTTTAAGGAAAACCTGACAGATTGTAAATATAGCAATAACATGCTGCCTGCAGATAGGACACCATATATAACCTGCTCTGCTCGTCCTGCTCTATAACATGCTGCCTACAGATAGGACACTATGTACAATCTTCTCAGCTCCTCCTGCTCTATAACATGCTGCCTGCAGATAGGACACTATGTACAATCTGCTCAGCTCCTCGTGCTCTATAACATGCTGCCTGCAGATAGGACACTATGTACAATCTGCTCAGCTCCTCGTGCTCTATAACATGCTGCCTGCAGATAGGACACTATGTACAATCTGCTCAGCTCCTCCTGCTCTATAACATGCCTCCTGGAGATAGGGCATGATGTACAATCTGCTCAGCTCCTCCTGCTCTATAACATGCTGCCTGCAGATAGGACACTATGTACAATCTGCTCAGTTCCTCTTGCTCTATAACATACTGTCTGCAGTTAGGACTCTATGTACAATCTGCTCTGCTCCTCCTGCTTTATAACACGCTGCCTGCAGATAGGAAACTATATGCAAACTGCTCAGCTCCTCTGCTCTATAACATGCTGCCTGCAAATAGGTCACTTTGTACAATCTGCTCAGCTCCTCTTGCTCTATAACATGCTGCCTGCAGATAGGACACCATGTATAACCTTCTCAGCTCCTCTTGCTCTATAACATGCTGCCTGCAGATAGGACACCATGTACAACCTTCTCAGCTCCTCCTGCTCTATAAAATGCTTCCAGCAAATCAAAGTGGCAGACTCTTTTCAAAGACCTCTCCTGTATACGGGGGTTTGGCAGTTCGCTCCTCACCATTCAGACATCCATCACCTTTCCTGTCTGGTGTTGGTGGTTTAACACCATGAGACCCCGTTGAGCAGCGTGTCTGGCTTCCTCCAGCGCTTGGTCATTGGAGCTATGGACATCTATGGCAATCATCAGTGGTCCATGACTAGTGGAAGCCCCCTGCCAGCGCTGGTAGTAGGTTCCGGTCCAGCAGTAGGCACCTGATAGAGCTGCAGTGTATGGTAATATTAGGTCCAGCTAGGTCTTCATACCTCATCCTGAGGTCCAGGCTGGGGTCATCCATGGTTGTATACTGACTTCTTCTCTTCTGACAGTAATGAGGCGAAGCAGGAGACGGCACCAGATGTCGATGTATGGGATATCCTTCGTAAAGCCCCTCCCTCGGAGTACGAGAAGATCGCCTTCCAGTATGGCATCACCGATCTCCGTGGTCTCCTGAAACGTCTGAAGAAGATGAAGAAAGAGGAGAAGAAGAGTGAAGGTGAGGACCAACTCCTACTGGAAGCTCCAGTATGAGGAGCAATTTACCCATAGAAATTCAATTGATCCTTCAAGATAGAATATTAAAAGGGTTTTTCAAATAATTTGGGGCATGGGTAAAGACAAAGGGGTCCAGTATCACTCAAGTCCACTCACTGGAAGGGTCAATGGTTACAAAATCTGCTTCAAAATCCCCTCAAGTATGGAATAAAGTGTCCTTTCTAGAATTCCTTCTAATATATGAAACCTCTTCAAATTAAAAAAAAAAAAAAATCTCCTCCAATGTCATAGGCAAAAGAGTCATATTTTGCCTGAGATGAGTCACGTTTAGAGGCTTCAGGGGGAGAGCAGCTTCAGATGCCTTATCTTAGGTTCTATAGCACCTAGATACATGATTCTGATGATAAATTAAAGATAAGAACCTAATTCCTCAAACCACTTTGTGCTTCTGTGATCCAGTTCCAGCCTTTTTATTTAATTTTATACCAAACATATGTTTCTAAGTACTATTGAAGATAGGGAGGTCTAAAGAGTGACACTGCTCCTGCAGCCTCCAAACTTGACTTATCCATTTTTTTTATAGGGAAAGGGGCAAAATTTGGCCTAAAAGAAGATATTCTAGAAAGGTCATTTCATATCCTACGTAAGGGGTTGGTATTGAAATGGGGGAACCTTTAAGCCAAATTCAATGGATCTGCACATCCATTATACACGCTGGGGCACATTTACTTACCTGTCCAAGGAGTTCACCCAAAGTGCATTGTCACTAAGATTGTCCGATGGCGCGCCCCCTGATTTTTGCCGCATGGAATCCAGAGCAGCTGAGCCACAATCCGATCATTTGCGACACAATCCCAGCACAAACACTTGTTAAATACCTGTCAAAGCTGCGCAAATCCCCAAAAAATGCAAACAGTCCGGCGAAAGTGCGATCTGCGACCCTTAGTAAATAAGCCCCTTTGTGTGGCGCTGTGTAGGTAGACCTTGAAGAGGACTTGGTCTACTGCATCCTAGTTGGCCCCTTACCAATCTGATATTGATATTCTCTAAAACGTGATCAATAAAAAACAGCAATTCCATATCTTGGAAAAACTTAGCAAGTCAATTTTACGAATAAACTTTCCAGAAAATTTACACTAAAGTGGGCAGCTAATTCCAATTTTAAATCATTTAAGTACGTGAAGATGTTGTGTATAGAATTTAAGCAACTCTTATTTTCCCTAATGATGTAAAAAGGGCAAAAATATCTCTATTGTTTCACAACTCCCTGTTTAGTATGTTCTGTTATGTTGTCTTAGCTACCGGAGCCAGGGATTACGCAAGTATAACCTCCAGCCCCTACCTGGCACCCCCACCTGGCCTACCCCACCCGGCCACCACTTCCCCGACGCTCACTATTTCACTGACTGTATCAGTGAAGGATATTAGAAATATACTAAAACATTCCGTTAATTGGACTCTGATATTGTATGAATTATGACCCCTTAATTCTTATTTGGAGTGGCGAATGACCCTGATGATCCCCCATAACCTGGCTGTATCTAGGAAATCTGGGACACCAAACCTTGTTATTGGAAGCCATTTTGTAATTTGGCCACTTGACGTTCCTCCTTGATTACATGAGCACAGATCACTGTGGCGTCTGACATCTTTGTCATATTCAAGTGGGTAGAATACCATGACCTCAGTCTTCCTTCAAGATACTGATGTGACGGTGACATCACTCAGACCAGAATAGCTTTTAGAACAGTATTCATTTTCGGAAAGTGACAGCATAGACTCCAGAGAAGATTGAAAGATGATTATATTGAGGCTGGAAAGTTACCACTAAAGTTTTGGTCAGGGTAATCAGGATTCTCCCTGTCAATCACTGTGTGTGGGCGGAGTAATCAGGACTCTCACTGTCAGTCACTGCGTGTAGGCGGAGTAATCAGGATTCTCACTGTCAATCACTGTGTGTGGGTAAAGTAATCAGGACTCTCACTGTCAATCACTGTGTGGGCGGAGTAATCAGGACTGTCACTGTCAATCACTGTGTGGGCGGAGTAATCAGGACTCTCACTGTCAATCACTGTGTGTGGGCGGGGTTATCAGGACTCTCACTGTCAATCACTGTGTGTGGGCGGAGTAATCAGGTCTCTCACTGTCAATCACTGTGTGTGGGTGGAGTAATCAGGACTCTTACTGTCAATCACTGTGTTTGGGTGGGGTTATCAGGACTCTCACTGTCAATCATTGTGTGTGGGCGGAGTAATCAGGACTCTCACTGTCAATCACTGTGTGTGGGAGGAGTAATCAGGACTCTCACTGTCAATCACTGTGTTTGGGTGGGGTTATAAGGACTCTCACTGTCAATCATTGTGTGTGGGCGGAGTAATCAGGTCTCTCACTGTCAATCACTGTGTGTGGGATGAGTAATCAGGACTCTCACTGTCAATCACTGTGTTTGGGTGGGGTTATCAGGACTCTCACTGTCAATCACTGTGTGTGGGTGGAGTAATCAGGACTCTCACTGTCAATCACTGTGTGTGAGAGGAGTAATCATTAGGATCTCATGATATCCCTACAACTAAGCTGTAAAAAAAAAAAAAATCTGTGACACAGCAATAATAAATATTTTTCCCAAGAAATTTAGAATTATTATGTGACTAACAACTGTCTTTTGGGGTTTTTATCCAATAGCTTTCCTGAAGAAGCTGGACCCTGCATACCAGGTGGATAAGGGTCAGAAGATGAAGCTGGTTGTGGAAGTGGCAAATCCTGATGCAGAGGTCAAATGGCTGAAGAACGGTCAGGAGCTCCGTGTTAGTGGAAGGTAAAGGGATCTGGGCATGAACTCTTAAATATAAAGTGATATTAATTGCTTGGACCGGAATAAAACAGGCCGATTTAGGTAACTGAACCAAAGCTCCACAAGGACCTGTAGTTGCTTTATTGTCCAATGTTCTCTTTGTGTACTGTATGGTGGTATTATTTGTGTTTAGTATAAATCTATTATTTTAGGACTGTATTATGGTATATTAGTGGGAATTTATTAACTCCTTACCAACATGTGATGTAATAGTACATCACATGTCGACTGCAGGTGTATGGAGAGGGCTCGGAGACCCGAAGACCCGAGGCTGTCTGGTTTTAACTAATTCATTACAATGTGCGATTTGCACATTGTAATAAATGCTGTGGTAAATCACAATACTGTAGTATGGCAGTATAAGGTAGGATCAATCAGACAACCTAGGGTTAAAGTACCCTAAGGGGTCTGAAAAACAGTAAAAAAAAGATTTAGGTATCACCGTGTCCCAAAAAGTCTGATCTATCAAAATGTAACAACGGTTATTCCCACTGTTTAACCCCGTAACGGCAAATAGTGCCCAAAGTCGAAAATGCCACTTTTGAATGCCATCTTGAAAAATATTAAAAATTCTATAAAAAGGCCGTATGTTCCTTAAAAATCATCAGTAAAAAATAGAAACGCAAAAACGAAAAAGGGCCTCAGCGCACTGGTATAATGAGCATGTGCTGAGCACCAATTTTCGGGCCAGACCATTAGAATTTGTATGGAAGAGCTATATGAGAAAGCATATAGTGGCAATATTGTAGCACTGTATACAGGCGGTTCCCCACCTTATTGACAACCCCTAGTTACAAACTTTACCCTTAGGCTACTATAAACAGCTATAATAGTTATCAATGTGTCTGCAATTTAGCTTTATTGTTAATCTTGATTCTTATGACAACCCAACATTTTTTTAAATCCTATTGACACAGAGACCAAAAATTTTTTTACTGGGGTTACAATTATAAAGTATACGGTTCCAACTTACATACAAATTCAACTTAAGAACAAACTTACGGAAACCTAAGTTGAATTTGTATGTAAGTTGGAACTGTTTATTTTATAATTGTAGCTCCAGACAAAACATTTTTTGCCCCAGTGACAATTGGAGTTTCAAAATTTTTTGCTGTAATTGGACCAAGGATTATCAATAAAGCTTCATTACAGACACCTTACAGCTGATCATTGCAGCCTAGGACAGATCAGTGTACAGCTCTATAGTAGCACACAGAGACTTCACCAGAGGTCACAGTGAGCAGAGGGGTCCGTCTTTAACTAGGGGTCGTCTGTAAGTCGGGTGTAATGTATTCTATCAGAGTTTCAGCTCTATGATTTGCTTTTGCCCAGCAAGCAGCATTGTTGTTGGGGTCCAAAATTAACATATCCCTAAAATAGGTCCTCAATGTCAGGACGGTGCGGTCTAACATAGAGCAAAGTCTCAGGTCAGCTCATCACAAGAGACAGATCAGCGGACAGCTCCATTCTCTGTGTAGTGGCCAGACTTGGTTACTGCAGCCCAGATCCCATTATTCTGAATAAGAGCTACACTGGAGCCATTCAGCTGATCTGATATTAAGCACCCATTCATGGGATCGATCTGCAATAATTTTAGAATTAAATGTACAACAAATATACTGCATCTGTTTTTTAATGTCGCTTTTCTTCTCCTCTTCTCTTCTAACGTCCCTCATCATTTGCTCTCGTTCGATGCTCCTTTTGGGATTGACTGAAAATTGTACATGAACCTTCAGCAAGTAAGTTTGTTCTCCGATATATTTTAACGTTCTCATAAGTATGATGTTGTCTTATGACGTACTATGCTTTTTGGAGTGAACACAATGGTAAAATAAGAAATACAGCAGACCAAAGGGGTCCACAATAAGGAAGCTCAGTTATCCAATGAGATTACAGGGGGCAAGGTCACTACAGGACGTGTTATAACTTCAGTAATGGTCTTCAGGAGATTGTAGTATCTTTTTCCTTACTTGTCACCACTTAATTTTACCCAGTGCTAGATTCTTGTGTCCTCCCTGGTTATGTGCCAAAGTGCAGCCTCTTCTCCCATCTGTCAGCGGCTCCATTAGGAGGAAGGGAAAAGGTTGGGGAAAGTAATGCATCTAACCAATGGACACATCAGGAACAGGGACGTAACTACAGTGGTAGCAGCCACAGCAGCTGCTATGGGGCCCGCAGTGTCAGGTGGCCCCAACATCCAACATGATGCACTAAAGAATGGAAGATGTACACTTCTATATACATATTGGGGTTTATTTACTAAGGTCCAACAGCCGCATTTCCGTCAGGTTTTCCGGCATTTTTCGGGGATCGTGACGGGGATTGCGTCGCAAGTCGGCTTTCACGCGACACAAATCGGGGAGCGGGCCATCAGACAACACGCGGGATTTAACATTTAAAATTGTGTCGCAAGCCAAGCACTTACATGCACCGGGAAGAAGAAGGTGAACTCCGGTGGACCTGAGCGGGGAAGCGACACAAGAAGGAAATCGGGCGCACAATCTTAGTTAATCGTGGCAGACTTCATCCTCGTCAGACATTCCGGATCAGGGATTGCGCAGGGACCGGGTAAGTAAATGTGCCCCATTATGCTGCACATCTTACAGCATAATGGGGCAGATTTACTTACCCGGCCCATTCGCGATCCAGCTGTGCGTTCTCTGCGGTGGATTCGGGTCCGGCCGGGATTCACTAAGGCAGTTCCTATGCCGTCCACCAGGTGGCGCTGCTGCGCTGAAGAGCATCGTAACGCACTGAAATACACCGAGGCCGGCTGAGTGAAGGTAAGCGCGCGTCCAGCGACACATTTTCCGTTTTTAAATGCGGTGGCTTTTTCGAATACGTCGGTTTTGCGTGTGGCCACGCCCCCCGATTTCCGTCGCACGCATGCCGGCGCCGATGCGCCACAATCCGGGGGCAATTCAGGGGAAATCGGCGCAAATTGGAAATATTCGGGTAACACGTCGGGAAAACGCGAATCGGGCCCTTAGTAAATGACCCCCAATATGTATATAACAGGGCACATCTTCCACAGTACCCGGCATGTATTAGCATGGGGGAGAGGAAGGGGACAACAGCTACTGGGACAGATCTGTGTAAGTATATACATGTACGAATAGTGTATAAATATATTTGTGCATAAATGTGTGCACATAAGTTTATAAATGTTTGAACATACAAGTATGTATCTTTTCTTACAAGGTGGGGGGCCCCATTCAGAAGTCTGCTATGGGGCGCTGCCTTTCCTAGTTTCACCCCTGTCTCTTCCTCCCACCCCTAATTTGCTGTAATGACGTCTACTGGCCATATACAACTATTTGACATGTTTAGCATCAGGGACAACACATTGAACACATCAAATAGCTGTGCATCAAGTTATTGCAAATTTCTGTGTGAACCATAAGACATATCACAGATCTGATTGTGGCAATCAATTTCTTAGAAAACTTGTCCACAATCTAATATGGCTCATTTCAAGATGGCGGCCATGCTCCGGACATAACCTAAAATATTTCCACCTCACCCATTACTCATTGGGGTGTCAGATATGTCACTTGAACCTTCTGAAATAAAATGTGTCCTGGGACTTTTGTAGATTAGATACATGATCCCTCACAACATGGGGCACTTTTTAGGTATCCCCCGCTATGATCTCCTATGTGCATTAGTCTTATACATTCAATGGCTATTGACATTCTGTTTTGCATTTTTAGATACATTTTCGAGAGCATTGGGAATAAAAGGATTTTGACTATTAACAACTGCTCGCTGGCCGATGACGCAGCCTACACGTGCGTCATTGGAGAGGAGAAGTCCTTCACTGAACTGTTCGTAAGAGGTTTGTATCTCTACAGTCATAAACGGCCATAAGTGTTGTTTATTCATTACTTAAAATCTAGTTCTTGTGACCTTCAGTGTAATAATAATCTTAAAGGGGTTGTGCTATATTAGAAAACATGGCTGCTTTTTTACCCCAAAACAGCGCCCCATCTATTCACAGGCTGTAGGTGGTATTGCAGCTTAGTACAATTAACTTCAGATGAGCTGAGCTGCAATTCCAGAGACAACCTCTGGTCGGGTGTGGTGCAGTTTCTAGAAAAGAACATCCATTTTTTTGGTATTCCTATACAACCTCAAGGTAATGAGGATTCCTGCCTTGGATTTTTTTCATTTTTTATCCATCTTGATATCTAAAATTAGGATGAATTAAGAAGTATACAGGTGGTGCCCTACTTAAGAACACCTGACTTACATACGACCTCTAGTTACAAACAGACCTCTGGACTTTGGTAATTTACTGTACTTTAGTCCTAGGCTACAATAATCAGCTATAACAGTTATCACATGTGTATACAATTAAGATTTATTGTTAAATCTGGTTCTTATGACAATCCAGCATTTTTAAAATCCAATTGTCACAGTGACCAAATAATTTTTGACTTGGGTTACAATAATAAAGTATACGGTTCCGACTTACATACAAACTCAACTTAAGAAAGGACCTTCAGAACCTATCTTGTATGTAACCCGGGGACTGCCTGTATATGCATAGGAGGTAATTTCAATTGGACAACACCCAGCCTTAAAGGGGGTTTTCAGGAATCCTAGAAAAACCCTGGGGGTTGTCTACTTAGCCGTCTCCTCAGATCACATCAAACGTATGAGGAAGCGATGTTCTGTGGCCCACGGTGGCCAATGATTGGACAAAGTCATGATCCGGAGCTACCGCAATACGCCGCGACTATAAAACCGGAAGCAAGTACACTTTCTTTTTAAATTTTTTTTTTTTTTTGGCCCAAAAGATTTTTCCAGATTTTCCAGAAGTCCTTGTAGCGCATACAGAGTTATGTATTGCAGAATAATTCAGAGGTTCTCTGCAAATAGCACAACCATCCACACCTTTCAATAGTGAGAACAACCAATCAGCATCTGCTACACAAGAAGACCCCCTTCAAGTCAAAACCTTAAAATAGACATCCACTAAAAACTGTTGTTTGATATCATAATATGGCCACCACTAGGGGGAGCTCCCTGTATCTTCTTTTGTATGTAGAAGCTAATATTGAATTTAATGGTGTGACAAGAGCGATATTTATTCATATTTATACTGAAAAATAGAAAAAAAATGGTAAAAAGGATAAAAAAAAGTTCTTTTATAAACATTCCAGTCTTTGTCTCTGTTGACTGTAGAGTCAATTGTAATGAATGTTAGTTTCACATGAATCAGGAGAGTCAGAACCTCAGCAGTTTCCAGCATCAGAATTCCCACATTATAACTCATTATTTGTATGGACGTCATGTTACAGCTTTTGGTACATGCACCCCCTCCCCTTCAGTCTACAGGTTTTTATGTTTTATATTAACACAACATAATGTAGTCACCACATAAAATTCTATGCTGCAGTTTATATTGGATATCACAGGTCACTTTCCCCAGCAAAATTCAGCACAATCATCTAATGCTGTTGATTCCCTTGCAGAGCCTCCAGTGCTGGTCCTCCGTCCTCTGGAAGATCAGATGGTGATGGTGGGAGAAAGGGTGGAGTTTGAATGTGAAGTTTCAGAAGAAGGTGCACAGGTGAAATGGTAAGAGAGGCTACTGATTATATTATAATTAGTATTTAAGGGGGGGTGCATTTATTTTTTACTGGTGTTTTTTTTTTCCCTTGTTGTGCCTTTTGTGCCTTATTAATGAGGAGTCGGCGCCACAATGTTGGTGCTCTTCCAACACTCCAAAAAAAAAATTTCTCTTTGGGCGCTGCTTGGGAATCCCATGCCTTTCCAGCACTTCTAGTTTTCCGACACGTTTTTGGACGCAATTTTTTGGAGCTGCAAAAGTTTTTCTAAGGAGTTCTAGTTCAGCTGTTCCGTAGTTTATCATATAATACAGCAGCCCCCTCATGGTTATTTTATATAAGCCCCTCACCCTCTATGGATTCATTAGATACAGCCTCTCTCACCCCCATGAATTCCTTCTGTAGAGCCTTATGTGGGCCCCCCTGCAGCTCTGGGCCCCAGCCCTTGCCCAGTGCTGGTGCCAGCCCTGGTTTGGAGAATGATCCTTCTTAAAGGTATCCTTTGAAATGATGTCAGTAGCTGCCACATCCGCACACGGCCTCCCGACCCCTTGACCCTCGGCCACTTAGCAATAGGAGCCTGTACACGGCGTCTTTTAATCACGAGCTTGGACGGCGCCATTGTTTGCTTTTACACGAAGAAGTCGCCTTCGCATTCCTGGGAACGAGTCCGACACATCTCCGAGGAAGTGTTGGCATTTTAACAAACCTCCTTGCACCGTTCGTGCTGCTCATATAATTATAACGGAGTGTAGGTTTCAGCCCGGCTCTGGATGCCATCTCATCCGTGTCATCCCACAGCTGCCAAAACGTGTCTCCTACTAACACGGTCACACACAAGGGAACGGAGATACGTGGTCAGCAAAATTCATGAAAGGCACCTTGTACAGAGCTCCATAGGCTCCGGCTGACACTCGCTGTCACTGACGGCTAAATCTGAGACGTCTTCCACTTTGAACTCTTTTCTCCGAATGTCAAGACTCTATTCTCAATCCTACAGTGTCAGCAGCTCCTAAATAAGAGAAAGGTAGCTGACGACATGCAGGGGCAAATCAGAGATCAAAATCATCCTTTCTTTAAAGGGAATGTGTCAGTCGCCTTTGGCAGTACAAAACTTTAGACAGGGTTGGGTATTGTCCCTGGAGATCTGTGTAATCAGACCTTTGTGTGTGTTGTTAGTAGCAGGAGGACTGTGAAAAATGGATTTATATTCCAGGATTGTAGCTTTTTCAAGTGCACCGGGGGGGTGTACCAAATGTGAACCTAAATTCTCTGCTGCCTGAAATGAGCTATACAACGGCGCCCCCTACATCCAATCCAACAGTAATGTTTATTTTAGTAAGTGGGTTCTTCTTTCTGTGTCTTGCACCATACTGCCATTTGGTGTGAAGATACATTATCAGGTCCTATTTTGTAGCAGGTGCCTGTGTCCCTGATTCTGCCCCCCCCCCTCTTGCCACAGATGGTGCTGCCTAAGGCGAGAGGCTCAACTTACCTCATGGCTGGAGAACCCTTGTGCTCTTAGCTCTATACAACCACTGTTAGATATTGTCCCTGGAGATGTGAATTCAAACCTTTGTGCTGTAGTTACATCAGGACTATGAATTATGTCCTGGGACATGTCCTCACACTGATGTGCTCTCTGCAACCAATGTTAGGTAATGTGCCTGGAGATCTGTGTAATGATACCATTGTTTTTAGTAGCAGGAGGGCTGTGAAAAATGGATTTATATTCCATGATTGTAGCTTCTTAAAGTGCACTGGGGGTGTGTCCTCACACTGTGTGCTCCGTGCTCTCTGCAAGCAGTGTTAGGTATGTAGTTAGTAGCAGCAGGACTGTGAAATATTGATTTATATTGCAGGATTGTAGCACTGGAGGGTTTCCTCACACTGCTGTGCTCTTAACAGGGAGCTAAGGCCCCATACACACAAGTGATTGATGTATCCAACTCACATCACACGTCCTATCCAGCCCAAATGCTGGGCAACTGGAAATTAACTCAACGGGGCAGATTTACTTACCCGCTCCCGTGGAGTTCCCCCGAAAGTGCATTGTCCGATAATCATGCACTGTGCTGCGATTCACTAAGATCGTGCACCGATATCCTGCTTGTGTCACTTCCCCGCTCAGGTCCGACAGAGTTCACCTTCTTCTTCCTGGTGCATGTAAGTGCTTGGGCTTGCCACACAAATTGAAAGTTAAATCCTGCGCTCAGTCCGAATCAGTCGGATCGTCCAATGGCCCGCCCCACGATTTCTGGCGCATGAAAGACGTCGCGGCTGTGCCACAATCCGATCGTGTGCGAAACAATCCCAGCGCAAACCCCTGCTAAATACCTGTCAAAGCTGCGCAAATGCCAAAAACCATAAACAGTCCGACGAAAATGCGATCCACGACCCTTAGTAAATAAGCCCCAATGTGTCGGCCCAGACTTTCCAACCAGAACACGCTGTATCCAGCTTGCATCACACTTGCTCGTGTGTGAGGGGCCTAAGAGCACAGCAGTGTGAGGACAACCCCCAGTGCACTTGGAGAAGCTACAACACTGGAATAATTATCCATTTATCACAGTCCTGCTGCTACTAACAGCATACGCATAGTGTATAATCTGCTATTTATTCATCCCTATGTAAGATATTCTTTCAATGATAATTGCAGTAAGACAATGGGGCAGATTTACTTACCCGGTCCGTTCGCGATCCAGCGGCGCGTTCTCTGCGCTGGATTCGGGTCCGGCCAGGATTCATCAAAGCAGTTCCTCCGACGTCCACCAGGTGGCGCTGCTGCGCTGAAGTCCGCTGGAATGCCTCGAAATTTTCGCGACACAATTTTTTTTTTAAATGCGGCGGGTTTTCCGAATACGTCGGGTTTTCGTTCGGCCACGCCCCCCCCCGATTTCCGTCGCGTGCATGCTGGCGCCGTTGCGCCAAATTCCGATCTCATGCGCAAAAAACCCGGGGCAATTCAGGTACAATCAGCGCAAATCGGAAATATTCGGGTAACACGTCAGGAAAACGCGAATCGGGCCCTTAGTAAATGACCCCCAATGTGTTTTTCATACTACTTGTAGTATCAGTATTGTTATTGGTAGCAGAATAAATTAATTATTGCAAAATACATTTTCTATGTTCCTTCATCATCTCATAAGAGCAGGCAGCGCTGCAAAACCCTCATGTATCTTAACTCTCCATTTGACAACAGCCCCACCTATCTGCAAGTATTGCTATTGCATTAAAAAAAAATAATACTAATTTATTTATTGTTTATATAAAAGATTAAATATATATATTTTTTTAGATTTTATAAGTATGTAGTAATAATAGACACATTTATATTTTTCATATATATTTTTTGTATTTGTTTATTTTTAGACATCTATATTTTTATATCTTGTGCAAAACGTAAATATACAAAGAGATGCCTAAAACTATGAATATATACGAATATATTACGTTTTTTGGTATGCATCTACGACATTTTGACTATTTTTTTTTCATGTATATTATTCATATTTTTATTATTTTGGTATATATATGTTTAGAAATCATAAAAAAACAAATATATATATATTTCTATAATTTACATAATATACTTTTGTTTTATATATTGATTTTTATATTTAATCATGTATGTATTTTTCTATATTATTTTCATTTTTATCAGATTTATATTTATATTTTTGCTCTATATTCATATATTATTTCAAGTATATATTTTTTTATTTTTAGGCATACATTTAGGTTTTTATTATTAGGTATATATTTATATCTTTATTATTAGGTATATATTTATATCTTTATTATTAGGTATACATTTATATCTTTATTATTAGGTATATATTTATATATTTATTATTAGGTATATATTTCTATCTTTATTATTAGGTATATATTTCTATCTTTATTATTAGATATATATTTAGGTTTTTATTATTAGGTATATATTTATATCTTTATTATTAGGTATATATTTCTATCTTTATTATTAGGTATATATTTAGGTTTTTATTATTAGGCATATATTTATATATTTATTATTAGGTGTATATTTAGGTTTTTATTATTAGGTATATATTTATATATTTATTATTAGGTATATATTTAGGTTTTTATTATTAGGTATATATTTATATATTTATTATTAGGTATATATTTATATCTTTATTATTAGGTATATATTTATATCTTTATTATTAGGTATATATTTATATATTTATTATTAGGTATATATTTCTATCTTTATTATTAGGTATATATTTAGGTTTTTATTATTAGGTATATATTTATATCTTTATTATTAGGTATATATTTCTATCTTTATTATTAGGTATATATTTAGGTTTTTATTATTAGGCATATATTTATATATTTATTATTAGGTGTATATTTAGGTTTTTATTATTAGGTATATATTTATATATTTATTATTAGGTATATATTTAGGTTTTTATTATTAGGTATATATTTATATATTTATTATTAGGTATATATTTAGGTTTTTATTATTAGGTATATATTTATATATTTATTATTAGGTGTATATTTCTATCTTTATTATTAGGTATATATTTATATCTTTATTATTAGGTATATATTTATATTTTTATTATTAAGTATATATTTATATCTTTATTATTAGGTATATATTTATATTTTTATTATTAAGTATATATTTATATCTTTATTATTAGGTATATATTTATATTTTTATTATTAAGTATATATTTATATCTTTATTATTAGGTATATATTTATATTTTTATTATTAAGTATATATTTATATCTTTATTATTAGGTATATATTTAGGTTTATGTTCAGGTTTATCTGAATTCTGGTGCAGTAAACCCAACACAGACTTTAGTCTTTAAAGCTAACGAAAGCTGCAGCGCACATTTGGGTTGATATTGGGGTCCAGGAGCTTAAGGTTACCCCTCTGCGCTGTATATTGATGTGTTACTGTGTCCTATAGGGAGAAGGATGGAGTAGAACTGACCAGAGAGGAAACCTTTAAATATCGCTTCAAGAAAGATGGGAAGAAATATTTCCTTATCATCAATGAGACAACTATAGAAGACAGCGGCAACTACACTGTGAAGACCAACGGAGGAGAATCAGTCGCTGAGCTGATGGTACAAGGTAAGTACATCTCTGTGTTTACCTTGTAGGTAGGTACATTTCATAGCATGCCACACAGGTCAATATTGGTCAAATGGGTTGTACATTTTCACCAAATATTGTTTGGTGAATAGCCCTGGTTATATGCTGTCACACAGGTGCACGGCTCATTATATCCCTGGTAATGTGAGGTCACACAGGTGCACGGCTCGTTATATCCCTGGTCATGTGATGTCACACAGGTGCACGGCTCATTATATCCCTGGTCATGTGATGTCACACAGGTGCACGGCTCGTTATATCCCTGGTCATGTGATGTCACACAGATGCATGGCTCGTTATATCTCTGGTCATGTGATGTCACACAGATGCATGGCTCGTTATATCCCTGGTCATGTGATGTCACACAGGAGCATAGCTTGTTATATCCCTGGTCATGTGATGTAACACAGGTGCACGGCTCGTTATATCCCTGGTCATGTGATGTCACACAGGTGCACGGCTCGTTATATCCCTAGTCATGTAATGTCACACAGGTGCACGGCTCGTTATATCCCTGGGCATGTGATGTCACACAGGTGCACGGCTCATTATATCCCTGGTCATGTGATGCCACACAGGTGCATGGCTCGTTATATCCCTGGTCATGTGATGTCACACAGATGCACGGCTCGTTATATCCCTTGGTTATGTGATGTCACACAGGTGCACGGCTAGTTATATCCCTGGCCATGTGATGTCACACAGGTGCACGGCTCGTTATATCCCTTGGTTATATGATGTCACACAGATGCACGGCTCGTTATATCCCTTGGTTATGTGATGTCACACAGGTGCACGGCTAGTTATATCCCTGGCCATGTGATGTCACACAGGTGCACGGCTCATTATATCCCTGGTCATGTGATGTCACACAGATGCACGGCTCGTTATATCCCTTGGTTATATGATGTCACACAGGTGTGCGGCTCCTTGTACCCCTTGACATGTGATGTCACACAGGTGCGCGGCTTATTATATCCCTGGTCATGTGATGTCACACAGGTTATAGGACACAGCTCTGATTACCCTCTGTTAGTTTTGAGTTTTGACATCACATGACCAGGGATATAACGAGCCGTGCATCTGTGTGATATCACATGACCAGGGATATAACAAGCCGTGCACCTGTGTGACATCACATGACCAGGGATATATAGCGAGCCGTGCACCCAGGGCCGGTTCTAGACAAAATGGGGCCCTGGGCAAAACTAAAAGGGGGGCCCCAAAATAAAACTATTTTATGACCAATCACAGTCAGTAAGAGGCTCCCTTTAGTATGGTAAAACAACCTGTAATATGGGAGTATTTTATAGGAGATAGATTGATGGGCAGCACGGTGGCTCAGTGGTTAGCACTACAGCCTTGCAGCACTGGTCAATATCTGCAAATAGTTTGTATGTTCTCGGGGCAATTCAGGGGAAATTGGCGCCAATCGGAAATATTCGGGTAACACGTCAGGAAAACGCAAATCGGGCCCTTAGTAAATGACCCCCACAGTGTATAAATTGTCAGATTATAGGAGATGATAACTAGACAGATAGATGATAAGCATCTTCACCCGGGAATTCAACCAAGGGGTATTAACCCTTTCAATACCAGGCATTTCTGGATATTTTGTTGCGTTATTGGCCAGAGAAATTTTTACAAATTACAGCAAAAAGAAATAAAGTAAACCCAACAAACCATGTATTTTCTGAAAGCAGACACTTGCCCCATTTTCAAAATTGCATTAAAGCGTTTATAGACATAGGCGCCTTCATGCAATTTTGATTTAAACTGAAACATTTTGTAAAAAATATTTAAAATTTGACTTATTATCCCTTCTCAAAATGTAGTAACATATAAAGTGAATATTTCCATTATCTATGAGGTGCAGCAGCTCCTGTGTGCAGCAAATTCTCCCTGTACCCTGATGGCTATGAATCTGGAGGGGGTGCACTTCAGGGGGCTGTATCTCTGGCTCTGTGACACATAGAACATCACTTCTTTTTCCTATGAAAGAAGAGAGTCTCTTCTTTTATATGAATATAAATTTGTTTTTCTATGTTTCAGGAAGAATGAGATATTAACTGTTAAACTGCTGTCGGAAATGATTTTTATTAATAAAATTGTCACCTGATATTCTCACTTTAAACCTGAATATCTCTGGATCCCTGGCAAATGCCCACGTTGCCTACCCATAGCGCCGGCCCTGCGTGCAACTGTGTGACATCACATGACCAGGGATATGTAACGAGCCGTGCACCTGTGTGACCTCACATGACCTGGGATATAACGAGCCATGCGCCTGTGTCCCATCACAACAAGAGATAAAATGAGCCGTACATCTGTGTGACATCACATGACCAGGGATATAACGAGCCGTACATCTGTGTGACATCACATGACCAGGGATATAACGAGCCGTGCACCTGTGTGACATCACATGACCAGGGATATAATGAGCCGTGCATCTGTGTGACATCACATGACCATGGATATAACGAGCCGTGCACCTGTGTGACATCACATGACCATGGATATAACGAGCTATGCATCTGTGTGACATCACATGACCATGGATATAACGAGCTATGCATCTGTGTGACATCACATGACCATGGATATAACGAGCCGTGCACCTGTGTGACCAGGGACCGGTGTTTATCCACAGGAAGTAAATAATGAAGTTTCCTATAGAATGACAGCAAGCAGAAATCTGTGATCATCGCTCCCCATGCCATTATCGCAATGACAGCCTTATATTTTTATAAAAACTTGTCACTTCTGAACATCTGTTACAATGTGCAGGTGGCACATTTTAGCAGAGCAGGTGCAAAAACACCACCTACTGCTATTCTGCATTATGGCATTGCTGTATATGGGAAAATTGATCAGATGACCTGGGGTTAAAGTAAAAAAATAAAAACCTATAAGTTCAAATCACCTCCCTTTCCCTAGAACTGATATAAAAACAAACCAAAAAAATCATAAACATGTCAGGTATTGCTACTTCACAAAAGTCCCAATGATCAAAATATAACACTGGTTATTTTCGATGGTGAACCCTGTAAAGGAAAATTGCGCCCAAAGGTCCTAAATGCCACTTTTTGTAATTCTGCTAAAATTTAAGTAAAATGTGATCAGAAGGTAGTACAGTCCCATAAATGGTATAAATGTAAACTTCATCAGGTGACTCACCTGACTCATACTGCTGGTGGGGAGACGGGTAATTTGAATAAAACTTATATAAAGTAATGAAATTATTCAGAATGCAGAGAAAGGAATTTTTTAAAATATCATAGCACAGGCTATTGGAACCGGTCACAAGCTTAAATGACATTCCTGATGACAGGTTCCCTTTAAGGAGATTTAAAAGATGTTGACTACTGACAGCCACCACTAGAGGGAGCTGGCTCTTATACCTTGACCTCAATTATAAGACTGAAGGCCGTAAGTGCCCTCTAGTGGAGACTGAAGGTAAAACATACTACAGTATCTATGCAGAGGATTTGGAGCTGTGTATCAGGAAGTCACACCTCTAACAGCAGCTGAGATTTAATAAAGGGAATTATTGGAAAATTCTGGACACAGTCGCTAAATATAAAGATTCACTTTGAGCAATTTATATGCAGTAGCGTTCTTGGTACCATTTTTTAAATGTTTTCACTTTCAGAGAAGCAGCTGGAAGTTCTGCAGGGTGTCGCGGATCTCACTGTGAAGGCCAAGGAGCAGGCTGTGTTCAAGTGTGAAGTATCAGATGAGACTGTTTCCGGAATATGGGTAAAGAACGGCAAAGAGGTGGTGCCTAATGACAGGATCAAAATCACACATATTGGCAGGTCAGTGACAACCACAGTGTAATTTGTGGTAATTCCCCATAATACCAGACCAGTGATATAAATTTTGCATTAGAGGTGGGGGACCTGTAGTATAAAAGTGACCATGTAGGGAACCGATCATCACATTTTTTTACAAATACAACTAGTGAGAGTCCCATAGAGCCTTATTAACTAAATGCCACCCTTCTTTTAGATGGTTTCCCTCACATTCCCATAAAATCAACTTTATCTTCCCATCCTTACTCAATTCTACTCCTCCCCATGCCCCAAGCCTTCTCTCACCAGTCAGCACTTCATGTCATGTGACAAGGGTGATGTCATCTAATGTCCTTTACCCACTAACATTTGCTAAATCTACCCCATATATAAATCTGATCCATAGCTCCCAACATTCCCAGATTCGGAGGGACAGTCTTGCTTTATGGGCACTGTCCTGCCATCCCAGGTGGTTGGGAGATTGTCCCGGACTGCCCCTCACTGCCTGCATTGTCCCATCTCCCATCTCACTCTGCTGGCTCCACCCATATACTTTACTTTAGCAGACTTGCAGAGGTAGCCCCTCCCCTCTGCTGGCCCCACCCCCTCTTCTGAGTCATCCTTAAAGCCAGAAGAAGACAGACTGCTGTGCGGGAACGAGGAAGTAACAAAAAGTTTTTTTATTTTTTTTTTTAATTTAATACTCAGCAACAGGAGGAGCACCACAGGCTACAATATGAGGGAGGATAGGGAACAGGAGGCCACAATATGAGGGGGAATGGAGAACAGAAGGGCCACAATATTAGGGAGGATGGAGAACAGGAGGCCACAATATGAGGGAGGATGGAGAAAAGGGGCCCCAATATGGGGGAGGATGGGGGGCAGAGGCCAAAATGGGAAGGGGAGGAAGAGAGGGGGATAAGAGTACAGAATGTTTGGGCAAGGGGAGTATGGGGAGATAAATAAGAGTGGGGAACCAAAAGTACAGTAAAATTAAAGAGGGGTATTATATGTTGCTGAGTTGCTTCAGGGGGTATTCTGTTATCCATAGGGAGGTTGGCCACAGGAAGAGGCATGATACTATGCAGGGCCATTAATATCGAGATTATACTGTGCTTGTGGGGGATTCGCCGTGGATTTTAAAAAAAGGGAGTGGCTTTTTGTCCCTCTTTCTCTAGCCTAAAAGTTTTGAGGTATGTCTGATCATATGAAATCACAGCAGCCTCCTTGGACTTCTACTCCTCCACATCCTCCATGGAGGCTGCTGTGATTTCATGTGATCAGATACATACATGGGGTAGATTTTGCAAATTTCAGTGGGTAAAGAACCATAACTGATATCACCCTGGACACATTATTGGAAGTGTTGAACAGTGAGAAGGAGGCATATAGCATGTGAAGGAGTAGAAGTGATGGCCACACACCCCGTGACTCACTACTATTGCCTGGAAAGATAACAATGTTGATTTTATGGGGATGTGAGAAACTATTTGTATTTAGAAGAATGGGGGCATTTAGTTAATAGGGCTCTGTGGGGACCTGTTAAAGTTCACAAGGGCTGCCATACAGCTATTCCAACCTCGCTGTAGAATTGTAGGTTTCCCCATGACCTATAATTGGGTCAGAGGGGCACTAACAAGACATTTTGTTCTGCAGGGTCCACAAGCTGACCATTGATGATGTGATACCATCCGATGAGGGAGACTATTCCTTCATCCCCAATGGATTTGCCTTCAACCTTTCTGCAAAACTGCACTTTATGGGTGAGTTCAATCGGCAACAAAAAGTGTCACTATAGGGGAGGGTGGGTAACTGGGTAGCAGGTTATAACATAAAAGTAAAGTATTTGCATATTTCTGCATAATTGGGAAAATTTTAGGGCCATTTGGGGAAGGACAATATGGAGTAGATTCATAATATGTCCTTATAAAATGTCATAGAGGAACATTTATCAGGACTTCTGATGAACTTGAACATTCCCATGGTTTTTGCCATCACCCCCAAAGATTGTATCTACCATTACAATAACCACCACTAGATGGAGCTCCCTGCACATATACATATATATTATACAGCTGTGTAGACCTGTATGTAATGAGCTCCACCTAGTGGCAACTTCACATATAGACAAATTTTTAATTTGAAAGGAACTTTTAGGTTAAACTTGACTTTATTACTTGGCTGCTACAGGCGACAACTCCACTTTTTATGCCAGTTTTGAGAACTTTTAATAAGTAAAGTCTACAACGACAGTCTGGAGTCTTTCCAGGCTTTTCTGCAGGTGTAACAGATCAGACAATTATAATATAACATTTGTAAATTCCTCTTTGTCATCCAGGGCCCCTATACACATTATGGGGGTTATTTATCATTGGTTTTCCTTGGTGTAAAAAAAGTAGTCACATTGAGGGTTTTTGAGACTTTTATCTGCTAAAAAGTCTCACAGGACTATTTCCACCTCTTCATTAATCTGTGCTAAACATAGAACTACTTCTAGTCCAACACCGTGCAGAGCCACATTCATGACTTGAGACTTTTGCAAAAATGTCTCATTAAAAAGTCTCATAGTCACTCCAGTCCCCTGCTGGTCTATGAGACTTCTTATGCATTTTGAGACTTTTTTGGGACTTTTTGAAAAAAAAAAATCCCAGACAGAAAATAGACCATAAGTACATTTAGTAAAGGGTTAACGCCACTTTAATGAATATGATGGGCACTGGAGCTCCAGAAATAGACATAGAACTGTGCCAAAGAGCCGCCTAATTACGAATAACCCCCTATATGGTCAATCAGTTGTACTAAAATCTGTGGGTTTAGACTGACTTTGAATGGGTTCAGGCAGCTTATGATGCTATATAAGCCCTATGGGTGTCCCATTACTTATCCG
Source organism: Engystomops pustulosus (assembly GCF_040894005.1). NCBI lineage: Eukaryota > Metazoa > Chordata > Amphibia > Anura > Leptodactylidae > Engystomops > Engystomops pustulosus. The sequence continues at coordinate 165,223,789 of NC_092417.1, forward strand.
CATCATATACCTACCATGAGACCTCTCCCAGGACTGATATAATGAATGACATAGATGTAGTATCATTGCTCAGCCCTGTATTTCCTATAACCCCCCCTCTTCCGTTTTTTTCTTTCTCTCTCCACAGAGGTGAAAATTGACTTTGTTCCCAGACAAGGTACGAGTCTTGTTACTGACGTCTCTGTGTATTATCAGCTGGGCTTTGTGCAGACACATCTTGCTGCTATGCTCGTCATTATCCGCAGCGTCCTCATTTTCCGTACCGCCGCAGTGAATAGACTGGCAAGCGCGGATGTGTCCTTTTATGTGGAATGAAAAAAAAAATTTGGACACATGAAAAACCGACCTGGCCGCAGATCACATTGTGAACTATAGGGGGCGCCCTTTATGTTAGGTTGATATTTGATCAGCAGTTGAATGGAACGGGTGCAGTTTGTCATGAAATAGTTTGTATAGTTTTTACGTTTATTAAGTTTTTTGTTAACACAATCATTATTATAACTTGAACTAACAGTTCTCTATGTAGGTTCAAGGTATATATATATACCGTGTCTAACACGCCCTCCCCATATATATATATATATATATATATATATATATATATATATATATATGGGGAGGGCGTGTTAGAATTTTTCCCCTGGTCCTTGTAAGTGTATATCATCTGTAATACCCAGGGGTGGACCAGCCATGAGGCGAGTTGAGCCTTTTGCCTCAGGCAGCACCACCACCAGCAAGACACAATCACCTGCTACAAAGCAGGACCTTACACTTACAAATAAGTAAGAGTGTCATCAAGAGTATATTGCACTGCATGGAAAACCTGCTTGCTAAAAAAAAAAAAAAAAAAAGTGATATGTTGGTAGGGGTGGAGGGGGTGCAGTTCTAGAATTTGCCCCAGGTTGCAGATAGTAAAGATTCACCCCCTAGTAACACCCCACCATTGTCATCTCACATGGGTTATTCCACATCATCAGAGCCTCCAAAGATTAAGTTGGACACCACATCTGGTAACGCGGACACCATCATTGTCGTTGCTGGGAATAAGCTGCGCCTTGACGTTCCCATCACTGGAGATCCAGCGCCTACTGTGGTGTGGAGCAAAGGAGATAAGGTAAGGACTGACCACGTACATGTTACTTCTTCATCCTTCTAGAACATTCTACTTTGTCTTCCTGTTGTTGGGCATTAGTAGTAATAGCTTACGAGGGTCACGTTCCCACCAATATAACGCAATGGTAGATCGGGGAGTCACAGCAGTGCATTATGGGAACTCAAGATGTAATTGTACACAGGATCTGGCTGAAGCAGATCTGGAAATATTGGGGGCTATGAACTAAATCCCCCACCAATCACTAAGATTTCACTAGCAGAAGATAAGAAATGACTATACATTAGACCTGGATAGTACACATACATGGTGCCCTCCATTATGCTTCAGGTGCCGCCATAACTCTAATCACCACCACATTTGGTCTCCCCTTTAAATCACACATACTCACCTTGCTCTGGGTCCTAGTACCTTCATCTGTGCAGATCTGTGCCCAACCAGTAGTCCTGAAAGCCACAGGGTCAACTTCATCCAATGACTGACCCCTCAGACACAGGTAGTGAAGTCCCTGGAAAACGAAAGTGATGCTCCCTCTCTGGGGAAGCGAGTCATTGGATGAAGCAGGTCTTCTGAAACCCCTAAAACGTCTAGTCGGGTACAGGACCCGGACTGGAATTACTAGAGCAACACGGAAACCAGGAGCCAGAGAGGGGCAAGTATGTCTTCATTTTTCTTACCCCAGCCCCCATGAAAACCCCTTTAAATAGTCACGGCCTTCTTCAGGTGAACTCCCTGTATGTCACAGACATGCCCCCACAACTGCTCTGAACAAGGGCACTGGAGGGGTTGTCTCTATGGGGGTCATTTACTAAGGGCCCGATTCGCGTTTTCCCGACGTGTTACCCAAATTTTTCCGATTTGCGCCGATTGTACCTGAATTGCCCCGGGATTTTGGCGCACGAAAACCCGACGTATTCGGAAAAACCGCCGCATTTAATAACCGAAAATGTGTCGCTTGGGAAGCGCTTACCTTCACCTGGTCCGGCTCGGTGTATTGCGGCGCGATCAGATGCATTTCAGCGCAGCAGCGCCACCTGGTGGACGGCGGAGGAACTGCCATCATAAATCCCGTCCAGACCCGAATCCTGTTCAGAGAACGCGCTGCTGGATCGCGAATGGGCCGGGTAAGTAAATCTGCCCCTATGACTTACAGGTGGCTTACCTTAAGAAGAGATAATTGGGAAGCTGAATAAAGAGGGAACCCAAAAGCCAAAAGTAGACGGTAGAAATCTAAGGGGGGGGGGATTTGTTAGAGCTTGTACACCTGAACACAGTTGTACAAACTATGATTTAGTTGTGATTCCTGGTGCAGAACCAGGAATTGCGCCTATTCCGACCTCTACATCAGTTGGGTGGGGAACCGGGCTGTGAAAAAAGCTGGCAAGGGGTATTAGTCACCCCATGACTACAAACTAGCTGTAGCCTGTGCCAGGTTCGGTAGAAGGCTCGGCTCATATAGAGGTGAACCAGGGCAGAACCCCTTTTATAAACTGTGGGATTTTCCCTCTAGAAGGTTCTGGGCTGCCAGCTGATACTGCAGCCTGCTTACTGCCAGGTTACATCAAACAGTAAACATTGTACAAACATTAAAATATTTTAATTAGAAAACACTGAACATAAATACCATCACAAACCAGTAGGTAAGTTGATCCACCTTAATCAGCTCAGTCAGGGGTTTAGTAGATATGCTCAGCTCTCATAGGAACAAAGACCAAGATTCTAAATGTTTCCTCAAGACACAGTTTTAGGGAAGGTCTTGTGTCTGAAGGGAACAAAGGACCCTCTGCCAGGTGCCCAAATTAGGGGCCCAAAAGCTTCAGGTTACGCCTCATTCATTTGAAGCATCTTCCATAAATGTCCATACTGACTTCACAAGGACCCCCCCCCCCCCCCCCCGGCCTTTGAAGAATGTCTTGTAAACCAAAATGTCTGACATTGCTCCTGTTCCTGTGGTTTTCGCTCACCCGCAGCTGTCATGGGCACAACACATGTTCCCTCCTGTCATGTCCTCTACTCTGCCTTCAGTGTCAGCTTTATTCCCCAATATCAGGTCATAAAGCAGCGCCCCGTCAGGACTGAACCTGAGCCAGGGGCGGAGGTCATCGATGCTGATGTGGATGTAAGTGGGCACAAAGCCCGTCATGCCTGGAGACGTGTATTATACGCACAGTTACTTACATCACGTGTGACCTGTATGCTGAGCACAAAGAACTCATCTTCACTGTTCTGCTTTGGGTTGACTGAATGCAGTATACAGATAGATAGATAGATAGATAGATAGATAGATAGATAGATAGATAGATAGATAGATGATATATATAGGAGATAGATATGAGATAGATAGATAGATAGATAGATAGATATGAGAGAGATAGATAGATATGAGATAGATAGATATGAGATAGATAGATAGATAGATAGATATGAGATAGATAGATAGATAGATAGATAGATAGATAGATAGATAGATAGATAGATAGATAGATATGAGATAGATACATATGAGATAGATAGATAGATATGAGATAGATAGATATGGGATATATAGATAGATATGAGAGAGATAGATAGATATGAGATAGATAGATAGATAGATAGATAGATAGGAGATAGATAGATAGATACATATGAGATAGATACATATGAGATAGATAGATAGATATGAGATAGATAGATAGATAGATAGATAGATAGATAGATAGATAGATAGATAGATAGATAGATAGATAGATATGAGATAGATACATATGAGATAAATAGATAGATATGAGATAGATAGATAGATAGATATGAGATAGATAGATAGATAGATAGATAGATAGATAGATAGATAGATAGATAGATATGAGAGAGCTAGATAGATATGAGATAGATAGATAGATAGATAGATAGATAGGAGATAGATAGATAGATATGAGATAGATACATATGAGATAAATAGATAGATATGAGATAGATAGATAGATAGATATGAGAGAGATAGATAGATATGAGATAGATAGATAGATAGATAGATAGATAGATAGATAGATAGATATGAGATAGATAGATATGAGATAGATACATATGAGATAAATAGATAGATATGAGATAGATAGATAGATAGATAGATAGATATGAGATAGATAGATAGATAGATAGATAGATATGAGATAGATACATATGAGATAAATAGATAGATATGAGATAGATAGATAGATAGATAGATAGATATGAGAGAGCTAGATAGATATGAGATAGATAGATAGATAGATAGATATGAGATAGATAGATATGAGATAGATACATATGAGATAAATAGATAGATATGAGATAGATAGATAGATAGATAGATATGAGAGAGATAGATATGAGATAGATACATATGAGATAAATAGATAGATATGAGATAGATAGATAGATAGATAGATATGAGATAGATACATATGAGATAAATAGATAGATATGAGATAGATAGATAGATAGATAGATAGATAGATAGATGATATATATATAGATAGATAGATAGATAGATAGATAGATAGATAGATAGATAGATATGAGATAAATAGATAGATATGAGATAGATAGATAGATATGAGATAAATAGATAGATATGAGATAGATAGATAGATAGATAGATAGATAGATAGATAGATAGATAGATAGATAGATAGATAGATATGAGATAGATAGACAAGCAGCTTTTTATGATTCTCCCTTCTATGTATCGGTGTATCAATGATTTCTTGCCATGATGCTCAGAATAATAAATTTGTGACTTAGATCATTTCAGATAATGACGGCAGAGTCCACGTGGAGACCCACCCGGACCACTGTGTGTTCATCATTGAAGGGGCAGAGAAGTCGGATGAGGGGCAATACACAGTCGTAGTGCAGAATCCAGCTGGAGAGGACAAGGCGGCCATCAATGTGAAAGTCATCGGTAAGAAGCAGGACCCATACATAGACAGACTTCAAGACTGGGTTCAGGTTTAGAAAGTTTCTCCTGGTGGGACTCCACCGTTTTAGGACTCTGGCAGAGGAGCCTTTTATGGTGGTGGCTTATGACATAACAAGATATCATCTTTTTATTTGAACTCTTTTGGTAGAACCTTCTAAGAACAGGTTCTCTGATTAAGGAATTTTAATTAACGTTGATCCCATACACATTACTCAGAAGGTCGAGTTGATGTAATGTTCGGGTTGTCCTCTCTCCACAGAGGTCCCATCTCCACCAGAGTCCCCCAAGATCCTGAACATTGGAGAAGATTTCTGCACTGCTCAGTGGGAGCCACCCAAGTATGACGGAGGGATGCCAATCCTGGGTAAGTGATGACCATCCGACAGACAGGACCACCCTCACTACCCAAGTTTTACAGAGAAGGAAGTTGGGTGGTGGGATTTCTCTTTTGAACATCCAAAAACTCAATGTGCTAGTCTACATATCAGCCAATATGGCGGTCACTACAACTTTGACCACTCTTTACCCCCCCCCCCCCTTGTGAAGGTCCACCACGTTAGAACATCTAGATGTACTCAGATATTTATGGGTTCCCATATCTAACCCATAGTTTTTATCATTGACCCTGTAGGTTACATTTTGGAGAGGAAGAAGAAGAAGAGCTACCGCTGGATGAGGCTGAACTATGACCTGGTTAAAGAGCTGAGCTACGAATCCAAGCGTATGATTGAAGGAGTCATCTATGAGATGAGGATCTACGCTGTCAACGCCATCGGCATGTCTCTTCCCAGCCAGCCATCTCAACCATTCATGCCCATTGGTAAGTTATGGGTGGTAAGTGGTGCAGCTGGATCTAGTGTTTTGGGAGTGCTTTTGCCCCCCTGAGAAGATGTTTCTTAGGACCTATAGAGAGGAAGTTCTAATCCCCTGTTGATCATTTGTTGGTCATTCAATAAGATATAGACCTTAGTGACAAGTCATCGTCTACTGATGGTCCTTCAGAACTCGAAATTGTGTCCAACCCTGGTCCCACTGAAGGATCACCAAATATTTCTAAACAGAGTGGGCACGCATCCATTTTTGATTATTTGTGGGTCTTCCCATAAGATATTCACCCTAGTCTACTCATAGACCTTTAAGACTCAACAATATTGGGGCAGATTTACTTACCCGGTCCATTCGCGATCCAGCGGCGCGTTCTCTGCGATGGGTTCGGGTCCGGCCGGGATTCACTAAGGTAGTTCCTCCGCCGTCCACCAGGTGGCGCTGCTGCGCTGAAAAGCATCGGAACGCACTGGAGTTCACCGGGCTGAGTGAAGGTAAGTGCGAGCTCCGCGACAGAATTTTTTGTTTTAAATTCGGTGGTTTTTCCGAATCCGTCGGGTTTTCATTCGGCCACGCCCCCCGATTTCCGTTGCGTGCATGCCGGCGCCGATGCGACACAATCCGATCGTGTGCGCCAAAATCTCGGGGCAATTCAGTTGAAATCGGCGCAAAATGGAAATATTCGGGTAACACGTTGGGAAAACGTGAATCGGGCCCTTAGTAAATGACCCCCAATGTGTCCAACCCTGGTCCAACTGAAGTATTACCAGATACTTCTACACAGAGGTGGCGAGCAACCACTGGTTATTTTTTGGGTCTTCACATAAGATATGGACCCAAGATAGTGACAAGTCATTATCTACACTCATTATTGTGTCCAGCCCTGGTCCTACTGAAGTATCACCAGATACGTTGTCTGTACTAAAACAGACAAGTCAACTGGGACATTCTCAGTAATGATAATTTTGGAGCCTCTTTTGGAGTTTCGCGAGCTCTGTGTTGTTCCTCTACAAATGTAAGGATAAATTGACCATTACCCCTTGTTAAAACGGGTCATCACTACACCGTCTGACATTGGCTTCCCTTATTGGACGTGATGGGGACACACCCCATTGGACAGGATGATTGTGCAGGGACACACCCCCTTACTAGTAACACCCAGTTGTATAATTAATAAAGCACATATGTCAGAGGTGACCGATCCTCTTTAAAGGAAATCTACCATCAGGATTATGGATTATAAACCAAGTACACTTACATGCTGGTGTGTGCCCACTTTGTCAGGATCCGCTCTTCTTTAAGCTTTTTATGCCTTTATTTTTACCAAAAAAAGGCTTCAAAATGAGACTGTGGGGCTCCACTCTCCATAGAGGTTAATGTAGCCTGGAGCCCCTCAGGTTCATTTGCATAGTTTTTAAAGCATATTTTCTTAAAAATCAAGGGCATAAGAAGTTAAAAGAAGAGTAAATCCTGATAAAGGCGGCACACACCAGCATGTAAGTGTACTTGGTTTATAATCCATGATCCTGATGGTAGATTTCCTTTAAAGGGATTGTCTAGTTTACATAACCCCTTTGACTCTTCCTCTGACGAGCTAAGTATTGGAAATATTTGGATAGGACCAAGTTGTCATTATCCGGTGCGCCGTTCCGAAACTGAGCATTATACAACATCTGTTAGACTTCCTGATACTGCTCTAATGTCACGGTCCTCCAGTCCTTAAGTAGGCCTTGATACTAGTTCTGCATTGTAGATCATAGATAGGGGGTCTTAAAGGGAACCTGTTACCAGATTATACCCTATTAAACTACTAGCCCCATGAAATGTCCTTTCTAGAATTTCCTCTTATGTGAAATCACATCCTTTTCCCTATAAAAAAAATCTCCTACAAAGTAATATGCAAATGAGATGAGAACAGTCATATTTGCTTGAGAACTACAAGCTTGATGTGATCTGAAAGATTAAATTCCTATTGATAATAACACCAAAATCATGTTTCTTTGTGCTATATAACCAAAGACATGAGCCCTCCCCCTGTAGCCTCTAAACTTGACTCATCTCAGGAAAAATATGACTCTTCTCTGCTCATTTTCACAAGACTTTGGAGGAGATTTTGTTATAGGTACATGGTCGAGGTTTGACATAAAAGACAGAATTCTAAGAAGGACATTTCATCTTCTACCTGAGGGGGCTGGTACTTTAATAGGGTATAACCTGGTGTCACTTTAAGGAACTTCATCAATTTTATAGAATTTAGAGGGTTTTTTTGTTATGTGTTAATCTTAGATACAAACTCGTGACCGAATATTATTTCATGGAAATGCAGAGCAGTAGGCGGAATATTACATAAAATAAGGAGACAAATTCCACAAAATTATTTTAGATTTTAGGTTAACTCTTTCATGGAATATTTTACTATTTTTCACACTTTTCATCTCATAACGGTAGCATTTTCTGGGAAATGTGAAACAACTGGGAAGTGGCTGCGGTTCATTCCTTTGATATTTGGACTGATATGAGATATTGGAGGGTCTGCAACAGCTGAGATGAGGGGTGTAGATGCTCGGCTACTTGATGGGGTAATTTTGGGATAGAGGCTGGTGGCAGATTTCTAAAATCTGTCACTAATGACCACATATATGAGACCAAAGAATGCAACATCACAGATTTTACCCCACTAAACAACTACCCCCCTCAGGTAGGGGATGCAATGTCCTTTTTTAGAATCCCCTCTTTGTATGAAATCTCACCCATTCACCTATAAAAAAAAAAAAATCTCCCCTAAAATCAGGCAAACATCCAATTCTCATCCAATTTCTACTTGAGACGAGTCAAGTTTAGTGTTTGCAATGGTAGTGTCATCTGCTTTATTGCACTTAGAAACATGCTGCTGGTGTCATTTTAAAGATAAGGATCTCATCTGTCACATCACATCAGGTTTATGGCTTTGTGTGCTACAGGACAGGAGTTACAGGGCGCCAAAGACATAGTGGGAAACGTGAGCTGCATATAAAGATCAGTACCCACCTATGTTTTAACTGCCTGTATGTCCAGTCCTGTAGCTCACAGAACCATAAGCCTGTGATAGGACCCGAAAGATAAGATTCTTATCTTTAATATGACAGTGGCACCATATTTCTAGGTTCTATAGAACAGCAGATAATGTCAATCAGAGACCCCTACCTCTATAATCACTAAAATAGACTCATCTCATGTGAAAATGGGATCAGAAGAGTCATATTTGCCTGACTGAGATTTTATATAAAAGAGGGCATTTTAGAAAGGACATATTATCCCCTATCCAAGGGAGTAATTGGGTAAAATCTGTTGACAGGTTCCATTTAATACATTTGTGCGCCTGAAGTTAGACCCTCACCATTCGAATATTGATCCCCTTTTCTTCGGATACAAAGCCCTTGTATAAGAGTTGAAAAAACTACTAAAAATTGCTGCCCTCTTCCATAAACAGCGCCACTCCTGTCCACAGGCTGAGTCTGGTATTGCAACTAAACCCATTGACTAGACTGAGCCTCCACGTCACTAAGCGTGTGGACAAAAATGTCCCCTGTTTCTCCAAATTTTAATAATCTTATAAAACTCCCGGAGAGAATTCCGAGCCCGGAATTTTTACAATCTGTTCGGAACCATATCAACAACATTGTGTAGGTGAGAAGCCGAGCACACATCCACAAAAGGCCAGTTCTATTTTTAGGGCACCTTAAGGGGCGCGAGTCGGGTTCCATGGTGTGTCGTCTGCGCGTAGTCTTCAGACATACTTTGTATCCATTTGTCAAGGTAAGTGTCCGGAGCTTGTCACTTACTGTACTCCGGGGGCTCTGGTTACTAAAGCTAAAGTGGTCACTTCTCAGATTTACTATCCTTTGGTCATGTTCACACATGGAATATTCATTCCAAACAGGACTAAGACATGTTCACACACTGAGTCTAGAGCTACACTGACACTTCTTACAGCGCTACTGATTCTGACTATTCAGCAACCTCAGGGGTCCCCAAGACCTTATGGACTTAAAGGGATTCTACTACCAGCTCTTTTATCACTAAACTAGTATGAAATGTCCTATCTAGAATTCCCTTTTTTATGCGAAATCTCACCCATCTACCTATAAAAATCACCTCCAAATCAATATGCAAATGAGCTGAGAAGAGTCACTTTTTGCATTAAATGAGTCACCTTTAGAGGCTGCAGGGGCTGCATCACTTCAGACGTCCCTATCTCCTGTTCTGTATCACCTAGAACCATGTATTTGTATCATATTAATGATAACATTAATGATCTCATCTTTGCTTTTTTTTTTTTTTTTTAATGCATAGTGATCCAATTCCGACTGGATCTTTGGTTCTGTAGCCTGATGTGATCTGTAAGATAAGATTGTTATCTTCAAGCATGTTTCTAGGTGCACCCACACTGACAATCCCCGTTCAAAGACTGGCAAGTGCCGGGAGCAATATAGAAAATTTAGCAGCGCAGTCTCCAAATTTTCGGTCTGTTTGCTGCTTATTTATATATAACCCAGGAATCTCTTGTCATACAAGATTTAATACAATATTTGTAAAATATACTTAGAATCAAATCTTGTAATACATGTAGGGGGGCAAGTTGAGCTTCACGCCTCAGACAGCACCACCTGTAGCAATATAGAGGCAAGTATTAGGGGCGCAGTCACCTGCTAACAAACAGGAGCTGACTCTTAAAAATAGTATCTCTTCACACCATATGTCAGCACAGGTGTGAGACAGTTCATGGAGATTCCATGTACTAAAAATAACCTGATATATTACTTCTTTATGGGGGAGAGGGGGCGCCAGTCTATAGCTCATCTCAGGAGCAGGGAGTTTAGGTTTGGCAAAGGAAATTTTGGGTTCTTTAAATCAGGAACAAATAGACCAAAAATTGGACACCTCAATTATATTTTTAACACACCCTAAGATGATGACGCTAAAAATTATACATAAAAAATGTTAACCATTGTTGGCCAATGGAGACTTTACCAGCCCTGAGGTCCCCAGTGATGATGCGGGGGCTTCCACTGCCACCAACAGCTGTCACCGACGTCTAGGCCTGGTCTTCCCATCTTCCCATAAACATCACTACAGTCTCAGGTTTTGTAACCGGAGACAGAAATGGGACAAACAAGAAGCTCAAGAGGCCGAAGCCGAATGTTTGTCTTAACCCTTTCCGGGCCAGGCCAGATTTCATTCTAAAAGTAAAGGCAGCTTACGCTCCATCACTATTTACAGAGCTACTGGAGAGAGGAAGAGTGTGCATTCCCTGCCCAAATTAGGAGGTGTCTTCAGTGATGTCACGGTGACCTACTCTGAAGGGGCAAATTTGGTAAACTTTGATCCCCCCCCCCAAGCTGGGCTGGATTAAGCCTGCCATGTGCTCTGGGCTGTATGAATATTATAGCCCCTACAAGTCCTTAATTCATGGGGGAAGTATAGAATTTTGTGGTTGGTTTGGGTGACCATAGGCCCCCTAGAAGGTTTGGGCCCTGGGCTACCGCCCCAAACTGCCTATATTATAATCCACTACTGTACCCAACTTATTATAAATATTTGGACATCAATTTCATGGTCCTGAAAAACACAAACTTCTGGACTCTTCCAATAAATTTTTACAAGAAAATAAGCTGTCCCCTTACACCATCTAAAGTCCTTCTTTCGCCCTTTAGAGAGATTGACCCACGTTTATCAAAACCAGCGCCGACTGTACTATGTGCAGCTTGCCTGAGGAGTGTGCAGGGGGCGCCAGATTCATCAAAACTGGCGCAAGGTCTTCATGAATCTGATGCCCCCTGCCCTGCTCGGAAAGTGGGCACCATTTTTTTTTGGGGTGCACTTTGTTCATACTGCAGAATTGTGGCACACGTCAGTAATAAACGTGGCACAAACTCTGCCTGAGCAATAACACGCCCCTTTAGGTCCTGGTTTTCTGGTGGTGCAGACATGAAATCACCTTATCCCCGCTAGGTTCAGGAGATTTTCCGCCCCAACGCAGCCAACGGGCGGGTGGTGGGCGGGTGGTGGGAGGTTAGGGATGTGAGTGGGCAGGGACGTGAGCACATGGGCCCAACGCTTGTACTGTAGTCCACTGGAAAACCGGTGGACACAATAGAAGAAATCGTGCCCAGCCCCCGTAAGGTGGGGAGGATTTTAAGACTGGCCCATGGAAGTCTTGATCCACCACAAGTTTGGTCAATGTTCCTCTAAACATCACCATCTAATGACCTCCAAAGATTGTGATCTGAACATGATGATTTTAAAAAGCAATACTCTAAAGGAGTTTAGGTTTTACTTAATTGGCGCCGAGAAGAACTTACTCATGTAATATGGCCCAAATATTCCACCTTCGATGGTTGTCATGGGTCCACATGGTAAGGATTACAGGTTGGACGTGATGGACCTGTGTCATTGTTCAACCTTTTCGACTATGTAACCGTGTGAGAGGTTTGACAGGATCTTTTCGTGACTTGAAACAGGCCCGTGGCTTAAACCCTTCATACGTGACCAAGCAGTAGAGCGTAATAAGAGTTTTTTATATCACAAATGAGTCAGATCATGGTGACATTTAAGAGATTCATTTCGACAGCTGGTAGCTTCTTCGTGACGTTTCGATAATTCCCAGTCTTTTCTATTTTCATGAAATGTTGTTATCTCACGTAGAGTCAACTTTTTTCACAATGACTCAAATGATATCGATACCCAACCTGTCCTCTAAATACTTAGGATGTACATCCATTATACATTATATATAGGACTTGTTTACATTGTTCTATGGACGCTCGAGATTCCACCTTCTTTCACTCGTTACTCCTTTAGCATTGTCCTCTTCTCAAATTATTTCTATGAAATTATCATTCCTTGTCTGGCTTTGGTTACGTAAATGTGCTGATGGGAAAGCAGCTGCTATATTTAGAGGTGAGAGCATTAGGGGTTGTGGAGGATCAAGGCTCAGAATGCAGGAGAGAAATGTTCCTTGCTAAAAGAAGGGGTGGGCAGTGGGGGTCTCTCTTGAGCTCATCCTCCACCCTCCTCCTTCTACAGTCCCTAAGTTAGTACATCCCTGCCTCAGTCCTCTCATCCTCACATTCGACCAGTGAGTAGTAGGAAGCTTGGCACCTGGAGACTCCACCATGACTCGAGTGTCACGTATTGCCGAAAGTTCTCAAGATGAAGCTCCGAAACGTGTTAGAAAGCAACAAAAAGAAGTTCTAGGTCTGGGCCACCTTTTTTTTTCACTTAACTCCTTGGAATAATCAATGGGCTCTGAGGACTTTAGTTTTGGAGGAACCATTGTATGACGGCAGCTGGTGGATCTATCCTTCCGATATGTCCCATCAAGATTGATTGTTCAAGATGGAGCTTAATTTGGATTTTTTTTTTTGTAGATTTGGTGGCTCTTTGAGGTTAATTCTGGTGCTGTCCAGGTGGTTGCTTATGCCCTGTTTGTTCTAAATGTAGCTTACGTTTTGTATATGTTGGACTTGAGTTGATGTATAAGGAGACCATAGCTAGTAATTGAAACCTTCAATATCAGGTTTTTCCATTGCGGAATTCTGGAGAAATTTTGTTGTATGAGTGTCGCAAGTTTTTGTCTCGCAGTAGAGTAGATCATTGAACAGTGTTGCTGTTTTTGGCTTCTTGTAGACATGGCATTTTTCTGTGTCTATTTGTCCAGTGAAAACCACCAAAAAAACAAAAAATGTGTGACCACCGATTTTAGATGGAATTTATTAAGCGATTTCTACTCAAAAAAAGTTGTGGAATTTAACAAGCAATGATTGTTTCAGCCAAAGTTGTCGGCTGCATTGAAGTTTTGTCTGATAGTTGTAGACCCAAAAGTGTCTAAGAACCTTCTTAGTTCTCAAAGTTCTCAATCGTTGACCCTTCCCTAGGTGTTGGTGGACATGACTGCAGCATGATAATTTGACAGACGATCACAGGTTTGCCGTCGCCCTACTCCTATTTATTATATATGACCACTGTTAGACATTCAAATTTTTATGTCGGGACTTTATTTACCATATTTTTGGTAAGTCTTATTGGGATCTAAATTTGGATTAGCAGAAGTAGAGATGGTCTTGGTACTACCAATGCAATACAGCGTCATATGCATTTGGGTTATGGTCATATAAAACTAGTAAAAATATCCCACCAACAAGGTGTAGCCCAAAAAAATGCTCTGGCTAGAGGTCTACAAAGATTCTTAACTCAAGATGATCTCAAAAAGTTTGACCTTATTTTGAAAAAAATTGCTTAATAGTGAACCCAGACTTTGATGTACCGATACAACTGAGGGTTTTTTTTTAACTTATCACCATCGATCTCCATATAACTGAAGTTAGACCTATTTAGAAATTCAGCTCTTTTGTATGAATATAATAGGTTGTCTTATTAATCTCCTACTAATGGACTCCCGAGTTCTAATAACTTGTGCTCAAGTGAAATCAAGACATAAGGTCACTGCGTTGTGAGTTTTTCCTTGAGGTGACAACCTGATATGTAGACTGCCTAGACCTCAATGTGAAGGGCTCACTTGTAAGTGAATGGACAGGTTGACCCAAAGTCTCAACCCCATCGGGACAGAAAAACCTATATCTGAATCCTCCTAGACGAACGTTACTAGAGGTTGGTTACCATATGGTTGTAGTTGCGTTGAATTGAATTCATGATCTCAATAAAGTTTGAGGTTTGAATTTTTAAATAAAGTTTTATTCTAGCATTTTAAGAACAATTCTACAATTTCCTGGAATTTTTTAAAACTTTGTAAATTCTTGATCGTTTAATGTGGTTGTTTCTTCCAGCTCCTACAAGCGAGCCCACCGGGTTGAATGTCGATGATGTGAGTGACACCAGCATTACACTGAAATGGAGGCCTCCAGAGAGAATCGGCGCCGGAGGACTGGACGGATACATCATCGAGTACTGCAAGGAGGGTTGTAAGTACTACCACATTGTCTTATTATTATGACACTTTATTGCTTGTGTAGTCGTCGAGAGATTCACTTTAGTCTCTGTCCCCATTGGGAATCCTCATTCCCCCAATGTGAGATAGAGTAGAGATATTGGGGCAGATTTACTTACCCGGTCCATTCGCGATCCAGCGGTGCGTTCTCTGCGGTGGATTCGGGTCCGGCCGGGATTCATTAAGGCAGTTCCTCCGACGTCCACCAGATGTCGCTGCTGCACTGAAGAGCATCGGAGTGCACTCAAGTTCACCGGCCTATTCCTAGTGAAGGTAAGTGCAAGCTCCGCGACACATTTTTTGTTTTAAATGCGTCGGTTTTTCCGAATCCGTCGGGTTTTTGTTAGGCCACACCCCCCGATTTACGTCGCATGCATGCCAGCGCCGATGCGCCACAATCCGATCGCGTGCGCCAAAATCCCGGGGCAATACAGGGGAAATCGGCGCAAATCGGAAATATTCGGGTAACACATCGGGAAAACGCGAATCGGGCCCTTAGTAAATGACCCCCATTATGTTTCACTTAAGTTTTTGAAATATGAGAGAAAACCCACCCAAAAATGGGAAGAACATACAGTCTCCGTGGACATGTCCTTAGAGCCTCCACAAATCCCCCATCTGAATTCTTAAGTTGTACAGATCACAAACTAAATATCACATCGCCTTCATGTCCTTATAATTTTTTAGTCTCTATACACGTTAAAGTCGTGAGTGAGGGTAAAATGTAAGACACAGTCATGTACAACTTTATAACCATCAAATAAATTCAGATATCAGGTCACTTTTAAATTATTTTTTAAATGTGATAATAAAATTAGCATTAGGTCGCAATTGTGCACCACGTGCCTCTTTGTGGTACGTAGGATGATTTCTATACCCCTACCAATGAGGTAGAGTTGGTTTTTAAGTTACTGTAGATCAACGCAAAATGGACCCCGCTCTAGGATTGGTTTATTCCATTAGTGGTCTCTCAGTATTGTTGAAAGCTAGAGAGAATTTAGAGAAGACATTCTGGGGGACAGAGAGATAGCCCCATGTCATCCAATATGGCTGATCTTCTAGGACAGCTACTTCCTGTTACAGAAAGGAAGGATTCTAGAACATAGGAATCTGAGAAAGATCGAACCTGGTTATAATATATATGGGTCCAGGAATCACACTGTATATGTACACTGGAAGTAAGCTTTGCTAACCCAAGTCCTTCCCAGTCCTAATCTAGGCTCTGAGACACCACACGGACTCCCTGACACTGGAAGAGAGCGTCTTATAGGCTTATGTTCTTGTGTTTCTCATTCCGTCTTAAGAACTGGGTCCCTGCCACGATAAACGTTCCTCTCTGTTTGTACTGGGAGACTATAGAGCTCAGTAACAAGCGCGGGAATGTCCAGATTAGTGGACGCCTATTATCTATAAGCAGGTGACTCCTGAGCTCCCCGCACGCCACCCCCATCGCACGAGATCCATTTCCTTCTGGCTTCCACACCACCACTAATGATTTAATATGATTTGGGCAGGGCGCTGATGTCTGCTTGAGGCGCTCCGATGTGACCTTTGCGTATAGAGGCCAGCGGGGGATTCCCAGATGCTTAGAATACATGAGAGAGGAATAATGAGGCTCTCTACTATTCCCATGTGTAAAATTATGACCAAGGGATCTAAGTATCCAATATCAGGGATTGCCCCAATGTGCCAGAGTCATACATGGAACAGTTAAAGGCTTGTAATTCGGGTTATATTATACAGATATTACATTCATATAATAAACTTCAAGTTTCCGGAACACAGTGCGAAATCCACACCATGCTCCAAAGTTTTATATATTGTCTATAGTACTGGTTACCTTATATTGGGAAGTGACTCCACCTTACAGGTCTCAGATCTCTGCTCCCCTGCAAGTTACATCCGTAGTCCGACCTCAGTTAGGAGTTTCGGGCACACAGCTAGATTTGAGGTAATGCTAAATGTTCTAAGAATTACAGAAACAGCTGAAATCCAGTGCATGACCATGTTTGATGACTCATTGGGATATTGCTTTTTATCTGCAGCTTCCGACTGGGTCCCCGCACTTCAAGGCCTGACCGAGAGGACATCTTGTATGATTCGAGATCTTCCTACTGGGGAGCGACTCACCTTCAGGGTGAAAGCAATCAACTTGGCCGGTGCCAGTGAGCCATGTACCATGAAGGAGCCCGTCACCATCCGGGAGATCATGCGTGAGTGTCCCAGGGTCATGGAAAATTATGGAGGTCTATCATATATCCATGGGTGTAGCTACAAAGCCAAGGGTACTAAGCAACATGAAGTCATTTTGCATGGGCCAAAGTTGACCAAACTAAAAACTTTTGCCCCAGTTTTGAGAACTTGAGAATTTATGGGCACATGCCCCAAGATTCAGGCAAATTTTTGGTCTACTAAGGACCTTTCTCCACAAAAGACCTTGCATAAGGTCCTTGTTGGAACAAAATATTGCATATGGAATAACAATCCCTTTATCTTCCTGCAGAACGACCAAAGATCTGGCTCCCACGCTTCCTGAGACAGACACTGGTGAAGAGGGTTGGCGAGACAGTGAACATTGTCATACCCTTCCAGGTATTCATGGATCATTGATGATGCCTTCAGGATGTTCTCCATTTATTGACCAGTTGGCCATTGTTTGTAGCCCCCAACACTTACTATCAGACTACAAGAATATTGCTGAATTCCATTTTGCTTTGAAAACAGACAGAAGTTCACTTAGGGTTAAGATTTCATAGTAGTCTATGGAGAGGGAGGGGGAGGAGGAGTCACAGCAGCTAGGTCTCCACCCACTGGAGAGCACAGCAGAGCATGCAGAGGGGAAAACTGCAAGAAAATGAAGAATATAAGTCACGTAATTAGTAGAATCAGTGTTTCTACTCGTTCTAGGTAAAATACTGGGGCCCTGTAATCACAGTAAAGGTGCGGCAGCCATATAATGTGCACGGCCAATATTAGAGGTGATAAAACCCTAAGGACTTTCTATTTGAGAGTCCACCCAGCGATTAGAGTGTAGAGTGACCAATGTAATTTTGTTCGTACTTTACACTAAGTAGAAGTGGAGGCAGATGAGTGACGGGAATGTACAATGAGGGGGTGAGGTTTCGGAGATGTTGATTGAGCACTATAAGAGAGCGGCACATGGGGGGGTTAGGGACAGAGCGTGGGTTAAATTTAGGATCTCTTGTGTCTTGTATGAAACACGAGCGGGAGGTTGATGCAACAAGGGATGGGAGGTCACTTTTGGAAATTAAAAAAACTCTATCTTTGTAGCTGCGATAGTCTGCAGCGGCTCACGTTGCACTGCTCATATTTATATTAGAAGATGTGACTGCGATCCCTGGCCTGACACCCTGTAACCAGAGCACCCAGGGCTGCCGTGTATAAGAGGCAATTACAGATTCCTGTTCTCATGTCAAAACCGCAGGATGATTTTTTGACTTGGGCTGTAATGCCACTGATGACCACTAGGTGACACAGAGAGTAGATTCTGCGCAATCGGTGGCGATAATATATATCGATTAGACATATTATTATGTCCTCCCCTTTAGCACCAGTGTGAAAGACCCTTAAAGGGGTTGGGCCACAAAATGGACAGAAATGGACAGGTTGGGCCCCCCACTGATTTTTATATGGGGGGCCCATTCTGTCCACAGGTTGGACAGGTTGAGCCCCCCACATAAAAATGGGGCACTAAAATTCTAAAGAGCCCCCTATGTAGCGGAGCACAAGATCAGCCCGCTCAATATGAGTTTTGGCCACTTCAATGGGACTTTTCATGTTGTTGCCATGGATGTCCCATGTAAGTGAATGGGGACTGTTCTCCATCCACATGTAGAACTTTAGGGACTTTAAACCCCCATTTTGGTGATCACTTGGGGTGTGACTGCTGGGACCCTTAGTGATCATCAGACACATATAACCCCAGGTTCCTTATTGTATCCCTTCACAATTGTAGTGGTCCTAGTCTCTATCTAGTGTCTCAAACCAAGTACTATTACTACTAGATCCACGTCCTCCATGCACATCTCATACACATTGCCTGACCTACCTCCGCACTACTTCTGCCATAACTGTGACCTTTCTGTTCTGGAATCCAGGGAAAACCCCGTCCTGTGGTCACCTGGTTGAAAGACGGACAACCCATCGATCCCAAACAGGTCGGCATCCGTAACAGTGAGGCCGACACCATCCTGTTCATCAGAACCGCTGAGAGGCGTCACTCTGGAGAATACCAGGTCAAAATCCAGATTGAGAACTGTGAAGATACAGCCACCATCCGTATCCAGATTGTAGGTAAGTCGTATAAACAGGGAAGAGACCCCGGAGTCTCCTGGTTCCCAATGTGATGCTAATGGAAAATTCCTTCTTCAGACAAGCCCAGCGCTCCCCAGAACCTGAAGATTGTGGAAATCTGGGGATTCAACGTCGCCTTGGAATGGTCTCCACCTCAAGATGATGGAAATACAGAGATTACTGGATACACCATCCAAAAAGCAGACAAAAAGACTATGGTGAGCGCCAAAGGAACAGAAGTGGAAGGATAGAATCAAAATTACTTGTCTAATGGTGGCCGTACACATTGTCTAATGGTCCATTGGTGGCCGTACACATTGTCTAATGGTCCATTGGTGGCCGTACACATTGTCTAATGGTCCATTGGTGGCCGTACACATTGTCTAATGGTCCATTGGTGGCCGTACACATTGTCTAATGGTCCATTGATGGCCGTACACATTGTCTAATGGTCCACTGGTGGCCGTATACATTGTCTAATGGTCCATTGGTGGCCATACACATTGGATAATGGTCTGTTGATGGCCATACACATCGGATAATAATGGTGCCACCACTGGGATTGGTGGACTATCTATTATGTTTGGGATCGCCTGACCCACCTCCTCAAAGATAAGCCCCTGGTCTGGTAAAATGATGTACTCTTGGCCAAACGTTTATTTTTTGGTGGCCAACATCTGTCTTAAGAACTTGGTCCCCTTAAAGGGCTCAAATTTTGATGCCCTATTTATCAATATAAATGACACCACATACTGTCACTGATCATCTACTCAAAGATCTTCTGCTTCTCAGACTTCGGTCAGATGTTCAGTTCAAGTGAATGGGGTTAAGCTGCAATACCAAGTATAGGCACTATGCAATGCAGGGCGCTGTGTTTAATAAGGAGTAAATAGGCCTCAGATCTTGTCCAAACATTACAGTCTCCTCAAACCTCTGATGGGTGAGAGACTCTATACACTCTCATCTTTCCTAAGGTTAAACTATCAATATTTATATGCCAAAAAAAACCCTTTAAGGCCTTGTGTAACTAATGTATGACATAACCCGTCCCCGTAAGATACGTGTATGTGATTTCCCTCCTTTATTCTATCCCAGGAATGGTTCACGGTCTATGAACATTACAGACGTCTTCACTGCGTTGTATCCGACCTGATTATGGGGAACGAGTACTTTTTCCGAGTATTCAGTGAGAACATGTGCGGCCTGAGCGAAAAACCCTTCAACTCCAAGAACAGCGCCGTCATCCAGAAAACAGGTAACGTGCAGCTCAGCGGACTGGGTCTTCCCAAGCTCCACCTCCCGTGTAATACCACATCCCACCACTGGAGGAGCTGCAGGGAAATTGAGCACTTACTGGTAGATGCCCACATAGAAGTCTAAGCAATGGAGGCCCAGCATAGGGAATTTTATTTTTTGGGTGATTTAAAGGGGTTGTGTAAGTTCTAGTTATTGTTTAAAATTACACGGTAGAATTGAGGAAACTTTTTTCAAATTTTTTTTTAGGAATTGTCTACAAACCTCCCAATTATAAAGACCATGAGTTTGGGGAGGCTCCTAAATTCACACACCCTCTCTCAAACCGTTCTGTGATTGCTGGATACAACGCCACCCTCAGCTGTGCGTTGCGTGGTTCACCCAAGGTAGGTACCTGCAGAGTCACTACTGACCGTGTCATGAGTCTTCTGATATGGTCCTCAAATGCCAATCCTAATGGTCCTACCCACTAGGGAGGACAATGCCCATTGGTGAGGTAACATGTAGGCGGTGTGGGCCTGGAATTAGATAAGACTGGACAGATTTTTTATAACAGGCATCATATCATATCCCTCCCCCCATCTAAATGAGGACACTCCCAACCTAAGATACCAGAATCAATATGAGGGCATATGCCCATCTACATCACACCCACAAACTTCATACAGACCCCAGACCACATATCTATACTCAAACAGGCCAACCCCAAAAAAGTCTCCCTCTAAATAAAAATGAGCCTCAGACACCCCCCCCCCCATCAAATAAAATATGACAATCTAATAAACTTTTAATACTGTTAATATAGACCCCAGACCAAACACCAAAAACTAATAAACCCCAGACCAGACATCATACACTAATATAGACCCCAGACCAGAAGTCATCTACTAATATAGAACCCAGACCAGACATCATAACCTAATACAGACTCTAGACCAGACACCATAAACTAATATAGACCCCAGACCAGACATCATAAACTAATATAGACCCCAGACCAGACATCATAAACTAATATAGACCCCAGACCAGACACCATAAACTAATATAGACCCCAGACCAGACATCATAAACTAATATAGACCCCAGACCAGACATCATAAACTAATATAGACCCCAGACCAGACATCATAAACTAATATAGACCCCAGACCAGACATCATATACCAATATAGAACCCAGAGAAGACACTATAAAATAATAGACCCCAGACCAGACATGATAAACTAATATAGACCCCAGACCAAACTACCTTACTAAATACAGTCCTTTAAAGTGGTTTACCAAGAATTTATACTTTGTATATCATTGGTTGAAAACAACTAATTGGTGCAGGGCCCCTCAAGAGCAGCTATTGGTGGTCGTGAATATAAATGACTGGAAAGCCCTTTAAAAATACAGCCCCCCCCATAAACTAATGCAGACCCAAGACCAGCCCCCAACATAAATACAGATCCAAACCCTGCGGAGATGCCACCAGAGACAACGTCCTAAGGGACTGCAGGGACAAGTGGAGGTGAGTATAAGGTCACAATGTAGGACACCTGGGTCACTTGCCAAATTTGTTAACAGCGACTTGTATAGACTATTGGTGGGGGAGGACATTAACCTATTATTGACCTTCTCATCCCATCTGCTTTTTTACCGATCTCCTCCCTTAGATCCTTGCTTTCTCCACCTTTTCTTCTTTCTCCGCGTCTGTTTTTTCGTACCTTCACCTCTCTCCTCACCATTTCCTTCCTGTAGCCCAGAGTCACTTGGTACAAGAACAAGATGGAACTGTCCGGAGAGGCCCGTTACCGCTCCTTCAGTAAGCAGGGTGTGCTCACCCTGGAGGTGAGGAAGCCCAGTCCATTCGATGGCGGCGTCTACACATGTAGAGCCGTGAATGAGCATGGAGAGGCTGAGACTGAGTGCAGGCTGGAGGTCCGAGGTGAGTCCTGAGGTCACTTACTGCCTCGCCAAACGTCCTTGACTTGTCCTCCTCAAAATTGTTAACCTTGGGTGATCGTGTAATATAAACCGATGTGTATCATACCCTAATATACTGCCAAACATGGGGAAGACAAACTGCTGGGCCCTAATAATTCTGGTATATGAAATAGACACAGTTATTGCCCTGATAGGACAACCCCTTTAAGGTAACCTAGCAATCACATGACTTCTTGTATTACTAATAAAGATTAGTCATTTTGAATACAATGAAAAATCTATAAAGAATGTAAATAATCTCTAATTTCTTTCTCTTTTGCAGTACCCCAGTAAATTGCAGTAATGGATAAAGGCAGGTATGTTCAAAAAATAGGATGAAACGTTACCTATGGGACATGGGGGCTTAAAGTGACGCTACACAAATTAAGGTCCAAAATTACGTCCTAATTAAAAAAAAAATTCTAATATATATTTATAGTGGTTAGAGCCAGATTTACAAAGCTTAATGCCTCAGAATTGTGGATTAATTTGTGCCACAAAAAAAAAAAAATTCGCATAGAATCGGTCTCGGTAGAATTGCGTAGTCGTAGTCAGAGTCTACCGACCACAAAGATAAATTGAGAGATTTGTAGATCACATAATTCAACATCTGTGGAGACCCTGTTGTCACAAGAACAGAAAAGGATAAAACCGCAGAAGACGGGAGGATAAAAATAACTTGTCCACGCTCCCCGGATCAGTTCTCAAGTATCAGCTGTGTGCTGGTCACGCCCCATCCCCCCGCTTACTATGACTTTTTAGATATATAAATCTGCTTCTAGTGGTTTGGTGACAGCTGCCAGCTCAGCCCGATACATTTTTGTAGTATATTGATATCTGGCATCTTCCCTGTGGTGTAATGTAATCCCCGACTCCACAGAACCGGACCGGCCAGGACTGGAGTAGCCACTTTGTGCAGACACCTGACTAATTACACCTAGAGTAGCTGCTATGTCCATTGGTCGTGACTGATCTCTATTCATGATAATTAAACTCACCTGCAATACCAGACACGACCTATAGGCAAAGGGGGGCGCCGTTTCAAAAAAAAAATAAAAAATAAAAATAATTCTAATTTTTGTGACCCATCGTAGTAGTCACAGCAGTCTCTCAAAATACATCATGTGTTCTACATCCCAAAGACTACTGGAAACAAAAAAACATTACCCTGTCGCCTTCCACATTAAACAAAAATTACCTTAGTAGAAATTGAAATTAAAATAATGGCATATAATTTTTCTTTTTAGTCGCTGAACTGCAGCAGTTTAAATGTTGTGCTTGCTCTGGGGTTGCCATGGTCGCTTCTGTGCATCAACTTCCTGTCATGTGACTTCCACATGACAGGAAGTGCAGCGATCAGGAGTGATCAGAGATTAACCCAATGTCCTTTATCTCCACAGGTGAAGGGGAGGAAGGGATCAGACCTGGAGAAGATCTACCGATCTAGTAGTTACAGGTGTACGATCACCGTGCACCGATGACATCACCACCGCCATGTTTACCTCATATCCCGTGATGGAGACATTGGCTTGAATTGTTCTTTCTTTTCTTTAGTTTTTTTTTTGTTTTTTATTTGAATGTTATGGAGGGCGTGGGAGGTGACTCCTTTATAGAGTCATTCGCGAAAAGATGATCATGTGTCACCAAAACATGGATGTGCTTTATGTGGATTCAGCAGGTGAAATAAAGTTATGAAAAAAAACTAAACTTGTTCCTTTATTTTTTTTTTTTTTTTAACTGGAATGAGGTTCCTTCAACCCAGGAGGATATAAACTCATAGGCCTCCCAACTTTCGAGGCAACAAAAGAGGAACAGAAGATGCAGTGGACATTGTGGAGATTCTTTATGCCCCAAGCCCTGCCTATTGCTCCGCCCTTTACTCCTCCCCCACACCGTATAATTCCCACCTTACAGCCCTCCATATCTTCCTTCACATTGTTGCTCCCCGTCATATTACAGCCTCCTCATATTGAGCCCCATATCAGCTCCCCCTCACATTGTTGTTCCCCGTCATATTGTAGTCACATGGTCCCTTAGATATGAAATTGCTGTCCTTGGATACAACCACCTCTTTAGAGATTGGTCAATTGAAAAAAAAAATGTTTTTGCATATGAAATGTCTAGGAATATATGCATGTCCTTTGGTAATGAACACCGGATCCAGGTGGTTGGGCACCAAAATAGCGCATGTGTGGACATCGCTGCCAGAGCGTGGGGGGATGGAGGTTGTATCCAAGGTCATCTTGTTTATAAGGGGCAACATTGCCACATTTATGGGAAATTATCTTCACACAGGTACATTTAAAAAAAAAAAAAATAATAACATCCACTACAAGAAATTTTTATCTATGACAGATTAATTCAATGAAATGTGAATGTCCAGATGGGAAAACCCCTCCCCCCAATCTATACAGGACATGAGTACGTCCACCACTGCGTTGTTAACTTTATAGTAGTCATTGGCATTACAATGAAATTTATAACTAAGGAACCAAAATTCTGGTGCAGCGTGAGCCAAATATTTGGTGAAAATTCATTATACCACATTTAACAAGTTTTTTGACAGTTCTGGAACATTTTTAGTACTTGTACACAAAGGTGGGCTTATACTAAGGTAAAACACTATGGGGGGGATTCATTAATGTGTCGCACTGTCCAACAGAACAGACCTTGACAACACTAGTCTAGTACCAGATTCATCATTTTAACAATGAATATTTTGCAGTATCAGACTGTCGAATTCTACTTTTGGACCTGCTTTTAGCTTGTCTAAACTGCGGCGCCCTGGACTAATTACTATATGGCCACACCTTTTCTTCAGAGACCACACCCCCTTTGTCGAACAAGTCGGAAAGGGCCAAACAATCTTTTAAAAGCCTTCATGAATCTGTCAGGCAGTTTTAAACCAGGGACGTGAAAACACGGTTAAGCAGCTAGAGCAGCTGCTATGGGGCCCGCAGTGTCAGGGGGCCCTGTCATCTGATCGGACACACTGAAGAATGGAATATGTGCACCATTATATACAATGTTATGCTACACATTGAGTCCGCAGCTCAGGTAAGAAATGTTGGGGGTGCGGGGACAGCAGAACAATAGGACTGGAATCTCTCATCTCTACTACCTGCCCTCTCTGTATGTATATATGTGGTATAACTATATATGGCCCTATATTTGATGTTTATATATTGTATTTGCGTCTATTTGCGTATTTTCTGTATGTCTGTGTGTATATACTGTATATGTGTGCATTTGTGATGTGTATATAGTATAGAGTGTGTTTGCTGTATGTCTGTATATAGTATTGTATACTATACTGTATATTGTAGTATAGTGATGTGTATATAGTGTGTGTATTTGATGTGGAAACACTGTATGTATGTATAAGTGTATATATACTGTATGTATGTATAAGTGTATATATACTGTATGTGTGTATAAGATGTGTATATACACTGTATGTGTGTATAAGGTGTGTGTATACTGTATGTGTAGGTGTACATATTCTGTGTGTGTGTGTGTGTATAAGATGTGTATATACTGTATCTATAAGTGTATATATACTGTGTGTATAAGATATGTATATACTGTATGTATAAGTGTATAAGTGTATAAGTGTCATACGCAGGGCACAATCCCTGGCAGCATAGTGAACTCATTGTCATGTTCAAGAAACCAGTCTGAGATGATTCCAGCTTTATGACATGGCGCATTATCCTGCTGAAAGTAGCCATCAGATGTTACAGGGTACATTGTGCTCATAAAGGGATGGACATGGTCAGCAACAATAGGTAGGCTGTGGCGTTGTACCAAGGGGCCCAAAGAGTGCCAAGAAAATATTCCCCACACCATGACACCACCACCACCAGCCTGACCCGCTGATACAAGGCAGGATGGATCCATGCTTTCATGTTGTTGAAGCCAAATTCTGACCCTACCATCCGAATGTCGCAGCAGAAATCGAGACTCATCAGACCAGGCAACGTTTTTCCAATCTTCTACTGTCCAATTTCGATGAGCTTGTGCAAATTGTAGCCTCAGTTTCCTGTTCTTAGCTGAAAGGAGTGGCACCCGGTGTGGTCTTCTGCTGCTGTAGCCCATCTGCCTCAAAGTTCGACGTACTGTGCGTTCAGAGATGCTCTTCTGCCTACCTTGGTTGTAACGGGTGGCGATTTGAGTCACTGTTGCCTTTCTATCAGCTCGAACCAGTCTGCCCATTCTCCTCTGACCTCTGGCATCAACAAGGCATTTCCGCCCACAGAACTGCCGCTCACTGGATGTTTTTTCTTTTTTGGACCATTCTCTGTAAACCCTAGAGATGGTTGTGCGTGAAAATCCCAGTAGATCAGCAGTTTCTGAAATACTCAGACCAGCCCTTCTGGCACCAACAACCATGCCACGTTCAAAGGCATCAAATCACCTTTCTGCCCCATACTGATGCTCGGTGTGAACTGCAGGAGATTGTCTTGACCATGTCTACATGCCTAAATGCACTGAGTTGCCGCCATGTGATTGGCTGATTAGAAATTTAACGAGCAGTGTTAACGAGCAGTTGGACAGGTGCACCTTATGAAGTGGCCGGTGAGTGTATACTTCATGTGTAAGTGTATATATTCTGTAGGTGTGTGAATAAGATGTGTACATACTGTATGTATAAGTGTATATATACTGTGTGTGTATAAGATATGTATATACTGTGTGTAAGTGTACACTGTATAAGATGAGTAGATACTTTATGTATAAGTGTATATATACACTGTATGTGTGTATAAGATGTGTATATACTTGTGCATAAGATGGTATACATGTGTCTGAGTGAAGCACTGTAGGTGTGTGTATGTAAGTACTTAGATGGTTTGTGTTTAAATATGTGAGTATACAAATATGTATATTTTTTTTCATGTGGTAAAGGGGCCCCATTGTGAAGGCTGCTATGGGGCCCAGTCTTTCCCAGTTACGCCCCCGTCTTTTGGGGCAAATCCATCATATTTTGGCGCAGGAGCCATAGTGACCGCCCTCTTCTGGCTGCAGTCCTGCAGTGCAGCACAGTAACTGTTGGTGGAGATGGACCTGTGGTTGGTGATCATTGGATCCGATGATGATCTCGGTTCACGCTGTCCTCACGCAGGAATCCTTTCCGCCTTTCCGTACTCTCTCTTCTTGTGAAACCCTTGGTTAAATAACACAGCTATTATCACCCAGCTTTCCCAGAGTCCTGAATCTTCCTATTTCCCCTGCATTCATTTGGAAAACTTGGTGACAACAAGGATAACCCCAGATGAGGAAGAGAACTGTAGTCCTCCATTTCCAAGTACTGTCTGCGGTATGAAGACACGATCCCTGGTGGCTGAGTGGTATACGCAGGGCACACTCCCTGGTGGCATAGTGGCATACGCAGGGCACACTCCCTGGTGGCATAGTGGCATACGCAGGGCACACTCCCTGGTGGCATAGTGGCATACGCAGGGCACACTCCCTGGTGGCATACGCAGGGCATACTCACTGGCGGCTGAGTGGTATACGCAGGGCACACTCCCTGGTAGCATAGTGGCATACGCAGGGCACACTCCCTGGTGGCATACGCAGGGCACACTCCCTGGTGGCATACGCAGGGCACACTCCCTGGTGGCATACGCAGGGCATACTCACTGGCGGCTGAGTGGTATACGCAGGGCACACTCCCTGGTAGCATAGTGGCAGACGCAGGGCACACTCCCTGGTGGCATACGCAGGGCATACTCACTGGCGGCTGAGTGGTATACGCAGGGCACACTCCCTGGTGGCATAGTGGCATACGCAGGGCACACTCCCTGGTGGCATATGCAGGGCACACTCCCTGGTGGCATAGTGGTATACGCAGGGCATACTCACTGGTGGCAGAGTGGTATACGCAGGGCACACTCACTGGCGGCATAGTGGTATACGCAGGGCACAGTGGTATACACCAAGCACGTTCCCTGGCGGCATAGTGGTATACGCAGGACACAGTCCCTGGCGGCCTAGTGGTATACGCAGGGCACAGTCACTTGTGGCATAGAGGTATTTACAGGGCCTGATCCCTGGTGGCATAGTGGTATACAGAGGGCACAATCCCTGGTGGCATAGTGGTATACAGAGGGCACACGCCCTGGCGGCATAGTGGTATACAGAGGGCACACTCCCTGGTGGCATAGTGGTATACGCAGGGCACACTCCCTGGTGGCATAGTGGTATACAGAGGGCACCCTCCTTGAAGGCACTGTGGTACACACAGGGTGCTGGGGCAGGTATGAAGACGTCTTCCTAATGTGTGTCATTAGATGGCAGCTGGTATCAGGGCGCTGCGCTCTCGCTATGTCCCCAGCAGGGCATGTGGCGGGGAGCTATGTGAAGCCTGTGGCACGGAGGAGATCAGGTTCCCCTGGCAGCACAGTATAATGTGTACATTACTGACATAGCGGAGCGCCGCCTCCTCCCGCTCTACCCAAAATATCACAGAACCTCCAAGTCAGCGCCTGTCCATGGGGAAGGTGTCAGACGTGACAGATTTATGTATCAGTAGCGGCAGAAATGGTTTAAAAAAAACAGATTTATATTCCAGGATTGGAGATGTCCTCACCCTGCTTTGTTCTGAGCTCTGTGCATAAAGAGCTGTTCTACAGATCCTTCCCTCACGGTTGCCTTCTGGTTGGATACTACAGTAGACATTCACAGCAGAGGCTGGCCAGCAGCGCAGGGAGCTAAGGGCACAGCAGTGTGAGGACAAGCTACAATCCTGGAATGCATTTCTCACAACAACATACACATACACAGACTTCACAGATCTCCAGGGACAGTACCCAATGCTGGTTACAGAGAGCACAGAGCACAGCAGTGTGAGGACAAGCTACGAGCCTGGAATGCATTTTACAAAGGTACACAAAAGTATGATTTCACGGATCTCCAGGGACAATACCCAACACTGGCTACCCAGAGCACAGAGCACAGCAGTGTGATACACAAAGATATTATTACACAGATCTCCAGGGACAATACATAACACTGGCTACAGAGAGCACAGAGCACAGCAGTGTGATACACAAAGATATTATTACACAGATCTCCAGGGACAATACCTAACACTGGCTACAGAGAGCCCAGAGCACAGCAGTGTGATACACAAAGATATTATTACAGAGATCTCCAGGGACAATACCTAACACTGTCTACAGAGAGCACAGAGCACAGCAGTGTGATACACAATGATATTATTACACTAATCTCCAGGACCTCTGTCTTCCTATGGACTTGTATTACGTTCAGTAGCGGGTGTAACGTTCCGTTCTAAGGATTGTAAGCTCCTGCGTGCTCCCATAAGCTGACGCTTAACCCCCCCCCCCCCTTCCCCCCAGGTTCTCAGCGTCCTCCGCACAGCAGGGAGAGCCACCAGCGGTGTCAGTTCCGATGACACTAATTACTCATAATCCCCTATAAACAGGAACTCATTACACTGCTGGCAATGTGCCGCCTCGGGTAACCGGACCCCCAGCATGTCCCATCCCTGGGGTCAGTGCACACAGTACAGCAGCTGCGAGAGCAAGGTGCCCTATAATGTGCCCCCTACAGGGTCCCATATCTACACCCGTCTAAGGTAAGATCCGAAGTCTGACAGAAAGGAATTATTTGATTCTGATTTCTTGCAATTTTTTTTTTTTGCAACTTCCAAATCTCGGATTAGGGTTACTGGAGAGAACCCTCCCGGTCCACCCCAAAGGTCCAATGGCAGGCGACTGCTCAGCCAATAACTGGCCTCAGGGGCACTTATTGAGACCCAAGCACCGTGACTATGGTTATCCATGGCCTCTTTCAGTCTAAAATCAACTTTTATAATTATGCTAATGAGCCAGAAAAGCGTTACCAGAGCACCTCCTTGTTGCAGATACAGTGTTACAGCATCTCCGCCTACCCCCTCAGCACTAACGCACTCCCTTTCCCTGATGTAATCTCCGTGGGATAGGGGCACAGCATCTGCACAGTGCAACAGCCCGTGAAACTGCAGCACGGAGGGGCTCTGGTAACGCAACCGTGAACCCTTTTGGCCTTTTGGCTCATTTGCATGATTATATAAGTTGATTTTAGAAGGAAGGAGGCCATGGATAATAAATATAAGAAGTCATACTGCATGGATCTATGAGTAATGTCCCTGTAGATTTCCTTTAATATTTGTACATCTGTCTTCTCTCATCTTCTTCCTTTAAAAAAAAAAAAAAAAAAGTTTTTGAAAATACTAAAACATTAAATAACAACCAATGAAGTAGGACAAAGTATCTCTGGTTACTTTAGATGGATACACCCCTTCAAATAATTTGTCCCTCTCCACCATTCAGATCTGCAGCTCTAGTGGTGCAAACCAGGTACTACATGACCTCCGCTGTGGCCAAGGTCACGTTGCTATTGAAGTAATTCTGTCATCCAGTAGGGAGCGCTCTGCCCAGCATTGCCATACACTACTTGGTGCACAATATGGCGCCATTACATAATAATTATTATTATTTATTTATATAGCGCACACAGATTACGCAGCGCAGCACAGAGCCAAATTGGTCCCTCACAATCTAATCCACCTACCAGTATGTTTTTGGAGTGTGGGAGGAAACTGGAGGACCCGGAGTAAGCCCACGCAAACACGGAGAGAATATACAAACTCTTTGCAGATGTTGATCTGGGTGGGATTCAAACCCAGGACCCCAGCGCTGCAAGGCAGAAGTGCTACTCACTCAGCCACCGTGCCACCCTCCTGGACACTGTGGACATATGAGTAACCTAGAGGCAGGTGGGATGGCAGCCTTGCTGGTTGTCACGCTGCAGTGACTGATGTATCACTAATGAGCCTGTCTTTCTTCAAGGGCAGTTACAGGAGGCTCTTAAAGGCAATGTACACAATGTGGGATATGGGCAGGTTCCTGGGCTATATCTGTCACTATTCCCGGGACGTCTTTCTTCTGTTCTCCATGATGGGAGGTTATGAGCTTCTTCCCGGAGATGCGGCAGTAAGGGGGAGGGGTGGGGGGCTTGTACTATTTTGGGTGAGGCCCAGGACACGTCAGGTCCGCAGGCAGAATGTGCTCGTGTAGCAGTCGGACCTGCTGACAGGTTTAAGGGGAGAAGATTTAGTCCCCGAAGCCTCATATGTCTCTGCACCTGCTGCCACTGATAGGAGAGAAAGCGGAGCAGAGATAAGGGGGTCCATACATCCATTACTGACCCCCCCCCTCCCCCCCAGGGGAACAGGGGCAGAATGTGCAGCGTATAGACTCCAGTTACTCATAGGGGCAATTTAAAGGGGTTGTACAAGTATAATAGCAGATTACATCATCCCATGAACAACAATTGGGTTCAAACTCATTGAAAATGGATTAACTTACCAGGGGCACTTACTCATGAATCCAGGCACCATGGTAATCCTCTTATATTTGTTATCCAGAGCCCCCTGTTAAACAAATAGGCTATTGAGTGTTACCAGAGCCCCTCCGTGCTGCAGCTTCACAGGCTGTTACACTGTAAAGAAGCACTCTTCCCCCCCCCCCCCAACTGTATTGAAACTTCCTCTACTGCAGTGAGATTACATCGGGCAGAGGGAAACGGTGCAACAGCCTGTAAAGCCAGAGCACGGAGGGGCTCTGGTAACGTGTCCAGAGCTCTTTAACCTCATTAGTTGGAGGCCAAGTATAACATATTTAAGAGGAATTTGTCACGGTGAATAAATCTACAAGTGTGGGCCTCCACTGCATCCCGCGTTTGGCTTTTTGGGAATTTAGAGTAGGATTGAGAGGGTCAATCTGAGCCAAAACCAGTGCAGCGCCTGCCATAGAGTCTGTATGTAGCTCACACACTTCCCATATTAGCTCTATTGTAATGTATGCAGTTAGCTCCCTCTAGTGGTGAATGAATTGATCCGGATTTAATGTAGTTATTAAGAGCTTTATGCAGACATATTATAAAACAAATCTCTATAGAAATTTTAGGTCTAGCAACAGAATGACAATACGTACCCTGGCAGAATCATCCATCACTTTTTTTCTATGGATCGCCGGGCGTTTCGGCACTTATTCCTTGGTCCGATAAATAGAAATATATGAGATGTCCTTCCTCTCCTTCCATATTGTCCTGGTTGTAAAACAACGGGCTGCATCAGGAGCATCTATCTGTCCTATCTGCAATACAATTGAAAGCCCCGCCCATTTTTCCTCTGGGACACACCCTCTCTCCGCCCTCCACTTTGAGTCATGTACAGCACAGGGAAAGCGATAAATACATCCGCCCTAGTGGCGGTCTCCGGTACTGCTCTGCTAAGCCTTTTCCAAACCACCTTGAAAGATGATAATGTGCTGCCTCCTAGTGGCAACAAATATAACAAAAAAAAATCCCCTATAATAGTAATAAGAGAAGACTGAACGCAGTAAATCAATGCCCAGCCAGCATCAGAATGCCAGTTTATTGCACATTCAGTATCTGTACAGAATTCTATAAATAAGAAAGACCTGGATATTTACATCGTGCGCTCCATGCAGTGGTGGGCAGTGCCAGGAGGGGGGAGGGGAGCGCTGCCATCACGTTAGGAATATTTACACTCTGTACCTTAGTTTCAATATCCACAAAATAAATGTCAACCCCTTAGATGCTTATACGACCAAAGAGGTGCCTGACGTCTTAAGTTCTGCTTTAAGGTCAGAACCCAGGGGGGTCCACTAAGGAGACGCCCAAATGGTCCAGTAATTGAAGCAGCCTGGAGCTATACTACCCAGTCAGCGACACATACACAAGCACAAAGCAGGGGGGAAGAGGGGTACGGAGGGACACAACGTTGGTGGCGCCCTGGAAGAGTTGTGTCGTACTCATTGCACGGATCGCTAGTAACACGCAAAGCACACAACAAGAAAATCGGGGCAGGAAGGGGAATGTAAAACGCGGTCACGACACGCAGTGCAATTACTACAAGGTGTTTTTTGTGCAGGCTCCAGATACAGGAGAAGGAATGTTACAGCAGAGAACGCCCACATTACAGCTGCCAGCGATGCCGGGGACGAGGGGCATAGCGGACGTGGGAGGAGTGTGCGGCCGGTTGGGAGAGGTCAACTGGATACGGGCCGTGGGGGTCTGCTCTTCATCTCCGCTTCCTTCCCTCGGATGGCAGCCACGTAGGAGAAGAGACACAGGACGGAATAGCAGATCTCATGGGCCTGGGGAAAAGCAAAAAGAGAGAGGTCAAGGAAAAATCAGCCTCCGACATCGAACCCCCTGCGGTGACGGGTGATGACAGTGAGACAATCTGAGCTTAAAGGGATGCTCCAGGCTAAAAATATGGAACATTAGCGTATTTCTAGGGGTTGCCCCGACTATCAGATATTTTCTGTTTACCTGCTGTCCTCTGTCTGGTGGCTGAACTGCAGCACTGAAGATTAGCTCCCAATTAAATCAATAGGAGCTAATCTGCAGTACCCAAGTCTGTCCACTACACAGAGAACAGCGCTGTCTGCTTTCCATTACATTATCTGTGCGAAGAACATTGATCTGAGTGGGGTGCTGGGAGTCGGACCCCCACTATCTGATATGGAGGACTTATATTAAGGATATAGTTTTAGCCCAGACTCCCCTTTAATGCCATTTACAATGAGCAATTATAGGGATAGCATATCCCTCTTAAAGGGGTCAGCAGGGGTCACGTGCATTCGACATCAAGACACTGCTGCAGATCTATGTATAGAGCAGTAACAGGAGCACGATCATTGGATACAGAGGGAGGAGAGACCCAAGTGTCTGTTCACTAGGGGTCCCACAGGTCATAAAATTAGGGGGTCCATGTATTTTCATGCTACTGCTACATTCAAAATCTATGGTAATTAGAGTGCAGTCCAGTAGTCCATAAAAATTAATACGCTGGTGATTGGTGGGATAGACAGTTACCATCTATGCTGTGGACCTCCCCTTTAAATGCCATTTAAAAGAGGGTTATGGGTGTGCTGCTATTCCTAGGCTCCGGAACCATCAATAATTTATGAGTTTAACTCATCTTGTGCTAAAATTACTGGGAGATGGTGACATCACCAACGTGTCGGATTCGGAGAGAGTTAATGATGTGGCCATATGGACACCTGGAGCGGCGCTGGCGCTGGGGTTCACCGCCGAGGCCTGGAACCCAATACCAGAGGTGTCAGCACATGGCAGGTCATTAGAGGGATGGATGAGGCTACGGGCAGGACAGGCAGCAGGACAGGCAATGGCTTACAGCTAGCTGAAACAGGAGCCATTATTAAGGCACAGAGTCTGTACAGGGATTATATGGAGGGGCAATGATCCCCACATAAGTAGCAGCGTTGTACAAATCCGTGAGGTTGGACTTCATTTTGAAAGGACTCGACTTCATCTTTTTCAACTCCATGGCATGAATGCAAGGGCCAAATAGCCCTCAGCGCAGAGAGGAGGAGGGGCCAGGGGAGTGCTCAATGCAGAGTGGAGGAGGGGCCAGGGGAGCGCTCAGCGCAGAGAGGAGGAGGGGCCAGGGGAGAGCTCAGCGCAGAGAGGAGGAGGGGCCAGGGGAGTGCTCAGCGCAGAGAGGAGGAGGGGCCAGGGGAGTGCTCAGCGCAGAGAGGAGGAGGGGCCAGGGGAGTGCTCAGCGCAGAGAGGAGGAGGGGCCAGGGGAGTGCTCAGCGCAGAGAGGGGGAGGGGCCAGGGGAGCGCTCAGCGCAGAGTGGAGGAGGGGCCAGGGGAGCGCTCAGCGCAGAGAGGAGGAGGGGCCAGGGGAGTGCTCAGCGCAGAGAGGGGGAGGGGCCAGGGGAGCGCTCAGCGCAGAGTGGAGGAGGGGCCAGGGGAGCGCTCAGCGCAGAGAGGAGGAGGGGCCAGGGGAGTGCTCAGCGCAGAGAGGAGGAGGGGCCAGGGGAGTGCTCAGCGCAGAGAGGAGGAGGGGCCAGGGGAGTGCTCAGCGCAGAGAGGGGGAGGGGCCAGGGGAGCGCTCAGCGCAGAGAGGAGGAGGGGCCAGGGGAGCGCTCAATGCAGAGTGGAGGAGGGGCCAGGGGAGTGCTCAGCGCAGAGAGGAGGAGGGGCCAGGGGAGTGCTCAGCGCAGAGAGGAGGAGGGGCCAGGGGAGTGCTCAGCGCAGAGAGGAGGAGGGGCCAGGGGAGAGCTCAGCGCAGAGAGGAGGAGGGGCCAGGGGAGAGCTCAGCGCAGAGAGGAGGAGGGGCCAGGGGAGAGCTCAGCGCAGAGAGGAGGAGGAGCCAGGGGAGAGCTCAGCGCAGAGAGGAGGAGGAGCCAGGGGAGCGCTCAGCGCATAGAGGAGGAGAGGCCAGGGAAGCCCTCAGCGCAGAGAGGAGGAGGGGCCAGGGGAGTGCTCAGCGCAGAGAGGAGGAGGGGCCAGGGGAGCGCTCAGCGCAGAGAGGAGGAGGGGCCAGGGGAGCGCTCAGCGCAGAGAGGAGGAGGGGCCAGGGGAGCGCTCAGCGCAGAGAGGAGGAGGGGCCAGGGAAGCCCTCAGCGCAGAAAGGAGGAGGGGCCAGGGGAGCGCTCAGCGCAGAGAGGAGGAGGGGCCAGGGAAGCGCTCAGCACAGAAAATCACAAGAAATATGGTCTTTATTTTATGCAGCATTATGCCACCGCAGAATCACAAAGTTGCCATTTCATAAAAGTCTTAGAGGGTGGCATGGTGTCCACTTACCATAGGTGTCTTGTATCTGTGGCTCACCACTTCTTTAGTTTCAGGAACTAAAATCGGATCCAAGAGACAAAACAGAGAGTTCAAAAACACAGAGAGAAAACATGAAACCAGTGGGAGATAGGTCACCCAGCCAGGAGCTACTGAGGACACCCAGGGGACATGTTAGATGGTCACAGACACGACAACACCAGGGATTTCAGACCACGGGGGTCACAATGACAACAGAGAACTAAGTAGCACAATGACACCCAGGGAAGCGAGGTCAGTAGAATCAAGTGTCCTAATCACTCGGATTAAGGAAGTGAAACAGCGAGGTCACACCAATGCCAAGACGTCACTACGTTACAAGTTGTGATCTTTATTGCTCATTGTAGAATTAGTCTGGGTCAGCCTCACACAGATTATTCCTCACATTTGGCCATTGTTTCCAAAAATGTGGAAAGAGAAGGTCAGCAAGTTGTGTATTTAAAGGTCCAATAAGAACCTTTAATCTCTAACATAGTAAAAGAACTTTAATACAGACATTCTGGAAGATTCCATGTTAGAGGGGGGGGGGGGGGGGGACACAAACTTCACAACAACATCTATTAGGTGCATCCCAATAGTTTAGTGAGTATCATTATTAAAAAAAATCCCAGCACCAAAACAGCGACACAAATTAAAGAAAAAAAATAAATTACACGGACAGGTACAAGGACATGGGGGTGACAGGGTAGACAAAGTAAAATAAGACAACAATGATGGACGTTATGCGATGTTCATACACATAAAGGGGAGATTACTTCTTCTATACAACTTCTGATTGTTTAGTGGGACCTATTACGATCATCTAGAGGGTTAGACTCTTTTGGGCAATCGCTTTTTATTAGATGGGTCTCCAGCAATCATCTCAGAACAGATGGAACCTAGTGTACTGAACATTTCTGCAGCACTCCCGCAGGATATATGGGGTATTACATTCTATATCTATGTAATCCTTAAAGCTTACAGGTCCTCAAGAGATAGAGAGAGGTTCCCTTATATGTAGTTCTTCACTACTATAGGGGTCAAAAAAGGGAAGTCCCTACTAATTTTTCTTAATCTGTGTTAATTCAAATGTGGCGAATTTGCCATTGGTAAAATTTGGGGTAAATTACGGATTGTTCCAAGCAGCTTAATTTTGTTCTTCCAATGAGTTGTCTCAAGTACAGTATATGGATGCCAAAATAAGGAGGTGATCTAACGTGACCCAATGCTACTGTATTTTTCGGACTATAAGGCGCACTAAAAATCATTTGATTTTCTCAGAAATCAACGGTGCGCCTTATAGTCCAGTGCGCCTTATATATGAATTGTACTTACAGACAACAGCTGCCTTGTACTGTGCACAAGTCTGCCACCTGCTGGTCATTCATCCTTATAATCAGGTGCGCCTTATACTCCGGTGCGCCTTATATATGAACCTAGACGTTTTAGCGGGCTTCACAGAGTGAATTTTCTCCACACAAGACGCCATATTTTTTTCATACCCGACCACTAACTTATCCCAGGTCGTGTCCGCACCGAATAAACTAATTGGCATCAAATTATTTAGGATGATGAACTTAATTTCAGATGAAAAAGTTCTGAAACTTCTCAACTGTGCCCTCGATCTAACCCAAAAACAGTAAAGGAAAACCTGTCTCTTGTATTGGGAGGTCTAAGATGAAGTGGATACAGTAGGTCTAAGGTGTAGCCTATCATGAACCTCTATAGTCATGGGGGGGGGGGGTAGAACATTACCTGATTGGAGGAGGAAGGTTTTCATAGCTGCCACAGGCAGACGAAGCACAGATTATACAGCAGTAACTCAGAGACCCCCAAGGCGTATCAATGATATTCCTGGAAAACCCCCCAAAACCTCCCCCTCCAGAGATAAATATTACATGTGGGGGAAGCCTATACTCTGAGTTACAGCCACAGCAATACAGACCCAGCGGCACAAGGATGGTAATTACCAAATTCCTCCAAGACAAAGACGCCCCGTACAGTGTTACACTTTTTAATGTGATTCAGCTGTATAAAAACCTGGAGGAGAGAGGGGACAGGGACAGAGAGACGGGGGAGGAAAGAGGACGGAAGAGGAAGGTGGGAGCAGGGAAAGAGGACAAAATACAGAAGAGGAAAGGGGAAGCCAAACAAGGACAAAATATGGAAGCACAGAAGTGGTGGGACAGGAAGAGGAAATGGAAAAGGAAGCAGAAAGGGGAGTAATGAGAGAAGACAGGAAGAGGAAATGGAAGCACAAAATACAGAGACAAGACAGGAAGAGGAAATGGAAGAGGAAGTACAAAGAGAAGACAGGAAGTGGAAATGGAGGAGGAAGTACAGAGAGAAGACAGGAAGTGGAAATGGAGAAGAACGTACAGAGAGGAGACAGAAAGAGGAAATGGAGGAGGACATACAGAGAGGAGACAGGAAGAGGAAATGGAGGAGAATGTACAGCGAGGAGACAGGAAGAGGAAATGGAGGAGAATGTACAGCGAGGAGACAGGAAGTGAAAAATGGAGAAGAACGTACAGAGAGGGGATAGGAAGTGGAAATGGAGGAGGACATACAGAGAGGAGACAGGAAGAGGAAATGGAGAAGGAAGTACAGCGGAAGTGCAGAGAGGTGACAGGAAGAGGAAATGGAAGAGGAACACAGAGGGAGTAAAGAGAGAAGACAAGAGGAGGGTTGGGAGAGAGATTTTGAGGGAAAGGGAGAGAGACAGAAGGCACTGGTTAATTGAATATCCAGGATTTGCACTGGTGGTCACAACATTTCTGTAACAGAATTAATGTGTGAGGGGGAGAAAACAGCTTTGGAATAATGGGGAGACAATACCCTAAACACAGCAAATAATCAGGAGGTAAACCATAACTAAAGCCGGGGGGGAAAGTGTTGAGGTAAGACGGGAGGTAGCACAGACAGCTCAAAACTAACGGGAGGAGGGGGAGAGCAGCGAGAAGCAAAGATGGCGGCAGAGTGAGTACCTTCCGCTCCTTGCAGGAGGAGTGAGCGTGGGAGAGAAATGAGACTGTTAGTGACACAGCGAGACCAAACCTCCCCTCACTTCGTATAACCCCCAGCAACACACAGCCCAGACCAAGACATCAACACGGGGAGGTAAGCAGCCCCGTTATCAGATCCGTCCCTGCTCCTCGCCCAGCACGGAGCGCAGGCCCTGCTCGTATGGAGTGTATGGATGTGGGATTTGGAATAATCAGTATGAATGCTGCACGTCTTCCTTTCATTCTCCTCTGTCTGGATATCCTGATTATGAGATGGAGAAAATTGAATGATCCCTGAATGACCTGCTGAGCCCTGGGTGACCTTGTGATGACTTGCGGACCAACCAAGGTGACGTGAATTTTATTTTATTGTTTTTAATTTTTTGTTGCCCCCTGGGTGACCTGAGGATGAGCTGTGTATGGAGGTTCAGCGCTGGGAGAGGTCAGCCCGAGCCAGGGAGGGGGGGTTACATATAGACAGCATCAGACAACCTCCATCCCAGCAGGCAAAGGGGCAGCATGGAGCATAGACAGCGATAGACAGCACGTGTGTCACACAGCTAGAGCAAGCAGAGGAAACACAGATTGAGAGGCAGAAAGGGGGCTCAAGATATGGGGGGACCCGGCACACTGCATCCCACACACTACAATACACTCTCGCCCCGTCCTGACGCACAGCACATGCGCTATGAGAATACGGCACAACTTATGGAACATAAAACCCTCACTGCGACAATGTACAACGCACTCAGCGCTAACCCTTACTTACATACACTGTAACCTTCCCTACATACAGTCACGCTATACCCTGACCCCAAACCGCCGGCCACATTCACACTCCCCTCATACCTGACTGTGCATGAATTTCAGGTTAATGCCTTCCAGGGTCACTTGGAGAAGACCCCCTTCCCCAGTTTTCATGTCTTGAACTGGGAATTCTCCACCAAGCTCTGGGCCTAATAGATGGAAAAAAAAAAATGGGTTAATGGTAAGCGTTGGTTAAAACGGAAGGAGACTGCATGACATTTTTTTTTATAACCGTTTCATTTATTTGAAAAGAACCTGTAAAATTCCATGTGATTGTCAATATAATGATCCCACACGGATCCCACTTCCATGGGGCTGCAGGACTTTGAATCTAAGACAGACATCCCTATCGCAGGCTCTATAGCATCTAAAACCTTAAAGCCCTGGTGTTTTGGCGTCATTGTTAAGATGAAATTCTCATCTTTCAAAGTGCACTTGTGGTGTCGCTTGTGTGCTACAGAACCAGAGATACAGGCAGTTAAAGACATAGGTGTGGAGGGGGATGGGCCAGTGCGGGGAGTTCGTTGAAACACAACAAAGGACTGAAAATTTGCAAAATTTTACACCAGGTAGAACTTGGCATTGAATTATACGCTGTGCAGCCGCCTGCCAGGTACATCAGGAGTCTGGAGCCTGCTGATGTATCTGGTGGTACAGGAGGGACGGGGACTTCACCGTCACTTGTCCGCATGATAAACATCTCTCTAAATCAGCAAAGAGATTCTTTATCTCAACTCATATTCCTATGTCTCTAACTGTCTGTACTTCCAGTTCTGTAGCTCACAGAACCAAAATCATGATGTATGCCAATGACACCAGAACAATCCAGCTGCTTTAGGTCCCAAGATATGGACATATGAAGGGACGCTCGCTCTCCAGCCTCTAAAAGTGACTCATCTCAAGTAAAAAGTGACTCTTCCCAGTTCTTCTGCATACGACTTTAAAAGTAAATATTTTTGGGATAAACTGGTGAGGTTTCACATAAAAGAGGGAATCCTGGAAAGGACATTTCATCCCCCTACCTGAAGGGGACAAGTTGTTAAATTTTGTAAAACCTGGTGACAGAGTCCCTTTGAAAGACCACCCAATAATACAGATTTATCAACTCATTGAGTGGCTGATCCATCCTTTATGACACCCATATGCCCCAATGAGTCATTTGGAAAGGGGGTATCTTGGAGAGCAAGGCCCTTGATGCTTTCCAGACAGAGAGATGATGCAGCAGCCATCCAAGTCCTATGCAAATACCCACAGATATTTCCTATTAAAGAACTCCAGCGATCACCTGGTTTAATGCTCTGCTGCCGGGCGGCCGCTCTCTCCATACTTTCCTTTACACAATAGTAAAGCTCCCGACACTAAGGAAAAATATAGTGCAGAAAAGAAAAAAAAAAAAGTCAAATTTAGTTGAATTTAAGATGCACCCTCTAGCTGAAGTCAATGATCAATTACCGCACCTTTTTAGTGAAGAACTTATTGAGCTGCGTCTCCTGCCCGTTCCTTCTCCATAAGCAGAGGACTTTGGTTTTGGGACAATAAGTCATATTAATGAGCTTCTCGTACCACCAGCGCTCGTATACGGCCCCAATATTACTGCGTAATACAATACAGTCATCGCAGACCTAGAGGGAGAGAGAAACGAAAGATCCAGTATCCAGAAGTGCTGTCACAACGCAGGCCTCTCACTCAAGATTATAGTTTACACATTGGTCTTAAAAGGGAACCTGTCAACAGGAATGTCATTGGTAGCTGGTGATAGGTTCCAATAGCCTGTGTTATGCCGAGTATAAAAATGGCTGTCAGCATTCTGAATCATTTCAGTACTTTATAAAATGTTATTTCACATTACCAGGCTCACTGCCTGCAGCGTGTAGAGAGTGCTCAGAGAGGAGGGGCAGCTGCAGACTGTGTGTGTGTGCCTGTGTCAGTCTGCTCTCCTCCACCCTCATTCAACTCCCTCCTCTCTTCCTGTCATGTGCATTGAGCAGGCAGGGGAGAGAGTGGATGGTGAGGAGTACAGGAAGAATGCATGAGAAGACACCGGCTGCTGCAGCCGACCCCAAAATGACAAACATACTGTACAAAAACAAGCAAGTACATTGTTCACAGCCCAACCTCGTGTGTAGGTATATGGTAATACTCTAAAGATGAGCAAGGCTACATGCACATGGCCGGATGCAAAAGAGGAAGGGGGGGGCGCTCTCCTCACCCCTCCCCACTTCACTCTGGGCTGCAGCAGTCTGGCAGAAGATGGGACACGTCTAATGCTTTGTGGTGCAGCCATCTGTCCAGGTCGCAATACAGCGAGACTGACAGCGCTTAGTGCACCATGTCCGGGTGCCATAGCCCTCTATGGTGGCTATGATCTAGTGCGGACAGATCCCAGCCACAAATACAGTCAGGTGCATAGTATATGAGCTATAAGAGCTATGACAGGTGTACGACTTACCTCCATGAAGAAAAGGTCTCCACTAGTGTCTGTTCCAGCATGCACTACAAAGGTCTGCTTCTTGATATGTCGACTTCCACTTGGTCGAACATTGAGCTCCCGGCCGTTCTATAATACAGGGTAGATAAAATTGGTTTGTGTTCCACATTAAAGAAAAATTTAAGTTTGGCATTATGTTATTTTTTATAGTGCTGGCTGTAAGATCCTCACAGTTAGTGTTGAGCACTTCGCTCATCCAGACATCTAAAGGTCTGGGATATAAATTATGGCTGATCTGTCACTACCTCAACATGCTGGATATCATTCACAGCTGTGCTCCTGTGGCTGATGGCTCAGGCGTACCCATTAATATTTTACACATTTACAGTAATGGGCCATAACACAGGTTCTTACTGCAGTTAATGTCATATGTGATGCCAAGGGGTTAAAAGGAAAATCAAACATGAAATTCCATTAAGTGCCACTTAAGATCTATAATATATTATATAAGATGCAAGTTTCCAAATCTCACCAGGTCAGACACTTTGTCCAGTAGCTCGTTGATTAGTTGACTGTGAGCTAAGCCAATGTGACACTTCCCCAGGAGACGGCGAACCTTCCTCCGCAGATCGGTCTTATTTACCTGAGAATAACAAGGGAGAGGGTTTGGGCAAATTTCCCCCATATCAGTGACCTTATCAATTATCATCCCAAACAGTGACCAATAATCCAGAGATATGACTCTCATTCCCCTTGGACATCGCTCTCTGTCAGACATAGATGATCTCTGATAGTAAACCATAGTGCTACCTACCACTACATCCATTAGAAGGATTTAGGACCCCCATTCTAGTGATCTCTGGGGCCCTCACTGCTGTGTATGTTATTTCCAATCCACAGGCACAACACCTTCAGAGACATGACCTTATGATCTGCTCATTATAGGACTATGGCTACATTCAGATGCCGTACTGTCACACAGCGGGCACACGTCGGCGCAGGGGAGAGGAGGAGGAGGTGAGCGCTGCTCACCCCGCCCCACTCCATAGGGATATATGGCGCACAGCGCCATATGCCGAGAAAAGATAGTACATGTCCTATCTTTTCACGAATACGGAACGGCCGTGTGATGAGGTCTTATAATGAGATTTATTGAAGCAAATAGGTCTCACGCCAAGAGACAATACTTTACCTTCATCATCACCATATACGACACCATATTGTGCAGAAGGGTCGCCAACAGACGATCCTCATCGTCTTCCAAGCGCTTCCGTTCATGATCTCCCAAAGACATGTACCTGTAGAAATACATGACAATAATTTCGTTAAAGGAGTGCTGCTATTTGTATTACACACCAAAAGCAAAAGGAAGAGTCCAAGCATTTACATC
Organism: Engystomops pustulosus; assembly: GCF_040894005.1. Classification (NCBI taxonomy): domain Eukaryota; kingdom Metazoa; phylum Chordata; class Amphibia; order Anura; family Leptodactylidae; genus Engystomops; species Engystomops pustulosus. Next base: position 165,267,488 of record NC_092417.1, read on the forward strand.
TACCATCAAAATGCATCAAGATAAACCAGGGGCACTTATTCACCGTGACTCTGGTCATCTTCTTATATTTCTTATCCATTGCCTCATTCCTTCAAAAATCAACTTTTTAAAATATGCTAATGAGTCACCAGAGCCCATCCATGCTGTACCTTCAGTTACAGTGTCACTCTGCACTTCCCCCTCCCACTGTGTTCTGAATCAGGCAGAGGGAAGTGCTGAGGGAGGAGAGGAGGAGGATAAGAGAGTGTAACATCCTGTGAAGCTGCAACACAGACGGGCTCTGGTAATGCCCCCCAGAGCCCTTTTGACTCATTAGCATAATGTTATGTGTATTTTAATGGTAGATTTCCTTTAAAATACAGACAGTCGTAAGGATTAATCTTGCTCTTTACTAGTGACGTAATGACCAGCAATCATGTTTTGATTGCAGCACTGACAGGGTTAACTTCAGGATTATGGTGGAGTTATGTCAAATATCTAAAGCTCTTGATGTACTATTGGATCAAGATCCACCTTGGGGTGAGTGTTTTTATTTTGGCTTATTGATACTTATGACCTTTATACTGGATAGGTCATCCAAACCAGATCAATGGAGGTCGGAAAACCCGCCATCACCTCCGATCAATTGCTCACAATGATCAATGGGGGGTTCGGGGTATCAGATCCCCACTAATCTGACATAGATGACTCATATAGATGTACATGCCATCTCTTTATATATCTCTTATATATCTTACCTGTCTATCATTTCCTGAGGTCCCTGGTCCATACCCATTCCTTCCCTCTCCAGCATCACAGCATCCAGGAAAGCGTCTTCCCAAAACTGCATTTGGTCCCAGAGTGTGGAACGTTCTTTACCTGAAACAAATCCACGTTTTGTGTTAAAACTCGGTCTAAAATTTCATGCCACAAATTTATCCGCAACCACACTACATGCAGGACACACACCTACCTCAGGAATGAACAAGATGGAAACATTGACTTTTTGGAAGGACTATTTTCCCCAAAAAACTGAATACATATATGTCCTGCAGGGTTCTCTCATTGTCTGCCTGAATGGTCACAGATTTTGTGACAAGTTGCCTCGCTGCCTCCTCGCACCGACTCAACAAAGTTGCAGGAGAGCGCTATAGTTGAGGTTTTAATTTATTGAAAATTGAGGGACTAAGAGAAGTGATCTCCTATATAGATGTGAATACAGGACAACTTATTGCGAGTCACCTACTCTTAAACGAGACTAGATTTTTACCCCATTAAACTAGCAGCCCTCTAAGGTAGGGGTTGAAATGTCCTTTGTAGAATTCTCTCTTTGTGTGAAATCTCATCCATTTACCTATAAAGAATCTCCTTCAAAGTCATTTGACAACGAGCAGAGAAGAGTCATATTTCGACTTAGATATAAGAAGTTTAGGGGTTGCGTCACTTCAGACGCCCCGATCTTTGGTTCTATAGGACCCAGAATCATATCATCTTTCAGATATTTGTGGTGCGGTGAGCTACAGAACTGGAGATACAGACAATTAATAAAAAAATGGCGCGAACTGGATCTTTATCTGCAGCTCCCATTCACAACTAGGTCTTTACCCGCCTATAGCTCAGGTTCTGTAGAACACACAAACCACAATTCGGATGTGAATCGAACCACAAGATTCTCACTTTTAATATGACATCAACATGTTTGTAGGTACTATAGAAAGCTCCTTGTGCAGCCTCTAAATTTGACTCATCTGAGACAAATATGACTCGTCTCTGCTCATGGCCACATGACTTAGGCGGAGATTTTTTTTTCTATAAGTAAACGAAAGAGATTTAAAAAAGGGAATTTTATAAAGGAAATTTCATCTCCTACCTGGTAACTGGTAGTTTGACCTTTAAAAGCAGTATTATTTGGGAATAGCATCTCATTCTGGCACCTAATAACTTATTGAACTTCCCAACTCCTACTTATAAATATGGTAAAAAATTCCAATTGGAGTAAAATGGAAAGTGGACATTAATCCATCATCTTAACTTACTGCCATTAGATCAGCTTACTACTAATGTAAAAGCAGGGACTTAGGTTCTTCTACTAAATAATGCATCTTACGGAGATCGTCCCACAGGGTTTCTGGTGACCTCTGTCCCATGAGATCTTAGAAAGCGTCACATATGATACGTCCCCTTATAGCCTGCTGGGAATGTGCCACTAATGTTATTAGGGGATATTGGGCTGACCCCTTGGACCACACCGATCACAAAATTAAGGATGCATGAAACAACATGCATGACCTACCACTCTATTCACTCTTTAGTATGGTCAGAGATCACTGAGCGCTGTACCCCCCTGCAGTCCTATAAACAGTTACTGATGCAATAGGAGGTATACACCACCTACAACTCCATGCACTCTATAGGATGGTCAGAGATTATGGAGCGCTGTACTCCACAGCAGTCCTGTATACATTGACTCAAACAACAAGAGGTATACATAACCCATCACTCCCTTCACTATATAGGATGGTCAGAGATTGCTGAGCGCTGTATTCCCCTGAAGTCCTATATACCGTGACTGCTGCAATAGGGGGTATGCATAACCTACCCCTCCATGCACTCTATAGGATGGTCAGAGATCGCTGTACTCCCCTGCAGTCATATATACAGTGACTGATGCAATAGGGGGTATGCATAACCTACCCCTCCATGCACTCTATAGGATGGTCAGAGATCGCTGTACTCCCCTGCAGTCATATATACAGTGACTGATGCAATAGGGGGTATGCATAACCTACCCCTCCATGCACTCTATAGGATGGTCAGAGATCGCTGTACTCCCCTGCAGTCCTATATACAGTGACTGATGCAATAGGGGGTATGCATAACCTACCCCTCCATGCACTCTATAGGATGGTCAGAGATCGCTGTACTCCCCTGCAGTCCTATATACAGTGAGTGAAGCAACATGCACGACCTACCACTCGATTCTTGCATTTCAGCATGAACGAGGGTATCATATACACATTCTGGGTGTTCATCCTGGACCCCCTGCAATCTGTTACTAGTGTCACTGTCTTGCAGCTCCCGCTGACGTGAATAGGGGTCATTTGGCACCTGGTCCACTACAGGGACATGGAGTTACCTGCAACTTACCACATTTCTGTACTAATACATTTACACTGCAGCAAGATCTAGTGAAGGCAAAGTAAATGTATTTAGCTCTTTACTTTCCTCTTGGCTTGGGATACACTGGGATGACTGGTTTCCATTACCCAAAATATCAGTGACCAAAAAGGTTATTCTCAGGGTATCTCAAGCCACAAGGACGGGTAAAGGACACATCAATAGAAATGGTAGGGAGGGGGCATGGTGGAGAAAAGTAAAAACACACAGGCATGCCAGGGCAACTAGCCAAGGACTGGTGAGATGTATTACTCAGAGAGAAGGTCTCCATCGCTGCATCTTCAAGCTGGTCCCACACTGAGCCCTTATCTCTTCCTGTACAGAGAAGCCAGTGCACAGCGTAATGCAGCATGAGAGGAGGGAGAGAAAGACAAGAGCAAGCAAGGGTTAAAACGCTTTTTCTTAACCTGTATTACTCTTATGGGATCAATAATCGCTGTCTGCAGAGAAAAAGAAAAACTTTGTGGTGCCATACAAACTGTGGCTGCCATACAAACTGTGGCTATGTAGACCTTCATTGAACCACCCTAAAACTATTTGGGAAATAAAAAAAAAAAAAAAAAGTTTTTTCAGCTCACTGAAAAGCCCCAACAAATGTGCCGGTCGCCTCCTCCGGACCGGAGGGATACATGCAATATGGAAAGACACTGTGGAGTTGCGCACCAAAAGTGCGTAAAGTTATTCAAGCTTTATTTATTCATCCATGTAATAAAAATGGCAACAGCACATGATGACAAAAGGGTGAAAATGGAAATGGCCTACGCGTCTCAGGCACGCACAACGCCCTAACTCATGGCACATTGGGGCTTATTTACTAAGGGCCACGGATCGCACTTTCGTTGGACTGTGCGCGTTTTTCGGGGATTACACGGCTTGGACAGGTATTTAACAGATGTCTTCCATTTTGGTGCAACACAAATCGAGGGGTGGGCCGTCGGACGATCCGACTGATTCGGACTGAGTGTGGGAAGCCCAAGCACTTAGGTGCACCACTAATAAGATGGTGAACTCTGTCGGAGGTGAGCGGGGAAGAAACACATGCAGGATATTGGGCGCACGATCTTAGTGAATCGCGGCACAGTGCATTCTCTCTGTGAACTTTGTTGGACAGGTAAGTAAATGTGCCCCATTACGTCATCATGTGCTGTTGCCATTTTTATTACATGGATGAATAAATAAAGCTTGAAGGATTTTACCCAATTTTGGTGCGGAACGCCAAAGTTTCTTTCCATATTGGAAATAAACAAACTTTCTAGACCCCGTGTTCAGACCCCCCAGACAAGAGGCTTATGCGAGCAATCACTGCTGGGGGGACCCCAATGATGTGGACATCAGTGATTGGCAGCATTGGTCACATGTCCTTGTGGGAAACCAGTATACAAAGACCGCTGGCTGATGTATACGCGGAGTAAGACTTTCTTTTTGTTTTTGGAGGGAAAAAAAACTTTTTAAAGGAAAAGCTGATAAAGAAGGAAACACAAGTCTTACCCAAAAGACCTTCATACAGGTAAATGCGCTGGCTGAGGTCTTGTGGTGGGCGGCTGGGGCTGACGTTGCTGTCTCTTTCCCCAGGACGCAGCACCTGTTGCTTCCCCTGTGACAGTAACAAAAACATATTAAGATGTTTGTATCTGTGGCTAAAGTGTCCACTGAATCACATTAATAAACATTAATACATGTGGTATCATTGTCGTATCGTTTTAGGTCTGCAGCTCTAAGCCGACCGATGCTTCTCCATAGCAACAGACAACAAGCAAACCCCAAGTCACACGTTATTTTACTAGGCCCCTATTACTTGGAGACTTGTTGTATTTGATTTAACAAAAAGTTGTGAATAGATGGAATAAAATCTAACAGTAGAATAAGAGCACAGATTTGTTTAGTTGTCTATGGTTTGAGCTTAGTACCAAAAAGATCAGACAATTCTATTAAACTAATACTTGAACGTGGTTTCATTTTCCAGTTTAGAATGTGGATAAAGCTTTTAAAAGGGGTAAACTGATTGAAAACACATTCTTAGAACGTCCTTAATATCAGACTGGGGGGAGTCCAACACTCATCGCCCGCACACAACAGATAACGAAACACAAAGCAGACCCTGTAGAGACAGGGTCAGTGCAGATCAGTCATCAATCAGGTGAATCAGAGCTCAGCTGCAATGACATGGATCCACCACTACACTGCGAAGGGAGCCGTTTGCTTCAAGTTTCATTCTCTATTAAATCATCTGCTGAGAACGACTATCTTTAAATGGGGTTTTTTTTCCACCAAGCAAGTTAGGCCCTATCCACAGGTACAATAACATGAGTTCACATAGTGTTTACAGAGCAGAAGCTGTCAAGTAGAGGAAAATCTCAGAGCTAAGTGACACAGGAATGGTAATGACCATGGGAAATAACACTGAAAAGGGTTTCCACAAGTCATTGTAAGGTTTGGAATCAGAAATTGTGCAATCACGTTGAATCTGCCTGTCCGTCTGTGTATTATTCTCCAGCGAGGGGAGAGCTAGCACAGTAGGCACCCGTGGCCCCATAGTGGCCTGCCAGGGGTACGAAAAATAAGAGGCAGAGAAGGAAAAGAGGAGGGAAATCCTTCTGCTCCATTTATCTCTATGGAGCTGACTTGCTTGGAGAGAAAACCCTTTTAAGGATGCTGGGTGAATCCCACAAATCTAACATTGAAAGCCATATCATTAGGATAAATCTTTAATATTTGAAATCTAAAAAATTCCTTTTTAGAAATCTTTTTAGGAAATCTAACATCAAAAATAAAGCAGGCACATTACCCACAGATCCAGGCACCGTGACTGTGGTAATATTCTTATATTTGTTATCTATGGCCTCCTGCCTTCCAAAATCAACTTTAAAAATTATACTAATGAGCCGGAAAGGCTCTACAGGGTTTTACCAGAGCCTCTCCGTGCTCTTGCTTCAGAGGCTGTTTCACTTTCTCACCCTCCCCCTGCTCCCTCACTTCCCCCCTCTTAGGGTCTACTGCAGTCATGAGAATACAGAAGGAGGGGGAGGGAGAAGGGTGAAAGGAGAATGAGACAATGTAATAGCATGTTAAGTTACAGCCTAGAGTTACTCTGGTAACACCTCCAGGAGTACTCCCCCACCCCCACCCCCCTCTACCTACTGTAATCTCATACAGTGGGAGGCAGAAAATGCTCCTGCACAGTGTAACAGCCTGTTAAGTTTAAGCAGGGGAGCTCTGGTAGCACACCATAGAGCGCTTAGTATATATTTAATAATAATAATAATAATAATAATACCAATCTGGCAAACTCTGTGCAGCGCGCACAGATTATGCAGATTATATATAAATTCAGAATTATTATTTTATTATTGATTGTAGAAGGAATGAGATCATGGATAACATATATAATATGATTACCACAGTCACGGTGCCTGGATCTATGAGTAAGTGCCCCTGGTTTATCATGATGGATTTTTATGATAGATTTCCTTTAAACAGACATCCCCAAAATTCCATGTTTATTTTACATATTTGGAAAGAAGTAGACTCGTTGCAAATATACTTACAAATATAGCCCCTGTGAGAGAACTCATCTGGATCTCACTATCTGATATAGCGCCTCTGGATCCTGAGAGTCGTCCTCCACCAGGTCCCCCCAGCGTGTCTCCTGCATTGCTGCTGAGATCACTATCTGCTCCCAGCGTTTCCCCCGAGCTGTTACTAACCTACAAGACAAGGTGCATCAGGCTGTTATATGCGGTAGGGATCCGTGTCCTCCATACATCACATCAGCTCATGTCTAGCTATTTCCATCTACGTAGTACAGCGCTGCATGCTCAGATCCTACCACTGTGCTGATTTCAGAATCCTGACTGCTGCTTCGGATGAGAATAGCGGGTCCCATGCCGACGCCGTCCGTATCACTCCGCTGCTTCCGGAGGCAAAAGTGAGGAGACACGAGACAAAAGACAAACAACCCACCTAATGAGATATGGGGGGATTCTTTTCCCAAGCCACTACAAGCCTGTAGTCTATAGTCCGCCACCTGTTTGTGTATGGACTTACCTGAGATCCGGATGTGACGCTCAAGCCGCTGTCGGCGCTGATCTGAGATCGTTTCTCCTCGCTGTCGCTGATGTCTGGTACCTGTTTAGGCTGCTCGGTGCCTGCCAAAACGTAAAGGGCTTTTGATTAACAAGTCAATGACCTGGAGGAACCAGAGGGAAATCCGATATTCTTGTCCCAAATCTGCCATTTATAAGGTTACTACTAATCCTAAATACAGGAAAGTTCTAGGCCAGGTCCGGGCATTCTAAATATTCACACGTTTTGGTGAAGATGTATAATTTTTAGGAGCCTAGTCACCAGTAAATCAAGTCCATGAACTTTTGAAAACTTTTAGATTCATAAATTTCTTGGAAAGATTGGTGGCAGCTAACATGGCCGCCATTTCTGCGCTACCACGTGTTGTCACCTCGTCTGCTAGTTGCATCCTCTGCTCCAATATGGGAGATACGTCATCAGTGAGATAGAAATTTGGAGGGCAGGAAATTTGCACCAATTTTTTGTTGCAAAAAAAAAAAAAAGTTGCAGACTTTGGACAATGGCAAAGTTAGTGACAATTTGAGCAGAAACTGGTGTAAATTTAGCGCAGGTTCTGGTGCATAAAGTCCACAAGACGTCCGGCTATGTATATGAACAATACGTTTTTAAGCCATTGACCATTAACAAGTTCAGTCTGAGAAAATCGTTCTGTACCGAAACCAGAGTAACTGAACTGAACTCGTCTTGTTTATTAAGTTCAGCAATTCGAGTTTCGGTCCGGGAATTCACGAATTTTGTGCACCGAACGCGCTTGTGGGAATTAAAGGGGTTTTTCCACAAACTAAAATTAGGCCCTATCCTGAAACCCCCACAGATCGTGAAAACGAAGGGTCCGTCAGACTAATGGAGAAGAAGGTGAGCGCGGCGCTTGGCAATTTCCGACAGCTCCATAGAGATTAATGGAGCAGAACGGTCATGCACGGCCGTCTGCTCCATTAGTCTGACGGAGCGATGAGGGGTCCTAGGGAGGTACATGGGACCCCATCGGTCCCCTCGTTTTCGCGTTCTGTGGGGGTCTCAGTACTGAGACCTCCACTTATCAGCAAGTTAGGCCTTATTCCATGGGATAGAGCCTAACCTTAGTTCGTGGGAAAACCCCTTTAAAGGGGTTTTTGAGCTATTGCTGATCTATGTAGATCAATATCCCATCATTGGGGTCTGACACTCAAAAGTTCTAGTTTTGTCTAAACTCAAGGGCTTGTATTTGCTGGTGATGGTTTTCTTTGTGGGGTTTTTTGGTTAGTTTATTTTATTTTCACGAGCCTTGGCCGGTCTAGAACAGATGCAAAAAAAAAAAAAAACAGAAATAGGAAAAAATACAATGAAATAATACGACTAAGTAATATAGATGTAAACACTTATTATATGATCGTGTTTATCACTCCTCCTCAATTTGCACAAAAAAAAAAGTCTGGACCCAAATCATCTATTAGTGGTAGTCGGTGGCTTTGGCCACGTGGGCAACCGAATTGTGACTAGCCAAATTAATAATGAAAGGATCGAGTCGTTTGTACTGGTGTGGAGGCGTCTTCCGTTCAGAATAGATTAACCCTTTCATGGGCTAAAAATGCATGTGGCGTTAGAAGGCGGCGTCACCCGCAGAAGTGACTGAAGCAGGTAGTAAAAGGCTCATATGGTGCTGAGTGATATGAGAGAGGAGTGAGAGCATGATTATAAAGCGCTAGATGGCGGGAGAGAGGGAAGGGGAGGAGTGGATTCACCACTACAGATACTATCTCAGGACAAGAAACCCCAACAAATCGTTCACCAATGGTCAATCTGCCAGCACGGTCCAGAGTCTACCCCGACTAGTCCTTCTCCTAAATCTGAGCAGTAACGATGACTACTTGCCTCCTGTATCCAACACGGTTAGGGGTAGGGGGTCACTATGCAAAATAATTAGGCCGAACAGAGATCTATAATTACACAACTAAGAGATAAATGATGTCAAATTAAAGATTTTGTAAACCATCAAAGGGTTTTCAGAAATTTTTGAAAACCTACAGGGGGCAGTTTTTGTGAAAAGAAATCAAAATTTTTGGGGGTCTCCTTCCCACCTAGTTATGCAGTGACAATCATTTACCAATTGCCTTTGATCAGAGACCTGTCAGATAAACTAACCCACAACTGAACGTATATTTAAAAAGTGCTATTATACAGTAGAACAACTATCCCTATATTGTACCTGCCCATGCATGTGCAGTTTGTACAGCCGAAACAGCGCCTGTGCGTATTCATCTTCTTCTAGCTCAGGCTCGCCTACAGCTTCCTAATTGAAAAAAGATGCTTTCTCTTCAGCCCTCGACTCGGCTCTGCTACATCATTCCCCCCCTCCCTCAGGGATAAAAGAGACACTGGCTGTGTGTGAGAAACAAGCTCCTCAATCAGCCCTCGTGTCTCTCATTCCTGAAGAAAGAGGCAATGAGCTGGTTTTGCGACTAAGCAGGAAGGACTTGCCAGACTCGGCTCAAAGGAAAGACGATGATCGGACTTGCATGGGGTCATTTGAATAGATGGCAAGTCAACTTTACAAATTCACAGTGGAAATTACAGGCATGTGGAGGAACAATGTAGGGATAGTTGTACTGCTGTGCAATAGAGATGTTTAGTTAGTGGGGGTTAGTGTAACTGACAGGCTCCCTTTAAATTGTTTGTACAAAGTGAGCAAATAAAAAATAGAATAGGGAATAACACTCATGTTAATATCCAGGACAACTTTGCTAATTCACATTATGCACTTAACAACAAGGGGTTGGAAAAATCCCCGGTGTAAGTGCACACTAAATTTGGCATCCAAAATATTTGGGTATTTTTTGCTTTAAGGGTCTATGTTCATTTAGGTGCGCTGCTATTTCAACCTATATCTACTGAGACAGACAATTCAGTCTTCGGCCATCTTTGTCAGTCCCAAAGAGATTGAATGCAAATGTTGCCTCAAGAAAACAGTATGATCATGGGGGTCCAACAGCGGGACCCCAAGCGATCAGACACTTAACACCTATGCTGCGAATTGGGACAACGTAGAATACACAGTCCTGTCCTACACTGGGGTTCCCCAAAAAGTGCATCTCTGCGGCCGCCCTGCTGACAGATCTGGGAAAGGTTTGGGGGGTTTCTCCAGTTTCTTACTCTGTTTATCCATAGCTTTTTGCTTTTTCACTTCTCGGTGCTTGTTCCACAATTCTACCCAAGATGCATTGCAAGCGGGAGAGAAAGACAGAAAGAGTCAGATGCGGATCAGACAGGCCTTAAATGGACACAGAGACCACCTGCCCCCTCCCCAACACATCACAGACAGCGAGGGGCACAGACATGTGAGCACACGTGTGATGGTGAGAAAGTGTCAGAGAGAAAAGGGCACAATTAGTAGCTGGTCAGATATATTTATGTATGAGGACACAGTATACATAAATATACATCTACAAATGTATATATACCCAGGCATATATACATAGGATATATATAGCAACTAACCCCCCAGAAAAGCCCTACAACTCGCAGCGTCCGAGATACATGAAGACCCCAGAACTCTTTCTGCAACTCCAGTCTATTTTCCATACTTAGTCCGAATAATATCCCCTTAAGGTTGCAAATGTTGCCCCAATCATGGGTTTAATTAGCTAAAATGTGGGTGTATTACCTCTCTTTGAATAAGGCCTGAAAGCTATGGACCGCTTTAGATCAAATCATTAAATTAAATGCTATAAATACATTTTCTATTCAACGTTCTGGAAATTTTCACTGCACGCATTACACTACATAGCAAGCAGCAGAGCGATATCCACTAGCATATCAGTCACACAGATCAGCCTCCAGTTGGTCTAAGGTGATTTGGTCATAAATCAGCCTAGAAGATCCATCTAGGTCAGTGATGGTGAACCTTTTAGATGCAGAGTGCCCAAACTACAACCAAAACCCACTTTTATGTTGCAAAGTGCCAACATGACAATTTGAACAGTAACCTATTGATCTCTGCTGTAACACAAGTTTCAATTGTATTTGCGTCCTGAGGATACCAATACAATAAAATGCAGGAGACATTTGGATTGTAGCTTCCCTCCAGGGTGCCCTGAAGAGGAAGAATCGGGGGACCCTGAAGAGGAAGAATCAGTGGACCCGGAGCAGGAGCTCCAATGATAATCCATCACTATCCACACCTTCTCGCTCCTCCTGGAGTTGTGGCAGCCAAGTAAGCGTCCCTTTAAATTAGCACCGAGCAAAGAGGAAGGCTTGAGTCCTATCTGGTAAAATCTGTGTTCGGTGCCCACAGAAAGGGCTCCGAGTGCCTCCTCTGGCACCCGTGCCATAGGTTCGCCACCACTGATCTAGGTGATAGGGGAAAAGAGCTCCAGACCAAGCCATCAGCCTGATAGATTGCTAGTGAACGGCATTCAGCAGCCTGCAATGTATTGTAATGCATGCAAGATGCAGAAGCCATATGGTGCAGAATATTCGGCAACAAAAAAAAAAAAACCTAAAACAAATTTTAGCTTAACGTAAATGCTATCTACAAGGGTCCATAACCAATGGAAAAGAACCGCAGACATCAGACAGGTCCTATAAACCAATGAAAGGAATGTCATGTACACATAGGGGGTCATTTACTAACGGCCCGATTCGCGTTTTCCCGACGTGTTACCCGAATATTTCCGATTTGCGCCGCTTGTACATGAATTGCCCCGGGTTTTTGGCGCACGCGATCGGATTGTGGCGCATCGGGGCCGGCATGCGCGCGACAGAAATCGGGGGGGGGGGCGTGGCCGAACGAAAACACGACGTATTCGGAAATACCGCCGCATTTAAAAACCGAAATGTGTCGCTTGGGAAGCGCTCACCTTCACCTGCTATGGGATGGTGCATTCCGGGGCGTTAAGATTATTTTCGGCGCAGCAGCGCCACCTGGTGGACGGCGGAGGAACTACCTTCTTAAAACCCAGCCGGACCCGAATCCTGTGCAGAGAACGCGCCGCTGGATCGCGAATGGGCCGGGTAAGTAAATCTGCCCCATAGTGTTCCTCCAATCACCGAACTAAGTATAGTTTATATGGACAACTGGACCAGAACATCCAATGACGGGTTATGGAAAGTAATAGATCAGACCCCCGGCTTGTACCGCTCCATGTCTCTGCGTATCCGGGCATTTCTTTCCATTTCCCTCTTTCCTTCTCATATTCTACTTCCCCCTCTCTCCCCTTGTATCTCCCACTCATAAAAACATATGTACAATACACAGTGGAGAATTGAGAGCAGACAAAAGAGAGGCCTTGGATTGCGATTCACATTTATAGGCCGTTGTCAAGGCAATTAATGATTTCTATCATTCTAAAGCGGTCTCCTTGCTGTAAGCTCCTGAATCGGCTTATACAGAAGTCTAACATCACCGCAATGCGATATTCCTACAGCCTGTCCTTAGTAATACTGACTGTGCGGATCCACTTCCTTCTTTGTATACAAGTGCTCACAAACCAGACAAGACCAAACCCTCAACAAACGTTTTTAGCGCTGCCCAACTATCCGCAAACTACAGTCACTGACAAGATAAATCTAGCAGCCATTCCAATACCCTCTGTAGATACCCGAAAAAAATTATATATTTTTATGGAAAAGTATTGTTTTGTTATCAAGTATTCTAACCCTACAGGGAAGTAGCTAAGCTAAAATTTGGGGAAACATGTAAGTTATATTGAAAATAACGATGGAGCATGTTGAAATCCAATAGGCCTGATCTGTCTTTGTAACTCCTCTCAGTAATTGGCCAAGCAGACCCCATATCTAGAGTAGTTGTATGTCTTAAAGGGGATGTCCCACGTATATAAGTTATTCTCCATCAACAGGAGAAGGGACATTTAGCTAATCAGTGGGTGTCCGAATGAAAGAACCCCCACTGATCAAGAGAGCGGGACCCCCTATCTATACAGAGAACGGGAATCCCATTCTCACTAATGGAATGAGAAGCAGGTCCTACTGCTCCATTCCCTGTCTATGGGAGTTAGTCAAGTGCTGTGCTCAGATATTTCCATCATTTCCCAACAATTAAACTAGTGAGAACAGGAGCCCTGTACTCTGTATTGCTGAAAATCCCGTTCTCCTGATCGATGGGGGTCCCGGCATTCAGACCCCCACCGATCAGTTAGTTAACCCTATTCCGCAGATAGGGATAAATTATAGACTTGGGGAAACAATTCCAAACATGTACATGTTCCCCGCAGGTAACCGCCCTTGTAGGAAGGCCTGGATGATCTAATAGGGTTGTCCTATTAGTAACCAAAGAGCAGATCTGGTTGTATAGAGAGGTCCCTGCCCTGGCAGACTTAGACAGTGATCCCCTTTAATAAATGATTGTGTAAAATGTCTATAAACCCAATAGTATTAGCTGAATCCCGAGGGTTTAGAAGCCTTGAGAAGTTAGAACGGCATTTTCTAAATTTTGCTCTAACTCCAAGGTCCCCTTTCTCACACATCATATCCGAGCTCCAGGTGCAGGTATATCTAGAGCCCACAAAAAAAATCTCCTATTCAGCCCAAAAAAATCTCCTACAAATTACATAGATGTGGATTGAATCTGGGAAATGGATAATGGTAGGTGGCAAGGGAAGGGGGCAGCTGTGATGCTGGAGGTGGGTAATGCGGTGAGATTCTGATAACATAGCCTCATGTTCCCTTTCTTCTGCTCTATACACACCAATGGAGGCCACAAAATTCTCTTCTTTCAGACTCCGAGTGTCAAACTCTCGTGTCCCCCGGCCAGCGGGGCCTGACGGGCGGGGGAGCAGCTGCTGGGCTGGCAGCTTTGGGGCCGGTCGAGACTCTCCTCGTGGGATGGTGACAGAATCCCTAGACACGGGGGTCACAGTGCCATCGGCAGAAGGACTGTGCTTCCTTTTCTCGGGTTCTTAAAAGAGGTGCGAGGAGGGAGGAAAGGTACAGGAGAGAAGAAAGATATAAAGATTCGGGAGAGGAGCAGCAAAGAGAGAGAAGAAAAAACGTGAAAGTTATTTATTAGATCATCAGGATGACATCAGAGCTTATAATGACCACCACGTTTCACAACATGTTCTCCATCTATCGGATCACCCATCATCCTTTACCTTTGTTGTAGTAGTGTGTGTGAGCGATTTCTAGGAGGCTGAAGACACTGGCCATGCCGCCCAGGCCAGCGTTGGCATAAGATTGCTCCAAACTGGACACTGTACACTTCAGCAGGTCCAGCATCCCCTTGTATACTTTTTTGCTGATCTCCTATAGAATCACGGAGAGAAATCCAAAGAAATGTGGTTATAAAATGTCATAGGCAGAGATGAGCGGATCAGTAGTTTCAGTTTGGTTTCGGCTGGGCGACCTGGACGTATTGCCAGGGTTGGCTAGTAACAAGGGGTGTCAATTTGCCGGATTGGCTGTTTGGCCGGCAATATGTGCGGGTCGCTCGGCTGCACACAAACTGAAACTGCGGGTCTGCTCATGCCTAGTAACAAGTTATTAATAGACATAAACAGATCCAATTGGAAGACGTGGAATTGGATCAGATTTGCATGACCAATTTGATTCTGAACTAATACAAATTTCCTAGAGAAGTCCTGAAAGAGGGTGAAGAAGTTGTGCGCCACACACCAGAGTCCTTGTTCAACTTTGCCTCCGTTTGCCTCAAAAAGGATCAGCCCTCGAGGAACCAATGAGGACCGGGTCCTCCCAGCGATGTACCAGAGCTGCGGTTCCCAAAGGCGCCCTTCCTAAAATTCTGGGAGAGGAAAGACCCAGTCCCACAGGCTGAGAAATTTAACCACTACTGGGGCAAGGATGCCAGAACCTGGTGGAAAGAGTACCACTTGGTCAGATATGGATACTATAACCTTCCAGTCTGGCTACAGCACCCCAGAATCTGAACATGGACTTGGCAAGAGAAATGGTAGAGGTGAGCTAGATCTCTTTGGGGCCCCAAACCCCTCCAATATAAATGCACGCTGGCAGTTGAGTGACCCCAAACAACCTGACAAGTTCCCCTTAAAGTCATAGAATGGATTTAGTGGTGCGCCAATTGTGCAGTTTCCTCCCCTTAGAATATCAGCTACATCTTTATACAGTTTGCAAAGTGTAAGCCTATTCAATGAGAGAAGTAACTTTTTTTTTGGTATAGTTAGTATAATAAGAGTGGATCGATAAGGGGAAAATCATGCCTAGACTCAGTGGGGGAGATTCATTACGTGATGACCGCCTGACCTGCCACATTTACTATAGTCTACCCAACAAACTCCGCCAGTTAGTGAATACAGGCGCCGGACCACCAGCGGGGGATTTTAAGACTGGTATTCTAAATGCCAATCTCAATGAACTCCCCGCAGTATATATTTGCGTGGTGCTCTACCAGATACAACACCTGCCAGTCTAATTTGCAACAAGCCATAACATATAGCATACACTAGTTATAGTCCATTATCTGGAAGATTTGGCTGAACTCACCACTTCTTGAATGACCTCATTCCGTACATCCTCCTCCGTCTGGATGGAGCGGTTCAGTTTACTCAGGACAAAGACGCGCAGCTGCTCACTTTCCAGCAAACGCCGTACTTTCTTCATGTTCAGCCACCCGACCCCCTGCCCTTCCAGGACGCTGACAGCCACCTCCTTCAGAAACTGCTGATTCTCACTAAAGGAAAGGAGGAACGAACAAGGAATACATCATGTAACTTATCATAAGAAATAATCTGGGGAAAAAAACTGTCAAAAACCCCCTTTTCCCTCGCTATTGACGCAAACAATTCAAACAGGAAGTTTCAAGGTGCATCAACCAAAAAGTGTTCATTCAAATCATGAAGGTTTTTTTTTTATATATATATTAGTCTTTATTTAATTTTTCTGTAAGACTTAAAATCAAATAAATACATTATATATTTTCAAATACATCTTCCATATTTAAAAAACAAGGAGTTATCATATATATATATATATATTATATATATATATATATATATATATGAGTATAACTAGAGGATCAGTGGGTGTATCTGACTGATGGGACCTGCACCGATCACAAAAAACATGATCCTCCAAGCAAAGCGCAGAATGGTGGTCCTGTTCACACTAGTGGGTCACTAATCCATTCACTGTCTATGGGAGCAGTCAAGGTCTTTCTCGGTCATTCCCTTACAATTGAATGGGTTGGCATATCAAGCTGTTGGACGGCTATCAACTAGTAATCCTCATTCCTGTGTATTGGGGATGATTAGGCCCATGATCCAATTTTGATATTGATGTCCCATCTGCAGGATAGGCCAGTATCCAATTGGTGGGGATGCGACACCCAACAGTCCCACCAATGAAATGTTGGGTATTATCTTATGCCATCTTACAAAGCTCTCTGAAAGATGGACATTGAACCAAGGGAGATGCCTCATTAAAGGTTGCACTGAATAAAAATATTTATTTCTATAGCGCCATCAAATTCTGTAGCACTTTACAGATTTGGGGGAACATATACAAATAAAATAAGACATTAAAGAGCAATAAAAAGTCATATGAAACAATAGGAATGAGAAGACCTAGTTTTACTTTTCAATCATGGAAAACTTATTTGCACATCCCAATCCAAGAATTCTCAGTGGAGAATAAAAGGCTTTGGAGACTCTGTATGCAGAGGGAATCCCTTCCTGACCTGGAAGCAGATGGCTCTGTACAATGTATAGGACCAGAGGTAACCATTGATCTCTGGTCTGGGATACCCACCACCGCCACCCCTAACAAACCCTAATAAGTGGTCACCCAATCCCCTTAATATGACAATGTACAATTATGTCTGCAGTGTTCCACTTCAGTGTCAGGTAACATTACATGGCACAGAAGTAAATGTAACCGCTAACAAAGATGAAAAAAAACGTACCTGGAATTGTTTGCTCTGCCCTGAGGGGAAGGAGATTCCCTTTTCACTGTCGGACTGTGTTTTATAACAGAAGACTTGTGATCTACCAGCGCTCGTCTGTTGCTGGCTGCAAAAAGTGAAAATTCTAAGTTACGGAGTAGCAAAACACAGAAGAAATAGCATTTGACACCCCCCCCCCCCCTAAATTGAATCATCACCTGTACAGTTACATTTAGCAAAGTTATTCAAAGAGGAAGGCAAAAAAATTGCAGTGTAAATGGGTTGTAACAAGTTTTCAAGTTATCTCCAATCAACAGGTGGAATCTGACTGTGATCACCAGAACTGGACCCCAGAAATGTAGACCCTTCTCTCCGGATCGCTGAATGTCCCATTCTTGTGATCGGTGGGGGTCCCAGCAGATCAGATTGTTATAGGGATAGGGGCCAACTTGAAATATTAGGACAATTCCTTTAAGGTGGACTTTCCACACCTCCACCTCTTTGTATCATTTGTGTTGCACCACGGAATCCAGAGCAGGGGATATTTTATTTCAGAACACAATGGGGGTCATTTACTAAGGGCCCGATTCGCGTTTTCCCAATGTGTTACCCGAATATTTCCGATTTGCGCCGATTGTACCTGAATTGCCCCGGGATTTTGGCGCATGCGATCGGATTGTGGCGCATCGGCGCTGGCATGCACGCGACGGAAATTGGGGGCGTGGCCGAACGCAAACCCGACGTATTCGGAAAAACCGCCGCATTTAAGAAAAAAAATGTGTCGCGAAAATTACACTTACCTTCACCAGGTATAGGCCGGTGAATTTCAGGGCATTCCAGCGCGCCTCCGGGGAACTTCAGCGCAGCAGTGCCACCTGGTGGACGGCGGAGAAACTACCTCAGTGAATCCCAGCCGGACCCGAATCCAGCGCAGAGAACGCGCCGCTGGATCGCGAACGGACCGGGTAAGTAAATCTGCCCCAATATGCTAATGAGGTTACTGTCAGGTGGGTGGTCCTGGGCGACAGTTGTGCGACTAATTTGCATATTGGGTGCCATAACTACTAGCAAGATTGAGGCTTGTGCCAGAATCAATGAAGTAACACCTATTAATGGATGCAAAAATTTAAGCATGGATTTTTTTTTAAATGTAATTTTAATGGTCTTTAATAATGATGCAAGCTGTAAAAAGAGAATGTGAGAAGGAGAGACGTTGACTAAACCATGAATTTGAGATTGTTCCACAAAATTAGATTTTATGGACCCATCTGAATTTCACTGCTCAGTTAAAGGGGTTGTCACAGGCTATATTCACACGAACGTATGGGGGATGTATATACGGCCCCCACACACGACACTGGGCGCACACGTGCCCTACAGGAGCAGTAGGTTGCAGCACACGTGCAGCACCGCACCGTTGCGTAGCCGGGAGAAAGATAGGATATATCCTATCTTTCGCCGGAATACGGCACTGTGCGCCATTATATTACTATGGAGAGGGTCAGGGGTGAGCGGCGCTCACCCCCTCCTCCTCTCACCGGCGCCGATGTATGCCCACGTACTACGGCATAGCAGGCATACATCGTGTGAATGTAGCCTTATCCTGTGAATAGGAGATAACTAGTTCATTGGTGGAGGTAATACTCCAGGGACCCCCGCACAGATCATGATAATGGAAGACCCAAATAGCTAGAGAATAGGGGTCCTGTTCTCACTAATTGGTGGAGCGGCAGGAAGAGAAGGCAGGGGAATGACAAATATCCATAGACGGGCACATAATTATCCTACTACTCCATCCATTAGTGAAAATGGGATACCTATTCTCCGGAAAGCTTGGGCTCCTGTTCTCCTAATCAAGGGGGTTCCTAGAAGTCTGACCTTAAAGGGGTATTCTCATCTGGGCACTTACATTCAGTTTCATTAATCTGCCATATATAAACATTTCTTCAATTGGATGTTATTAAAAAAAATGTTCCTGTGTGAATAAAATTTCTCATTAATGTAGCCACGTTGTCCCTTAGAAACGAGATGGCTTCCTCGGTTACGACCACGTCACACTCCAGGAGCAGTGGCCAGACATGCGCTTTTCAGTACTGCCTGACCACCTGGCTTCAGCAATCATTACTACAGGACGGGTGCGGGACATGCAGTAACTCCCAGACATTTCATATACAAAAACTTTTTATTTATTTGTTCAATCCCTCCAGCAGAGGTGGCCGTATCTAGGGACACAGTCTTGTTTCTAAGGGACCATATTACTACACTTATGAGAAATTATCTTCACACAGGAATTTTTTTTTTAATAACATCTAATTGAAGAAATGTTTATATATGGCAGATTAATTAATCTGGATGTGAATGCCCAGATGAGAATACCCCTTTAAACAATCAAGCTAGTTATCCCCCTTAGCTTGGATAGGGAATAACTTATGTACTTGGGACAACCCCTTTAAGCCGAGGTTATAACACTGTGGAGAAAAGGACAGAAAGAACATGGGTGAAGGTCCAACAACCCATGACCTGCAGAAATCACGGCAGACATAGAATGTTGGCACGTGACCAGAAGAAGGAATTAAAAACTACTAAAACTACACAACAAGCACCACAAGTGAGAAGCACAAGGCACTGCACGTGATAGATGATGGCGGATGAAAGGGACACAATGGTCGGGGTAACATGCAGAACTCATGCTACAGGCACCCACCTTCTGCTGGGGCGGGCCCAGAGTCTGCAATTATCTCCATTATAGTATTAAGCCCAAATACTGGGACAGAAAACGCAAGGTTAGTGGCAACCAATCAATACGTGAACACAGCTGACACCCTACATTGCTACCAATAGGAGAACATTGGGACAAAATCCGGGGCACCCCAAATAGTCGCTGGGATATCTTATTGTACAATATAAAACACACATAGACAGTACAAGCCCATCCAACCCATTAGTTCCAGATACTAAACTCTCAGACACAACTTTACGTAAAACCCTAAACTCTGTACTTCCCACCGCTAATATTGTGTACACTTACGGTTTGCAATAATAGAGTCTGATCCCAGAAGGCCAAATCAGTACCCAGGTAATGAAATGGTTAATGAAATGGCCGATTCCACCAACCCAGAAACTTAAAGGGGTTTTCAAATACAACATTTATCACTTTAGGGACCATGATCTGATCATGAGGGCTGGAGGGTCCCAGAGTATTCTGTATAAATGGAATAGTAATGCACATAGTAGGACGCACTGCTCAATCACACAGAGGGAGACAGTCCCTCTTGGTGAGTCCTAAGCAGTGGTCCCTGTCCCATTTACACAGGAGACACGTGAACCTCTGTTCACGTGATCAGAGAGGGTCCCAGAAGTGAGACCCCCTGCAAATACTTGTGTTTCTAGGGAATTATGAATAAAAGCCAATGAGTATGCAAACTAAAAGCGCCATCTATATCTACATGAAGTAAAATAGCAAATACAGAGACATCCATACAGACAATCCTGCCATCTACACAGACTGGAAGCTAAGACAAAGAGGCTCTAGGACCCCAAGAACTGACTGGCTGTCATTGCCAAGGACCCCTCTTATCACTTCTACACAATCCTATGCATATGGGGGTCTCTTAACTCTGAACGTGTTATCGAGTGTTATCCTTAAAGGGGTTTTACTACATTTGTAAGTTATTACCTATCCACAGGAGAGGGGATAATAGGATAAATAGTGAGCGTCCAAAGGCTAGGATCCCCACCTATCAATAGAACGGGACACCCAGCAATCCAGAGAATAGGGGTCCTGTTCTTCTTAATGGGTGGAGCGGCAGGAGGAGAATGCATTCTGCCGCTCAGTTCAATACTAGTCTCAGGTATCTCCAGCACTACTAGTCTAGTATTGAGTGCCAATTTCCAACACTCTCATAGTACTGAATAGTGCGCGCTCAACCCCATCAGTGAGAAGGGGAAACCATTCTAATGGTCAGTAGGAGTCCCAGCAGTCGGGCGCTCACCCTTCAGCTTATGCTCTATCTTGTGGATAGGGGGAATAACTTAAAATGGGTTAAGTTCTCCTATACACATAAGTTAAAATCGTCTTAATCCGCACCATTCACCTGACACGGCAACCAGGAGTCTGGCTTCTCCATTCATTATACTCCTGGCTGAACCAATAATGGATGAGCACAAAGGAGTCCTGGCGGGGAGAGATGGATGCGCACTAGGGAATACGGGAGAGAGAGATGGATGCGCACCAGGGAATACGGGAGAGAGAGATGGATGCGCACCAGGGAATACGGGAGAGAGAGATGGATGCGCACCAGGGAATACGGGAGAGAGAGATGGATGCGCACTAGGGAATACGGGAGAGAGAGATGGATGCGCACTAGGGAATACGGGAGAGAGAGATGGATGCGCACTAGGGAATACGGGAGAGAGAGATGGATGCGCACCAGGGAATACGGGAGAGAGAGATGGATGCGCACCAGGGAATACGGGAGAGAGAGATGGATGCGCACCAGGGAATACGGGAGAGAGAGATGGATGCGCACCAGGGAATACGGGAGAGAGAGATGGATGCGCACTAGGGAATACGGAAGAGAGAGATGGATGCGCACTAGGGAATACGGGAGAGAGAGATGGATGCGCACTAGGGAATACGGGAGAAAGAGGGGGCCGCGCACAAAGGAGTCCGAGGAGAGGGCTGGCACCACGGAGTCCGCAGACATAGTTCATTTATAGCTAACTATCTTTCCCAAAGAGATGGGCCATTTCCCATGAATACATGTACAAGAAAACCAGTTTGTACATAGGAAGGAGTTGAGGGATAGCCATCACCTACTCTGCAAAGAACAACCGTTTAAAAGACATTTTAATAGGAATTTCCAAATATCCCATTTTGATTATTAATATCAGCCAACAAGGCAAACCCCTTAGAGAAGAGTCCTGTGCTGTTCTGCCAAATCCTGTGGATTATACAGTAAGCCACGTATCCCCTATAATATCAAGCAATAGCAAAATCTACAAGCACACAAAGCGACACTCCACCTGAGGCGATCTTTGGTTGCTTCCAAAGATCCCCCCGGAACACATACTAACCTTTTCCCAATTCGCCAGCCACTTCTTGCTGACCTGGGAGGAGCATGCAGTAATTGAAATAAAAATAAAATAATAAGGTAATGATGAAGCACAAATGTCGGTGATCACACTGCACCCCCACTCTACAAAGCAGTGGAAGAGAGATGGATACGATGGGGTGGGTCATGGGAAACGATAACTCCCCCGCCCAATACCCAAACACTGCACAGACATACCAACAACTTACCGCACCCGGTCGTGAAAGTTCTTGTCCAGATTTCTATTCTGTACTATACAGAGCACTTACCTTACTGTAAGGAAGACTTTCCTATAACTAAGGGAGCACTTACCTTTTAAGCTGGGGAATGGAGTCGCCTTATCTCGGTTGCCCTTGGTTGGAAGGGTTAAGCTTGACAAACTGAAGCTACTACTATGACTCTTGTATAGATTACCTGCAAGGGGCAAAGAAATAGACATTGAAGCTCATATTCAGAGGCTGAAACAGCACAACCCCAAAGACAAAGATGGGGAGGGTTTACAATACCATCACCATACCAGGCGTCGCCAAAGAAAAAGTGAGACTCCGCTCACATTTCTGTAATTTAATAATCTAATGTACATGCATCTTTTGAGACGCACGTACATTTAGTCGGAAAAGAGGCGCTGTACAGTTACACCTGTGTGCACAATCTCCCAGACGCTGGCAGCGCAGTAATGTGCCATGCTGCCAGCATCCTCACACAGGAGAGTGGAGAGCCATGGAAGACTGGAGAGGCTATGGAAGCGCAAGCAGGTAAGTACGGTTGACTACTGGCTACTCTGTTGGACATCCCTGTGATGGCTGACTATTCTAAGGGGCTGCCCTGTGACTACTGGTTACTTTGGTAGGCTTCCAGCATGACTCAGAGACAAAGAATTTTTAAGGCTGATGATCTAAGGAGTCATGTGGGTGGAGAAGAGTCACAGAAGCCCCCTTCCAGCTTTCCCCATAAAACAAGCACATCACTATAAGCCACATTCATCAAACTTGTGATGAAATGGGGCGTGTATTATGCCAGGGATAGACATCCCAGCCCAGCATGACTCTTTTCCACCCCAACGACCCCTTATAGGTCATTTGCATGTAGCTGTCAAAGAAGTATTTTTTGCTGAATCTCCCAGAATAGAGGACATCATTCCCCCATGGCACACTTACTTGCGAAGGACATGATCCCTCCAAAGCCTTCGTTATTGCTGCTGTTATTGGACACGGTTGAGGTAGGCGAGCTCCCTCGAGAATCTGTTTCTGCGTCAGATTCGTTTGCTAGCTTCAGGCTATTAGGACGTAGAAGAGGCTTCTGGGAGCTGAGAAAAAAAGAAAGGGGATGCAACCAAAAAAAAATTTAATCTACAAAAGAGGTTTCCAGATTTGCTTTAATACACATCACACCTTAGAGAGGGGGTAAATGATTTTATTAATATAGCAGGACCCCAACTGCCCAGGGGCTGTGACTTTTATTGCTTTTAGGTTGCATGGAAGGGGCTCTCCTGGATTATTAGGTGATCCATCAGCCTGGTGAGTTTTGCATCTCAGTGCCATTACTTTAAAAGGGATCGAGTTGCAAACACTTATGTTGGATGACTGTAACATTACTGGTCGATGACGTAGAAGCAGTACACACTGGAGCAGTTACCCCTTTAAGACAGATATAGGTCCCAGGTAGAGAGGAGTGGACCTGCCGTTCCCATTCTGGTTCGGCCACCTGACCCAGACACATTACTGGATTGGCAAACGAACTGAACAGCCAACAAAATTAACACCCCTAGGTACTTAGTAATGTCTATGATTATCAACTCCCCTCGAGAGCCAGTCCGGCAACATATTTGCCAAACCCAGGGCGAGAATGGCAGATCCACTCATCTCTAGTTCTGGGTGTTAGACCCCTGACCTTTCCCCATCATATTCCATTCATCGCCACTTCCTTGACTCCTAAAATTGGGAACAGATCTTACCGGGTGCCATTGACCGTCTGATTGAACATTGGGGTATAGCTTTCTTCCCGGTCTTCGTTCTCTTCCTCAGGAGGAAATCCATACTGTGGCTCAAAATATGGATTGTCATACTCTCGTCTCCGGGCTTCGCTGCCGACAGACGCCTCGCTCTCACGTCGCTCCATAACAAGCCGGTTGAAGGTGGGTGCCAAAGCAGGTAGGTGATTCTGCAGGACCCCCAAAACCTTCTCATCAGGCTCTGTCGAATCTGCAGATTCTTGCTACAGTAGTGAAGACAAGACTATGTTATACTTCTGTATTGGAATGAATGTACACATGCAGAAATGTATGTGATTGTCTTGTATAGTTGTGGTTGAATAGAAAGATCATTCAGAAAATGTCGTGACATGTTTGCCTATACCCTTAAAGGGGTTTTCTGGTGATAGAAAGTTAGGCCCTATCCAAACTTGCTGATCGGTGGTGGTCTCAGCGATGGGACCCACACAATTCACAAGGAATTTTGTCAATGTGTCCATTGTACCCCCATTGCACCCGAGAGGACTGGAGCAGCCAGTAACGCATGCGCAGGCCGTTCTGTTCATCTCTGCAGCGCCTTTACAATGAATGGAGCAGCCTGTGCATGCATGACTGGCAGCTCCGGTCATCTGGGGTGCAATGGAGGTTCAACTGACTCCCGTTTTAGTGATCCGTGCGGGTCCCATCACTGAGACCCCACCTTTCAGCAAGTTAGGCCCTATCCTGTGGGGCCTAACATGCTATGACCACACAACCCCTTTAAAACATTAGCATTGTATAGAGATTTTTATCCAAATACTGTATTGTAGGCCTAGGACACAAGGGAAATTATGACATCTTATAAAAATCTGCAGAGATTTCTGCTGGAAAAAAAGGAACCAATTTTCAAATCGGATTTTGGCCGGCAAATCCAATTTAATCAAAAATTGTTTGCAGAATCCTGAACAGCTTTTATTTTCCACTCCAAAATCCTTTGTGTGAACAGAACGATGTCACATGTGCCGGCCTAAGCCCCTGCAATGATATGAGCCTACACTTACTGTATTGGCTCCATGGATGACGGTACTGGGGCTGCTGCTGGCGGTGGTGCTGGAGCCGGAGCGCGGCTGGTTGTTATCGGGCGAGTTCTCGCTATCAGGCGCCGTTTCCTCCACTTCTCCCGTGTACTCATGGAAATCATCAAACTCCACTTCACTTGCGTCTCCCAGTGCGGCGTGTGTTAGAGGGTCTACATCTAAAAGGTTATTTATGTAATGAGGCTAAACTCAACAATACAGAAAGTTCTGCATCACATGTCCTCATAGATACTCACTTGGTGTGTCCCCATTTATGTCACATTTTATCATCTCACTGACAAAGTCTCCGAGAGAAGAATAGGAAGAACTGGAGTCATCGTATTCCACACTGTCACTTCCACTGCAAGGATAACGCAGGTCATTAGGGGACATGCAAAGCAAGGAGCACACTACAAAATAAGAAGCTGGATTCCTCCATGACTTAGTCATTTCACAATGGAATAGAGGCAGTCTATGGCAGGGGAGGGCAATTCATTTTCCCATTGGGCCACATGAGAAAGTGGAATGGTTTTAGAGGACAGGACTAATATACTTAATTCTACCTAAAACCTAATGCCCCCTGTCATTGAGAGTTAACCGTTTAAAAGCAACCTTTAGGGCCTGCAACAATTTACCGTTACGACAAAACATAAAAACGGACCTGTCATCAGTCGGATCCGAATCACTGTCCCGTTCCATTGGGACACTGAGCGCTTCACCCAGCTGGGAATTTGCATCATATACGCGATAATGGATGGGCTGTAGCTGGTGGGCGTACCATTTAGGCTTGTCCCCAATAGATGCTGGGTCAAACATATCTGTATAGAGGGGTAAAAAGCGAAACGGTGTCATACAAAGCAGGAACCAGCCCGATGTAGAGGAAGGAGGCAGAACGGGACTTACTGTTGTGGATCCTCTGAAAGGCAAAGTTAGTGGGGTTTAGAGACCACTCCGCAAAGAACTCCACCGCTTGCGTTTTGGAAAGCTTCTCGGAGAAGAGACAAGCCTTGGGACGTGAAGCCAGGAAGGAAGAAGACTGGAAAGCCACCACAGGCCGAGGGAAGAGGCGTAGAGTCCGGGTGTGAAACTGGAAACCTTGTAACATGTTGGGAGAGTTAAAGAACCGGACCATCGCGACCCTGAAAAGGGAAAATGGAAAAGAGATAGAATCAGGGAGAATATTAGAGCAACCAGAATGTGGAATTTCCTCTAAACAGCAAAGAAGATTCTAAATCATTTACTCCATATAAATATTATATGCGATTTCCCTGGTCAGGACTGTCAATCACTGTGTGTGGGCGGACTAATGAGGACTCTCACTGTCAATCACTGTGTGTGGGCGGACTAATGAGGACTCTCACTGTCAATCACTGTGTGTGGGCGGACTAATGAGGACTCTCACTGTCAATCACTGTGTGTGGGTGGAGTAATCAGGACTCTCACTGTCAATCACTGTGTGTGGGCGGACTAATGAGGACACTCACTGTCAATCACTGTGTGTGGGCGGACTAATGAGGACTCTCACTGTCAATCACTGTGTGTGGGCGGACTAATGAGGACTCTCACTGTCAATCACTGTGTGTGGGCGGACTAATGAGGACTCTCACTGTCAATCACTGTGTGTGGGCGGAGTAATCAGGACTCTCACTGTCAATCACTGTGTATGGGTAGGGTAATCAGGACTCTCCCTGTCAATCACTGTGTGTAGGCGGAGTAATCTGGACTCATTTCGTTTTAAAAAAAAATTCTGCTACAAGCCATATAAACTCCTATATCACTGAGCTCAGCTTCTCTCCCTCATTCACATACTCATCTTATATAACAGAGCAAAAAGTTCACTTTAAGGTCACAGAAATTATAGAGTACAAAAGACAAGGCTACATTGTACTTTCCTCTAGCGCAGCATCATGTAAGAGCTGTAAACCAGATTATACAGAGAAGAGGACTATATACTCCCAGTATAATGGAGTATCACATTGTATAATAGAATACATAGGGCTAATCAGGTTTCCATCCCATTTAATGAAGTCCGGATTATAAAAAGAAGTAATTTACCGTGTCGCAACGTCCACAGAATCTACATCGTTTCCATAAATCAGTGGGTTGAATTCTGTGGAGGGCGTCCCCTGTGCGTCGCTGTGAGGTCGGAGCATAGCCGCCTCTGACCCCTCGTGGAATCGGTCCAGGTTCAGGATGGGCTGTGTGTTGAGACTCATACTAGCCAGCGCCTACACGAAGGAAACACAGTCACTTTATCAACTTATTACCATCTTTAGGAAAAACTCTTTTCTTGCTTTCCACATGTCTGTATTATGAACCCACATATCCTTTGTAACCAGCTACAACTTTTTCTACTGACCCCAAGCTTGCATGGTCTACATGTAACAAGAGATTAGTGGACCCGATGGTCAGATACGGATGCCTAACCGGGATATATTGGCAGCCGAAAGGGCCAATCCGTCAAACTGACGCTCCTAGCAACTAGTCATGGCTATAATTGTCTACAGGGACATCGCTTGGCCAGTCATAGCCATGGCTAGTTGCTTGGGAGTCAATTTGCCGGATTGGCTATTCGGCTGCCATTATGCCTGTATCAGGCGTCCGATCCCGACCATCAGGTGCATTCATCTATATATGTGACATCAGAAACCAAAAAGACAGACACTATGAAGATATGCTTTAAGTCAGGTCATGTCTGAAAAAATCCCACCTCTACGCATAGCCCTTTATAGGATTAAAAATAATTAAGGACTGACCACAAAAACTGGGGTCTGCAAGTGCGCCCCATGTGAATACATGCCTGCTGCTTCATTCATGTCTATGTAACTGCAGATACGGTAGGTTTAGATAAGGTGGTACAAGATCTATAGGGATTCCCCATCTAGGGCGCCAAGGGATTCCCCCATCTAGGGCGCCAAGGGATTCCCCCATCTAGGGCGCCAAGGGATTCCCCCATCTAGGGCGCCAAGGGATTCCCCCATCTAGGGCGCCAAGGGATTCCCCCATCTAGGGCGCCAAGGGATTCCCCCATCTAGGGCGCCAAGGGATTCCCCCATCTAGGGCGCCAAGGGATTCCCCCATCTAGGGCGCCAAGGGATTCCCCCATCTAGGGCGCCAAGGGATTCCCCCATCTAGGGCGCCAAGGGATTCCCCCATCTAGGGCGCCAAGGGATTCCCCCATCTAGGGCGCCAAGGGATTCCCCCATCTAGGGCGCCAAGGGATTCCCCCATCTAGGGCGCCAAGGGATTCCCCCATCTAGGGCGCCAAGGGATTCCCCCATCTAGGGCGCCAAGGGATTCCCCCATCTAGGGCGCCAAGGGATTCCCCCATCTAGGGCGCCAAGGGATTCCCCCATCTAGGGCGCCAAGGGATTCCCCCATCTAGGGCGCCAAGGGATTCCCCCATCTAGGGCGCCAAGGGATTCCCCCATCTAGGGCGCCAAGGGATTCCCCCATCTAGGGCGCCAAGGGATTCCCCCATCTAGGGCGCCAAGGGATTCCCCCATCTAGGGCGCCAAGGGATTCCCCCATCTAGGGCGCCAAGGGATTCCCCCATCTAGGGCGCCAAGGGATTCCCCATCTAGGGCGCCAAGGGATTCCCCATCTAGGGCGCCAAGGGATTCCCCATCTAGGGCGCCAAGGGATTCCCCATCTAGGGCGCCAAGGGATTCCCCATCTAGGGCGCCAAGGGATTCCCCATCTAGGGCGCCAAGGGATTCCCCCTCTAGGGCGCCAAGGGATTCCCCCTCTAGGGCGCCAAGGGATTCCCCATCTAGGGCGCCAAGGGATTCCCCATCTAGGGCGCCAAGGGATTCCCCATCTAGGGCGCCAAGGGATTCCCCATCTAGGGAGCCAAGGGATTCCCCATCTAGGGCGCCAAGGGATTCCCCATCTAGGGCGCCAAGGGTTTCCCCATCTAGGGCGCCAAGGGATTCCCCATCTAGGGCGCCAAGGGATTCCCCATCTAGGGCGCCAAGGGATTCCCCATCTAGGGCGCCAAGGGATTCCCCATCTAGGGCGCCAAGGGATTCCCATCTAGGGCGCCAAGGGATTCCCATCTAGGGCGCCAAGGGATTCCCATCTAGGGCTCCAGACAGCCAAATGGATGTGGAAGAAGATATAGATGGATAACATTGCATCTCATGCACAATAGATGGGGATCGCCACGGACCTCCTTTGCTTCCCTGAATAGGTCACAGAGCATGCCCACAACTCCCTCCAATAAAACCCAATGAGTCATCATAAGACTCAAAGTTCATATTCTGTAAAACAAACCTACGGATGACGTTATCAGCAGCTGAAGCAATACTGCCGACCCCATGTGTAAAGAAAAAAAAAAACACAATAAAGAGTTCAATACAGAACACGATCTGGTTTCAATAATTGTGTTTTTTTTCTACACATCAATAAAACATAAAAAAAGAAAAAGTGCGAGAATAGAAAGAACGGCAAGAACCTTGTTATCGGAGGCGAGAAGACGCTGCTGCGTGATCACGGACATGCTGTGCAGACACTGAGAGGACGTCACATGACAATACCAGCGGCCAATCAGAGACAAGACGGACAACATGAGCACAAAGAGACAGATGGAGGGAAGAAAATTAAGAATCACTCAACACAGATGAGGAAAATGAGGGCAGAACAGAGAAAAGAAGTTGTCAATTTTATCTTTCCAGAGGGAGGGGGCAAAAAAATTAAAGATTTAGCAACAATAAAATGTTAAAAAAAAAAAAAAATCACTGTTAAAAAGAGATGTTAAAGGGGTTTTCCAGGTAACATATAGATTGAGGATGTATCCACTTGAATGGAAGCGGGGCTGCAGTTGCACCGCTCTGACTCTATACAGAGAATGGAGCTGTTCCTCCAGTTCTCTTATAAAAGGGGGGTCTCTAAAATGTTAGACCCTCGTTGACCTTATATGGATGATCCATGCAATGGATAAGTCATCAATATACAGAGGACGGAAAACCCTTTAAAACATGTACTTATCTTTCCATTTTTTTTATCTTAAACAGATCCAAAATTCTTTGCCAACTTTACCCACATTATATCTGTATGGTCAGAGCTCACCTAACCCCTTGCTTCCCTTAAAGGGGTCTTACAAGATTGACTGTCACTGTAGGACATAAATATCTGACCGATCATAAGCACTCGCATGATAAATGATGATCTATAAGGGACTCGGCCAAGTTCTACTACTGATGTATTGTCTTCACCGGTCAATCAATCCGAACACCATCATATGTCATACAAGACATAACCCCAAATTTATTATGGAGTTGGGCAGAGCCTTAAAGTGATTGACCACTAATTCTAAACTTTAACCGTGTACATAGAAGACTCTATCAAGGTCACCCATATTTTACTTACTCTATTAAAGATTGGGGTTCACTGCTGGGAGGTGAGGAGGATGTGACCACCAGGCAGCAGGACTCTGGACTTCCTGTGACGTCACATGTCCTGCTGCCTTCTAGTGGATGAAGGGAGCCGAGCAGTCACTACTGTGTACGTGCACCCACCGTCATAACCACTGCTAAATTATTGATTGGGGTCGAGGGGGATAAAAGAGGGGATTCTAGAAAGGACGTTTTATAGGCTGGGGTAAAACCTGGTCACATGTTCCCACTAAAATAGGGTGGTATATCAATATGAGAATACACCTCTTACTCAGTCTTGGAGCAGAAACGACCATAACAGACATAATATGAAATGAAGCCAGACACATTTTGGACCCTTACAGATAAAATAAACCAAAGATGGACACACACCGCAAGATACGATGAACGGGAAAGAAAGAGACAAGCTTAATGTGCATGAGGCAGCTGCTTGATACTAGGAGTTAGATATAGTCATACAAAAGAACAAATGTAACAGAACCCCAGAAGTGATAGAAAATGATTGCACAATTTTTTTTTAGGATACAGAAATACAAAAATAGGATATATAACAACATCTGAGCAATCTAAGCTTAAAGTACTAAAAAAAAAAAAAAAAAAAAAACTATATAAATTGGGTCATCTGGGGAATCTGTAGGCCACATCCCTGGCGCTCCCTGGGTCACCTGTTTCAGGTGCTTTTTCAGTTCTGAAGCCTCCGGTTCTGGGAGGACTGGCAGCAGTTCTGCGTTGGTGGGGGCCACGACCTGTGCACATAGAATATATTCAATATATTCAGTATTAAGTTTTGTGTATATGCAATAAAAGAGGATGAAGAGGGGACGGGCTTACCCTGTTGGTGTCCAGGTCTACCAACCACACATCGTCCGGCATCCGGAAGTCAGACTTGTAGAGAAAAAAGCTGGCGGGAACTCCTATGATGTACGGGGTGGGTGCCAAGAGCAGCTAAACAATAAATACATTGTCACTGATATTTCCTGATCTGATAAGAACTAATACAAGCAGCAACAGTGAACGAGGAATGGGAGGGCGCAGATTAGGGACCTCGCTGCGCAAATTAGGTGCCAAGATGAACTGGCAGACAGGGAGAAGGAAGCTGGGAACATGGCACCACACGCACGTCTTACCTGTTCTGCGGAGGCCATGCAGGTAGGCAGCAGAGGGATCACAGGAAACATGTATTCAAGTGGATAGATCATAGATACAAACGCCATGACCGACATAGACAATGCATTGTAGTCTCGGGACTGCAGAACCACCTGAAAACACGAAAGATCAGATCGGAATTTAAAAGTACCAGGACAACAGCGTAATCCATTAAAAGGTAATACACATGGCCCCAGGAAGGGGGGGGGCCTGTTTGCTGGACAGATTCACGGACCCAAGACAGTGCAGAGGACAAGACAGTGGCATCATAGTGTTATAGGATACAATACACTGTGCTTAGTCTGTGAAAACTGCCCAGCACATGGTCCGTGATTGATCTACCGATCACGGACGTGTTTTAGACCTTAAAGGAGTTTTAAAAACTATTTAAAGAGGATCTTTCACCACCTCACATGTGGAGAAAAACCACACCATAATGTGGGGGGCTGCAACACAGATTTAGGGGCACTTTGAATTTTCTTTCTAGCCCCTACTGTTACCAAGATATCAGTCCTGGTACCTGACCATAATAATCCCCTCCACTATCAGAGAGGATATACTGGAGACGAAAAGGAGGGCAGGGGCGTGTTATGATAATCTTCCCTGAAACTGATACACCGAGAAAATAATAGTATTACACGCCCCCTTGTCTGCTCCTGAACCTCCTCTCTGACACTGGAGAGGTTTACAATGGTCAGATACCAGGACTGATATCTGAGCAACCAAAGGGGCCACAAAGAAAATTCAAAGTGCCCCAGAATCTGTAAAGCAGCCACAAGTGGAAGGTCATCTTTAAGTAATACTCTATCAACAAGATAGGGAATAGCAAGCTGATCGCC
The DNA here is from genome assembly GCF_040894005.1 of Engystomops pustulosus. NCBI lineage: Eukaryota > Metazoa > Chordata > Amphibia > Anura > Leptodactylidae > Engystomops > Engystomops pustulosus. The sequence goes on from NC_092417.1 coordinate 165,300,075, forward strand.
AAGTGTCCAACTGCTGGGACCCCCAGTGATCACTAGAGAACAGAACCCCCTATAACAGATAGATAACATGCAACTGAACCCAAGTATAAAAAAATAAAAATGACCAATACCTTATGTTCCAGCAGAATACAGGACAAGACCTGCAAACAGGCTTCCACACCAAGAAGCTCTAAGGGTAAGTGCAGGGGAAAATCCACCAGAGAGAATCTGGAAGGGTCAGGAAGGGCAAAGGTCAAGGGTGGCTGCAGCTCCAACGGTAAGACTTCTACATCGACCCTCTTCTGACCGGGGACCGGAGTGGGAGAGCGGAGCAGACGGTAAATCCAAGCTTCTATTTCCCGTAAGTCGTGCAGGAGGACGTTAGACTTTTCTTCTAGCTGCAGAGAACCGGTGAAGATCCTCCACATGGTGTCTCTGGAAGACAAATATGACAAGTGATAAAGAGCCTCAATAGGACAAGGTGCACAAGTACATGAGAAACCAACAGCGCCAGATCCCAGAAACCTTACACCAAGCTCTTAATGGAAAACACATGCACACTCAGCTGGGCCGGGGGTTCATGTGTCTGACAAGAGTCCAGATGGACCTCGGTGTCCAAAGTATTGGAACAAATGACACAACTCTTCCATTTGGAGAAACTGGAAGCAGAGAGAGCAAAGTCCAAACTGACGGGGAAACTGTTCAGGAGATGGAAGGGTTTCCTCATGCACCATCTTTCAGCCTTTTTCCCTAACACAATGGTACCTGACGGAACAGCTTAGGGGCACGCTAAGAAATTGGGGTTTGCCTGGCTAGGGGGACAAATGCAATATAACTCGCACGAAAACAAGATACACTGTTTAGGGACTCAGCCCTAGGGTATAACACCGATTGTACCTGACTGATAGAATCTTCAATAGCGACTTCTGTATTGATGTATACATTTCCTATCTGAGCAAAACGAATATATCCAACTAACTTCCTGGTGTGCGAGTCGTAGAACTGCTGTGTTCGACCTTTGTGATATATGTTACAATCGGCCTGCGTGCCGAGTCTATGTTACTGTAAATGTTTGTGTAAAATATAAAACAAAATAAAATTATTAAAAAAAGAGTTGGGATGTATAACGAGTAGAGTTTGAAGCAATGGGGCAGATTTACTTACCCGGCCCATTCGCGATCCAGCGGCGCGTTCTCTGCGGAGGATTCAGGTCTTCCGGTGATTCACTAAGGCAGTTCCTCCAACGTCCACCAGGTGGCGCTGCTGCGCTGAAGTTCCCCGAGGCCCGCTGGAATGCCCTGAAGTTCACCGGCCTATTCCTGGGGAAGGTAAGCGCAAGTCCCGCAACACTTTTTTTAAATGCGGCGGTTTTTCCGAATCGTTAGTTCGGCCACGCCCACCGATTTCCGTCGAGTGCGTGCCGGCGACGATACGCCACAATCCGATCGCGTGCGCCAAAATCCCGGGGCAATACAGGGAAAATGGGCGCAAATCGGAAATATTCAGGTAACACTTCGGGAAAACGCGAATCGGGCCCTTAGTAAATGACTCCCAATATGTCCCAGCCTATGAATCACGATCACCAACTTAGTGTACTTGGATGGATGGATAGATGGTTAATGTGGCAAACAATACAAGTCTGGTGAGGGCCAATACTCTATGCCCAATTTCATTTCGCAGTGGAATTAGAAGTAGAGTTATTCTGCTTTACATGAACTGCCCCAAGGGTGTAAAGGACCATATACACCACTGTTAACACTATGCTTTGCACTTAAAACGGGATCCAATCACCAGACTTTACCCCATCTAGCCCCCTACAGTCCCCTCTTTTATGTGAAATCTCACCAATTTACCTATTAAAAAATCTCCTCCAAAACATAGGAAATTAAGCAAAGAAGAGTCACTTTTTGCCTGAGACAAGTCACAGGGGGAGTGTCATAGTGTCATTTAGAGCCCTTACCTTATAAAGGATCCATTACACTTAGAAACATTTGGTTTCATATTAAAAGACAAGAATCTCATCTTTCAGATCGCATCAGGCTTGTGATTTTGTGAGCTACAGAACTGGAGATACAGGCAATAAACAGGCAAGACCCGGAGCTTTACCTGCATCTCAGATGTCCAACCGCTTTTATCTCCGGTTCTGTAACTCACAGAACCACAATTTGTACCTTCCCCAAAAGAGGAGATTCTTGTCTTTCATATGACACCAGAACCATGTTTCAGGATGCTATAGGGAGACGGGTCAGATTTCTCATAAGAGGGAACTCTAGAAAAGACATTTTATCCCCTACCTTAGGGGGCTGGGAGTTTATGGGGTTCCCTTTAACAAAGACTCTCTTGGACAATAGCCGGGGCTTAGTCACGTCTGGATGATACGCGGAGATGCGTCATGATAATTGGCCACGTCTGTGGATTATTCGCTCTCCTCTGTGTGGCCTTGGAGCAAACGCTGGAAACGAGGGGGACGCGGGCGTATTTATTCATAGCGACACAATGTTTCTTATTATAAGGATGTGACGGAGATGAATCACAGGTTTTCTCCTATAAAAGGAAAGCTTCAGCAAAACAACATGAATCGTGTGTAGAGGAGTCGCTACAGAAGTCGTCTGATCCCGTGTCCGTTATGTCGTTAGACGGATGGACCGGAGGAGAAAAGTCTGAGAAAGCGACTGTGAATCATGAAACATCTGGAGTGTGCGTCCTGTGTTCTTAAAGGGCTACGGCGGGAGGTGTGCATCCTCTGTCCTTAAAGGGCTATGGCGGGAGGTGTGCATCCTCAGTCCTTAAAGGGCTATGGCGGGAGGTGTGCATCCTCAGTCCTTAAAGGGCTATGGCGGGAGGTGTGCATCCTCAGTCCTTAAAGGGCTATGGCGGGAGGTGTGCATCCTCAGTCCTTAAAGGGCTATGGCGGGAGGTGTGCCTCCTGTGTCCTTAAAGGGCTATGGCGGGAGGTGTGCCTCCTGTGTCCTTAAAGGGGATCCCAGGAGTGTGATAAAGGGGCGACAGTCATTCTACAGGACCTCTCCAGCTGGAGCATGCCGTGCGTCTTATTGGCTACTACAATTAAAAGCCAAGAACAGGCGGTCCCCGAGTTAAGGACAACTTACAGATGACCCGTAGAGCTGTGACCTCTGCAATGATCAGCTGTAAGGTGTCTGTAATGAAGCTTTATTGAAAATCCTTGTTCCCATGGCAGCAAAAAAGTTTTAAAAAAATCACTGGGACAATTTTTTATTTTTTTTTGTCTGGAGCTACAATTATAAAATCTACCAGTTCGCAGTTCGAACTAACATACAGGATGGGTTCTTTATATTTGTTCTTAAGGTGAAATTGTATGTATGTGAGAAGTAGTCACAGGGGCCTCACCACTTACAGGAAGTGCAATATACTCTATACTCGAAACCCCCCCAAAAAATTTTTGGCAAGCTCTGTGCAGAACTGTGTAATCTGCTTGCGCTATATAAATAAACAAATATTATTATTTATTATTTTTGATCTGTAAAATACGATATGCTGAGAATTGTCCCGGTGTGGGCCTATTGTTACACTATGCTGAAATATATCCCAAAAATACTGAAGCAATTTGGGTGTGAGCCGTGTCTCCGTACCTTACCAAGCCGGACTGAGATCCTACATGTGCACCAGCCGCGCTCATTGAGGGGGCAGCACCTCCGCTCTGATGGGAAGGTCCTTGGGACAGTCCATAAATAAAAGCAATGACGAGTCCGGAATTATTTGTGTCCCCAAAGACTCCAATATATCACCAGATCGGTGGCGATCAATCATGTGACCTTGGAGAAAATCTGGTTTATAAAACTAGAAAGGTCCCTGTATATTCTATACCGCCACATCCTGCAGAGGTCCTGTATATTCTATACCGCCACATCCTGCAGAGGTCCCTGTATATTCTATACCTCCACATCCTGCAGAGGTCCTGTATATTCTATACCGCCACATCCTGCACAGGTCCTGTATATTCTATACCTCCACATCCTGCAGAGGTCCTGTATATTCTATACCTCCACATCCTGCAGAGGTCCCCGTATGTTCTATACCGCCACATCCTGCAGAGGTCCTGTATATTCTATACCGCCACATCCTGCAGAGGTCCCTGTATATTCTATACCGCCACATCCTGCAGAGGTCCCCGTATATTCTATACCGCCACATCCTGCAGAGGTCCTGTATATTCTATACCGCCACATCCTGCAGAGGTCCCCGTATGTTCTATACCGCCACATCCTGCAGAGGTCCTGTATATTCTATACCGCCACATCCTGCAGAGGTCCCTGTATATTCTATACCGCCACATCCTGCAGAGGTCCCTGTATATTCTATACCGCCACATCCTGCAGAGGTCCCTGTATATTCTATACCGCCACATCCTGCAGAGGTCCCTGTATATTCTATACCGCCACATCCTGCAGAGGTCCCTGTATATTCTATACCGCCACATCCTGCAGAGGTCCTGTATATTCTATACCGCCACATCCTGCAGAGGTCCCTGTATATTCTATACCGCCACATCCTGCAGAGGTCCCCGTATATTCTATACCGCCACATCCTGCAGAGGTCCCCGTATATTCTATACCGCCACATCCTGCAGAGGTCCTGTATATTCTATACCGCCACATCCTGCAGAGGTCCTGTATATTCTATACCGCCACATCCTGCAGAGGTCCTGTATATTCTATACCGCCACATCCTGCACAGGTCCTGTATATTCTATACCTCCACATCCTGCAGAGGTCCCCGTATATTCTATACCGCCACATCCTGCAGAGGTCCCCGTATATTCTATACCGCCACATCCTGCAGAGGTCCCCGTATATTCTATACCGCCACATCCTGCAGAGGTCCCCGTATATTCTATACCGCCACATCCTGCAGAGGTCCCTGTATATTCTATACCGCCACATCCTGCAGAGGTCCCTGTATATTCTATACCGCCACATCCTGCAGAGGTCCCTGTATATTCTATACCGCCACATCCTGCAGAGGTCCCTGTATATTCTATACCGCCACATCCTGCAGAGGTCCCCGTATATTCTATACCGCCACATCCTGCAGAGGTCCCCGTATATTCTATACCGCCACATCCTGCAGAGGTCCCTGTATATTCTATACCGCCACATCCTGCAGAGGTCCCTGTATATTCTATACCGCCACATCCTGCAGAGGTCCCTGTATATTCTATACCGCCACATCCTGCAGAGGTCCCCGTATATTCTATACCGCCACATCCTGCAGAGGTCCCTGTATATTCTATACCGCCACATCCTGCAGAGGTCCTGTATATTCTATACCTCCACATCCTGCAGAGGTCCCTGTATATTCTATACCGCCACATCCTGCACAGGTCCCTGTATATTCTATACCGCCACATCCTGCAGAGGTCCCTGTATATTCTATACCGCCACATCCTGCAGAGGTCCCTGTATATTCTATACCGCCACATCCTGCAGAAGTCACTACACGGATCCCCCTATATATCCGCATGTTCGTCAGAGCTGTGAGCACATGTTCCCCTATAATACCGCCCTGCGGGGGCAGCTTCGTGTCGCCAGGTGCCGGCTCTTAGGATTTACAGGCAGTTTCCACAATAATAATGTCACACGGCGCCTGACACTCATCCAGTATTGATGAAGACGCCGGCTCCGGGGGAGGGAGGAGATAATGAGCTATTACAGAACGCAAGGTAATACTAACAAGATAATCTGTGCTGACCTATGGTACCCGCCGGGGTCAGAACCACAGAATACTCAGGGTCCAATAAAGAAATTAGACAAAGTAAATATAACTTGTCCCTAAGTCACAGAGGTCCAGCCCTAGGATACTTGCACCCTGCTAAAATATTGAACTGCAGCGAGCTCGGTGACTACAGATGTCTAAATAAAATTCGCTATTTTACCAATATCCAAGTATTCTAGAGTTGGACTTCATTTTTCAATTATGTACCTATAAAAAAAATTACTCCAAAGTCATAAGAAGAGTCATATTTTGCAAGAGACGAGTCAAATATAGAGGCTGAAGAAGGAGCTTCACGTCAGATGCCCCCATCACCTGTTCTGTAGCACCTAGAAACATGCCACTGGTGTCATACTAAAGATAAGACTCATCTTTCAGATCGCATCAGAAAAGAAGAAGACATACAGGCAAAGACATATTTGGAAATGAGAACTGAAGAGTTAAAAAAAAGGGTATTGGATTTTTTACTGCCTGCGTCTCAGATTCTGTAGATTACAGAACCACAAGCCTAAAAGAGGAGATTCCTACCTTTAAGCCTATTTCCAGACTCTACAGAAACGAAGGGACATCCGATGTGACTCTTCCCCTGCAGCCTCTAAACGTGACTTGTCTCAGGTGAAATATGACTCTTCTCTGATCATTGTCACATGACTTCAGAGGAGATTTTTATAGGTAAATAGGTGAGATGTCACATAAAGGAGAGACTTTTAGAAAGGACATTTCATCCCTTACCTGAGGGGGGTAGTAGTTTAATGGGGTAAAATCTGGTGAAAGGGGGGCTCTGCTGTACAAGCTGGACAAAACCAGAACAGGAAGACCTTTTATGAACTACACTGGTGTCAACCCACTGGTTTTGGTGCAGTAGGAAATGTCTTCTCAAATCTGCACATTTCAAGAACATTCACCGCTCTTATATGCTAATTAGGCTCTATACTGTCAGGTGGGTGGTGCTGGGCAGGAAAAGACAACCTAGGACCGCCCACTTGACTGTGACTGATGACTACTGGGTCATTGGTCATATTATGGGGATGAAGCTGGGAGGGAGACACTACGAGGAATCAGAAGACCGCAATATAAAGCAAGGACTCGAGAATTGCTGGTTATACAATAAGAGAAACTGGGGAAGAACCCTGGCATCAAAGTTGGGGTGACGCAAACTTGTCAAGTCCCCACAGCGCCACAACAGGCGAAATGAAGCATTACAGGGTGACCTTGAAAAATCTATGGCTTTTCAATTTAAGAAATAAGCTCAAACCAAACGAGAAGCCGCCAGAACTAATTCCCATTCTGCGCTCTCATCGGACCGTGAAGTGGTACATAAACAGCTCAGATGTCACGTCTCTCCAGCTCCAGACCTGACGTGGAAAAAGTCACAACCAGCGCTCACAGACAATGGATCCCAAGGAAGTTCATTTTATGGTTGAAACCAGAGGACGCGGGGCCCGGCGGCGGAGGACGCGGGGCCCGGCGGCGGAGGACGCGGGGCCCGGCGGCGGAGGACGCGGGGCCCGGCGGCGGAGGACGCGGGGCCCGGCCACGGTCACGGTCTTAATAAAATGAGCATCGAAAAAACAATGATTCCTCCAAGTTCTTGGTCAACTTGAAAGTCTAATGGGTGTGCAGCCCGCCACCTCTGCCGCAGTGTCCTGGTGGATACTATATTCTACGTAATAGACCCTGTGTACTGTACAGAGCCACAGTGCACATGGCGGCGCAGACCCCCACGAGCGGCGGGCACATGGCGGCGCAGACCCCAGACTCCGTGCATATGCCGGGGTAAACCACATGTACTGTATATCATAGTGAATACGCTGTATACCCTTATTCCTTCCAGAAGATATATTTGACTGTATCCCTTCACGTGTTTCCATGTGCACACAAAGCCCGGTCATACAAGTGTCATGGAAATGCAAATACAAGCAGCTCTGACGGCAGGTTACTAGCAGACAATAGGGAGGTTATCACAGGGACTATGTTCTGCACAGAGCTGGGGGGATCACTATCAGGTGCTGCAATCCCCCAAATGAGAGAATCAGTCTGGTTGTACCATCATACACATGACCCGTGTGCAGCCAAGCCCTGGAATAAGCCCTTTAAGGAGGGACAGATTAGACCAAATGTCCAGTAACATGAATCCATTACTGCGCACGTTCCCCGATAACACAGAGTTCTCACTGGATACATTCGCAGATATCGAAGCCTCAAGTCTCTGAGCTATTTTTGTACAATTTCATGCAAACAACCGGATAAAAAAAGGCAAAGCCTTCCATCTCCTCCATCACAGCGTAATCTCCGCTCCTCGCTGATAATCATGGTCCCTGCAAACACAGTATAGAGCTCTGCGGATGTGATCCTTATCACCGTAACCATATTATAGGGGCAGAAGCCTCACATACTGTCCAGACATAGCTCCAGGACTGAGCACAGGGATAGCCGTCACTTATAGGACCAGTACTATACCTACAGGACTGGGCATACAAAGACAGGCATCACTTATAGGACCGCCACTATACCTATAGGACTGAGCATACAAAGATAGTGGCAGTCCTATAAGTGATACCCAAGCCTATAGGATTGCACATAGAGATACCAGAGCGGCAACCTATAGAACCGCTGCGATACCTATAGGACTGTGCATACAGAGATAACTGTCACTTATAGGACCTCTGCTATTCCTATAGTACTGTGCATACATATAGCTATCACTTATAGGACGGTGCATACAGAGATACCCATCACTAATAGGACCGCTGCTATACCTATAGGACTGTGCATACAGAGATACCCATCACTAATAGGACCGCTGCTATAACTATAGGACTGTGCATACAGAGATACCCATCACTAATAGGACCGCTGCTATAACTATAGGACTGTGCATACAGAGATACCCATCACTAATAGGACCGCTGCTATAACTATAGGACTGTGCATACAGAGATACCCATCACTAATAGGACCGCTGCTATAACTATAGGACTGTGCATACAGAGATACCCATCACTAATAGGACCGCTGCTATACCTATAGGACTGTGCATACAGAGATACCCATCACTAATAGGACCGCTGCTATACCTATAGGACTGTGCATACAGAGATACCCATCACTAATAGGACCGCTGCTATACCTATAGGACGGTGCATACAGAGATACCCATCACTAATAGGACCGCTGCTATAACTATAGGACTGTGCATACAGAGATACCCATCACTAATAGGACCGCTGCTATAACTATAGGACTGTGCATACAGAGATACCCAGCACTAATAGGACCGCTGCTATACCTATAGGACTGTGCATACAGAGATACCCATCACTAACAGGACCGCTGCTATACCTATAGGACTGTGCATACAGAGATACCCATCACTAATAGGACCGCTGCTATACCTATAGGACTGTGCATACAGAGATACCCATCACTAATAGGACCGCTGCTATACCTATAGGATTGTGCATACAGAGATACCCATCACTAATAGGACCGCTGCTATAACTATAGGATTGTGCATACAGAGATACCCATCACTAATAGGACCGCTGCTATAACTATAGGACTGTGCATACAGAGATACCCATCACTAATAGGACCGCTGCTATACCTATAGGACGGTGCATACAGAGATACCCATCACTAATAGGACCGCTGCTATAACTATAGGACTGTGCATACAGAGATACCCATCACTAATAGGACCGCTGCTATAACTATAGGACTGTGCATACAGAGATACCCAGCACTAATAGGACCGCTGCTATACCTATAGGACTGTGCATACAGAGATACCCAGCACTAATAGGACCGCTGCTATAACTATAGGACTGTGCATACAGAGATACCCATCACTAATAGGACCGCTGCTATACCTATAGGACTGTGCATACAGAGATACCCATCACTAATAGGACCGCTGCTATAACTATAGGACTGTGCATACAGAGATACCCAGCACTAATAGGACCGCTGCTATAACTATAGGACTGTGCATACAGAGATACCCAGCACTAATAGGACCGCTGCTATAACTATAGGACTGTGCATACAGAGATACCCAGCACTAATAGGACCGCTGCTATACCTATAGGACTGTGCATACAGAGATACCCATCACTAATAGGACCGCTGCTATACCTATAGGACTGTGCATACAGAGATACCCAGCACTAATAGGACCGCTGCTATACCTATAGGACGGTGCATACAGAGATACCCATCACTAATAGGACCTCTGCTATACCTATAGGACTGTGCATACAGAGATACCCAGCACTAATAGGACCGCTGCTATACCTATAGGATTGTGCATACAGAGATACCCATCACTAATAGGACCGCTGCTATACCTATAGGACTGTGCATACAGAGATACCCATCACTAATAGGACCGCTGCTATAACTATAGGACTGTGCATACAGAGATACCCAGCACTAATAGGACCGCTGCTATACCTATAGGACTGTGCATACAGAGATACCCAGCACTAATAGGACCGCTGCTATACCTATAGGACTGTGCATACAGAGATACCCATCACTAATAGGACCTCTGCTATAACTATAGGACTGTGCATACAGAGATACCCATCACTAACAGGACCGCTGCTATACCTATAGGACTGTGCATACAGAGATACCCATCACTAATAGGACCGCTGCTATACCTATAGGACTGTGCATACAGAGATACCCATCACTAATAGGACCGCTGCTATACCTATAGGACTGTGCATACAGAGATACCCATCACTAATAGGACCGCTGCTATACCTATAGGACTGTGCATACAGAGATACCCATCACTAATAGGACCGCTGCTATAACTATAGGACTGTGCATACAGAGATACCCAGCACTAATAGGACCGCTGCTATACCTATAGGACTGTGCATACAGAGATACCCAGCACTAATAGGACCGCTGCTATAACTATAGGACTGTGCATACAGAGATACCCAGCACTAATAGGACCGCTGCTATAACTATAGGACTGTGCATACAGAGATAACTGTCACTTATAGGACCTCTGCTATTCCTATAGTACTGTGCATACATATAGCTATCACTTACAGGACGGTGCATACAGAGATACCCATCACTAATAGGACCGCTGCTATAACTATAGGACTGTGCATACAGAGATACCCATCACTAATAGGACCGCTGCTATAACTATAGGACGGTGCATACAGAGATACCCATCACTAATAGGACCTCTGCTATAACTATAGGACTGTGCATACAGAGATACCCATCACTAATAGGACCGCTGCTATACCTATAGGACTGTGCATACAGAGATACCCAGCACTAATAGGACCGCTGCTATAACTATAGGACTGTGCATACATATAGCTATCACTTACAGGACGGTGCATACAGAGATACCCATCACTAATAGGACCTCTGCTATAACTATAGGACTGTGCATACAGAGATACCCAGCACTAATAGGACCGCTGCTATACCTATAGGACTGTGCATACAGAGATACCCAGCACTAATAGGACCGCTGCTATAACTATAGGACTGTGCATACAGAGATACCCAGCACTAATAGGACCGCTGCTATAACTATAGGACTGTGCATACAGAGATACCCATCACTAATAGGACCGCTGCTATAACTATAGGACTGTGCATACAGAGATACCCATCACTAATAGGACCGCTGCTATACCTATAGGACTGTGCATACAGAGATACCCAGCACTAATAGGACCGCTGCTATAACTATAGGACTGTGCATACAGAGATACCCATCACTAATAGGACCTCTGCTATAACTATAGGACTGTGCATACAGAGATACCCATCACTAATAGGACCGCTGCTATACCTATAGGACTGTGCATACAGAGATACCCAGCACTAATAGGACCGCTGCTATAACTATAGGACTGTGCATACAGAGATACCCAGCACTAATAGGACCGCTGCTATAACTATAGGACTGTGCATACAGAGATACCCATCACTAATAGGACCGCTGCTATACCTATAGGATTGTGCATACAGAGATACCCATCACTAATAGGACCGCTGCTATACCTATAGGACTGTGCATACAGAGATACCCAGCACTAATAGGACCGCTGCTATAACTATAGGACTGTGCATACAGAGATACCCATCACTAATAGGACCGCTGCTATAACTATAGGATTGTGCATACAGAGATACCCATCACTAATAGGACCGCTGCTATAACTATAGGACTGTGCATACAGAGATACCCATCACTAATAGGACCGCTGCTATACCTATAGGATTGTGCATACAGAGATACCCATCACTAATAGGACCGCTGCTATAACTATAGGACTGTGCATACAGAGATACCCATCACTAATAGGACCGCTGCTATAACTATAGGACTGTGCATACAGAGATACCCAGCACTAATAGGACCGCTGCTATAACTATAGGACTGTGCATACAGAGATACCCAGCACTAATAGGACCGCTGCTATACCTATAGGACTGTGCATACAGAGATACCCATCACTAATAGGACCGCTGCTATACCTATAGGACTGTGCATAGAGAGATAACCATCACTAACAGGACCGCTGCTATACCTATAGGACTGTGCATACAGAGATACCCATCACTAATAGGACCGCTGCTATACCTATAGGACTGTGCATACAGAGATACCCATCACTAACAGGACCGCTGCTATACCTATAGGACTGTGCATACAGAGATACCCATCACTAATAGGACCGCTGCTATACCTATAGGACTGTGCATACAGAGATACCCATCACTAACAGGACCGCTGCTATACCTATAGGACTGTGCATACAGAGATACCCATCACTAATAGGACCGCTGCTATACCTATAGGACTGTGCATACAGAGATACCCAGCACTAATAGGACCGCTGCTATACCTATAGGATTGTGCATACAGAGATACCCATCACTAATAGGACCGCTGCTATAACTATAGGACTGTGCATACATAAAGCTATCACTTACAGGACGGTGCATACAGAGATACCCATCACTAATAGGACCGCTGCTATAACTATAGGACTGTGCATACAGAGATACCCAGCACTAATAGGACCGCTGCTATACCTATAGGACGGTGCATACAGAGATAACTGTCACTTATAGGACCTCTGCTATTCCTATAGTACTGTGCATACATATAGCTATCACTTACAGGACGGTGCATACAGAGATACCCATCACTAATAGGACCGCTGCTATACCTATAGGACTGTGCATACAGAGATACCCATCACTAATAGGACCGCTGCTATACCTATAGGACGGTGCATACAGAGATACCCATCACTAATAGGACCGCTGCTATAACTATAGGATTGTGCATACATATAGCTATCACTTACAGGACGGTGCATACAGAGATACCCATCACTAATAGGACCGCTGCTATACCTATAGGACTGTGCATACAGAGATACCCATCACTAATAGGACCGCTGCTATACCTATAGGACTGTGCATACAGAGATACCCATCACTAACAGGACCGCTGCTATACCTATAGGACTGTGCATACAGAGATACCCAGCACTAATAGGACCGCTGCTATACCTATAGGATTGTGCATACAGAGATACCCATCACTAATAGGACCGCTGCTATAACTATAGGACTGTGCATACATAAAGCTATCACTTACAGGACGGTGCATACAGAGATACCCATCACTAATAGGACCGCTGCTATAACTATAGGACTGTGCATACAGAGATACCCATCACTAATAGGACCGCTGCTATACCTATAGGACGGTGCATACAGAGATACCCATCACTAATAGGACCGCTGCTATACCTATAGGACTGTGCATACAGAGATACCCATCACTAATAGGACCGCTGCTATAACTATAGGACTGTGCATACAGAGATACCCAGCACTAATAGGACCGCTGCTATACCTATAGGACTGTGCATACAGAGATACCCATCACTAATAGGACCGCTGCTATAACTATAGGACTGTGCATACAGAGATACCCATCACTAATAGGACCGCTGCTATAACTATAGGACTGTGCATACAGAGATACCCAGCACTAATAGGACCGCTGCTATAACTATAGGACGGTGCATACAGAGATACCCATCACTAATAGGACCGCTGCTATACCTATAGGACGGTGCATACAGAGATACCCATCACTAATAGGACCGCTGCTATAACTATAGGACTGTGCATACATAAAGCTATCACTTACAGGACGGTGCATACAGAGATACCCATCACTAATAGGACCGCTGCTATACCTATAGGACTGTGCATACAGAGATACCCATCACTAAAAGGACCGCTGCTATACCTATAGGACGGTGCATACAGAGATACCCAGCACTAATAGGACCGCTGCTATAACTATAGGACTGTGCATACAGAGATACCCAGCACTAATAGGACCTCTGCTATAACTATAGGACTGTGCATACAGAGATACCCATCACTAATAGGACCGTGCATACAGAGATACCCATCACTAATAGGACCGCTGCTATACCTATAGGACTGTGCATACAGAGATACCCAGCACTAATAGGACCGCTGCTATAACTATAGGACTGTGCATACAGAGATACCCATCACTAATAGGACCGCTGCTATACCTATAGGACTGTGCATACAGAGATACCCATCACTAATAGGACCGCTGCTATACCTATAGGACGGTGCATACAGAGATACCCATCACTAATAGGACCGCTGCTATACCTATAGGACTGTGCATACAGAGATACCCATCACTAATAGGACCGCTGCTATAACTATAGGACTGTGCATACAGAGATACCCAGCACTAATAGGACCGCTGCTATACCTATAGGACGGTGCATACAGAGATACCCATCACTAATAGGACCTCTGCTATAACTATAGGACTGTGCATACAGAGATACCCATCACTAATAGGACCGTGCATACAGAGATACCCAGCACTAATAGGACCGCTGCTATACCTATAGGACTGTGCATACAGAGATACCCATCACTAATAGGACCGCTGCTATACCTATAGGACTGTGCATACAGAGATACCCAGCACTAATAGGACCGCTGCTATAACTATAGGACTGTGCATACAGAGATACCCATCACTAATAGGACCGCTGCTATACCTATAGGACTGTGCATACAGAGATACCCAGCACTAATAGGACCGCTGCTATAACTATAGGACTGTGCATACAGAGATACCCATCACTAATAGGACCGCTGCTATACCTATAGGACTGTGCATACAGAGATACCCAGCACTAATAGGACCGCTGCTATAACTATAGGACTGTGCATACAGAGATACCCAGCACTAATAGGACCGCTGCTATACCTATAGGACTGTGCATACAGAGATACCCATCACTAATAGGACCGCTGCTATAACTATAGGACTGTGCATACAGAGATACCCAGCACTAATAGGACCGCTGCTATACCTATAGGACTGTGCATACAGAGATACCCATCACTAATAGGACCGCTGCTATAACTATAGGACTGTGCATACAGAGATACCCATCACTAATAGGACCTCTGCTATACCTATAGGACTGTGCATACAGAGATACCCATCACTAACAGGACCGCTGCTATACCTATAGGACTGTGCATACAGAGATACCCATCACTAATAGGACCTCTGCTATAACTATAGGACTGTGCATACAGAGATAACCATCACTAATAGGACCGCTGCTATAACTATAGGACTGTGCATACATATAGCTATCACTTACAGGACGGTGCATACAGAGATACCCATCACTAATAGGACCGCTGCTATACCTATAGGACTGTGCATACAGAGATACCCATCACTAATAGGACCGCTGCTATAACTATAGGACTGTGCATACAGAGATACCCAGCACTAATAGGACCGCTGCTATACCTATAGGACTGTGCATACAGAGATACCCATCACTAATAGGACCGCTGCTATAACTATAGGACTGTGCATACAGAGATACCCAGCACTAATAGGACCGCTGCTATACCTATAGGATTGTGCATACAGAGATACCCATCACTAATAGGACCGCTGCTATAACTATAGGACTGTGCATACAGAGATACCCAGCACTAATAGGACCGCTGCTATAACTATAGGACTGTGCATACAGAGATAACTGTCACTTATAGGACCTCTGCTATTCCTATAGGATTGTGCATACAGAGATACCCAGCACTAATAGGACCGCTGCTATAACTATAGGACTGTGCATGCAGAGATAACTGTCACTTATAGGACCTCTGCTATTCCTATAGTACTGTGCATACATATAGCTATCACTTACAGGACGGTGCATACAGAGATACCCATCACTAATAGGACCGCTGCTATAACTATAGGACTGTGCATACAGAGATACCCAGCACTAATAGGACCGCTGCTATAACTATAGGACTGTGCATACAGAGATACCCATCACTAATAGGACCGCTGCTATAACTATAGGACGGTGCATACAGAGATACCCATCACTAATAGGACCGCTGCTATAACTATAGGACTGTGCATACAGAGATACCCATCACTAATAGGACCGTGCATACAGAGATACCCAGCACTAATAGGACCGCTGCTATACCTATAGGACTGTGCATACAGAGATACCCAGCACTAATAGGACCGCTGCTATAACTATAGGACTGTGCATACAGAGATACCCATCACTAATAGGACCGCTGCTATAACTATAGGACTGTGCATACAGAGATACCCATCACTAATAGGACCGCTGCTATAACTATAGGACTGTGCATACAGAGATACCCATCACTAATAGGACCGCTGCTATACCTATAGGACTGTGCATACAGAGATACCCAGCACTAATAGGACCGCTGCTATAACTATAGGCCTGTGCATACAGAGATACCCAGCACTAATAGGACCGCTGCTATAACTATAGGACTGTGCATACAGAGATACCCATCACTAATAGGACCGCTGCTATACCTATAGGACTGTGCATACAGAGATACCCATCACTAATAGGACCGCTGCTATAACTATAGGATTGTGCATACAGAGATACCCATCACTAATAGGACCGCTGCTATAACTATAGGACTGTGCATACAGAGATACCCAGCACTAATAGGACCGCTGCTATAACTATAGGACTGTGCATACAGAGATACCCAGCACTAATAGGACCGCTGCTATAACTATAGGACTGTGCATACAGAGATACCCATCACTAATAGGACCGCTGCTATAACTATAGGACTGTGCATACAGAGATACCCATCACTAATAGGACCTCTGCTATAACTATAGGACTGTGCATACAGAGATACCCATCACTAATAGGACCTCTGCTATACCTATAGGACTGTGCATACAGAGATACTCATCACTAATAGGACCGCTGCTATACCTATAGGACTGTGCATACAGAGATACCCATCACTAATAGGACCGCTGCTATACCTATAGGACTGTGCATACAGAGATACCCATCACTAATAGGACCGCTGCTACAACTATAGGACTGTGCATACAGAGATACCCATCACTAATAGGACCACTGCTATAACTATAGGACTGTGCATACAGAGATACCCAGCACTAATAGGACCGCTGCTATACCTATAGGACTGTGCATACAGAGATACCCATCACTAACAGGACCGCTGCTATACCTATAGGACTGTGCATACAGAGATACCCATCACTAACAGGACCGCTGCTATACCTATAGGACTGTGCATACAGAGATACCCATCACTAATAGGACCGCTGCTATACCTATAGGATTGTGCATACAGAGATACCCATCACTAATAGGACCGCTGCTATAACTATAGGACTGTGCATACAGAGATACCCAGCACTAATAGGACCGCTGCTATAACTATAGGACTGTGCATACAGAGATAACTGTCACTTATAGGACCTCTGCTATTCCTATAGTACTGTGCATACATATAGCTATCACTTACAGGACGGTGCATACAGAGATACCCATCACTAATAGGACCGCTGCTATACCTATAGGACTGTGCATACAGAGATACCCATCACTAATAGGACCGCTGCTATAACTATAGGATTGTGCATACATATAGCTATCACTTACAGGACGGTGCATACAGAGATACCCATCACTAATAGGACCGCTGCTATAACTATAGGACTGTGCATACAGAGATAACTGTCACTTATAGGACCTCTGCTATTCCTATAGTACTGTGCATACATATAGCTATCACTTACAGGACGGTGCATACAGAGATACCCATCACTAATAGGACCGCTGCTATACCTATAGGACGGTGCATACAGAGATACCCATCACTAATAGGACCGCTGCTATAACTATAGGATTGTGCATACAGAGATACCCATCACTAATAGGACCGCTGCTATACCTATAGGACTGTGCATACAGAGATACCCATCACTAATAGGACCGCTGCTATACCTATAGGACGGTGCATACAGAGATACCCATCACTAATAGGACCGCTGCTATACCTATAGGACTGTGCATACAGAGATACCCATCACTAATAGGACCGCTGCTATACCTATAGGACGGTGCATACAGAGATACCCATCACTAATAGGACCGCTGCTATAACTATAGGACTGTGCATACATATAGCTATCACTTACAGGACGGTGCATACAGAGATACCCATCACTAATAGGACCGCTGCTATACCTATAGGACTGTGCATACAGAGATACCCATCACTAATAGGACCTCTGCTATACCTATAGGACTGTGCATACAGAGATACCCATCACTAATAGGACCGCTGCTATACCTATAGGACGGTGCATACAGAGATACCCATCACTAATAGGACCGCTGCTATAACTATAGGACGGTGCATACAGAGATACCCATCACTAATAGGACCGCTGCTATAACTATAGGACTGTGCATACAGAGATACCCAGCACTAATAGGACCGCTGCTATACCTATAGGACTGTGCATACAGAGATACCCATCACTAATAGGACCGCTGCTATAACTATAGGACTGTGCATACATATAGCTATCACTTACAGGACGGTGCATACAGAGATACCCATCACTAATAGGACCGCTGCTATACCTATAGGATTGTGCATACAGAGATAGCTTTCATTTATAGGACCTCTGCTCTATACCTATAGGATTGTGCATACATACAGCTATCACTTATAGGACCTCTGCTATTTCTATAGTACTGTGCATACATACAGCTATCACTTACAGGACGGTGCATACAGAGATACCCAGCACTAATAGGACCGCTGCTATACCTATAGGATTGTGCATACAGAGATAGCTTTCATTTATAGGACCTCTGCTCTATACCTATAGGATTGTGCATACATACAGCTATCACTTATAGGACCTCTGCTATTTCTATAGTACTGTGCATACATACAGCTATCACTTATAGGACCGCCATTATGACTATAGGACTCTGCATAGATGGCCATCAAATATAGGGCCGCTGCTATAACACTAGGACTGTGCAGGAACCTGTGACGGAAAGGTTTAATATCCAGGTAGCACAGAGGACACAGTGAATCACTCTCACCTGGGGCCAGCAATATCCCCATTTCATTACGTCTATATAGCCAGTGGCTCCATCTCCGAGATACATCCAGTCAAAGGTGGAGGTTTTAATAACGGCACATGGCGTCATAAAGACATTACACCGGGAAAGGAGGGAGCGGAGACATGACTACAGCCTCCCTGTGTGCCAAGTAATAAAATACAAGGTGTAAGATCAGAATCTAATGAGGTAATAAGAGGCCTGGGGCTAGGATCCCTCTACTGGAACAACCATCACAGACACGGAACAAAAACTGCACCAGATTCCTCTGATCTGGGAACTTGTCGGCAGATTTTTTTTCCCCTTTAGACTACTACACAGGTAGGGGTTGTAATGTCCTTTCTAAAATTTCCTCTTTTATGTGAAATATCAGCCGTAAACCTTTAAATGTGAAAATGAGCATGAAAGAGTTTTATTTGCCTGATACCAGTCAAGGCTAGGGGTGGGAGAGGAAATTTCGCTTCAGTTCTATAGCACTTAGAAATATGCTGCTGGTGCCATATTAAAGACAGAAATATCATTTTTCAGATTGCACCAGAATTGTGGTTCCTGAGCTACAAAACCAGAGATAACAAAGGCAGTAACTGTAATCTTTACCTGCATCTCACATTCCCAGCTATAACTAACTGTCTGTACCTCTGGTTCTGTAGATAAAAGGTTCAATCAATGAAATCCCGCAAAGACATTGAGAGAGTTTCTGTAACCAAACGCACTTAGGGAAAACTAAAAAAGGGTTAGAGCAAGTTAGGTCCTATCCATCGGTGGGGGGCGCAGTGATGGGACCCGTTGTACCTCTGTTGCACTTGGGGAAAAAAAAGGGCAGTCGGTCGCGCATGCGCTGGCTGCTCTATTTATCTCTATGGCACTGACGAAGAGCTGCCGGCGAATGCGCGATCGACTGCTCTGCATCTTGGGCGCAACTGGAATACAGCGGTCCCCCCTGGGATCTCCAATCATTGAGACCCCCACTGATCAGCAAGTTAGGCCCTATCCTGTGGATAGGACCTAACATGCCATGACACCTTTAAAGAATTGCTTTTTGGGCAAGCCATAAGTTTTCCCAGGTCTTCCAAATTTCCTTGACGCTCTCCTATACAGAATGGAGCAGAGGCTCAATATTCTCTACCTGCGCTCCATTCCTTTCTACCACCTCACTGTGAATATAGAGATTAGAAATTGCATGTGTTATGTATGAGATAAATGTATGAGAGGAAGTCCTGGATGTCACAATCAAGGACAGCCGGAGCCTTGTCTCCAGTGAGGATCACGGCTAATCCTGCCATTTCTCAGAGCCGGTAGACTCGTACAACGCCGGAGCTCTGGCGGCCTGGCCTGGATTCACCATCTGTTACATCCTGATGTGATCCGGACAATAGCAGGTTTTAGGCACATAATAGAAGTGGAAGTGCTGTCTAGAGCAGCTACATCATCATCCACCACAACTCCCAGCATCCTCCACAGCCCCAAATGCAGGGCCTAAGACAAGCATAGCATCAGGCATAGACGCCAATTTATCAAACTGAACCACCTGAGACTAATTCTATCACTACAATTGCTTTTTAAAGGGGTCTTCCTATTTAAAAACCAAAGACATATGACCAAATGGTAGGTACTAGTCGGTGTGGTCTCCACAGCTGTCTACTGTTGTCACCTGTGTGAAATGTCCCTTCCCGAGTCCCCTCTTATGAGAAATCTCACCCGTTTAACTATAAAAAATTCAAAAAAATTCAAAGTCAAGTGAAAATGAGCAGAGAAGAGTCAACATGTGTCAAGTTTAGAGGCTGCAGGAACTCGATCTAAGAACCACAAAATCCTGATGCAATCAGAATGATGAAATTTTGATATATCTTTGATATAACACCAGCAGCATGTTTGTAGGTGCTATAGAACCAATGACAGTGGGCCTGAAGTGACCGGCCACAGCAGCCTCTAAACTTGACTCTTCTCGTTCTCATTTTCACGTTACTTTAGAAAGGATTTTTTTTTTTAGGTAAAGGAATGAGACAGGGAATTTTAGAAAGGACATTTCATTCGCTTCCTCAAGAGCTAGTAGTTATAACGAGGTAAAATCTAGAATCTGCTCCAGTAAAGGGATTTTTCAGGCCAAAATGATCAATGATTAATCCTACGTATACAACTTTGAAATGAAATTAGTGGGGGCTAAATAACACAGTGCTTCTGCAGATAAACTGTTGCAAAGCAGAGTATACACAGAGGATAGAGCAATAAGCAGACACTGCCATTCCCTGTGTAGTGGCTGAATCCAGTCATTGCAGTTTAGTTCTCATTTACATCCAAGTAATAACCTGGTCTGGCCACTACACAAAGAACAATGTCCAGCAATTTAGAAACGCATCTAGAACTTCTAGATGACAACCTGTGATGGATGTGATGTTAATAGTCAGGGTGCGGGGTGGTCGTCAAACAGGAATATCAAGGTATAGAGATGCCGTACCTTTGGACGCCCTTGGATATCCCGGCCTTCTTGCTAACCAGTCTATCACTGCAGCAGTCGACCAGTCTCTTGAGAGTATACAGACATTCCCGGAAGGTGGAGAAGAAGGGATAGTGGCTGATGATGCACAGAGATGTGAGCGTGCTGTTACGTGATCGTTGGGCTCCTTGGGACAGACGTTTCCCTCGTGGCGAGTGATTGATATCGGGGGTAGACTCTGCACTCGGAGCCTGTAAAGTCTGGCCTCCGTCTGAGCCTTCGGACCCATTCTCGGGCGCGGTCTTAGGCTGTTTGCGGCTTTTGTCTTTCGGAATGCGTTTCTGAAAGGAGCGGTAAAAATTCACGCAGATTCCGTACCGTATGACCCCGCTGTCCTTATCGGTGAGTGTGAAGACGAAGGAAGTATCGTCCCGCAAGCTCATCCGTTTCTGTCGTACGCTGAGGCATCCCTCTGGTTGGCAAAAAAACACCACATCGGGAGGCAGAGGAAATTCCGGGTGGTCCTCCAGAGGGTAACGTCGAAGAAGTTCAGGCGTCTGGGCGATACTGTCACTGCTCGGCTGTCTGGAAAAGAGAGAAAGGGATTGTATACAGATTGTATACAGATTGTAACGGATTGTACGAGAGACAGAAAACACACAAATCCGCAAGAAGCAGAGATTTAATCATCAAACATCTGGAAGATGTAGAGGAGAAATTAGCGCTTATAACGCCACCATTACTCATAGATCCAGGCACCGTGGCTCCGTGTGGTAATCGTCTTATATTTGTTATCGATGGCCACCTTCCTTCTAATAACTTTTAAAATTATGCAAATGAAATGAGTGTTACCCTCCCCAACCTCCATGCAGCTTCACATGCAGTTACACTGTACAGAAGCCCTCCCACTGTGTGTTGCAGTGAAATTATATCAAGCAGCGGGAGGGAGGAAGATGGACACAGAGTGACAGCCTGTGAAGCTACAGCACAGAGGGGCTCTGGCAACACCCCCTAGAACGCTTCAAGCTCATTAGTACACTTATAAAAATTGTTTTTTAGATGGAAGGAGGCCATGGATAGCAAATATAAGAATATTACCACAGTCACAGTGCCGGGATCTATGAGATTATAGTTCTATAGTTTAATTTTGGGCAATATTTCCTGGAAAACCCCTTTAAAGTGCTCAATTATTCTCTGCCCCACCCCCCCCCCCCCACCCCCACCAGTAGGAGTCTTTCCAGTTATACTACCATGCCACTCTATAGGCTCTGCTCCTTTACTGACGAGCAGGGCAAGGAGTGATATCTATTGGCTATTCAACCCTGTGAAGTCAAATGCAGCCAAAAACTTGACCTCACACCTATCTAGAATACTACTACTAATAACAATAATTCCTTTATTTATATAGTGCACACAGATTACGCAGTGCTGCACAGAGCTTGCCAGATCGTTCCGTGTCCCCATTGGGGCTCACAATCTAATCACCCTACCAGTATGTTTTGGAGTGTGGGAGGAAACCCACACAAACACGGAGAGAACATACAAACTCTTTGCAGATGTTGACTTTGGGACTTGAACCCAGGACCCCAGCGCTGCAAGGCTGTAATGCTAACCACTAAGCCAACATGCTGCCCTATTTCAGCAGATCCTTGCATTCCACATTAACCGTTCTGAGACTGGTTTTCCTAGAACACTGCATCTTCCTCTGCGATTCCTCCAATAAATCTGACTAATCTTACATTTATAGGAGGAATAACGGAGGATCAGCATAACACCAATGCCCCAGAATTGATATTTCACAGGGACTGCATTTACAAGGTGTGGCAATAGGTCCTCTTTAAATAACCCTCCCGCATGGGTGAAGTCTTTGTTGTGGTCAGTCACTCGTCCTAAGTTAGGGCAGGGGACACACTGTGCTAACACTCTGATGCATTTTTCCCACAGGGCGATTAAGCAGCGCGTTTTCACGCAAGACAGCACAGCAAAAAAAAAATTTGCTGGAGGACTCTGCTGGCCGCTTTCAATCTTCGCATTGCAAAGGTTTGCAATCCAAAATAAACATCATACTGAAGTTTTTATTGTCGTGTATGATCGTAGCCGATCAGCTAGCGACAAGCTCAACAGGCGCAGAGGAAAGGGTTAACCGTGCCTACTACTAACATGTCATAAGGGTAATTTGATGTTCCAGTGAATGAATGAAATATTAATTCACGGTGACTGATCCTGTCTGAAAGGAAACCTAATTACGGTACATAATCTCTCATTTCTTACCATTATGACAGTAATGGTAGTCGTATGGCGGAGAGAGTACATGATGGTTGTTTTTCCACTATCCTCATCCAGTAATAGTCACGTAAAATATATATACACATCCACTATACACATCCAGGACTTACCTTGCGCCTACAATGACCAGGTAGTCCAGCAACCTGGGACACGGCTTCCTCTTCTGCACCATGGCGCCGCAGCGGTATTATTTCATGTTACGACTTGGCTCGCTGGACCATTGCCGACTCAGATGGGAACACCAGCAGGGACCTGTGAGGAAGCAAAGATGATGTTAGTACCTCGTATCAGGTTATATAGGAAGATCCGAGGTCAGGTGGAATACAACGAGGGAGATCGTCCGCCCTCCACATATTGATCAGATGCTCCCGTACGTGTCAGATATCAACTGGTCGTTATTATGTATGATCGCCTGCAGATTATAATCCCTTGAACCACCTCACACACAGTTTATACCACATCCGTGCTATTCCAAGAAAATCGTGGCTTCCCGGCACAGAATCCTCGCATGCATTCCCAGCAAAAACACACAGCGGATCCGAGTATTCACGTCCCATTATCTATGCCGTGTAGCCCCTCCTGACCACAGATCCATACCCAACTACCCCCCACCAAAAATCCTCAGCCAGTCCAATCCATCCTCTCCTTTACAGCCTCGGCTGCGCAGCTGCCTCTCCTCCCTGGCCCCAGCATCCCAGGGACGTGGTGTACACTTACTGGTCCCCTATGCCATGCATGATCCCGTCTCCCCCCGCGCGCAGCAATCTCTCTGTGTGAAGCTGCCTTCTCACACTCCATCCCTGAGCCTCGGCTCCACCGCATACGTGTGGATCAATCTCCCCCCCTGCTCCTCGCTCATAACCTATTAATCACTAGTCCCTGCTGCTCCTCTGGAACATCTCAAGCTTCTTCCCTTCCGCTTCTAATTCCGTCCCTCACAGCGGCCGTCCCCTGCCTCAAGGGAGTCGCGTCCTCTAAAATACAGACATCGCTCGCTGGAAACCGAGGGCATCGCTCGCCAAGCACACCAAGACATTGCGATGAAAAACACAATGATGCTGCACCTTCCATAAGAGAATGGACCCCTGAAAGTCCAACTAGTCAGAATCCACCTGCATTATCCGGTCCATAAGCATAATATGGCCGTTAATATAGAACCATCACCCAAACAAAATCATAAAACGTCGGGTAAACTGGAATGAAAGCAGCAAAAGCAGACGTCGCTCATCTTTGGTCACCAAAATTTTCACCACTTCAGGTGGTGAGGAAATGTCCTTTCTAGAATTTCCTCCTTTATTAGAAAATTAGTAAAAAAAAATGTGACACTTCTCAACCCATTTTCACGTGAAATTACCGTAGTTAAATTTGTTGGCTGCAGAGGTAGTGTCACTTCTTCTGTTCTATAGCGCCTAGACGAATTCTACTGATGTCATATTAAAGACAAGCTTATGGTTCTGCAAGTTACAGAACGAGAGCTAAAGATATAGGCCCAAATAAGTAATTGTGACTGCATATTTCCACTAAAAAGAATGCGTTGGGATCTGAAACATTTGTGCCACATTATTACCGAGTTGTGCCACAATTCTGCATGAAGCAAAGTGCACCAAAAAATAGGTGCAATTGTGTCACATCCTGAAAACAGACCAGATTTACTTAACACACAGAACCATAAGCTTGATTGGTTTTGAAAGATGAGATTCCTATCTTTAAGATGCCACAAGCAACATGTTTATAGGGAATATAGAACAGAAGTTATACTACCATTGCATAGAAAATGAGAAATGGAATGGCACTCACCGCGTCAGCTCCTTAGAATGGCGTTTTTTATTGAAGCATACTCACAAAAAACACTGGAATGTGATGGCACATAGAGGGAGGGGAGGACGCAGGGACTCAACACATGGCAGAAAAGGACAGCTGTTTCGCGCTCTCGGCGCTTCGTCTAGCTTGTCTGCTAACAAGCAGACAAGCTAGACGAAGCGCCGAGAGCGCGAAACAGCTGTCCTTTTCTGCCATGTGTTGAGTCCCTGCGTCCTCCCCTCCCTCTATGTGCCATCACATTCCAGTGTTTTTTGTGAGTATGCTTCAATAAAAAACGCCATTCTAAGGAGCTGACGCGGTGAGTGCCATTCCATTTCTCATTTTCTACGATTTTGATGTACTTACGCTAGGAATCCAGAGCACCACAACGCTCCTATCAACACTCCGTACACCATGGTTTACATTGTCTCCACAATTTACCTCTGATGGACTTTTCAGCAACGTATGTGACATACTAAGTAGTGCCACCTGTTTCCACCTTCTTTTGACACAAGCATACTACCATTGCAACCACTAAACTTGACTCATCTCATGTAAAATGGAATGAGAGCAATCATAGTTGCCTGACTTTGGAGGGGATTATTTATAAGTAAATGGGTGAGATTTCACATAAAAGACAGAATTCTAAAAAGGACATTTCATAATCTACCTTAGGGGGCTGCTAGTTTAGTGGGGTAAAACCTAGTGACAGGTTGTCTTTGAAGGGGTAGTCCCAATTTTAGAATTTATCCCATATCCACAGGATAGAAACAAAATTAAGCACCATTTTTAACGTAGGATTGTTATCCCATATCCACAGGATAAGTGATAATCTGTTGGGTGGGGGTCAGACTGCTTGGTCATGAGAATGGGACTCCCATCAATCTGGAGGAGCACGAGATTGAGTTTGCGTCCTCCTGCTTCATTCAATACTATTGTAGAGATGGAAATTGATGAGCACAGCGCTCAAGTATCTCTAACACTCATAGTTCATGTGAATGGGAAAGCTAGAGATGGTGGGTGCTATGCTTGCCAATTTCTGTATAGTATTAAATGACACATGCTCCATCTACCACTCTAATTAGCGATCACAGAGGGTCTGTAGATTATGAATAACAATTGAACTAGTGGCGTATCATTCACAATTCTTCCAAGTCAATGGGATTGGTGAAGAAAGCCGAGTGCTAACAATGCAAGTAGAGCCAAACGTGTGTGAAAACCCCTCCATTTAACAAATGCCCCATCCTTATAATAAGTAGGGGTGTACAGCAGTGCAACCCCAACCAAACAGACCCTTATATTCTGGTAGTTAACATGTTGCTTTAGTGGGAATGGCTGAAGGGGGTCCCACCATAGCGGGACTACAGTATAATACTCGTCCCCATAATACACACTAATGTTTCCATATTTCGCACATTATCACCTCATTGCTGACAATCTGTGCAATATCTCCAAGCAAGTTACCCGCATCTGTTACAAAGACGCCTTCTGTCGTACTAGAATTCACAATATAAACACGAAACTAAAAGCTTAAAAAAAAAAACCTCCGCCCACCATATGTACACAGATCTATCTATCCCGGTGACTGCGTGACACGCTATCCCCGTCACGCTTGTGCACACAGCCAACTCTTAATTCTAGTCAGACCGCGTTGGCTAATGGCAGATTTTACTCAGGGGATGACAAGACTCGTAGCTGAGCCATCTGGGTCCTCCTCCTTCTCTTACACGCCCCATCATTTACAAACACGGCGAAATTCTCTGTTTATTCACAGCTCCCAAGTCATCGCTGGGTTTGCCATATGATATATTGTGTGTGTGGCGTCATAGTTCACATAAGAGGAAGACATTTTGCAGTAAATTGAGAACTTTTCACCTCAGTGAGGTGAAAAGTGCCGCTGCCCAGGTCTGGGTAGTGATGGTGCGTTTCCCCAGCGCGGTCTCAAATACGTTTACATGACAGTTACTAGCAATTTTAGGCTTCGTTTTTCAAAACCGGCCTGTTTCCCCACGGCAACCAATCACAGTGCAGATTTCATTTTTTCACAGCCGTTTAAAAGATGAAAGCTGAACTCTGACTGGTTCACAAGGCCAAAGATCCTTAGGCCTGGTCTGGGTAGTGATGATGCGTTTCCCCAGCGCGGCGTCAAATAGGTTTACATGACATTTACTACCAATTTTAGCCTTTGTTTATCAAAACTGGCCGGTGGCAACCAATCACAGTGTAGCTTTCATTGTCCCACACCAGTTTTTTATTATTGACAGTTCTTATAAAAGCACTTTTTTTGGTTATTTTTTTTTCCCCAAAGATGAAGTTATTAAAGGATTGTAAACCAAGCGCACTGGCATACTGGTGTGTGGCCCCCATGGCAGGATCCACTCTTCTTCAGGCTTCCTATGCCCTTGTTTTAAAGAAAAAGGGCTTTTCAATTAACAAAAAGGCTTTAAAGGGAACCTACCAACACGAATCTACCTATAAAGGTAGATCGGGTGGTAGGTGGATGTAAGGGACGTGAGGATAGCTCTTTTTAGAGCTAATCCTCACGTCCCCGCTAACTTTAGGTACCCTTTATTAACCTAATATGTAAATTTCGTTATGCGGCTACTGGGGCGTGGAGTAGCCGGCACGAGGCTACACAGCGCGGCTACTCCACGCCCCAGTAGCCACATTACT
Organism: Engystomops pustulosus; assembly: GCF_040894005.1. Taxonomy (NCBI): domain Eukaryota; kingdom Metazoa; phylum Chordata; class Amphibia; order Anura; family Leptodactylidae; genus Engystomops; species Engystomops pustulosus. Next base: position 165,328,587 of record NC_092417.1, read on the forward strand.
ACTCCTACCCTGTTGTGTGCGGTGCGCAGCTCCTCGCATCATGATGCATCATGATGCAAGGAGTCCCTGCATTGCCATGGGACCGCCACACTCTAATCTTGTTCATTGTCCTGCGGGGATACAAAAACTTCTTTCATCATGTATAACTATGATGTTTGGCCTCCGGCCACCAGAGCAGCGGTTCTGTGTGGTTTAGATCTGTACGCAGATATTATACAGTTGAGATCACGAGTGCAATAAATTGAGAAAAATTCGGAATCAGGGCTATGCAGAATCAATGGATGGATGTAATGGCAGGAATGGAAGTGGAGCAGTAGAGGGATAATGATCAAAATTGAGAGGCAGCTGTGTGGAGGGGGGACAATGACTTCATCAGGAGTAAATTGGACAGCGTGATGAAGAGGGAGCAAGGATGATTACTGACAGGAGGAGGAGGAAGAACAAGGGCGGCTGGTAAAAGGAAGACAGGAAACATGATGAGTAAGGAGGGCTACACAAGATATTGGAAGCGGACCTGAGTGCTGGTCAGATCCCATGGACCAATGACACTGAGGTAGATGGGAATCCTTGCATCATACAAAATTTGATGTTTGCTGGAAGGCAATCAAGACTAGGGGTTACTACCCCTTCTCCATACACAGCAGACCTGGAGGGATGTGCTGCCGAAAGAATGGGATTTTTCTGCCCGGATAAAAGCCCTTTAACCATTCCCCGTGTAAACAGGCTCAGTGATAAGCCAATAAATGAGTAAACACTCATTCTGACAGCTGATCGCATCTGGTATGCATAAATCATTGTTTGTTGGCAGCACATCTCCTCAGTATACAGAAGATATGCTCCCAGCAATAAGCCCTACAGACGTTCAGAGTGCGGCTGTGCAGAGGGTTTTAGCACAGGGATGCAGGTTTCCTTTAGACTCACTTGAAGATTCAGCCTACCTCTAAAATCCGTAGCAAAATCAATCAAAAAAAAAATCCACAAATTAATCTGCAGGGGCTTCATATGTTGGATTTGTTCAGATGGAGATCTAGTGCTATTGGTGCAGAGGAGGCCAGGCCAAAAATCAGGAACGGATGCCAAATTATATTCTCCTTGAGCTGCCAAAAAAAAAAAAACAGGGCGGGGGCCTGGCCAAGGCATTTCCAGTAATTACCATTGTGCTACCATATAATCTGTTCGGACATGGCAGAGCTTTCTTCTACTCATTAAAATAAGGAATAAGATGAAGCTCCCGTCCTTAGCACACAGGATGTTACCAAAAAGCAATGTGTGTGATGTAATGAACAAACAGTAACACTGTAGCTTGTGATGATGGAATTACATCTACCCCCAATAAGACATATTTCTGTCAATCTGGAAGCATCTAGCGGGCTCTGGTCTAAAGCAAATCTACCATCCAAATCCATCATGATAAACCAGAGACATAGATCCAGCCACCGTGACTGTGGTAATCTACTTACACTTGACATCCATGACCTCCTTCCTTCTATTATAAACATTTAAAATTTTGCTAATGAGCCAAAGTGACTCGTGGGGGTGTTACCACTCAGTTTTAGCACTCAGTGGGAGGGGGGAAAGTGCTCCTTCTACACAGTGTAACAGCTTGTAAAGCTGTGGCACAGAGGAGCACTTCATCCCTCCCACTGAGTGCTAAAACCGATACTGTTGCAGTGTTGCAATGAAATTAGGCGGGGGGAGGGTTTAGGGAGATGAGACCGCGAAACATCCTGTGACGCCAGAGCATGGATTGGCTTTGGCAACACCCCCAAGGGCTCATTTTAAAAGTTGATTTTAGAAGGAAGGAGACCACGGATAACAGGATGGATTTGATGGTAGATTTCCTTTACAGGGCTTGTTGCAATTTTTGATTGTTATCCATTATCCACAAGCTGAACGTTGACGTTGAGGGTCTGACTGCGGATATCATGGAGGTCCCTTTCTAATTCAATGGGTAGGGGGGTTGAGCATGTGTCCTGATGCTCCATTCAATACTATGGGAGTATTGGAAATTGACAAGCACAGCGCTAGGGTATCTCAAACACTACGATTCACTGTCTATGTATCATGTCTGGTCGGGGTCCCAGCAGATGTACCCTCACTGACAATCAAGGGGTGACAATCAAAATTGCTACAAGCCCTTTAGGATACATCTTTAGACCACAAGCCCTCACAGGAACATGTACAATTCAGACACATCTTAGTGTGAATCACCCTAAAATTGCCTCAGGGCTTCCACCTTAAATCCAGCTGTGCTGGATGCAAAAGAAATCTGCTGCATAATACACTACAATTATAGTAGGTGAGAATTTCCAAATTATATACAAACAGAACGGATATTATCTGCACAGAAACTGAAATATTTTAATCTGCAGCATTGTCAATTCTGCGGCGGGAACAATCCCAATTATGATTTTGATGCCAATTGAAATTCACATGAATATCTACCAGTACTTCCAGAATCCAAACTGGCGTTCTGGATAACGACAAACCCCATTATACCTAATGTGCCCATACACTCTCCCCATAATGACCTCCGAATAATGAGAGGCCATGTGAACACAAATATGGTCAGTCCCCAAATCACGGACCGACCATTGTTCAAAGGACAGAAGTCTGAGAATCATAGTGATTGATGATGCCAGGAGTCCCTGTTTTACTGCACAATATCAGCACCAAACTGTATTCTTGATATCAGCTTGGAAGAAGGTCCTTGAAATCTGACCAGTGCGCAGACCGTGATTCAGGGACCAACCATCGCTTGCCGCTGACCAAAGACGCAACTACATACCCCTGAGATAGGATAGGGAATTGATATTCATCATGGCCGACTCTTCTTCCCCCAGATATTATCAGGGACAGTCGGTGGACTACATAGAGGTAAACTCTTTAGCGTATCGCTCTGAATATTAGTTCAGTTTACAAAATCTGACGCTGAGGCACATTCACGCGTTACCCTCACATTTTAAGTGTCTAAATCTAAATATGTGCAAATTCCAGAGTGACTCCTCTCCCCTTAATGCGTTTGAATTGCATCTGAAAGCGCAACATGTGAACTCGACCTTACTGTGAAGTGGATGTGCAGGAAGCAGGGCTCCGGTGACAGCTGAATGTTTATTGACACAAGTTGTTGGTCTCCCCAGATAACACTATATACAGGGAAATGACTGTAGTAAGCACTACACAACGCCCACTAGGTCAGGGGTCAACAACCCACAATAGTGAAACTACAACTCCCAGTATGTGCTGGCTTGCCCTAGTGGAAATGGGTACCAGGTATGTGTGAACTCCGGAGCTGTTTGTGGTACCAGACAAGGAGCATTGTGGGAATATTCTGCAAAAAATGTGCCCTTGTGTAGAATTGTCGAAAAAGTAGAACGTGATAAATCAGGTGAAGAACCACGAATCTCATCGGTGTGAATAACGACAGAGACCACGGGTATTGTAAATAGACACGTGGGCACAAGCTTTGCCACCTTAAGGGTGCTCACACTGGCACCTACCCCTGACCCACCCACACTATAAATGTACATGGAGACCTACTATCATGGGCAGTGGATTCAGGTTTTGTTCCCCCCCCCCCCCCTTGTTTTGTTTCTGCAAACCATATGAATTTTTAAAAATAATATGAATTGGCCAATTGGATGGATCCGAGACAGCGAACGGTAAGATCGGTACCACCATCAGTCACCATTACCCGACCCACTAACCGAACCAGTGCCACGGGGTCCCCGGACCACCAGCTACCCCTGTATATAGGATTTCGGTGCCTGGATATCACCCGGTGATCATTCGCTTGTGGATAAGGATGCAAGGTTAGCATAACCACCTATGCAAAACTGTAATGGGCACATTTTGGATCCCAGTGGAAAATTAATTTATGCAAAACCCCAAATGACCCCTGCATGTCCCCCTCACCCATGTGCATGCACAGCAGTGCAGGGCTGCATCCTCCGTGACACGGCACTATGCATAGACCACTGATGCCCAGGAGAGCAGTGACAGCAGCGGCTGCCAGCAATGACAGTGGGCGGAGCGCTGGTGCACATACACACAGAGCCGCGGCGGCATGCGGTACCGCTTACCTGCTGGAGGCGATATCACCTTGTCCTCTGCCGCTGTCTATCCGGGGCCTGACGAGACACGAGCACCCGCACCGGTTACCCCCACCTCCCGTGCCCGCGCATCATCATCATCAGCAGCAGCGGTAGGGACGCGCCTCCACAGTCGCCACGCCTCCTCCCTCCTGCTTACGACGTGACGCACGCTCTCCCCCTTGCGTCATGACGCACGCTGCTTGGTTTCCATAGCGACATTGAGGCCTATGAACAGTAAAAAAACATTGTACATAATGTAAAACACCTCATAATACATGTCCTGGGGCTCCAGCTCTTGTCAGGGCGTGTTCACACTATGGTGACACTTATTATAATTAAAATTTTATCCCCCTGCCCAATGTCCACCACCACATAGTGCAATACACCTTCTATAATGGAGTAGATTACCTCAGGCCCCGCTTATGTTAAATCTAATTGTGCGCAGTAACATAAAATATAGTAAAAATGCACACACAACAACCCAGTATATTGGCAGGTAGTTGGGTGACTTTGTGCCCAGCACATGATCCTACGTATATCTATGGGCTCATGCACACAACCCCGTTTTCCTTGTTCCTCCCCTAGTTTTCAGCCTGGTCAGTCGCCCTGGAAAATTTGCCCCCAATTTGCGCATTGTCCCTCCCCTTATCCCCCAGAAGTATTCACAAGCATTGTAATATCCATCTTAATGGATATCCTCCTCCCCCTCACATTGTGGCACCTTTCCTACTCCCCCTAACACTGTGGCCCCTCTTCTTCTCCTCCCCCTCACATTGCGGCCCCTCTCCTACTGCCCCTAACAGCATAGCACCTCTTCTTCTCCTCCCCCTCACATTGTGGCGCCTTTCCTACTCCCCCTAACACCGTGGCCCCTCTTCTTCTTTTCGTCCCCCTCACATTGCGGCCCCTCTCCTACTGCCCCTAACAGCGTGGCCCCTATTCTTCTACTCCCCCTCACATTGCGGCCCCTCTCCTACTGCCCCTAACAGTGTGGCCCCTCTTCTTCTCCTCCCCCTCACATTGCGGCCCCTCTCCTACTGCCCCTAACAGTGTGGCCCTTCTTCTCCCCCCCCCCACCCCCTCATTCCTACCCCTCATATTATGACCCGTCTAATTCAGCCCTTCACATCATTGCCCCTCTCATCCCTCTCACATTATGGCCCTCGATTCCCCATACTCCTGATGCTGTATAGTAAACAAAGAAAACATCAGTTACTCACCTTTCCAGGTTTCCACACATCAGGCCTACCTCTTCCTCTTGTATAAACATGGATAAACCAACTCACCCCATGGCCGTATAGATGCTGCTATGGGGCCCGGATTGTAAGGGGGCCCCAGCATCTGACCTGACACACTAAAGAATGGAGTATGTGCACCGTTATTGTACACCATAACATATATATAACAGCGCACATCTTCCACAGTACACAGCTGAGGCAGCAGCACAAATAAGAAATGTCCGGGAGAGGGAGGGGAAAGCATGACGGCAGGAAAAGGAATCTCTTATCTCTAATTCCTACCATGTACTTCCCCCAGGTGGTCAGCAGCTACTGGGACAGTATAAGTGTATGAGTGTATAAATGTATACATCAATACATACAAGTGTTTGTAAGAGTGTATTATGTATATTTTTTGAGGGGAAAGGAGGGCCCCATTCAGAAGTCTGCTATGGGGCCTTGCCATTCTTAATTATCCCTCTGGTTCGTTGAAAGCTCTAAGTTTACAGTGTTATAATGATAATTTCTTTACTACACATGCTTGTTGACTGTAGAAAACTTGGTATATTGGATCTTCTATATCAAATACGAAGAAAGTGTCTGTACTGGATCCTCTTTACCAGTTTTAGTGTAAATAAAGATTTCCCTTTAAAGGAAACCTACCATTTGCTTTGATGCATTATGAAGCAAACATACCTTGAGACTGCTGTAGCTACACTGATGCAGGATCATATCTTGGTTAATCCCTGTGCTGAGTGGTTTTGCTGAAAAAACAATTTTAACATTCAGGACCTTGGGAAAGCTAGGTCAGGCTGGCTGCCTACATAAACACATTACACACGGAGCTTGTCATTACACATGGAGGTTAGTCAAGACATGACTAATCAACCTGATATGGATCACTCCAGCAGCTGGGGGATGGTGCAGCAATTGATTATTCTGCCTTCAGGCACAACCCAGGGATTACATCATCCTCTCCTGCAGTGAATAACTCAGGTGCTAGGAGAAGCGCTCTACCAACCATAGAAGCGACAGTGCCTCATTATCATAATATTATATCTGTTTTATCAGCAGGACCACTCAGCTCAGGGATTAACCAAGATATGATCCTGCATCAGTGTAGCTACAGCATTCTCAAGGTATGTTTGCTTCATAATGCTTCATATCAAATGCTAGGTTTCCTTTGAGAAGTCTTTAAAGAATGTCTCTTTAAGATATTTTCATAGAATGTCTGCATTGTTCTTAACATTTACTGTTTTAATGCATATAAAGTACAGTAGTTGGCAGATGGTGGTTTTTGCCACAAATTTACCACCATGTGACCTGACCCATAGGGTCAAGGATTTTTAAGTGTTCTTGTTTAAATATCCTTTTGACAAGCTCTAGCCAGAAGTATCTGTGGTCTTCCAATGCAAAAAAAAAAAAAAAATACACACAGTGGGGGACATTTACTATGGCGTTTCCGCCAGTTTTGTGGCGCTCTCACCACATGTTCTGCTCTCAGACCTATTTATTAGCTGGCGGCTCCAGAAAAAATTACTTTTTCCGTATGCTCCGACTCTTCTCCGAAAAGGGGCGTGGCTTTGGCAGAGTGGAAACTCAGACAGAATTAATATGTGTCGCAGCCCTTTTTGGGCACTGTAAACTGGCGGAAAGTAGACCAAAAGAAAACTGGTCTAGCAGGGACTGTTGGACACATTTCTGGTGCTCGGGACAGATTTTGGTCCCAGGGACAGAAAATGGTCTCGGCGCCAGAAATGTCTATGCACAGCTCTACAATATTAAATGTGTATGTTCTTTCCGAGTGCAGGTCAGTAACAAAGCCAATGCAGACACCGACACTTTAAGTAAATGTCCCCCAGTATGTTCAATCTTTGAGCTAATAGTTAACCCCTTAGTGACCGCCAACGGGAGCTCTTGCGGTGGTCGCTATGGGTAAGTACTATTGCCTAGGTTGTTGCAGATTTTGCCACATGGTTTGGGGTCAAGTCATAGAACAATCTTGTGATTGCCCTGGTGTCAGACAGGTTTTAAGACGCAGTATGATAACTTTCAGACCCGGCAGCATATATAGGGCAGAATATTTTACCTTTACAAATTTGAATAATTTCGACTCTCGTCATAGGTGCCATGATTTGCTCGCTTCACATTCCCATTGACCCTGATGAGCAAAATACCATATTCACGGGTGTAATTCTACGTACATAAAAAAAGAAACTGAACCAATTTATATGCAAATGGACTGGATTCACACTAAAACCATGACACCAGTGTGAACCGATCCATATGTATCCCACCAGGAGCACTCAGCAAGGACAAATGTAGGACTCTAGCCTGGGGCTCTGGATGATGTATTCCGCCTTATAAATATTAAAAAATGTATGAGCTGTCCTCTCACTTCTCCTCGACTTTGTGGATTGTCACCATCATAATGATTATTGAGACATAACTTTTAATGAGTTGTATTTACCGGAAAAACCAGAAGAGTGGCCTAGATGGGGTGTGGATGGGTCTGCGGTTTATTATTCCAGATTGTGAAGATTTTATAGGAAATTCCTTCACATGTACGAAGTCGAGTTCTTTTAAACGGTTTGCGGTCTCCTGTCCCTTATCTCCATCATATTTTGAATCTTTCTCCTCACATTGTGCCCCCCGTTGTCTTCTTCTCACATTGTGCCCGCTGTCCTCCTCTCCTCATATGGTGAACCCTGTGTTCCATCCCCTTCATACAGTCTCCGCTGTCCTCCACCACCCCCCCCCCTCATATTGTTGCCCCTTGTCCTCCACCCCCTCATATTATGGCCTCCTGTCATCCACCCTCCTCATATTGTTGCACTTTGTCCTTCATCCCCTTCATATTGTGGTCTCTTGTCATCCACCCTCTTCATATTGTGGCCGCTGTCCTCCACCCCCTCATATTGTTGCCCTTTGTCCTCCATCTCCTTCATATCTTGGTCTCCTGTCATCCACCGTCCTCATATTGTGGCTTTTTTCCTCCATCCCCTCACATTTTGAATCTCTCTCCCCCCATTGTGGCACAAGTCCTCCATCCTTATATTGAGGCCTCTGTCCTCCACCTGAACTTTGTGTTAAACAAAAAAAGTTGTTACTTACCTTTCCCCCCATTTCTCCTGCAGCAGTCTTGTTTCAGTTCTCCCTCTTTTGTGATGGATATGAAGTTGACTCACGTGGGGTACAGGGCTTGGCTGGGTCTGATCTAGGGGAGGTAGAACTTCCACACATGTCTGCTAATCTTATTGCCTTCATCCTACCTCATATTTTGGCCTCCTGTCGTCCATCCTCCTCATATTGTGGCCTCCTGTCCTCCACCCTCCTCATATTCTGGCCTTCTGTACTCCATCTCCATTATATTGAGGCCCCTGTGCGCCATCCCGCTTATATTGAGGCCCCTTTCCCTCACCTGTAACTGTGTATGAAACAACAAAATTTGTTACTTACCTTTCCCACATTCACCCAGAGCAGTCTTGTTCCATTTCTCCTTCTTTTGCAATGGATATGAAGTTGACTCACGTGGGGTACATGGCTTGGCTGGGTCTGATCTAGGGGAGGTACAACTTCCACACATGTCTGCTAATATTAATGCCTTGGCTGCTCTGCAACTGAACTGTGTCCGGATAAGGAGGAGGTGGAAGACAGCGGGACAATCACCCAACAACCCGGGATGGCAGCAAAGTGGTTACAAAACCGGGACTGTCCTGCCGAATCTGGGACAATTGGAGCTTTGTGTATTATGGACCTCCAGGGCCCACATGAGACTGCACCCTCTACACCTCTTAAAGGGGTTTGCCACTTTTCAATAAATCTGTTCCATTAGACATGTCTATGCATGTTTATTTACCTGTGTCTTTGCCTCCTTTGCAAGCGTCAGCTTTTCCAGCTACACGGCTTCCTCTCTCTCGCTGCTCCATCCTGTTCTCCTCATGGCGTTACCCACTGTGTCTCTCTTTTCACTGTCTGTTCTCGTTAACAGGGACATGAATAAGGGAGGGAGCAGGATGAATCCTAATCTGCTGCAGCATCTCCTATTTAGCAGAACAATGAGACAATGAGAGTCTGCAGACAGAATTCAAGGATTATTATTAAGGCAGTAAAGACACATGGGCAACCTATGTAAAAGAGCAACCAACCCCTTTAAGTTGCGTCTCTGGTTGCACTGCCATGTCTATTTCATTTACCGCTACTTTAACTTGATCTGCAGTACAAAGCTAAATGGCACAGAGCGGAGTCGTATCTCACCAACTTACTCTCCATGAAAGTACAAGGAGGAAATGTTGGAACATTTCTTTCCACAAACATTTTTTATGAAGTATTTGCCTCTGGGGTAATTCCTTTATATTTGAGTGAAAGTATTTACTACACCTTACGTGTTCTCTGTGATCGCAGCGACATACCTATCATGCCAGAACCAAATACTCCGGACAAAAGTAATTTCCTTCTTCTGACAAAGCTTTAAGTAAACTTCTCACTACTTGTGTTATCTCAAGAATTCTGGAATAACAAGATCCTCGGTAGTAACAGAGCGCTGCACCATGGTGACCAGCAATAAAATATTTACGCCTGTGGCTAAATTGGTTATCCATTGTTAGGACATGCGGTCACAACTAGGGGAGACTGGGCCTTCCACCACCACATAAGCATTATGGGCCCCATAGTAGTTGTGGTGGCTGCTGTAGTGGGACCATTGGTATAGGAATCAATCACTCTAATCACTTACGGAGGTTTTTCAAGAGTAAAGTCATGTGCTCACCCGGGCTTAGCATATAGTCGGGTGCAGGAGGGAGGGGGAGTGAGCGCTTCTCCATCCTCCCCTCTCCATAGAAAGTCAGCTTTACTTGATCGGGTGCCGTAGACTTCTATGGGGGCCGTGATGAAACCAAAATTTTGAGACCATATCACACTCCCCTATAACGGTTGTGTTCATAAGGGATACAATATAAGACGTTACATGTTAGATGATCACATCTCCGGGATAACCACTTATCACCAGAAGAGGGGTCCCATGTCCACCATTGAGTGGCAGCTATATTATAAGGGCAACATTCATCTTTTGGTGTCTCTTGCTCACCTTCTTCCAGAGGTGCGTTGCACATTAAAGTAAACCCCTTAAGACAATCCCTTTAAAGCCTGTGTAAATTAAGTGTGTCTTTTTTTAACGGAGAGAGCTGTACTCGTGCCCGGCCTGTTCTCTCACTCTTATGTTCCCTTGTAAACATCATGGAGGTGGCAGATCTGTGTTGGTTGTATTCTCAGATTTGGCTTGCGATCACACTCTTGTGTGAAGCTTTTCACGCTGATGAGCTGGACGAGCCGCATACAGCATTGTGGTGATGTGTTTCTATCGCAAGCGAGGCTGTGTATCTATAGCAAAGGCATTCGGGTCATCAAATATCATAGTCCCGGGAAAAGATGTTATAGAAGGGGTTTCCTTTAGTCAGACTCATATGGTCAGCTTGTTATCCCGCATCCCAGTGATGGCAAAGCTTCAAGGGCGCGTTCATAATGCCACGCTAGCGCACAGGGGGCTGGGCTCGGGGCGATTGCATAGAAACGCATGCGATCGGGAAACGCATGAGATTGGATATTAATCGCATGCGTTTCGCAGGAAACGCATATGCAATCGGCCTGAGCCCCGCCCCCTGTGCGCTAGCGTCGCGTTATGAACGTGTAAATGCGCCCTCAGAGTTATTGGTCCCTGCTCTGTCACAGGGAATCGTATCGGTGTCCTGAGGATATCAATTCACTAGAAAGAAAGTGGGGAAATTCAGTGGAATTGTATGACCCGTAACAAGAGCTCCATTAAAAATCTATCTCTGTCCACACCTTCTCGCTCCTTCTCTAGTCAACGGATTGCAGGAGGAGGCTTTGAGTCCTGTCTGGAAAACTCTCTGCTGGGGTGAAGGCAGTAGTGGAGAATAAGATAGGCGAGTTGGGGAGGAGCCCGAGGCCCATGACCACTCAAACCACCTACCAAATTTTATACTGAGAAGGACCTTCACCCGTGAAATCTTCGTACATCTGATCCTGCTCTCAATACACATGTACACAAGAGCCATTTCAGGACCTTTGAAGGTCCTCCAAAGGTCCTCAAACTGCAAATTGAAAGCAGGTAGAAGAGACGCATCCTCCATTCCCCAAGAAACTGATTCTAGGACCATATGTAGCAAGTGATATCAGACCAATGGGGGCTATAATATTCATACAGCCCAGGACCCATGGCAGGCTTACTCCACCCCTGGGTGAAGGCCTGGGTGCCCACAGAGAGGGCTCAGAGTGCCACCTGTGCCATAGGTTCGCCACCACTGCTCTAACCTGTAAAAATTTAGTACAACCCTTTTAAAATGATGGAGGCAAAAAAAAAAAAAACATACTTACCCTATTTCGGCTCTTCACTTACATCACTTACTGTTGTCCCCAGTGCTGAGGAGCCCGTTCATTAGCCCAAAGCAAGTACTTTGATTCCATGAATGAACTTTCAGTCAGACGCAAGGCTGAAAAACACAAGTACCAAGGTAACATTGCAATGGGTAGCCAGAAAATATTTAATTTTATATTAACTATCTTTTATTTTACTAGCCACCTCTGGCCTGGCCCCCATGGGGTTTCTGGAAAACCCCTTTAAGGCAGTACTATAAAAGCTTCTTTAATGATCACAAAAGTCCATTATTATGATCCTCACCAATGGGGGTTTCTAATCTCACATTATTTTGCCAAAAAATAAATAAATCTTGCTGTAAAAGCTAAAAATTTCTGAAAATAGAGACCATACCAAAACTATGTTATATATTTTTTTATGTATAAATTGTATAACATGTTGGACTCAATAAAAAGATTTAAATAATAATAAAAAAAATTATAATCAGTGAAAAAAATAAAAAAATAAACTGTTCTTAATTGCAGTTCCCAACTTGGCCACCAGGGGCATAAAGAGTGGAAGTCGAACGCCGAAACTACGTTATCAGCGTATCACGTCACAGGCCGCCATCTTTGAGCTCCATTGACTTGACGGCGGCCATATTTGTACTCTCGCGCTGCCGCGATACCGGTCCCTACAGGAAGTGCGGCTCGTCACATGAGGTTCCGGGGTCGGACATTTTGAAGGGATATGGCGGCCAGGAGCGGGCGGAGGTGGATATCCCCTCTGGGGTTACTTGTCTTGATATGTGGGCAGATCCTGGCCGCTGTACACGTCGCACAGGCCCGGCAGCTACGCTTCGTTACCGTGGTAAGTAAGGTCCCGCCTGCCATTACTGGCGTATTATGGACCCGGAAGTAGGTCCGGTACTGGGGTCATGGTAACCAGCAGAGATTGTTTACATTGTGTATTACATATAGTGAATCAGAAATAATAAAAAGAATTATATAATTTATAGGAAATAATATGGCTGGTGCTTTTTATGTAACATCATTACATTGCGTCACCAGTTTTACGTATCTCTCTCCCATAGGCCGGTCTGTGCGGTGACTTATCCGTTATGTGACTCTATAGGAGGGACGCCATTCTTTGTCACTGGAGATATTATTGGCATATTATATAATGGATTAATACGATAACCTTCCCATATGTTACTATGACCCTGCTCAGCGCAAAAACATGCTGGGAGTTGTAGTTCTGCGGCAGCTCGACAGCCGCAGATTGGAAGCTGCACTTAAAGGGGTTGTCCACTTACTACACGTTTTCTTCTATCCACAGGAGAGGAATAATGTGCTGAACGGTGGTGGGACCCCCAAGGATTATAAGGACGGGGGGCTGTTGTACCCCGAGTAAATTGACCGACGGGTCGGACATGTCCATTGTTGCTCCATTCACTGTTTATGGCACTGAGGGAAGTAGCGGAGTACTGCTTCCCCCTATCAGTACCATAGAGAAGAATAGATCAGCAGGCACATGTTCAGTCAGCTTCTCCGTACAGGGTACGAGTGACCCCCACCGATTAGCAAGTTATCCCCTATTCTGTGGATAAGCGAGGGCTAGTAGTGACCAGACAATCCCTTTAACTGTCTGAAATTTACTTGTAAATTGTCACCACATGACTCTGAGCATCATAGTGATATATGATGCATTATGTTATGATTAGAGATTTTCAGACCCGAAGTTCGGGTCCGGTCGCCTTACCCGGACATATTGCCAAATTGGCTGGTGAACAGATAATCTGGCAAATGCAGGCCCCTAACAACTGGCCAGGGGGGGACACACCCCTGGGTGAACTTGAACGTCAGGTCCTTTTATCTCTAGTCATGTTATCAGTTTGATGCCTGGAGTCCCATCGTTTGAATAAGGCCTTAGACTGAACATTCATGTCAGAAAACATTGTATGGGAACTTTCAAAAATTGGATGGTGGATATTTCCAGGCCTATATCCTCTGATATGGTATATAGTATGTACTCCGTGATCTATGATTCTTTATTTTCCAGGTGTATCGGCATGGTGATCGTTCCCCAGTCAGGGCTTATCCTAAAGATGAGCATCAGGAAAGCGCCTGGCCTCAGGGATTTGGCCAACTTACTCAGGTAGGATTAACTTTCATTACTACTTTTCCTAAAACCTCATAATCAGAACAACATAAAGGGGTTGTTCAGTCACAACTAGTTAGCCCTTATCCTCGGGATAAGGGGTTACTAGCTTATTAGTGGGGGTCTCGGTGATGGAATCCCCAAGGGTCATTAGAATGGGGATCCGTTGTACCCCCATTGCAAACCAAAAGAGTGGAGCATGCGGTCGCACGTGTGCACTGCCACTCCATTCACTTTCTATGGATCTGATGGAGGTAGCCGATCACCGTACTTCTGAGCGTGCATTGGGAATCTGGCCGATCCATTCTTTTGGGATTACCCCCATTCAATCACTTTGATTGGACAACCTCTTTAATTGTATTTTTCATGAAACATCAATTCTGGTGTATCTTGTATTAGATCTCTATGTTGGGCTGTTTTTCCTCCCAGAAATGCCTGAATAAATGGAAAATTGGGTTTTGACAATTGGGGGTACAGACACTGTCCAGTGCTGATGTAGGGACACACCATTTGTAGAAGGGGAATGCGAAACCCAACTTTTAGTTTGTTTCAGAAATTTCTTGGGGGAATAACAGAGGAATGACACAACCTTGTAGGAAACAGATGCCCTAAAACTATTTTATGGATAAAAAATGTAATTACTAAAATGTACTTTGCTTTTTTTAGGTGGGGATGAAGCAGCACTGGGACTTGGGACAGGCGCTACGGGCACGTTACAAAGGATTTCTGAACGAATCCTATGACAGGCGTGAGGTATTTCCTTACCATAGCTTATAAACAAGGATATTATCAACTAACTTTGCAGACATCAGTAGTCCAGTGTGTGGACATGAATAGTGTGACATTCTGTAATTCTCAGGTGTATCAGAGCTGGTGGCTGGAGACTAGCTGCCATGATGTCTCCCATAAATTGCACATAGAAAGTAGAGGGAAATCTGTTCTATAAATTTCTCTCTTAGAAGAATCAGCAGGATCATATAGAGAAGATCTGACTTGTAGTGATGTGGATGAAGCAGGGGATGGAAAACCAGTGTTGGTGAATTCATAAATTTGTTTCCTGTTCCTTCTCAGATCTATGTAAGGAGCACAGATGTGGACCGCACACTGATGAGTGCAGAGGCGAACCTAGCTGGCCTTTACCCACCGGAAGGATCTCAGGTCTTCAACCCAAATATCTCCTGGCAGCCAATCCCAGTGCACACACTACCAGACTCTGAAGAGCGGGTAAGTAGTGTTGTTACTGACAGATCTCTGGTATATAAGGAAGTATTTGGCTGATCTATAGATGAAGGCGCTTGGCTTGCCATGTGTATTCCAGGGATTGAGAAAATCCTCCCTACTTAAGTGTGTTCATATCTTTAAAGGAAATCTACCATCAAAATCCATCCTGATAAACCAGGGACACTAGATCCAGGCACCGTGACTGTGGTAATATTCTTATATTTGTTATCCATTGACCCCTTCCTTCTAAAATCCTCTTTTAACATTATTCTAACAGAACGCTTCCGGGGGCATTACCAGAGCCCCTCTGTGCTGTAGCTTCACAGTCTCTTATACTGTCTCCCTATGAGCACTCCCCGCTCCTGTGCTCTTGCATAATGTAACAGCCTTTGCATCTGCAGCGTGGTGGGTTCTGGTAACGCCCCTCCCCCCCCCCAACCCTTTTGGCTCATTAGCATAATTTTAAAAGTTGGTTTTAGAAGGAAGGAGTCCATATATAACAAATATAAGAAGATTACCACACTCATGGTGCCTGGATTTATGAGTAAGTTCCCCGGTTATCATGCTTTATTTTGAGAGTGCAATGACGTGGTTTGATGTAACGATAGGAATGAAAGCCCTGCTCACAAGAGCTTACAATCTATGAAGAGGAAGTGGGGGGACTCCGGGGGTGAAAATGCTTGTACAATTGTCACAAGAGCTTACAATCTATGAAGAGGAAGTGGGGGAACACAGGAGGTAAAAATGCTTGTACAATTGTCACAAGAGCTTACAATCCATCAGGAGGAAGTGGGGGAACACAGGAGGTAAAAATGCTTGTACGATTGTCGCAAGAGCTTCCAATCTATGACCCTTAATACAACATACGTCATTTTGAAGTTTTTTAGAAAAGGAAAAAAAACGAGCAGTGAATAATAGTTGTTAAATTTTGTTTTCTTTCATTTCAGCTCTTAAAGTTCCCAATTCTCCCCTGTCCAAAATATCTCAAGTTGCAAGAAGAGACTCGACGTTCTCCTGAATATGTCAACAAGACCAGAGATAATATGGTAAAGGGAAAAGATAAAGTTGTATTTAAACATAGTAATGCTCATCTAAACTATAGATAGGAGAGAATTCCATTATTCTAACATTATTCTTGCATCTTCTTTATATTCAATAGGAATTTCTCCAAATGGTGGCCAATAATACTGGACTTAAAGACTGCTCCCTGGAGTCTGTGTGGACCATCTCTGACATCTTGTTCTGTGAGGTCAGTCATCACATCATAGCTTCACATGTAACACTGTGACCTTTCTCAATAAAAAGATTCAGGATAGGAGGATAACCATCTGATCAATAAGGGTCTGAATGCTGGGACCTCCACCAATCATAAGAATGGGGTTCCCGAGGAATGGAGGCAGAGAGCACTGCAGTGTGCAGATAGGAGAAGCTATTCATCAGAAGAATCCAACCATAGTTAGAAGATTCATGTTGGATCCGGCGGAACCAAACTGTTAACATCCGGACTGATGGAGACAGATTGGAATTATATGTGTGAAATTTCAATTTTTCGATTCAGTAACATTGAATTAGAGAATGTGTTTTTTGTTATCCTGAGTATATTTAAAAATATTCCTTCGTGGGAATATCCCAACGGTGATACTTTGTCGTCAAGTGGGCAGAAGCACGGATCTTGGGACTGCCCACATGACAGTTTGGAGCACAATTGGCATATGAGTTGCCAAAGCTTAAAGCACTTTTTACTTGTGAACAACGGAGAAAAGATTCTGCATTTTTTAAATCAAATTCAACAAGTTTGTGATGGTAGTGAAAGATCTAATACCATTTGCTTTTGGGAGCTACATGTTATTTTGGGGGTAGCCCCCTGATTTTTGTATACTGTTAGTGTTGTAATTAAATGCTTAAAGGAAACCTACCACCATGGATCTACCTATTAAGGTAGATCGGGTGGTAGGTGCATCTATTGTACATGAGGATAGCCCTTTTAGGGGCTAATCTTCACGTCCCCTTTATCTTTGCTAAACTTTAATGAGGGTAATATGCAAATTTTCTTAAGAGGCTACGCATGCGTAGAATGCCATCTTTGCGGATAAGGTCGCGCCGCCGAAGATATCTGGTAGGAGGATCAAAGAGGCCACTGGGACATGGAGTAGCCGTGCCGTGTCGCCTCAGCTCCGGCTACTCCACTCCCCAGTAACCTCTTTAGAAAATCTGCATATTAGGGCAGTAAAAGTTATAAAAAATTACAGGGGACGTGAGGATTAGCCCTTAAAAGGGCTATCCTCACGTACAATAGAGGCACCTACCTCCCGATCTACCTTTATAGGTAGATCCGTGGTGGTAGGTTTCCTTTAAGAAGAGTCTCTACAGATAACCTTAGTAGCATCTTATAACATTGGACAATGACATCCTTGCACTTGTGGCTGTTTTTGTTATTACAGCCGTCAGTTCACATTCCAGAAAACCTACATATTGTAAAATTTAGCTACGTGAAATACAGGCAGTCCCGGGGTTAAGTATAAGATTAGTTCTGTAGGTTTTTTTTTTTTTACGTAAGTTTAATTTGTATGTAAGTTGGAACAGGTCGATTTTATTATTGTAGCTCCGGACAAGAAATATTTGTCCCTTTTAACAATTGGATTTTTAAAAATGTTTGTCATGGGAACAAGGGCTAACAATGCAGACACCTCTGATGACTTGTACAGCTGATCATCCTGGGGCTAATGTTGGGTAACTTTTCAGCATCCAGAGATCAAGACCAAAAGTTGCAGTGGGCAGAGAGGTCGGTTTGCCACTCTTATGTATCAGGCAGAGGGCACACATACTATATCAGTGGTGGCAAACCCATGGCATTGGTGCCAGAGATGGGACTCGGAGACCTCTCTGTGGGCACACGGGCTGTCTTCCAGGCACAGACTTGATGCCTTCCTGCAGTCTCAGGCAGACCAATTAGTGCCAGGTTATTTTAAAGTGACCCATTCTGTGCTACTTGGTTCTGTCCGAAGAGTGAGAAGATGTGGACAGGTTCGGATTGGAGCTCAAAGATTCTAGTAGCAATAAGTTTGTTTTGTCCTAAATTGCCGTGTTAGCACTTTGGGAAAAGCTAGTGTGTGTTTTGGGTCTCATTTTGGATCTCTAAAAGGTTCGCCATTACTGCACTGTACTATATGATATATAAGAGGGGTGATAACATGAAGAACAGTTCCTGCAGTCCACATTACTGGTACAAGTCCAGAGAAACTTCATTGCAATTCTGCATTTGTTGCATGAAGGTTTTGCTGTGGATTCTCTCGATCCACTAGAAATCTGCAGAGTTGATTTTCTCTGTGCCCTTTATACTATGTTTTAGGTTTTTATTTGCGCCAATACATAGGGAAAAAAGTCTGCAGCAAAGTATAAAATGACTTTTTTCTTTTTAAATTTTAGTCTAAGCACAACCTGAGCCTGCCGTCCTGGGCAACGAAAGAGGTTTTGGAACGACTGGTGGAGTTAAAGGATTTCAGCTTCAGGTTTCTCTTTGGGATCATTGAGCAGGAGCAGAAGGCGCGATTACAAGGAGGTAAGAGGGAGAGGACTGAGCATTCTGATACAGATTTATATTTAGGTGAACTTCCCCTCTGTGTATAAACCTCTACTTGCATTAAAACTAAATCAAGCGACCTAGTAGAGGTGTATGAACAGAGGGGTGGAGTATGAGCCAGCATGTTTGGAAGTATAATAATGAAGGAAATCTACCATCAAAATTCATCATGATAAAACAGGGACATTACCACAGTCAGTGTCTGGATCTATGAGTAATCTTCTTATATTTGTTATCCATGGCCTCCTTCCTTCTAACATCACCTTTTCAAATTATGTTAATGCGTCTAAAGGGCTCTGGGGGAGCATTACCAGACCCCCCTCCCTGCTGCAGTGTCACTGGCTGATACACTTCCCTCTCCCACTATGTTAGATTAAAGTGCCACTGCACACAGTAACTGCCTGTGAAGCTACAGCACGGAAGGGCTCTGGTACTCCTTCAGGTTATTAGAATAATTTTAAAGTTGATTTTAGAAGGAAGGAGGCCAAGGATAACAAATATAAGATAATTACCTCAGTCCCGGTGCCTGGATCTGTGAGTAATGTCCCTGGTTTATCAGGATGGATTTTGATGGTAGATTTCCTTCATTATTCTACTTCCGAATATAGATGTAGTCATGCTGGCTCATACTCATCCTCTGTCCATACACCTCTACTAGGGCACTTGATTTAGTTTTTAAAGTCAATGCAAGTAGAGGTTCGTACACAGAGAGGAAGTTCACCTAAATGTAATATAGGTGAAATATGAAATATATTCTATTTATATTTTGCAGTGATACACTAAAGTTTGGAGTGTTCATCTCATCTGTGTGAAGTGATGGCGCCCCCTGTGGCCATGACATATGCACATTGCTTATCTGATCTGTGTTTTGTGCAGGTGTCCTGGTGTCTCAGATTCTGAAGAACATGACAGTGGCTGCACACAACGCCTCCGATGGTCTAAAGTTTATCGCCTACTCAACAGTAAGTGATTATTAATGATAGTTCTGTGCAGAGTCACAACCTGAATGTCCGGTTTGTTCTGTGTTGTAGAGGTTGGTCGCCTGCCATCCCTTTAGAACGGGATCCTATGTGCTTCAAATATTAATAAGCGTAGGATAGGTGAATCCTCTAATCGGAGTGCAGTGATACCGGCAGTACCCATACAAAGTAGGCAGATCAGGAATTGGGAAGCTTTGTCCTTTGTAATGTGGCCATCTTGGCTCAGTACAGGAATAAGAGTGACCCGGGACACCACCAGACTAAGGACAGAGTATTCTGCTTCATGTTCCTAGACTATTCATGTAGCGATGTAGTTGTGTCTTCATTCTGATATGGTATCGATGAATCTTTTTACACTCCTAGCACGACACCACACTGGGCGCTCTGCAGATGGCACTGGACGTCTATAACGGGAAACAGGCTCCGTACGCTTCCTGCCATATATTCGAGTTGTATGAAGAGTCTTCTGGGTAAGCCATGAGCTAATATGATCCATAATCTACCATGGTCTGTGCCAAAGCTTCTCCATCAGTCCCACAGAGATGAATGGAGTTGAAGTACACAGATCCTCAGTCCTGGGATAATTATTGTAGGACTCTTAGCGAACAAATACTGTGCACCCCCATTTTACTCACCATTGAAATCCGTTCTTCATATAACACTGATATTTGCTTTGTTTCCTACTAGAAACTTCACAGTGGAGATGTATTTTAGAAATGATAGCACGCGGCCGCCCTACCCTCTGACCTTACCGGGCTGCGTGCACAGCTGCCCCCTGGAAACGTTCCAGGGCTTATTGGACCCAATCATCGCTAAAGACTGGGAGAAAGAGTGTCAGCTCTCCGGCCCAATAAACGACAAAGGTGAGGAGGGGGACAGATACTTTATAGGAATTTACTTCTTCATCTCGGCATATAATGTACAAGGGGCTTCCAGTATCAAAACATATTAAATAAAATAAATAATTCCTTTATTCATATAGCGCACACAGATTACGCAGCGCTGCACAGAACTTGCCAAATCGGTCCCTGTCCCCAATGGGGCTCATAATATAATCAACCTTCCAATATGTTTTGGAGTGTGGGAGGAAACTGGAGGAAACCCACGCAAATTGGAAAGAACATACAAACTCTTTGCAGATGTTGACCCTGTGACTTGAACCCAGGTCCCCAGCGCTGCAAGGCTGTAATGCTAACCACTAAGCATTGTCTGCTCACATGATAGGTCACAAGGGTCTGATGACTTGGAACCTCCCCCCCCCCCCCCCCCCCCTTCCCAAATCACAGTCCACTTTCTGTATGGAGAGAAGACCATTTATGCGCACTGCTCTGCGGGACTATATCAGACACATAATACTTGAAAGAAGCTGCACACGTGCATGACCACCCTACATTCAAACAGGGAACAGATGACCCCCCCATTCTTGTGGATGGTAGAGGTCATGGGATTGGGACCCCAAGTAATCAGACACTTATGACTTGGCATGTAAACTAATATTGGGTGATGGTATAATAGTGCCCCCCCCCCCCCACCTCGCTTACACAATGATATCAGAGACCTATCAGTTTTCCACCTTCCTGACTCTTATTTCTTGTTGTCTTTACCCAGAAGTCATCGTGGGTCTGGCCGTCAGCGGGTGCATCCTCTTCTTCCTCATCCTCCTGCTGCTCACTGTGTTATTCCGCCAGAAGTCTCAACCCGTCGGCTACCGACACGTCCCAGATATTGGAGATGACCAGAGCTGACGGACCGGACTCTGCCCCGATACCCCGTGGCCTTGATGCCTCTCGGCTGATGACCTCTGAGAAGAGGCACCTTTTAGGATTTTTTAAAATTCTTTTAAGTTTTAAGCAATCTTTTAAGATTTTTATTCTTTTAAAAAAAAATGTCACCTCTTAAGAAAAGGTAAATTCAAAAATGTTAGTGACGGTTTATAATGCAATGCGACAATTGGTGCAGATGGAAGCGTTTTGTAATGGAGTCTGATTCCATTATGCTATATAATCCATCAGTCTGTTTCATGTAGCTGTGTACACCGGGACTATTGCCACTGTATCTCAGGACTGCGGGTCAGTCTCCTGGCTTCCCGTATGCAGACTGGTCAGTCGACTCGTGGCCCATAGTCTGTGCCGGCCACGGAAGTAAAGAGCCACGGGTCACCACGTTCTTTACTGACCTCATGGGTTTGTCTATAAGAAAAATTTAGCGATTCAGACTTGTCGGCGCTATAAGCGCTAGATCATGCTGAAAATATATTTGGTTAAAGGGGTTTTCCTATGATTGATCATCATTTGACGTGTGCTACCAGGCAACACATTTGTTCAGCTACGAATGGAGCTGGTGGCACAGTTCGCAGGGCAGTAGCCTTCCCATGGCACCGTCATAGCTGAACATCTGGGTTTCCGAGTGTCGCACCCCACTGATGGATAAATCCTCTATACCGGATCGGTAAGAAGTGTCTGATCACCGGCACCACCCACCGGGACAATCGAGCATGGACACTTCCAGGACATGACAGTCCATGGGACCGTATAGACAGTGCTCAGCTATATACAGTCCCATAGAGTTTAAAAAGAACGCTCGTATGTTCCTCCATTGTACTGAGAAATTCATATCTGTGATCGGTGGAGGTCCTAGCAGCCGGCCCCCGATCCTGATTAACACTTCATATCAATGTAAGGTATAGAGCTATAGGATTCCCCATCCTACCTGTAGGGGGCAGTGCACTCTCTTACTAATACTATGTGTAAGGCGAGGTTATCCCATAAAACACAATCCAGGCTTCATATCTGGAAATGACTGCAGTAAACACAACGTACATCAAAGATTATTTTGCACTTTTCATATTAACACCATGTCTTTTCCGTTTTTTTGGTAGCCCAAATGTCTGGCTTTGTATATGATTGGGTTATGTTGTTATAATTGTCTCTGCTCTAATGTTATAAAATCGGATTCTACTATATATCATGTAAAAGGGTTGTTGTCCAGGAGCAGAAAGCAACACATGGCTGCTGCCGTCTGGAAACAGCGCCACACCTGTGTCCATGGGTGGTGCCTGGTATTGCAACTAGACTCCATTGAAGTCAAAGGGACTGAGCTGCAATACCGCATAAAGCCCATGAGCAGAGGGGGGCGCTAGTTCCTGACACTGCATTTTTTCTGCATATGATGGTTATGAATATGAACCAATTTTAAAGGAATGGTTCGCATAATACTGCTGGGAATATGCTCATTCTGTTAAAGGGGGTGTCCAAAGATTTTAACTTACTGCCTGTACTCCTAGGAAAGATTGTGCTTATTGGGGTGGGAGGGTCTAACCATTGACAAGAACTAGGTTGGGGGGCTCCTTATCATGGAGATAGCTTAGTTCTGGATTCAGTCAGTCCCATGGATTGTGCATGCCCCAGGGGGGGGGACACAGGACCTCCATTCCCCGTGGTGGGTTCATCATTCAGACCTCCAGCACGGGGGTACTTCTTAAAAGATAATAATTGATCCCCCGAAACTACTGGACAGACGTTAACCTTGAGACTGGGTAAGGTCCAAACAACAAGGACCCTCCCCAATCATTAGTATGGAGGTCTTGTTCCCCCTAATGTAGCAGCAGGTCAGACATGGGCCCCTCTGCCCCATTCACTATCTATACAGGACAGGGGCAAGGCTGTACCTGGTAGCACCATAGAGATTGGGTATGCAGGTCCTGGCACTCCCTTCTGGGGAATGGACCCCCTGTTCTTAACATTTGGGACCCCCATTTAAATTTGTGAATACAGTATAATCTATGGACAACCCCTTTAAGTATAGAATCTGTCTGTATCCTGCCCATGCGCCTTAGTGTATTGGGTTCTGTCGCAGCTGCAGAGGATAAGCCCCTCCGCCCTATATTTCATATTAACCCCTCCTTTCTGCTGCCGACTACCCCGTACATGGTACACGTCCTACTTACCTCATACATGTGAGATTCTAAGAGCCGCCGGACTGTTTTATTTGCACAATGATATTACTGGATGTTCTTTGTGGATTTTGTCTTCTTCATGTGTAATTGAGATGTCAAATAAAAATTTGAAGGATTAATAAAAGGGGGTCTGGTATTACTGCTTTATGTGCCCCGTGTGTAGCCCCCAGCTCCAGTGTGATACTATAGGGGATTACTTCATGGAAAGTAGACTCCAGGCTTCATAGTGATATATGATGCAAGGAGTCCTTTCTTATCCACAGACCGTCCCTAGTTAATAGAGGAGGTCCAACATCCAGGACCCCCACAAAAAAAAAACAACAAGTGTGTGAAAACTCCATAACCCAAGCAGCAATGACAAAAATAACCAACACAATCTAAAAAAAGAGTCACATTTATTTCCACTTGATGTAAAACGTACATTATTTACAAGGTCCAATAATGTATAACATAGTAAACTCTCCACCAATCCCTTCTGCCCATATGTCCTATACAGAGCATTGAATATGCTGATCGCTGCAGGGTCCTGTGGAACCCAAGTTCTGGTGCTTGTGCGGGAAGCCGAGGTGGTCCGGCCTAGAACTGCGCATGCGCCAGAATTAGTTAGTGGTCAAAGAAGCCGAGGGGGGAGCAGCCTGAATGTAAAGGAGTATATCACTACACGGACCTGCAGCCGCCTCAGGATGTCAGCGGATATGGCTTTCATTTTTATACATCAGGCTGCATTGTTCTAAAGGAAGTCTACCATCAAACTCCATCCTGATAAACCAGGGACATTACCACAGTCCCGGTGCCTGGATCTATGAGTAATCTTCTTATAGTTGTTATCCACGGCCTCCTGCCTTCTAAAATCAACTTTTACAATTATGCTAATGATCCCGAAGGACTACCCTAGCCCCTCTGTGATCTGGCTTTACAGGCTGTTACACTGTCTCACCCTGCTTCCTCAACACTAGTGCAGTGACCACTAGAGAGACAGTGTAACAGTCCGTAAAGCCAAATCATAGACTCATTAGCATAATTATACAAGTTAATGGATGACAACTATGAGGAGATTACCACAGTCCCGATGCATGGATCTATGAGTAGTGTCCCTGGTTTATCATGATGGATGGAGAGTTCCTTTTAATTTAATTTTATTGTAATGGTAAATCCCTTAAAAAGGTCCTGACAGGTTCCTTTTAGTGACCACACATGTAATAGGCAGAGTATCCGGGCGATGCAGAATGTCAGATGTAGCTACTCCTATGTCCGCTTACAGATAAAACGTATGTATATTTACACATGGACTGGGGGTCTCCCGCATACATCATATTCCTGTGTGTACTTCCCCCTACAACAATCCCAGACCAGTAAACCCTTCCTATATGTACAATCTTTATAGACGTCACCCTTAAAAAATATGGCTGTGTACCCATTCATGGCATAACACTAATCCCACATCTGGACCGAACTACCCGTGTGAATGAGGGCGAGGTAAGGTGCCGCCCACTTGACTCCGGAGCAATGAGTGGATGTGATATACGCTATACACACACATGTAGAAGTCTGAATGGCTTTTATAAAGTAAGTTTAGGTCATACCAGCGAGCAAGAATTCTGACGCAGATATAAAATGTTCGCCTTTGAGGCTACAGACAGAACTTGTTGCAGCAATGGAAGGTCCCGGCCAATCAGAACTTTCTAACAAACTCGGACAAACCCTTGCAAGTTGTAGAACCTTGAAGAAAGGGAAATCGGATGGATGGACCAGTGATGGCTGCAATATGGATGCAACTTTTAGGCCTGGCAAAGTTCTTACAACGGTGGGAGGTCACAGGCCCCTACTGATGCAGGATCATATCTTGGTTAATCCCTGAGCTGAAAAAACAATTATGGTGCAGCAATTGATTATTCTGCCTTCAGGCACAACCCAGGGATTACATCATCCTCTCCTGCAGTGAATAACTTAGGTGCTAGGAGAAGCGCCAGAGCTTCGTTATCATAATGTTATATCTGTTTTAATTAGCAAAACCACTCAGTTCAGGGATTAACCAAGATATAATCCTGCATCAGTGTAGCTACAGCATCCTCCAGGTATGTTTGCTTCATAATGCATCAAATCAAATGGTAGGTTTCCTTTAAGCCATGAATAGGGGATAACTTGCAAACTTGATATAACCCCTTTAAGGCCCCATTCCCACAGCAGTCATACATCTCCATAGATGGCTATGACGAACCGGCGGCATCCATCTCTCCCCGTGTGAATCTGTTTCCTATGTTGACGGGAGATATCGAAAGCAGAGGTCCCCGCTCCTCCTCTCCAGCGAAACACCGTATGCACGCCCCTGAGAGCATTACAAAGATGTTGAAAGCCCCAAAAAGTAGTTTCATTAAAAGGTTTTCCTAAAAACTTTGCTTTGTACTATTTCCCTTTACGGAAACACAGCCTCGGACGGGCTCTTTTGTAAATCATCGTTCATGTCATGTTATCCCTAACTCATAGGACCATACATCCATGATTAGATTATGTCCCATATTCTTTCATAGATCTATTTGGTGTAAGGGTGAATTTCATTAGTTTTAGTAACTTTGGTGCTCTTTACTTTTTCATTAGAATCTTCACCTTTAACCCTTTGCTGCCCACCTGTGTGTAACCCATTGAGTCACATCTAACGGTGCAGACTTGCAGGGATCTGTTACCGTTGATCTTCTGTAGCTGTACCTCCAATGCTACATATACAAGATTATAGAGCAGGAATATATATAGATTTCAATTGACAGAACCTGGATAGCTGATTTTTGGCTATAGCCTAGGGTCTTGTATACCAGTGCTCTAAGGTGCAGCGTAGCTATAGTTCTGGCTTACCCACTGGAAGACTCTGCCTCCTCATACAGATATAAGCATCCCACTACTACTAAGAAGCAAACCCTGCAATATAAGTTACACTGTGCATTGTAAACTTTCCTATAGAACCAGAGACAAAGAGACGTAACATCATTTTAACAGTCTGAACCTGTGAATGTAGCTTCCAGTACACACCAGGTTGGCCATAGTTGCTGTTTACATTTCATCCATGGACTTCTTGCCAGTAGTGAAACGGTTAATGGGGACAGGCAGATCAGACGGCAGATTTCGGCATTAGTATCATTGGTCACTAAAGAGGAAACCAGCTCCCTAAATACAAGTGCACAATGGTCGCCAGGATCTTACGCCCTTTCTTTTGGATGCTCCGGGACCATCTTGATGCCATATGTTTTGTAACAGGCAGCCATGGCTGGTGAGGGCAAAGTCATCGGATGTAACCAAACGTTCTCCGCTCATACAACCAGTGCGGTAAGGCACTCGTGGGGTTTGGTTACAGCAGTCGGAGGTGACAGGCCGGTCATTTGTCTTTCCTCTTGCTGCGGGTGCTGGTTTCTTTCACCAGGATCTTCACCAATGGACCCTTCTTCTCTTTTTGCGCTTTGGGTTCCTGTTTCCTCCCTACCGGAATCCCTTTATCTCTCAAGGCCTTCATCATCTCCTCCTGCTTCATCATGAGAAGGATCTCTCGACTCCAGATCAAGATGTTAAAACCTGGAACAAAATGTAAGAATCGTCATCACCATGAACGTTTCCTGATGTCTAGGATAAGCAAAAAACTTTGACGCCATATTGAACACGTCGCTGTAAAATAGGTCCTTAACAACACAGACCCGAAGTATAAGGGGAAGGTGTCATCTTGCGCACAAAAAGCAAGCCGTAAAAACGAGGCCCATCAGAAAACTGCACAACTGTGATACATTTTTGCCAATTGTATCAGTTCAGAATGGTTTCTAGCTTCCCAATGCATTGAATGGAATATTAAATCAGGAATAACAAGCCCTCAATGTTTTGTACATGGAAAAATATGGCTGGTGGAAGGAGCAGGGTGAAAAATGGAAACCCAAAACCCCCCACAAATCATTGTCTTGAAGGGATCAATATGGGATCGGAAGGGGGTATGACCACTAGCACCCCGGAGACTCCCTGTTTATCTGATGCAAAGAGCAGCTATCTATATAGTGGCCAGGAAGAGTTCCTGCAGATCAGTTCTCTTTCATCTGAACAGGAGCTAAACTGCAGTGACTTATTGCATATCAGGGTCCAATTACATCCTAGTTATGGGTTGAACATTAACTCGTATTTTAAATTTTTTTTGGATGGAGCGGGCGACATAACTAATTTGTGTCACAAAAAAGGAGAAATTTTACATTCACAGTTCTCATGGTATTGCTCTTCTTTAGTGCACCTTATGCGTAGGTAACATCCACCAAGAACTTTTAGGCTGGGATTATCATCATTATCCAATACTGGAAGTTGCAGACAATTTACTTAAGATTAGAAAACAAGATGCCCAAAATAAGATCAATGAGACAGAGGACTTACCCATTCCTGATGCCAAAAGGTCTCCCATAGGATTAAACTTGTTGAGCTGTGAACAAAACAGAAAAAAAAAGTTAAGATGTAATTACGATTTACATCACATAATCTGGAGGTTAGTCTGGTAATTTTTGAGACTGGTGATGTATATTAAAAGGAGAGGTCATCGCCATCAGATTATTGCTGGTGTTTTTGTCGTCATCATCAAAGCAAACATCCCTTTAAAGTGTTGACAGCTTCCCTGCTTATATTCTGTCCATATCTGATCAGTTGGGTCTGACACATCAACCAGCACCAGCACTATTCTAGATAGCTCTCAGTACTGAACCCTTTACAGAAAGCAGAAGGCTTGACTCCTGTTCATTCAAATAGGAGGAGAGGTGTAGTTTTTTTTATTACATTCCCTGCATAGGTTCTGGTTCCATCAAAATCCATCTTATTAAACCAGGGACACTCATATATCCAAGCACTGTAACTGTGGTAGTCTTATATTTTTTTATCCATGGCCTCCTGGGCTGTGGGGGTGTTACCACTTCCCCCCCTTCCATTGTGTGAGATTAAATCAGCCAGAGGGAGGGGGGAAAGTGCCAATAGATACAGGTGACAGCCTGTGAAGCTGCAGCAGAGAGCGGCTCTGTTAACACCACCCAAGAGCCTTTCAGGGTCATAAGCAAAACATTACAAGATTACCAGTCACGGTGCCTGGATCTGTTGGTGTCCCTGGTTTATCATGATGGATTTTCCTTTAAGGGCTTGTCTGAGTTCAGTAATTTTCTATTATTATTATTATCATCATCAACATTATCATTATTATTATTGGTCCCAGGTAGCGTAAACATAAAAAGAAAAAAAACTTTTTATTTTACTCCTCTCATCCAACATTACGACAATCCCCTTAAGGACTTTTTTACTTTAATATTGTTGAACAAAATTATTACTGTATCTATGTTCTGTTTGATTAAAGTTAATGGAACTTAGCAGACTAAAAGGAAAAAAAAAAAGTGGATCCATTTCTAACTACGCATTAGAGACTGACAAAGAAGGATAACTGGATGGACCCATTCCAGATAACCCAAATTTAGCGGAACATTAATAAAGATCTACCTAATGGACGACTAAGTGATCAACTCATTTGTAATGTTCAAAATATATGTCCATTGATCACTATGCAATCAAGTATGTTGTTAGGTTGCAACACAAATTACTGTATGTAACTTAAATTGTTTTGTTAAAATAAATTTAAAAAAATCCCCCTCCCCCCCCCCCCAAAAAAAAAAAAAAGTTCTTAGAGGACCCTAGAATTTTACATTCACCCACGTAGCGGAGAACAGCTCCTTACCGAGACAATACCAGATGCATAGGGGTCGTACAGCTGACACACAATGTTTCCGCTCTGTCCATCAAACACGTCTACTGTGCGCAACTCATCCGCGGTGTAACCAGGGAATTGGGGGTCAGGGTATCGCCCCGCAACAATCAAGTCATAGCGGGGGTGCCACGTGGCCTGCACAAGGGGAGAAAGAAGTAATAAATTTGGTAAGGAAAAGGCTGACAAACATCAAGAATCAACTCCAGAGCCGAGACAAACCTTTATGGCAGTCAGGTGCTGGAACTGGCGGTGCGGGTGGGGAATAATGCGCTGGGGCGTTGACCAGTCATACGCAGAGTACACGCGGATCTCACTGTGCTGGTCAGTGGTGAGAAGTTTGGCTCCATCCCACGGACTGAAATAAGCTGCGGTGAGAGAAACACAAGGATTATTGTAAGATATAAACTTGTATACGATTATGGATGGAGGAGAAAGAAGAAGAAGGAGATATTACGTTACCAGAATTCACACCGCGGGCATGGGGCAACGTGTACAGACAACTGGACTTATCCTTTATGCTTCTCAAGTCCCATAACTTCACCGTCTGATCCACGGAAGCAGTGGCCAGGAGCCACTCGCATCGAGGGTTAAACTCCACATGTGCCACTTTCTTCTTGTGTAGACGCATCTTAAAGATCTATATTTAAAGAGATAAAATTGTAAATGTTACAAACCTCATGTTACCATATAGCACAGCATCAGACAGGTAGTTAAAGGAAAACTCCAGTCCGAATCCGGATGAGAGGCAGTTTAGGTGTCCTCCATTCTCATGTTGGGAGCTCCCCTTTAAAGCAGGTGTCTGTGGGGCTAGAGAAAGATATTATAATGTCCCC
Organism: Engystomops pustulosus; assembly: GCF_040894005.1. Taxonomy (NCBI): domain Eukaryota; kingdom Metazoa; phylum Chordata; class Amphibia; order Anura; family Leptodactylidae; genus Engystomops; species Engystomops pustulosus. The sequence goes on from NC_092417.1 coordinate 165,358,752, forward strand.
ATTTTAGACCGGGGGCTGCTAGAAATAACACATATGTGTTGGGGCTTTTACAGGGCGACCAATTTTTTTCTCTAAGGGACCATGGTAAGGGGGTTACACGATCCGGTCCCTGGAGGGGGAGAAAAATAAATAAATTTGGGTGCGGACAGTCCTAGGTCTGCTTCTCCCTTCAGGCCCTGCACCATGCGTTATTCAATGATTTAGCTTTGACTGGAGTGTTCCTTTAAAAGGAGTGTTTCTAACATGAGAATGGGTGGTGTAACTGCAGCGAGTGTCAGTTCCCTTTGCTCGGCTGCCTCTCTATTCACTTCTATGGATAATTAGGGTTGCCCTGACTATAGTTGGTAGCTCTGCTGTACAGAGATGAATGGCGCTTAGGTGCAATACCTCACACTGCCCATGGTCTGTTTTTTTTTTTTAATAAGTAGCCGCACTTTTCAACCTCCTGACAACCCCTTTAAGCCTTGAAACTCCCATAGGAGTATATAGAGCGGCCATCTTACCACACACTGCGACAGAAGGAAACATTGTTGAGATAAAAAAAAGATATGACAAAAGATGTCCTAAAGTGACTACCCCCTCATCATCTACACCCACCTCTTTACCGCAGGTCTCCAGCAGCACCACATTGCCCACATTATCTCCGGTCACCACACACTTCTGGCTGGCAGATACATCCAGGCTGCAGTACCACATCCTAGAAGGTAAAAAACATGGTTATACTTTCATTCTCAGGACATTCTGAGAGATTCAGTTCTACAAAAACAATGGAGTCACGGGATGCCAGACCACTTCTATAAAACATGTAAGTGCAGTCTAAATGTGCGCCAGCAAACCTGTGTTTAGTACTGGTACATTAAAAATTACACAGCTTGTATTTTGCTACAATGTATCAGACTAAACAATCCACTTCTTATGTATGTAGCATCTCTCCAGACTCTCTTATGTATGTAGCATCTCTCCAGACTCTCTTATGTATGTAGCATCCCTCCAGACTCTCTTATGTATGTAGCATCCCTCCAGACTCTCTTATGTATGTAGCATCCCTCCAGACTCTCTTATGTATGTAGCATCCCTCCAGACTCTCTTATGTATGTAGCATCCCTCCAGACTCTCTTATGTATGTAGCATCCCTCCAGACTCTCTTATGTATGTAGCATCTCTCCAGACTCTCTTATGTATGTAGCATCTCTCCAGACTCTCTTATGTATGTAGCATCTCTCCAGACTCTCTTATGTATGTAGCATCCCTCCAGACTCTCTTATGTATGTAGCATCTCTCCAGACTCTCTTATGTATGTAGCATCTCTCCAGACTCTCTTATGTATGTAGCATCCCTCCAGACTCTCTTATGTATGTAGCATCCCTCCAGACTCTCTTATGTATGGAGCATCTCTCCAGACTCTCTTATGTATGGAGCATCCCTCCAGACTCTCTTATGTATGTAGCATCCCTCCAGACTCTCTTATGTATGTAGCATCCCTGCAAACTCTCTGGTGAAGACAACCACTAGCCTCAGTGCTCAGGTTCTGTATCATAGCTTGGTATAAAAGATCAGCACGAGCTGTGGAAACGGCAGCTGTTCCGAAAGTCCCATAGAGGTGGTTACGGAAACAGCATAGAATAATGAACAATTCCGATTCTATAACTCCTAAATTTACAGAAACATAGTAGCAGAGCGAGTGTAACGCCCATTCAACGCCAGTGTGGATAGTGTGGATCAGCCATTTACGAAGCAACGACAGAGAGAGACAGATCCTCATCTCAGGCACAAAACACTCAGCTGGGAATAACTTTAGTTTCTGAGGCTTGTAGACTACTGCCTGATGTGTCACGTTAACATTAATAGAGTGCACCCAAGCGCAAACTGTATTTACTCTGCCCTGCCCCACCAATAGCAGGAACAACCTGCCAAAATGTCACACAGGAATAGTCACAATTCTGCAACTTCTTTGACTAAATGTTCAATAAAAAGGTTCTATCATTTGCATCAGGGGTTCTGAGCGGGGACAGACAGTTCTGCCTTTTATGGGAACCCATCAGGGGTATTTGGGACACTAAAACATCGATACAAGTCCCAAAATGGCCTTATCATAACTCTGTCTGGAGTTCATATGGACTTCTAGACTATTTTTCATCCAAAAATATGGACAGGTTCGCTTTATTAACAAGGTCCTGGACTTTATAACCCCCCCAAATGTAATCCACAAATCCGCTCTTACGCCCAGTCTTCAGTGTTGGTGAACGTCTGTACTGTCCGCCCGCTGAAGTCCTGCAGGACGGTGCTGCCTGCGACCGATGATGTGTACAGCTGATTCGTATTAAAGGGGTCAAATTTCATCCCAGTGATGCAGCCCCCAGCTCCAATCTGCAAGAGAAGAGTAACATGAGGAACACGCCCTAAATTTGTTTATCCCGTCACCCCCCCGTTATACTTACCCCAGGGATCATGGTGTTATTCAGCTCCTCGTAGTCCCACAATATAATATCGCCACCTTTGGAGCCTACAGCCACCGTGTTGGGGTGGGTCGGGTGCCATTCTAGCGTGGTGACTCTTCTGTCAAAGGGACTATTGGTGCGATAGAGAATGTACGAGGCCAAAGACCGCAGGAAGGGGGTCTGCAGATACTGGGAGAGAGACAGACACCTCCTGACACCTCTGTAGATTGGATGCAATGCAGATATGAATGTACATCACACCTAGAACCTACCTTAGCCCTAACATTCCCACCAAGTGTGCTCCGGTACAGGTAATGTACAATGCTGGTCTGTCCGTCCTCTGGTTTCTTGTACTTTCTCTCATTTTGTAATCCTGCACGGTAAAGATATACAGAATTAACATTCACAGAAGTAAAATAGACAAAAATGAAGCTAAAAATTGCACAGTGCTCTATTAAAGGGAGTTTATTGTATATGCAATACTGCACTCGGTGTTAGGCATCTCCCCTGGAGACCTTTTGTGCATTCTGTCCTCACACTTCTGCGCTCTTAGCGCTCTGCAGCCAGTGTAAAATATTGTCACTTCAAATCTGTAAATGTACCATTGCATGTGTTGTTAGTAGCAGCAGGACTGTGAAATATTTATATTAGATATTTATATTAGATTTATATTCTAGGACTGGAGTCATACCCTATATTGCTGTGTTCTGTGCTCTCTGCAGCCAATGTTGGGTATTATACCTGCAAATGTGTAATCGTACCACTGTATGTGTCGTTATTAGCAGCAGGAACGATATATTTGTTCCAGGACTTAAGGTATATCCTCATCCTGCTGTGCTCCAAGTTTTAAGCACAGGACTGCCCCATAGCGCCTCATTTTCACAATCCTAGATTATAAATCTATATTTCAGTCCTGCTGCAGAACAAAGGCGTGATTAAACATCTCTCCAGGGACAATACCTAACAAAAAACCAAATCAACCCCTACACTCCTCAACAAATCATGAAACGCCTCTCAAACTATACATACAAAATACCAAAAGAACCAGAGCGGCAAAAAACACTAATCTGTAAAAAGTAATATTCTTTATTTAGAAATAAATACATCAATTCAACATATATAACCCTCAAATGGGGAAAGAGTATAAATACAATGTATAGGGGACACAAGTAGCCCAAGATGGAAATAAAGGGCAACACAGGAGACCAATGGCTACCCCTATTTAGCCCAGAGTCCAAATAATATAATAGATAATGACAGTGATGTGGTCAAAATATTTGACTCAAATAAATAGGGAAAAAGGGAAAAAAAGTGGCAATAGTGCAGTGAGGATAAACCATGCACAACACTGGAGGTACCGTCCAGTGTTGAAAAAGTATCAAATTGCCATTGCACACTTACCCGAAAACATAATGGACAGACGCTGGGCAGATCAGAGGAAAGCCAAAGGATACACCCCGACGCGCATTTCGCACAAATGCTTCCTCGAAGCATTTGTGCGAAACGCGCGTCGGGGTGTATCCTTTGGCTTTCCCCTGATCTGCCCAGCGTCTGTCCATTATGTTTTCGGGTAAGTGTGCAATGGCAATTTGATACTTTTTCAACACTGGACGGTACCTCCAGTGTTGTGCATGGTTTATCCTCACTGCACTATTGCCACTTTTTTTCCCTTTTTCCCTATTTATTTGAGTCAAATATTTTGACCACATCACTGTCATTATCTATTATATTATTTGGACTCTGGGCACAATACCTAACAAAGGCTGCAAAGTGCCCAGTACTGTGAGGGCATGACCCTCTGTAGAAGCTACCATGCTAGAATATTAAATATATGTCACAGTCCTGCTGCTACTAAAAACTTACACATTAGCACAGCTCTCCAAGGACAATTCCCAACGCTGGCTGTAGAGAGCACAGAGCCCAGTAGTGTGAGGATATGCCACACTGTAGAAGCTACAATCCTAGAATATTAATTTATATTTTACAGTCCTGACAGCTACTAACAACATACACAAAGGTCTGATTACACATCTTTCCAGGGACATTACATCTACAATAGTTATATATGTGTGTGTGTGCTGTGTACTTCATAGAGGCAGAGGCTCTATTGGACCTACAGACAATGTAATCGGCAGGGGCCCCCACCCCAGGGCAGTTTTGATCCCCCACCTTGCAGTAGGTGGTATTGTGCACCGGTATCAGCGTGTGACCCCCTACATCATACACATTTACCTTTGCTGCACTCTGGGGCATCCACATTTTTCTTTCTACCAGATTTTTTGGCTCCTTTCTCCGTACCAGGATCAGGCTCTCGTTTTTTCTTCCCGGGGGGCTCTTCTTTGGACTCTTTCAAGGTGGGTGGCTCTGATGTCTTCTTTCCTTGTGCTGATCTTTTGGGCCGCATCTGTGGGAGTGAAATGAAACATATAGGTTTAGCACCTAATTTTAAGCAACAATTCAAGGGTCCACACAAAAAAAATTTTCAGTACAATCTAAGAAACAAAACGCAGGTTCGGCACCATACCTGTTTTGTTTTCATGTCAATGGAAAAGAATCCTATCTTACGTTCTGGCACCAAAAATTTCGGGACTGTCTTAGTGGGGTTGCAGTCACATTGCAGCAGCTGTCATTACCAGGCCATGTTTGGCACCTGGGCAGCTGCATGTGAGGGGTGTGGGGGCAGAAGGTTGCAGCACCTGTCACTAGTTACCAAAAAAAACAAAAAAAACAAAACCAAAAACCTAATCCTATTGCAGCGCGTCATGGACAAGTTCGCCACCCCCTGTGATGTCAATGGGTGGGGGGCGTTGATCGGCTGCCATGACAGCCTCGGGTCTGTCTGCGCCCAAAGTCGGAAATACCACTTTTTTTTCCCCATTTTGAAAAATATAGTGATCAAAAAGGTCATACAGTGCTAAAAGCAGCAGCATGGAAAATAGTCAAAAGTTGGACAAAAAAAAAAAAAAAAAAAAAAGTGACACCACCCACAGCTCTGTACACAAGTATCAAAAAGTTATTAGCACCAGAAGACGGCAAAATGAAGAATAATTTTTTTTGTAAATGTATGAAAACATTATAAAACCTATACAAATTTGTTATCCCAGTGATCGCACCGACCCAAAGAATTAAGTAGACCTGTCATTTGAGGCGCACAGTGAAAGAAGTAAAATCCAAGCCCACAAAAATATGGCGAAATGTGTTTTTTCACCATTTTCACTGCATTTGGATTTTCTTCCCGCTTCCCAGTACACGGCATGGAATATTTAATACCATCACTATGCAGTGCAATCTGTTACGCAGAAAACAAGCCTCATACAGCCGTGATGGGAGAAATCTCAAGGTTGTGCTTAGTACAAAACACATCTGTTAACCCTTCATCATGTGATCAGAAAACCGTCTACAACTACTGTGAAATGACTCTGGTCTAAAAGATGGCGCCGGCATCTGAGATAAGACTGGAATGTGCCCACCCTGAGGCCTTGGTCATTTCGGATCTTCCTATCAAAAAGAGACACAGAACAAATTTGGCAACACCTACTCGTGTTTCTGTAGGAGTTTGTGTATTTCCTTGAATAAAGCAGAATTGCCTTTGCTTCTGACCAAGAGGGAATTGTACTGGAATACTTATTCCTGCCTGGTGTAATGGGTCAATTTGGACTCCTATAAAAAGGGAGGTCTCCTCATACGGAGATTTTACAGGCACTGCTGAGATGACCATGGAGTAGACAAGCCTGGAGACGGCGGCCAGCACCTAGGACACATGGCTGGAATCCTTAGGTAACCCAAGGGGGAGACTGATCCCTTCCTACCAGCAAGTCTGCTGATTTACATAAATCTGTATCTTTCCTGTGTCACTCGGGCTTTCTGTGGTGCCTGTTCTGTGCCGCTGTCTGGTCACAGGGTCGTCCCTTGGGACGATGGGACGGGGCGTTGTCTCTGGTGGACATAAGAACCCAGTACAGTTCAGACTGACTAGTGCTGCTATATCGTCCTTGAATTGTTTGCTGCCGGCTTTGTGTGTCGAGAGGAAAGAGACTGCTGCAGGAGTTAATTTTATTCTTTGACTTCCACAATATAATACGTATAGATCAAATTTGGCAAAAAAATGCTGTGAGCGAGATCCTGGTGGAGAGCTGCAGTAACCGTCTGATTGTGTCTACTGAGACAGCGATGACCCCACTAGAGGTGGCACTAAAGAGACCGGTCACTTGGGGGGGGGTCAGGCGTTGGAGGAGCCAAGATGGGTGGCGGAGGGTGTTCACCTTGAGGACCAACGTTGGGGTGTGCAGGAGCTGGCCGGCCTGCGCACACAGATGGGCGGGATAACCGGGGGGCAGAGACCTTTGCGGTTATGGTTAGAATCTACCAAGGAGTCACCGTCCCCGTTAAATATTCGGGGACAGAACATGTTAAAGTTGCAGACCCATGGGGGGTGGTTGAAGGATAACAACTAGCACCAGCCAGCGGATAGAAGTGGTCAGAAACTTGCACCGTGAGAACAGTTCTATAACATAACCAGGGTGCAGACAGACTTTGATGTTGGCTATTTCTGCAGACTGTTGGTGTCTCGTCAGATAGTAATGAGGGGGGACTGTAACTATGCAGACTACTGTAAACTTACAGGCTGATTTAGATGAAAGATTCCTTCCCAGCAAAAGTTTAATAAGTTGAATAACTAATTGGCAAGAAAAATGTCACAAAGAGAAGGTGGATTGTAAATTACTGGATCTACGTGGAGGATCCTTCAGAGTGCCGCTTATCTAAGAGAGCTCCATAGAAAGAGAGGGAAAGTATGAGAAAGATCAAAGTGGTTGTTGTGGAGAGTAGTTTAACCCCTTCCCGATGCGTCCCATACATGGAGGGGAGCCCTTTCCATAGCCGGTAAGTCTTTGATGCATATTGCCGCCGCCCCCCCCCCCCCCCAAATTTTTTGTACAGGTCTTAAATTTGTGTAAATGTATGAAAACATTATAAAACCTATACACACATTTGTTATTTCCGTGATCACACCGTCCTGAAGAATAAAGTAGACATGTCATTTGGGGCACAAAAAGAAATCCGTAAAATACAAACCCACAAGAAAACGGCACAAATGCGTTTTTTTTTCACTAATTACACGGCATTTGGAATTTTTTTCCTGCTTCCCAGTACACAGCATGGAATATTAAATACCGTATATTCCGGCATATAAGACGACTTTTGAAGACAGAAAAATCTTCTGTCTTCTCTGGGGTCGTCTTATACGCCGGTAATCGCGCCCGCCCGCCGTGCATTCACGGCAGCGGTCGGATCGCGCTGCATGGAGAGGGCTCACGGGCTGAGTCCTCTCCATAGCCGGTAAGTCTTTGCTGCATATTGCTAGCACCGATCGCGGGTGTTCTCACAGCGTTGGCTGCCGGCTCCCCGTGACGTCATCGGGGGCGGCGATCCGTCTCCATGGTAGCCTCGGGTCTTCCGAAGACCCGAGGCTATTTCGTTTTAACCCCTTCATTACAATGTGCTGATAGCACATTGTAATGAATGAGGAAAATCCCCATCTGCCATATACTGTAGTATGGCAGTATATGATAGGATCGATCAGACAACCTAGGGTTAAAGTACCCTAGGGAGTCTGAAAAATAGTATAAATAAAAATAAAAAAAAAAAGTTAAAAAAAAAAACCCTAAAATTTCAAATCACCCCCCTTTCCCTAGAACTGACATAAATATAAATAAACAGTAAAAATCATAAACACATCAGGTATCGACGCGTCCGAAAATGCCCGATCTATCAAAATATGATAACGGTTTTTCAATGCGTTAAACCCCGTAACGGAAAATAGCGCCCAAAGTCGAAAATGGCACTTTTTTGCCATTTTGAAAAATATAAAAAAATCTATAAAAAGTGATCAAAAAGGTCGTACAGTCCTAAAAATGATATCATTGAAAATATTATCAAATTTCGCAAAAAATGGCACCACCCACAGCTCTGTACATCAAAGTATAAAAAAGTTATTAGCACCAGAAGTTGGCAAAATCAAAAAAATAATTTTTGTACAGGAGGTTTTCATTTTTGTAAATGTATGAAAACATTATAAAACCTATACAAATTTGGTATCCCCTTAATCGTACCGACCCAAAGAATAAAGTAGACCTGTCATTTGGGGCGCTCAGTGAAAGACGTAATATCCAAGCCCACAAGAAAATGGCGCAAATGCGTTTTTTCACCATTTTCACTGCATTTTTTTCCCGCTTCTGAGTGCATGGCATGGAATATTTAATAAAATAAAAATTTAAGGTACAGTATGGTAACATTTACAGTAAAATGGACCATGGTAATGTTGTTGTTGTATGCCCGATGTTTATGAGCGACAGTTTTCCTGCTATATACCTGCATGTCATAAGAATTTAAATTAAAAAAAGGACCATGTTAAATTCAAAACAGTTTTTTTAAAATTTTTTACCGGTGTTTTGTATGCGTTGGAAAAGGGGTAGTCTTATACGGCGAATATATCTTAAACTCTATATTTTAAACAGGAAAGTAGGGCGGTCGTCTTATACACCAGAATATACGGTACCTGTACCTGTATTTTTGTATCCAGATTTGATTTTTATTTGTTTTATTTGTTTTTACACATAAGGAAACATCTGTGGAAATTGCTGCCGGCAGGTGGTCAGGATTCTTCAAGCCCACAGTAGCTATGCTCTCAAAGAGTAGATTATAGATCCAGATGTTATGTTTTTAATATATGCTGACCCTTTATCTTGTTATAAATTTACATTGTCCCTTTTGTGTTTTGTAGCCTAGCGAGCTTGTGGGACTCCAAGATCAAAGTTCTGACCTTTTTGATTATTCCTAGGGCACTGGGGCACATTTACTTACCCGGTCCTGTTGCGATCCCCGAGGTGCGTTGTCCGACGAGGATTAAGTCCGGCGCGATTCACCAAGATTGCGCGTCCGATATCCTGCATGTGTCGCTTCTCCGCTCAGGTCCGACAGAGTTCACCTTCTTCTTCCTGATGTATGCCAGTGCATTGTCTTGCGACACAATTTGAATTTTAAATCACGCGCTCAGTCCGAATCAGTTGGGTTGTCCGAAGGCCGTGCCCCCTATTTGTGTCGCATTAAAGTCAGCGCAACTGTGCCAAAATCCTATCATGTGCGCCGAAAATCCCTGTTAAATGCGGTGCAAAATGGAAATAGTTGGGAAACTCGGCGGAAATGCGGTGTGCGGACCCTTCGTAAATGTGCCCCAATGTCTCCTTGATACTCCTTGTAACTGTTGGAAGCTTCTATACCCAGAGATAGATATTTCCAAAAAGACTAGCGGGTCTTTCTCCAAGGTCACCAACATCCAGGGACGACAAAGTAAAAAGGACAAAGTCTTGTAGCTCACTATTCAGTAAGATGAGACCCTCTAGTGTCTGAGCAAATATTGGCAGTTCGGTCATTTCTTATAAGAACCTCTCAGATGGTTCCAAATTACCAAAATTACAGTTTACGTACCATATGATATTTTATTGGTGTGCCTACAAGTGCAGCCCAAACACTTCACAAAAACCTGGTTCTGATTTATTTTTGAAATACCCAACTTATGAAGAGTTAATGAAGAAGAACATGAGCAGGACTGATGTACTAACCCAAACTTGTGGCTTTTCACACAATAATAATAATAATAATAATAATAATAATGTAATCTCAGCACCCTCAAATTCCGTAGCGCTTTACAAATCACATGTCACCGATTATTAAAATATCTAAAATAGAATAGGTTTTTTTGTAGATGGCTCCAGAAGCATGGGAGAAGAAGGACAGTTCTACACTCTTGAGGTTCTGCTTTTGGTTCTCCCATATGGCGGGCTAGAGATTTCCTCACCTCTGGGGGTACTTCAGTAAGACAAGGTAATTAGCTGTCTCCTATTACCCAAAGAAGTAGGCATTATAAAGGTTGGACCACACATATGGGTCTCAACTATGGAGGCAAAAGGGAAACCGTGCTGCAAACATAGCGGCCAAGGAGGTGGCAAGGAGAAGGGAACCCCAAAAGTTGCCTCGGTGAGTACTGGGAAACGTTAGTTTGATCCACAGGTGCTCCGGACTCTGGTGAGGGCAGGGAATGCTTTGTGTAGATGTGTCGGGTTAGCAGCGGAGCAGGGACCATGTCACCAGGTTCATATCACCATCTGTCCATATATAGTCTCAACATCTCCAGGACTTCCCCAGACACAAGGTATCCATTTAATTCAATTAAATAATTTTTTGCCCAGCCCAGGATTTGAACCCACAACCTCCACACTCCAGCTGCCATAGAGAGACGGGACGGAGCCTCTATCCACTAGGACAGTGATGGCTAACCTATGGCACTGGTGCCAGAGGTGGCACTCAAAGCCCTTTCTGTGGGCACTCAGGCCATCACCAGAGATGACTCCAGGGATCTTCCTGCAGTCCCAGACAGCCCAGGACTTGCTGTGCACAGAGCTATTTTATAGTGACAGTGCTACCTGGGACTATTTTCTGCTTTATTGGTGTCCTCAGGTGCTGGTATCAATGAAAACTGTGACAGAGAAGGGAGTATAAATCACAAATTACATTTCTGTGTTGGCACTTTGTGATAAATAAGCGGGTCTTTGTTGTAGTTTGGGCACTCGGTCTCTAAAAGGTTCGCCATCACGGCACTAGGATGTCTATGGGAGGATTTCATGTAACTAAGAGCTTCACTGTGAGTGAAGCTTTTTTTGCGTATCCATTGACTTTTATGGACACATACAAGGAATAGCACGTCCAGCACAACACGTTTAGGTGGTTAAAAAAAAAAAAAAAAAAAACTCTTCTTTATTCTCAATTAAAAAATAACAGCATAAGGAAGACACAGCTAAGCGTCACAGACCGACGCGTTTCGACATATCGTGTATTTATCAAGGTCTGGCAATGGCATTGACTTTTATAGATGTACGTATAGATAAGACAAAATAATGCATGCAATTTTTTTTCTCACCGTCTGCACATCCGTGACAAAAAATGGACATGTGAACAGACCCATAGGAAACCGTTTGCCCTCCGCAAAAAAAACGGATAGCAAAACTAACCATCTACATGAGCCCTAAATTATACTATTTAGTATACTATTTTATATTAACATCACTAGGACAACCTTTACAATACAGATCATAAATACTATACCATCCACAAAGTACCAGGAAGGTTAAGAGGTGGAATGGGAGGTAGAATAAAAATCCAAAAGGCGATGCGGATGTGGACTGGGAAACCATGGACCAAGGGTCTACCATTACCAATAGCCCTGTCAGTAAAGATATAGGCCAGTAAAAAGACAGGGTTGAGTCCCAATGAGATTTCATTCATCTCTGTCCTTAGATTAGGAGGTTGTTATTTACAGTTGCTCCAAATGCAGCGATACTGTACTAATGTATGTTTTTTACTTTTCTCTTCCATTCTAGAATATCATTTAGGATCTCACTAGTTTTAACCTGGAGATTGGTTGGTGATAAAGAGACGTGAACCCCGGATTTCAAGATGCCTTCCAGGTTCTGCCGACAACAAGATCCTCAGTAAAGCAGAAGAAAAACCTAACTGGATTCACTCAAGTCAAGTTCGTTGCTTTTATGCCCAATTAGAGAAAACCTACCACTTGACGTGACGAATACCAAAAAAACGTATATGGGATCAATTCAATTTAACATCAACAATAAGCCAATACCATATTATTATAAATTCAGTTTTTATTGTACGACAAAATAGACAATCCAAGAATATATTAAAAACATAATAAAACCACAACAACACAAGAGGTGGTGGTCAAAAGTCTACGACAGTATATTCCACAGTGGGATATCACACCTAGGCACATGAGGATAATCACATAATAAATAGTAACAGGTATTGACAATGCCCAAAACGGAGCATAGTATGACCTACAAGTGCCTACCTATAAAATTATGAATCACCAGGCCACCACCACAGCACCCCGACGCACGTTTCGCCGTCGCTTCCTCAAGCGGGTGTCACACCCCCTTGAGGAAGCGACGGCGAAACGTGCTTCATAATTTTATTGGTAGGCACTTGTAGGTCATACTATGCTCCGTTTTGGGAATTGTCAATACCTGTTACTATTTATTATGTGATTATCCTCATGTGCCTAGGTGTGATATCCCACTGTGGAATATACTGTCGTAGACTTTTGACCACCACCTCTTGTGTTGTTGTGGTTTTATTATGTTTTTAATATATTCTTGGATTGTCTATTTTGTCGTACAATAAAAACTGAATTTATAATAATATGGTATTGGCTTATTGTTGATGTTAAATTGAATTGATCCCATATACGTTTTTTTGGTATTCATCTCTTGATAGGTATGGGGATTATATTAGATTGTAGAGGGTATCTTTGTTGGTATTCATCACTTGACGTGACGTCAGGGTGAGCTGGTGCTTCCTTTCATTAGTGTCCTAAACTGCTGTATCGCGGTTTAAACACTTTTTATTCTTTACATTCTTCGGCGCACCATGCGCGCAGCTCCCCGGCATTTCCTATGTAGGCGCGTGCATGGTGCTTCGGCTATAAAGTTTAAAAAGTGTTTAAACCACGATACAGCGGTTTAGGACACTAATGAAAGTAAGCTCCGGCACCAGCTCACCCTGAGCTGGTGCGCGGTGTATGCATCTTACACCTACCACGTCAAGTGGTAGGTTTCCTTTAAATATTTGACAATGACTTGATAGGGAAACCAATAAATCTCTAGTACTGACCACCTATGGCATTCTTAGGTTTGGGGTGGATAAGTGATTAGGAGTCTGCCCTTATACGATTAGGTTTGTTTCTCTCGTGTGTCCTTATAATCCTATTATTCTGTCCTTCATTGCATTTTGGTCATACTTTGTGTTAAGAGGTAAACATCCAAGACTAGTGAGGATGTGTATAGGTTAGGTCCCAAGATAAAGAAAAAGGAGTCCAAAGCCCAATGTACGGATTACAATGTCATCCAGCCAAGGTATGTGAAACCCTGAGGTATAGAGAGAATCTGACTTCTATTTGTGCACATCCAAGGAAATTGGAAGGAAAATTTGAAAAGGGAACGTACATTGGCCAAAGTCATTAGGTAACAGTAAACAAAAATGTGGACTGGATTAATTATATATGCCAGAGGTCGTCATTAACGTCTCACCATACGTCATAGGCAAATGCTACCCCCGGCCTGGGAATACACCGACCACACTGAACTCTGTGCATGGCGAGTGAGCATGGTGAATGCGCCGTGAGTGCGCCCGATGCAGCGAGTGTTTAGTGAGAGTGTGCCAAGTGCACGGTGTGTATGTGTAATGCAGAGGTCATCAGACGCATTATGATCAGGTGCCATTACCTGCCAAAAAATTATTGCCATGCATAAAAGCTTGGAATTCATTTCCTGTAGCAGGACCTCCATGCGCACCGGACAGCCCAGCAGGACGCATGACGCAGTGTCAATACAAGCAGGGTGTAAGGGGCTTTGTTATTGGCTGCCCTTCTACCATGTATTACCCCCTACATACACAGATCTGTCTCCAGGTCAGGAGGCGCAGCTCCCCGGTAAGTGCTAGTCCATATACAGGCAGTGTATTCCATGCTGTGCGCCATGGCTGCCAGCACTGCTGATCGCTGATCACTCCGCACAGAGCCATCGCCAGGATCCAGCCCGTTCACACGGACATCCTGATCCTTTACTGTGACAGGGGTCTGATATCATCAATCTCCTGTCACAGCAGCCCCCCAACCCAGGGATCATACTGAGCGCTGTGCCTGCAGAGGGAACCTGTGACATCACTGATATGACATCACTGGGATTCCCCAAGAGGGGTTAGAGGCAATGTCTGTATACAGATCACGGATCCTATGGGATGTTACCATAACATCACTGTTATATGTGATCCGTATAAAAGAACAGTCCCCAACAACACATAAAAATTACAAACTCACAAATGAAATTAAAAAAAAAATGTATATAAACTATAACCAAAAGAGATTTATAAACTATACTAGTGATGCCCTTTCGGGGTTGGCAGAAGAGTTATCCACTGCCTCCCGAATGACCCTCCAGAACAGATCGGCCATAGACATGATGCTGGTGCAGAAAGGTGTAAGATGATTGGGGAAGTAAGCTGGACCGATATTCCAGACAACACTTCATTCTGAAGGTAAGTCTTATGCGCCCCCCCCCCCTCCTTTATCAATCACATGTGATGACATCGTGATACTAACAGTCAGAAGAGCAGTGCATTAACATGGAAAATAAGTAGGAAGTAGGAAGAGAAGACTGCTGCAGGGGAACAGGGAAGGCGAGAAAGTTTTCTTTTGTTTGTTTCTACAGAGGTCCGCAGCGGCCCGGAAACCAGGGGCCGTGGACCGGTGGTTGGGGAACGGTGTCCTAAAGTGAACCAAACATCAGGACAGGAAGGGACAGCACCCATCCCTCATGTGTAGGGAACCAAGGGGGCTGATTTGCAAGATATCACTCATCTAACAGACCAACAAAAGAGTTCGAGAAATATGAGGGTGGCCGAGTCAGGTGTTAGGGAAAGAAGAAGGTTAAAAAGTGTATGGGGGGGGGGGGGGCTGTGAAGGGATAAATCTAAAGGTTATGCTGTAATGAGGCTTTATTCATAATCCTTGGTCCCATCAGAGCAAAAAAAAAAAAAAAAAAAATCCAATTGTCACTGGGACAGAAAAAAAAAAAAAAAAAATGTCTGGAGCTACAATTCCAACTTACATACAAATTCATCTCAACTACAAACCCTAGAAAACCATCTTGTACATAACCCGGGAATGTCTGTACAGGCGGTCCCCTACTTAAGGACACCCGACTTACAGACAACCCACAGTTACAGACAGACCCCTCTGACCTCTGGTGAAGCTCTCTGGATGTTACTATAGTCCCAGACTGCAATGATCAGCTGTAAGGTGTCTGTAATGAAGCTTTATTCATAATCCTTGGTCCAATTACAGCAAAAAATGTTTAAATTCCAATTGTCACTGGGGCCAAAATTTTTTTAGTCTGGATCTACAATTATAAAATATACAGTTTCGACTTACATACAAATTCAACTTAAGAACAAACTTCCGGACCCTATCTTGTACATAACCCGGGGACTGCCTGTACTGTGAAATTACTCCTCAATGCAATGATCAACCGTAAGAGTCATCAGAGGGGATCCGCACATAATAATTATCCCAGGCATGAAGAATAGAACCGCAGGGAGACGTAAAATTTAGTGTGAATTACGTTATCTGGTTGCACTGGGGATGGAGATAGATATATATATCTATCTATACACGCACAACCATATACTATACACATTTGGCTGAGGGGTGCCAAGGTGTCCCTGTGACACTACAAAAAGCTAAATATTGTAATTGTGTGATGAAAAATTCTCTTATATACTTTCTATGTATGACATCACATGACCAGGGATCTAACGAGCCGTGCACCTGTGTAACATCACATGACCAGGGATCTAACGAGCCGTGCGCACCTGTGTGACATCACATGACCAGGGATCTAACGAGCCGTGCGCACCTGTGTGACATCACATGACCAGGGATCTAACGAGCCGTGCGCACCTGTATGACATCACATGACCAGGGATCTAACGAGCCGTGCACCTGTGTGACATCACATGACCAGGGATCTAACGAGCCGTGCACACCTGTGTGACATCACATGACCAGGGATCTAACGAGCCGTGCGCACCTGTGTGACATCACATGACCAGGGATCTAACGAGCCGTGCGCGCCTGTGTGACATCACATGACCAGGGATCTAACGAGCCGTGCGCGCCTGTGTGACATCACATGACCAGGGATCTAACGAGCCGTGCGCGCCTGTGTGACATCACATGACCAGGGATCTAACGAGCCGTGCGCGCCTGTGTGACATCACATGACCAGGGATCTAACGAGCCGTGCGCGCCTGTGTGACATCACATGACCAGGGATCTAACGAGCCGTGCGCGCCTGTGTGACATCACATGACCAGGGATCTAACGAGCCGTGCGCGCCTGTGTGACATCACATGACCAGGGATCTAACGAGCCGTGCGCGCCTGTGTGACATCACATGACCAGGGATCTAACGAGCCGTGCGCGCCTGTGTGACATCACATGACCAGGGATCTAACGAGCCGTGCGCGCCTGTGTGACATCACATGACCAGGGATCTAACGAGCCGTGCGCGCCTGTGTGACATCACATGACCAGGGATCTAACGAGCCGTGCGCGCCTGTGTGACATCACATGACCAGGGATCTAACGAGCCGTGCGCGCCTGTGTGACATCACATGACCAGGGATCTAACGAGCCGTGCGCGCCTGTGTGACATCACATGACCAGGGATCTAACGAGCCGTGCGCGCCTGTGTGACATCACATGACCAGGGATCTAACGAGCCGTGCGCGCCTGTGTGACATCACATGACCAGGGATCTAACGAGCCGTGCGCGCCTGTGTGACATCACATGACCAGGGATCTAACGAGCCGTGCGCGCCTGTGTGACATCACATGACCAGGGATCTAACGAGCCGTGCGCGCCTGTGTGACATCACATGACCAGGGATCTAACGAGCCGTGCGCGCCTGTGTGACATCACATGACCAGGGATCTAACGAGCCGTGCGCGCCTGTGTGACATCACATGACCAGGGATCTAACGAGCCGTGCGCGCCTGTGTGACATCACATGACCAGGGATCTAACGAGCCGTGCGCGCCTGTGTGACATCACATGACCAGGGATCTAACGAGCCGTGCGCGCCTGTGTGACATCACATGACCAGGGATCTAACGAGCCGTGCGCGCCTGTGTGACATCACATGACCAGGGATCTAACGAGCCGTGCGCGCCTGTGTGACATCACATGACCAGGGATCTAACGAGCCGTGCACCTGTGTGACATCACATGACCAGGGATATAACGAGCCGTGCACCTGTGTGACATCACACGACCAGGGATCTAACGAGCCGTGCACCTGTGTGACATCACATGACCAGGGATCTAACGAGCCGTGCACCTGTGTGACATCACATGACCAGGGATCTAACGAGCCGTGCACCTGTGTGACATCACATGACCAGGGATCTAACAATCCGTGCGCCTGTGTGACATCACATGACCAGGGACGGGACCAGTGTTTATCCACAAGAAGTAAACAATGAAGCTTCCTATAGAATGACAGCAAGCAGAGATCTAGAAAATCAGTGCGGAATTGATCTAGAAAGTATATTGGAAAATTGTAGAACTTTCCATCACACACATAACACTGGTTATACATAACAGCTGGGGCGCTCAGATATTTTGGGACGACCCCTATAAGTGGCGGCCGTCGTATCCAATGAAAATCCATTACTTGGCGGTTGTGTGGCAGGGAGATCAGCGTCCGGCGGAGCGTCCTGCAACGCTTTGCTCATTGTGTAACGCTTTGCTCATTGTGTAACTATTTTTTGTAACTTTTTACAATTTTGTGTTGCTTATAGAGTAAACTAGCAGCGCGCCATTGTAAATAACCGTGACCAATGTGTTACAGAGGGGCACAGCTCACTCACTATAGTGTAATGCAGGATAATGGGGTGCTTGGTGAGGGGTCATACGGTGCAGATTTGGGGTCTGGATGTATTTTTTGGTTTGCATAACATAAACATGGGGCAGAGTATGGAGGCAGCAGACAATGCGCTGCCCGCCCGCTGGAGATAGGGGGCTGGTTACGTCATGCACGGTGTCTCCGGCCTGTGCCATCCTCTGTGCACATCCCGGGCAGGCCTCCGCCTCCATTACCTGTCACTCCGGTGTCTGCTACGCAAATATCCGTCCACCGACGCTGCTGGGCAAGCAAGATGTCGCTCCGGCTACGCGCATGCGCGGCGAGCTCGTAAAGCATCTACACAGCCCTATAGCCCCGCCTCTATATTTGCATATCGCTCTTTCATTGGCCGCTGCCAGATCCATAGGCGCTGTGGTAAAATGGCGGGAACCTGGCTGCTCTACAGAAATCCCCTTGATGTAATCGGCTGCCGATCTAATCGTATCGATGATGACGTTGTTAAATAAATAGAATTTATTGTCTATACGTTTTTTTCTATTCATTTCTTAAGCTGAATAACATTACTTACAGAAATAAAGCATTTTTTAGGCGGCATTCACACACGTTTTTTGCTGTGTTTTTGACGCATTTCAATGGCTTGAATCGTGAGCGACATGTTGAGGTTACATTGCGTTTCCACTGCATTTGTTAAAACGCAATGTAACTACGGCATGTGACCACGATAGAAAAACGCTAAAAAAAACGTGACACAACGTATTGTGTGAATGCGGCCTTTTTCAGGTCGTTAAAAAACGCCTGAAGTTTTTAAAAACGCATGCGGTTTTTGAAATCGCATGCATTTGGTCAGTTTTTAATTGTGCAAATTAAAAAAACTGGACAAAAACCGACACGTTTTTTAATGCATGCTGTTTTTACGATCTGAAGACGCACTAACTACTAAAAAGCACTAAAATGTGCATGCGTTTTTTAACAGATTACTTAAAAACAGACCAAAAACAATTTCAAAACGCCATGTGTGGCATCACCCTTAGTCTCGATCGCATATGCATTTCCAGGGAAACGCTTGTGATTGTTAATCAGCCCTTTCTGTCTTGCATTTAACCCCTTAAGAACGTGGCCCTTTTTCGTTTTTGCGCTAACATTTTTAACTCCCTGTCAATCTGTCACTTTTTTATATTTCCATGGAAAGAGCTACGCTTGGGCTTGTTTTCTGCATAACAAATTGCCCTTCATAGTGATGGTATTTATTATTCCATGCCGTGTACTGGGAAGCTGAAAAAAAATTCTGAATGCAGTGAAAATGATGAAAAAAAAAACGCATTTGGTCCATATTCTTCTGGGCTTGGATTTTACAGCTTTCACTATGGGCCCCAAATGACATGTCTACTTCATTCTTTTGTTTGGTACGATCACGAGGATATCAAATTTGTATAGGTTTTATCATTTTTTCCTATATTTAAAAAAAAATTAAACTTTCTGTACAACAAAAAAAATCTTCATTTTGCCCTAATCTGACACTAATAACTTTTTCATACTTCAGTGCACGGAGCTGTGGGTGGTGTCATTTTTTGCGACTTTTGATGACATTTTTAATGCTATCATTTTTAGGACCCGCTGTGTATGGAGAGAGGTCAGCTCGTGAGCTCTCTCTATACACCCTTCGAAGCACAAGGATGATCTCGGTTGCGTCCTCGGTCGCGAAGGTGTTAAACAATACAAGACACAGGGCCCTGAAAACACATATGTGATCAGGCCGAGGCCGCCCCCTGTGTGCTAACATTGCGTTATGAACGCAACACTAGCGGAACGTGTGACCCTGGTCTGAGGGAAGATGTTGCTCCTTTGCTTTTACTCCACTCCTGGTTTGAACATCAAAAACTGCATCTAAAAAGACTGAAGACTGAAGGCATGAACTACCAGTATATTTAAGTAAAACACATTGGGCACCTTAATGCCGCAGTAAAACCCCTTATCAACCAATTTATGAATAAAACTGATCACAACTCTTGCTGGGTGTAAAAAGGTTGCAGCTTTATTATCTCCACACAACAAAGCCAAAGGGTGAAGACACACATGGCGTTTTTGGGCCGTTTTTACTAAGTGCGTTTTCAGATAGTTAAAAACGCATGCGTTAAAAAACGCATCCGTTTTTTTAAAAACGCATGCGTTTTTGTCCGGTTTTCCAAAATTGCGCAATGAAAAACGGACAAAAACGCATGCGATCTGAAAACGCAGTTAGTAAAAACGGCCCAAAAACGCCATGTGTGTCTTCACCCAAAGGCTTAAGGCACTTGAATTTTTATTGGTCTCCTCGTGCTCGGCCGCTGTATACCAGCTGGACTCCCAGCTGGCAAGTCGGCCAGCCGAGCCTTCTCCAACACATCTCTCACTTTCCGCCAGCTGCGACTTAAGAGATAAACAAGAAAACCTCATAAATTAACATAAAACAATAAGAAACATAACACAGGGAGGGAGGGTGGGCCGCTTTGGTGCCATCTCAGCCAAGAGGTAGGTGAAAGGGAAACTTATAAAACCCCAAGTAAACTAGGCGTGGGGACGTGGTAAGGTAGACAGGGGGGGGAAGGATGGTAGTCCCAAAACAAGCCCCCCCCCCCCATCACATTAAGGTGACAACAGCCCAATATATAATCTTAGTCACCCGAAACTACCCCAGCCTCCAGTCCCAGGGAACCTTCCTTAATTAGTCGCCGCCCCTCTTCATAGCAATAAATGGTGCACGGCGCTGTATTCTGGGGAAAGATAGGACATGCAGCACCGTACCGCTCTTGTACAGCGCCATACTCCCATTGCCGTCTATGGGGGACGTACATACAGCGTATATACACTCACTGGCCACTTTATTAGGTACACCATGCTAGTAACGGTTGGACCCCCTTTTGCCTTCAGAACTGCCTCAATTCTTCGTGGCATAGATACAACAAGGTGCTGGAAGCTCCTCAGAGATTTTGGTCCATATTGACATGATGGCATCACACAGTTGCCGCAGATTTGTCGGCTGCACATCCATGATGCGAATCTCCCGTTCCACCACATCCCAAAGATGCTCTATTGGATTGAGATCTGGTGACTGTGGAGGCCATTTGTGTCCAGTGACCTCATTATCATGTTCAAGAAACCAGTCTGAGATGATTCCAGCTTTATGACATCGCGCATTATCCTGCTGAAAGTAGCCATCAGATGTTACAGGGTACATTGTGCTCATAAAGGGATGGACATGGTCAGCAACAATACTCAGGTAGGCTGTGGCGTTGTACCAAGGGGCCCAAAGAGTGCCAAGAAAATATTCCCCACACCATGACACCACCACCACCAGCCTGAACCGCTGATACAAGGCAGGATGGATCCATGACACCACCACCACCAGCCTGAACCATTGAGACAAGGCAGGATGGATCCATGCTTTCATGTTGTTGACGCCAAATTCTGACCCTACCATCCGAATGTCGCAGCAGAAATCGAGACTCATCAGACCAGGCAACGTTTTTCCAATCTTCTACTGTCCAATTTCGATGAGCTTGTGCAAATTGTAGCCTCAGTTTCCTGTTCTTAGCTGAAAGGAGTGGCACCCGGTGTGGTCTTCTGCTGCTGTAGCCCATCTGCCTCAAAGTTTGACGTACTGTGTCCTCAGAGATGCTCTTCTGCCTACCTTGGTTGTAACGGGTGGCGATTTGAGTCACAGTTGCCTTTCTATCAGCTTGAACCATTCTGCCCATTCTCCTCTGACCTCTGGCATCAACAAGGCATTTCCGCCTACAGAACTGCCGCTCACTGGATGTTTTTTCGGACCATTCTCTGTAAACCCTAGAGATGGTTGTGCGTGAAAATCCCAGTAGATCAGCAGTTTCTGAAATCCTCAGACCAGCCCTTCTGGCACCAACAACCATGCCACGTTCAAAGGCCTCAAATCACCTTTCTTTCCCATACTGATGCTCGGTTTGAGCTGCAGGAGATTGTCTTGACCATGTCTACATGCCTAAATGCACTGAGTTGCCGCCATGTGATTGGCTGATTAGAAATTAAGTGTTAACGAGCAGTTGGACAGGTGTACCTAATAAAGTGGCCGGTGAGTGTACGTCGGCCATATATACGTCCCCCATACGTTCGTGTGAATATAAACCTTAGGCATCTTCTAGATGAGTTACTCAGGCTCACCAGATAGACCCTGACATGGAGAGGGCACTATTCGCAACTATCCCCTTTGCCTATGCCTTGGCAGGGGTGTTGCAATTACAAATAGTAACACAGTACACCGTCACAAATTATAATCCTGCAGGGTTTGCAAGGTCCCCTTGCTGTTGTCCATGTCCAAGTCCCTTTGAAGTTCATCAATGACCATCTGGATGATCCAGTGTAGGGCTAGGAGAAGGTCATGTGGTCTCCACTTGCCATGTTTGTTGGAATAAGAGGGATGAGAACAGGGTCGGCTCCAGGTTTCAGTAGGCCCCTGGACGAGAGAGCCTCAGTGGGCCCCTTTGCAGCAAACTCATGTGGCAACATTAAAAATTCAGAAACTAAAAGTCTCCTGTTCCCTTAAATATTCCCCAGTTTATCATAGCAAACTGCCTCCTCATGGTTATTTTATATAAAGCCCCCTCAAACCCTATGGATTCATTAGATACAGCCCCCCTCAACCCTATGGATTCCTTATGGACAGCCTTTTGTGGGCCCCTCAACAGCTCTGGGCCCCGACACTTGTACAGGTATGCCCAGTGCTGGTGCCGGCCCTGGATTTTTTTAATATAGTGCTGTAGTCTTGTCTGCCATTTGAGACCTATGTTTTTAAAGTGACATCTTAGATATGTATTTATATATTTTAACAACTAATTAGACACTTACTGGTCAGGCAGGGAAGAAAAGGACTGGCAAAAGGTGGAAGACCCGGCGCACACTGACCACCCTCGACGCTCGTTTTGCCTTTCACTTTGTCAGGAGGAGTGAGCATGGTAAGTATGTGAATATTTATTGGTTTATGGAACCAATCATGTTTGGAGGGGGAGGGTTTGTTAATCTTCAGCACCTCTGTATTTGGCACAAACTCAGGGATTCCCCTGCCCTGTATGAAAATGGATCCCAATCGCAGCCGTCACAGCGATGCGCATGCGCAGGAGACGCAACATCCGGGAACTAGTCCTGAGTATCACGCTAGCACGGACGCGCTCTCCTGCTGCGGCTACGTAAGGATTGGGCTTTAGTACTGTGTATGCTTGTGGAAGGCTTGGTAGCTATCTCTATCTAAATGTTGGACAACTCCTTTAAAATATCATATACTGTACATTATTGATATCTGATGTGTCATTTCTTCTGCTATTAATACGGTATATATAGCAGTTTAATCAATGTTGAACGCTAACATAGGAATAAACCCTGATCATCTACCACCAGGATAAAGGATTGTAAACCAAACATGCTGACATACTGTTGTGTGCCCCCTCTGGCAGGATACACTCTTCTTGTGCCTTTTTATGTCTTTTTCTTTAAAATGTATATAAATGAGCCTGAGGGGCTCCAGGCTTAATTAACAGCTATAAATCCCAGAACCCCTAAGGTTCATTTGCATGATTTTTAAAGCCTATGCATTTATAAAAACAAGGGCATAATGAGCTTAAAAAGTATCCTGCCATAGGGGGCACACACCAACATGTAACTGTGCTGGTAGATTTTCATTAAAGGGCACCTACCACCACAAATCTACCTATAAAGGTAGATTGGGTGGTAGGTGGATCAATGGGACGTGAGGATAGCCCTGCACTTTTTTGATAACTTTTATTAGATATATATTCAAATTTACTTATGCAGCTACTGGGGCGTGGAGTGGCCGCATCTGAGGTTACACGGGGCGTCTCCTCCACGCCCCGGTAGCCTCTTTTCCCCTCCTACTCACCCATCTTCGGCGTCCGGCGATCCTGCCGTCTGCACATGCGCAGAAGAGCAGGCCCGCGCCTGCGCGGTCACTGCTCCGAAACAGGAGCGGGCCTGCTCTTCTGCGCATGCGCAGACGGCAGGATCGCCGGACGAGGGCGCGCAGCTACGCGGAGCTGCGCGCCGAAGATGGGTGAGTAGGAGGGGAAAAGAGGCTACCGGGGCGTGGAGTAGCCGCCTCGTGTAACCTCAGATGCGGCTACTCCACGCCCCAGTAGCCGCATAAGTAAATTTGAATATATGTCTAATAAAAGTTATCAAAAAAGTGTGGGGACGTGAGGATTAGCCCTTAAAAGGGCTATCCTCACGTCCCATTGATCCACCTACCACCCAATCTACCTTTATAGGTAGATTTGTGGTGGTAGGTGCCCTTTAAATATAATGCAGCTCTTCCTGTGCTGCACTGCCCCAGGGCTACCTGCAGGGGTCGCTCTTTTACTTCTATTTGCCTGTACCCATTCCAGTCATCCCAGCCCGAATGAAAAAAAAAGATTCCCCAAAAACATTCACATCCACCAATGTTGTATACATTTTATTAGACGATTTATTGTACCTGAAAACAAAATGAGAGTTGGGAGTTGCTGTAAAGTGTATGGGGAAATATTCCGATCTTAAGTTTTTATCCATAAAACTATTTTTTCATAGTTCTTATCGACCCAACATTAAGACAGAGGTCTGGAGACAGAGACAAAGCACAGAGAGTAACAATGTAGTGCCCATTGATGCTTATAAGATAACATAAATTGCTAAAACAGTGCCCACTAAGAGATCTAGAGGTGTAGCTAGTGTGTAGGCACTACCAAGGGTACAAGCAAGAGATTTTTTAGCGCTTCTATTGTGTTCAGTAGAAGCTGTATTCGTTGCTATGCTCTGAGCTCCCCCTAGTGGTGCCTGCAGGCAGACAGTTTTATCACTCAGAGCTGTATATGGAAGATAGATCAATATATTTATTCCAGTTTATGCCGTCATGTATCACTAGTACACATATATAATTTGCCAAAGTGCAAGACTCTCCTCATCTCTTCCATTCAGCTTCATTAGTGTTGGATGCCGACCTCTACGGTTAAGGGGGAGGCCCTTCTCTATTTTGCTATGGGGCCCTATGACATCTGTATACCACACTGCAGAGTATCATAAACTTCCAGGCAGTGCCTAGAAATTGCAATTATTTACAATAAACACTAGATCAGATATGGACGTTATTAAGTTCATTCACAAAAAATTAAAGGGATTTTGAAGGTAAAAAAACCTAATACCATCTTGTACAGTATACACCCCCAGACCGTAACTGAAAAATACATTTTTGTTTTAACCTCTGGAATCTGAATGATTTCCGGTGACCTCATTGAGATACTTCTGTCTACTGTGTTGATATATGACAAGAATCACAGAACTAGAAAGTCCAGATCCTATTGCAGATAGGACTGTACAATATTACATATGAGGGTAAAAAAGATACGTAATATAACAAAGTAGTGTCTTGTTACCAGGAAGGAGTTGCTGGGGTCATTAGAGTAGATTTTTTTAGATATTATAGGAGGTCAAGATGGAAGCCCCCCCAGGAAATAGCCACATAACCGCCACCACGTGATGGGCCACAAATAGACCACCATAGAGGAGTCTTGTAGGAAGTCTACCAGCAGGTATGATCACACACTGCAGTCATGGAGATCTGTGTAATCGTACCTTTCTGTGTGTTCTTGTAAGCAGAAGAACTGTGAAATATGGATTTATATTCCAGGATTGTAGCTCTTTGGTGCCCTGCTGTGTGAGATCTCTTCAGTGAACACAGCAATCTCTCCCCTCTGCTGTGAGTCTGAACAGTAGAACGCTTCTGGTTAGATATTACAGCAGGAAGGAGGAACTGGGGAGCAGATTGAATGCAGAGATCAAATAGCACATCAATGTGAGGACACGCCCAAGTGCTCCAAGTCCAGCTACAATCCTGGAGGCCCATGCTTCTACAAACAACACGCACACGTTGGTATGATGACACTGATCTTCAGTGACACAATCTAACACAGTCTGAAGATTTGTATGGTCAAAACTGCTGGTAGATTTGCTTTAAAGAGAATCTACCACCAGGATGAAAGACTCTATGCAAATGAGCCTGAGGGGCTCCAGGTTTCATAGGTGTTGATGGAGCATGGAGGCCCTCAGACTCATTTGCATACAGTCTTTCATCCTGGTGGTCGATGCCCTGTAAGGCTAGTGCCTTGTCTGTCACACTTGCCACCACTTCTACCTAACCCTCGGTTGGGGTCAGATCTTTTCATGACTCAAACTCGCCCACTATCGAGACAAAATCTGCAGGATTTCAGTCCTGTGTGAACATATCCTTACAAGGCTTCTTCCACACTTCAGTATTTTACCTACAACTCAGGCCGCAGGAGGTTTCTTCTCCCATATGCAGAGCGATCCCCTGCTGCGCTGGGTACAGAGTTGCTATTTATACTCATGGGAAAGGTAATCTCACGGAGCGATGATTATTTCCATGTATCTTAATGCACCCTGGTAACAGTCATCTCCAGGGAATCCTGGGACACGGATCCTTGGATCACAGCTCCCCTAGTGTTGGAAAACGTAACCACATGCTCAGAAAGTAGACACCTAAAATCTTGCATTTTGAAATGTTATTAAAATATGGAATGTTCAGGTAAATTACATGAACCATGTAACTTATTGGGAGGACAAGAACACTATGGGGCTTATTTACTAAGGGACCCGCAGCGCATTTCCATTGGGTTTTCCGACGTTTTTGGGGTCTCGCCCTGCTGGGACAGGGATTTAGAAGGGGATTGTGTCGCACGCGATTGGATTTTGGCGCATCGGATGCGACAGAAATCGGGGGGCAGGCAGTTGTACGATTCGACGGATTCGGACTAAGCGCGGGAATTTACTTTCTATTTGTGTTGCAAGACAATGCACTTACATGCAACGGGAAGAAGAAGGTGAACTCCAGGGACCTGAGCGGGGAAGCGACACATGCAGGATATCGGGCGCACGATCTTAGTGAATCGCGGCAGATGCGCATCCTCGTCGTACACTCCGGATCGGAGAACGCGCAGGACCGGGTAAGTAAAAGTGCACCGATGGGTCATTAGAATGATCATATCGGCCACCTCATCAGACAAATAGTAAGTAGTGGAACTGTTTACTTGTCTTAGCCAGTCCCAGAGCTAAGATCAAATAAGTGGTCATCCCAGTACACTTCTTCTGACGATCTTGGCCATTATTGGCCCCAGTCTGGTCATGGCTCTTCGTCTCTCTATGGCAAATTCTTTGGAACCTGTTCACTCTCCTCACCTGGTCCTAGAGCCAGATTCTAGTGGGTGGCCATGGCTACTGCCAACATCTGCTTCCATCAATGATCTCATTCTTGGCCATCATTGTACCTAATCCATTTATGGTTCTAGTCAAGATATATGATGATTTCAACCCATGTGGCCTACTTGACCTACTTCAGGCTTGGTGGCCTACACAAAGAGAAATTTGCCACTATAACCTGTTGACTTAGGTTAATCAAGTCCTGATGTTATTTGTAACAACATTGGACAATGGAAGTTCATCCTGATCCTCTCACATACCTACTGCTTTCCTCTTTGGATTCTCTTTCAGTATTCATTTTACTTTTTCTCCATTCAAGTGACTCCAAGTGACTGCATTTTAGTCAAGTTCTCCATCTTGTCAAATTCCTGTCTGTGGTCACAGACCTGAGAAAGCGCTTCCTGCGCGAAACGGTCCGTCGTTTGCGGCGTGTCCAGCACCCCTCTACCTGCTCCTGTCGGCTACAATAAAATTCACGTGTTGGTGAGTGACCCATTGTTCTCTTCTTTTCATTGGATGTTTTACCTAAGTTTGGATTTGTTTGTCCCGGAGTGCACCACCGAGTGAAGCCGCTGCAGATCTAGCGCTTGTTGAGGTGTGCCGTTTGTGCGTGAGGGACGCAGTTGCCTGCTTTACCTTCTTACCTTGGTTACTGTGCACTCCTAGTATACACTTTGCTCTATTCCAGACTACACATCTTCTTTACTAGCCCTACCGACGCTAATCCATAATTATTCTGGGGGCCAAGACCTTTGGAATTCCCTGCAGCATAGTACGCAGCCTCTGGGGGTTAAAAGACATCTATCACCAGGATGAATGATGGTAAACCAAGCACACTGATATACTGGTGGATGTCGTCTCTGGCAGGATCTGCTTTTCTTTTAACTTCCTATTTTACATAAAAAAAGCTTTTAAAATGATGCAAATGAGCCTGAGGGTCTCCAGGCTCCATAGGTGTTAATGGAGCCTGGAGCCCCTTTTGCTCATTTGCATAATTTTTAAAGCCTTTTTTTCTTAAAAGCAAACGCATAGGAAACTTAAAGAAGAGCAGATCCTGCCAGAGGGAGTACACACCTATATATCAGTGTGTGTCCTTTGGCAATCACCCTAACTATATAATGCCCCACTGTTGACCCCATATGAATACTTCCTAAAATGGTCCCCCATCATACAATTCTCATAGCTCCCCCACACATAGAAGGACCCCATTCATTTTAGTCCCCACTTATAACAACACCCCCAATTGATACCTCCTTTTCTATTCCGCTCTCACTCATAATACCCAGTTTTCTGTTGGCGCCCACATATAATGCCCCTTTTACTTTTGGTCCTTCACCAACACTGCCCCCTTTTATTTATTCCTCCCCTTTACCTATCCGTTTTTTAACTCCAGTGCAATTTTTTGGTGCATAGACTTTAATGTAAAGCTGCACACATGTATGTGGTCATATCTCCATCCAGGCTGGCAGCCAGAGAGGATAAGGGGTCCTAGAGATCTGGCACACATACCTGGCATTTATGCTTCCTCATTTTGTTACCTTTCCCCACTAATTAGCCCAAAACAATCCTCCATGGCCAGCATAGATGGGTCTGGAATGAAGAAATGCAAAGAATTTACGGGTGACACATAGGTTATACTTTAACCCCTCTGACTGCAGAAGAACTCCCTGCCCCGGCCGGATTACTACAATCTCTGTTTGCGTTTCAGAAGGCAGTCAGTCGGTGGGTTTTTAGTTCTTAGCCAGTTAAATACACTCGCAAATCCCTGTTGGAGCTGTAATCCGGATTAACCATGAAATCCACCACAATAAATAAACAAAAGAGGAAAAAATAACTTGACAAAAGTAGGGCATACACATATTATCCCTATACATAATACATCGTAACAAGGCTTCATACATCAATCTCATCATACATACAAGCCTATCATCAGGACCACCAACAGGGTAAGGCTATGTTCACACCTCATTTTTTTCATATTCTCACTTTATACCCCAGGAAAGCTCCCAGCATATTCACTGAGAGATATACTTGCAGACAGAGACATCCTTTTTTCCTCCACCTGTCCAGTATAGGTCATGTAATATAGAAAACACAGACTGAAAAGATGAGCGAGCTCCATCTTTCCATCCTGCTCTCCCTGCTGAGCGACGTATACGCTCAGCGGAGGCCATTGGAGCTTTCTGGGGACGGATGCAAAGTTTTGCATCCATCCCCGACCTCTGCTGAACATATACGTCACTCAGCAGGAGGGAGGGTCCCTACTGATCTTACTGTCCATATAAGAACAATGACATCACTTGGGGAAATGCCCTGAACATCACAAGGAGCCAATCACTGCCTGCTGCCAATGTTTGCTCCTCCTCCCTCTTTTAGGAGGATAACACTGTATGATCGTCCGTCCTGGGTCGGAAGGATAGTGCCTCTTTCTCCACTTACTTTGCTCCTCCCTTAACCTCTGCTGAATTCCATTTTGCTAGTAGGATGGACAGAAGCTCATTACTGATGTATCTGATTACATAGAAGCTCTATGGAGAGTCACAGCAGCTAGATGTCCAAAGTGATTTTCTATAAATATGGGAAATCCCCCAGATATTGTGGCCTTTAAACTACAGATACAGACTGTAGGGATTAAATCTGCTGAAACATGCAGATTACAAGTCACATAATGACCTGATAAAGTGTAAATCATCATGTACACACAATGCACTACAGATTTATTCACTGTTTACTGAAAGGTGAGGTGCACTTTATTTATGTGTCGATCCCTGACTAGGGGTCCAGGCTAAAGGGTAAGATCACTATGTAGCATACGGCCCCTGCGGCTGCAGTATCAATGACCTGGCATCAATATGGTAACTAGCGAGCCTCAGTGTAGTCCACAAAGTCCATGAACAAACATCCAGAACACCTCTGCAGGGTCAGAGGGCATATTTGTTTCAATAGCTTATAACGTGAAAAGCCATCTAGTAATAATGTAGGGATCACAGTCCCTATCTATGTAGCATTCAGTTTTAAAATGGGTCTCCATGGGACCACTACATAAAATGATTATGGGGGCCACATTTCATAAACAAGAAATAGTTCCTAGTTGCCAACAAATTTGGTTGTCTTCTACTGCTTCTTTGCAGTCTAGTATTAGGGTAGACCCTGTGCCCACCGGAGGATCCTCTGATTCTCCAGTGGGCCAGTCAGACTACGTAAGCAGCGTTCTCCAGGAAAGCAGCGCTGAGGTCCTTGGTTCAAGGCTCATGCAGAGCATTATCTGCAAAGAGTTTGTATGTTCTCTCTGTATTTGAGTGGGTTTCCTCCGGGTCCTCCAGTTTCCTCCCACACTCCAAAACACCATTAGATTGTGAGCCCCATTGGGGACAGGGACTGATCTGGCTAGCTCTGTGTAGCGCTGTGGAATTTGCATGGGCTGTATAAATAAAGGAATTATTATAATTATTACAGCGGTAAAGCTATATGGGTGCAGAGGTAGATGTTGCACCTGGGTCCTTATGCTTATACGTGGGGGCTTTTGCAGATTTGGCAGAAATACCCAGGAACTGTAAGTAACCCCCATGACATTATCCAAGAGGTTTACTATATAATGCAGTAACCCCTGCACCTCTGTATGCGCTCATCCATTTATCAGGATTAATTTACTACTTGTCCTCACAGTCGCCGTGCACATTATTGTAAAATGCTGAAAGTCCAGGACAAGTAATAGGATCAAGGGATACACAGAGACACCGTGACCCTCTCTAACCTATACACAGAAACAAGAGAAGGAGGACATTGCTAAGGAGCACTGAATAGGAAGGACCTCACACCTCCATCACCATCCGCTAGTCCTTCCTCCATTAGGCATGGTCCCACTGAAAGGCACCAATCCATCGGGCCATGTATACAGTAGTTTAAATGTTCTCTCTAGTCAATATCATTACTTCACCTCTTTTCTGTCAGATGGGTGGAGCCAGACTGTAGAGAGACAAATTAGCAATAGCATACCTGATATGCAAATATCTATACTCCTCCATGGGTGATATACAGCATATACAGCATTACACCCCAGGCTCCAGGCTGCGGTGTGTGAGGGAGGGGTAGCACAGTATATAGTGTATATAGCAGTATACATACACAGGTGACATTACAGGCTGCAGTGTGTGAGGGAGGGGTAGCACAGTATATAGTGTATATAGCAGTATATATACATACACAGGTGACATTACATGCTGCAGTGTGTGAGGGAGGGGTAGCACAGTATATAGTGTATATAGCAGTATATATACATACACAGGTGACATTACAGGCTGCAGTGGGTGAGGGGAGGGGTAGCACAGTATATAGTGTATATAGCAGTATATATACATACACAGGTGACATTACAGGCTGCAGTGGGTGAGGGGGGGTAGCACAGTATATAGTGTATATAGCAGTATATATACATACACAGGTGACATTACATGCTGCAGTGGGTGAGGGAGGGGTAGCACAGTGTATAGTGTATATAGCAGTATATATACACAGGTGACATTACAGGCTGCAGTGGGCGAGGGAGGGGTAGCACAGTGTATAGTGTAAATAGCAGTATATATACACAGGTGACATTACAGGCTGCAGTGTGTGAGGGAGGGGTAGCACAGTATATAGTGTATATAGCAGTATATATACATACACAGGTGACAGTACAGGCTGCAGTGTGTGTGTGTGTGTGTGTGGGAGGGGTAGCACAGTATATAGTGTATATAGCAGTATATATACACAGGTGACATTACAGGCTGCAGTGGGTGAGGGGAGGGGTAGCACAGTATATAGTGTATATAGCAGTATATATACATACACAGGTGACATTACAGGCTGCAGTGGGTGAGGGGGGGTAGCACAGTATATAGTGTATATAGCAGTATATATACATACACAGGTGACATTACATGCTGCAGTGGGTGAGGGAGGGGTAGCACAGTGTATAGTGTATATAGCAGTATATATACACAGGTGACAGTGCAGGCTGCAGTGTGTGAGGGAGGGGTAGCACAGTATATAGTGTATATAGCAGTATATATACACAGGTGACATTACAGGCTGCGGTGTGTGTGTGGGGGGGGTAGCACAGTATATAGTGTATATAGCAGTATATATATATATACACAGGTGACAGTGCAGGCTGCAGTGTGTGTGTGTGTGGGGGGGGGGGGTAGCACAGTATATAGTGTATATAGCAGTATACATACACAGGTGACATTACAGGCTGCAGTGGGTGAGGGAGGGGTAGCACAGTATACAGCAGTATATAGCAGTATACATACACAGGTGACATTACAGGCTGCAGTGTGTGAGGGAGGGGTAGCACAGTATATAGTGTATATAGCAGTATACATACACAGGTGACATTACAGGCTGCAGTGTGTGAGGGAGGGGTAGCACAGTATATAGTGTATATAGCAGTATATATACACAGGTGACATTACAGGCTGCAGTGGGTGAGGGAGGGGTAGCACAGTATACAGCAGTATATAGCAGTATATATATATACATACACAGGTGACAGTGCAGGCTGCAGTGTGTGTGTGTGTGTGGGGGGTAGCACAGTATATAGTGTATATAGCAGTATATATACACAGGTGACATTACAGGCTGCAGTGTGTGAGGGAGGGGTAGCACAGTATATAGTGTATATAGCAGTATATATACATACACAGGTGACATTACAGGCTGCAGTGTGTGAGGGAGGGGTAGCACAGTATATAGTGTATATAGCTATATATATATACATACACAGGTGACAGTGCAGGCTGCAGTGTGTGTGTGTGTGTGTGGGGGGGGGGTAGCACAGTATATAGTGTATATAGCAGTATATATATATACATACACAGGTGACAGTGCAGGCTGCAGTGTGTGTGTGTGTGTGTGTGTGGGGGGGTAGCACAGTATATAGTGTATATAGCAGTATATATACACAGGTGACATTACAGGCTGCAGTGTGTGTGTGGGGGGGGGGGGGGTAGCACAGTATATAGTGTATATAGCAGTATATATACATACACATGTGACATTACAGGCTGCAGTGTGTGGGGGGGGACAGCACAGTATATAGTGTATATAGCAGTATATATATATATACATACACAGGTGACAGTACAGGCTGCAGTGTGTGTGTGTGGGGGGGGGGTAGCACAGTATATAGTGTATATAGCAGTATATATACATACACAGGTGACAGTGCAGGCTCCAGTGTGTGTGTGTGTGTGGGGGGGGGGGGGGGGTAGCACAGTATATAGTGTATATAGCAGTATATATACATACACAGGTGACATTACAGGCTGCAGTGGGTGAGGGGGGTGTAGCACAGTATATAGTGTATATAGCAGTATATATACATACACAGGTGACATTACAGGCTGCAGTGTGTGTGTGTGGGGGGGGGGTAGCACAGTATATAGTGTATATAGCAGTATATACACACATGTGACATTACAGGCTGCAGTGTGAGGGGGGGGTAGCACAGTATATAGTGTATATAGCAGTATATATACATACACAGGTGACATTACAGGCTGCAGTGGGTGAGGGGGGTAGGGGTAGCACAGTATATAGTGTATATAGCAGTATATATACATACACAGGTGACATTACAGGCTGCAGTGTGTGAGGGAGGGGTAGCACAGTATATAGTGTATATAGCAGTATATATACATACACAGGTGACATTACAGGCTGCAATGTGTGTGTGTGTGTGGGGGTAGCACAGTATATAGTGTATATAGCAGTATATATACACAGGTGACATTACAGGCTGCAGTGGGTGAGGGAGGGGTAGCACAGTATATAGTGTATATAGCAGTATATATACACAGGTGACATTACAGGCTGCGGTGTGTGTGTGTGGGGGGGGGGGTAGCACAGTATATAGTGTATATAGCAGTATATATATATATACACAGGTGACAGTGCAGGCTGCAGTGTGTGTGTGTGTGGGGGGGGGGGGTAGCACAGTATATAGTGTATATAGCAGTATACATACACAGGTGACATTACAGGCTGCAGTGGGTGAGGGAGGGGTAGCACAGTATACAGCAGTATATAGCAGTATACATACACAGGTGACATTACAGGCTGCAGTGTGTGAGGGAGGGGTAGCACAGTATATAGTGTATATAGCAGTATACATACACAGGTGACATTACAGGCTGCAGTGTGTGAGGGAGGGGTAGCACAGTATATAGTGTATATAGCAGTATATATACACAGGTGACATTACAGGCTGCAGTGGGTGAGGGAGGGGTAGCACAGTATACAGCAGTATATAGCAGTATATATATATACATACACAGGTGACAGTGCAGGCTGCAGTGTGTGTGTGTGTGGGGGGGGGGGGTAGCACAGTATATAGTGTATATAGCAGTATACATACACAGGTGACATTACAGGCTGCAGTGTGTGAGGGAGGGGTAGCACAGTATATAGTGTATATAGCAGTATATATATATACATACACAGGTGACAGTGCAGGCTGCAGTGTGTGTGTGTGTGTGGGGGGGGGGTAGCACAGTATATAGTGTATATAGCAGTATATATATATACATACACAGGTGACAGTGCAGGCTGCAGTGTGTGTGTGTGTGTGTGGGGGGGGGGGTAGCACAGTATATAGTGTATATAGCAGTATATATACACAGGTGACATTACAGGCTGCAGTGTGTGTGTGGGGGGGGTAGCACAGTATATAGTGTATATAGCAGTATATATACATACACATGTGACATTACAGGCTGCAGTGTGTGAGGGGGGGGGACAGCACAGTATATAGTGTATATAGCAGTATATATATATATACATACACAGGTGACAGTACAGGCTGCAGTGTGTGTGTGTGTGGGGGGGGGTAGCACAGTATATAGTGTATATAGCAGTATATATACATACACAGGTGACAGTGCAGGCTCCAGTGTGTGTGTGTGTGTGTGTGTGGGGGGGGGGGGGTAGCACAGTATATAGTGTATATAGCAGTATATATACATACACAGGTGACATTACAGGCTGCAGTGGGTGAGGGGGGTGTAGCACAGTATATAGTGTATATAGCAGTATATATACATACACAGGTGACATTACAGGCTGCAGTGGGTGAGGGGGGTGTAGCACAGTATATAGTGTATATAGCAGTATATATACATACACAGGTGACATTACAGGCTGCAGTGTGTGTGTGTGGGGGGGGGTAGCACAGTATATAGTGTATATAGCAGTATATATACACATGTGACATTACAGGCTGCAGTGTGAGGGGGGGGGTAGCACAGTATATAGTGTATATAGCAGTATATATACATACACAGGTGACATTACAGGCTGCAGTGGGTGAGGGGGGTAGGGGTAGCACAGTATATAGTGTATATAGCAGTATATATACATACACAGGTGACATTACAGGCTGCAGTGTGTGAGGGAGGGGTAGCACAGTATATAGTGTATATAGCAGTATACATACACAGGTGACATTACAGGCTGCAGTGTGTGAGGGAGGGGTAGCACAGTATATAGTGTATATAGCAGTATATATACATACACAGGTGACATTACAGGCTGCAGTGTGTGAGGGAGGGGTAGCACAGTATATAGTGTATATAGCAGTATATATACATACACAGGTGACATTACAGGCTGCAATGTGTGTGTGTGTGTGGGGGGGTAGCACAGTATATAGTGTATATAGCAGTATATATACACAGGTGACATTACAGGCTGCGGTGTGTGTGTGGGGGGGGGGTAGCACAGTATATAGTGTATATAGCAGTATACATACACAGGTGACATTACAGGCTGCAGTGTGTGAGGGAGGGGTAGCACAGTATATAGTGTATATAGCAGTATATATACACACAGGTAACATTACAGGCTGCAGTGTGTGTGTGTGTGGGGGGGGGGTAGCACAGTATATAGTGTATATAGCAGTATACATACACAGGTGACATTACAGGCTGCAGTGTGTGTGTGTGTGTGGGGGGGGTAGCACAGTATATAGTGTATATAGCAGTATACATACACAGGTGACATTACAGGCTGCAGTGTGTGTGTGTGTGTGAGGGAGGGGTAGCACAGTATATAGTGTATATAGCAGTATATATATATACATACACAGGTGACAGTGCAGGCTGCAGTGTGTGTGTGTGTGGGGGGGGGGGGTAGCACAGTATATAGTGTATATAGCAGTATATATAGATACACAGGTGACATTACAGGCTGCAGTGGGTGAGGGGGGTGTAGCATAGTATATAGTGTATATAGCAGTATATATACATACACAGGTGACATTACAGGCTGCAGTGGGTGAGGGAGGGGTAGCACAGTATATAGTGTATATAGCAGTATATATATATACATACACAGGTGACAGTGCAGGCTGCAGTGTGTGTGTGTGTGGGGGGGGGGGGTAGCACAGTATATAGTGTATATAGCAGTATATATACACAGGTGACATTACAGGCTGCAGTGTGTGTGTGGGGGGGTAGCACAGTATATAGTGTATATAGCAGTATATATACATACACAGGTGACATTACAGGCTGCAGTGGGTGAGGGGGGTGTAGCACAGTATATAGTGTATATAGCAGTATATATACATACACAGGTGACAGTACAGGCTGCAGTGTGTGAGGGAGGGGTAGCACAGTATATAGTGTATATAGCAGTATACATACACAGGTGACATTACAGGCTGCAGTGGGTGAGGGGGGGGGTAGCACAGTATATAGTGTATATAGCAGTATATATACATACACAGGTGACATTACAGGCTGCAGTGTGTGTGGGGGTGTAGCACAGTATATAGTGTATATAGCAGTATATATACATACACAGGTGACAGTACAGGCTGCAGTGTGTGAGGGAGGGGTAGCACAGTATATAGTGTATATAGCTATATATATATACATACACAGGTGACATTACAGGCTGCAGTGTGTGTGTGTGGGGGGGGGGGTAGCACAGTATATAGTGTATATAGCAGTATATATATACACAGGTGACATTACAGGCTGCAGTGTGTGAGGGGGGGGGGTAGCACAGTATATAGTGTATATAGCAGTATATATACATACACAGGTGACATTACAGGCTGCAGTGTGTGAGGGAGGGGTAGCACAGTATATAGTGTATATAGCAGTATATATACATACACAGGTGACATTACAGGCTGCAGTGTGTGAGGGAGGGGTAGCACAGTATATAGTGTATATAGCAGTATATATACATACACAGGTGACAGTACAGGCTGCAGTGTGTGAGGGAGGGGTAGCACAGTATATAGTGTATATAGCAGTATATATACATACACAGGTGACATTACAGGCTGCAGTGTGTGAGGGAGGGGTAGCACAGTATATAGTGTATATAGCAGTATATATACACAGGTGACATTACAGGCTGCAGTGTGTGAGGGAGGGGTAGCACAGTATATAGTGTATATAGCAGTATATATACATACACATGTGACATTACAGGCTGCAGTGGGTGAGGGGGTGTAGCATAGTATATAGTGTATATAGCAGTATATATACATACACAGGTGACATTACAGGCTGCAGTGGGTGAGGGGGGTAGGGGTAGCACAGTATATAGTGTATATAGCAGTATATATACATACACAGGTGACATTACAGGCTGCAGTGGGTGAGGGGGGGTAGCACAGTATATAGTGTATATAGCAGTATATATACATACACAGGTGACATTACAGGCTGCAGTGTGTGAGGGGGGGTGTAGCACAGTATATAGTGTATATATACATACACAGGTGACATTACAGGCTGCAGTGGGTGAGGGGGGGTAGCACAGTATATAGTGTATATAGCAGTATACATACACAGGTGACATTACAGGCTGCAGTGGGTGAGGGGGGTAGGGGTAGCACAGTATATAGTGTATATAGCAGTATATATACATACACAGGTGACATTACAGGCTGCAGTGGGTGAGGGAGGGGTAGCACAGTATATAGTGTATATAGCAGTATATATACATACACAGGTGACATTACAGGCTGCAGTGTGTGAGGGAGGGGTAGCACAGTATATAGTGTATATAGCAGTATATATACATACACAGGTGACATTACAGGCTGCAGTGTGTGAGGGAGGGGTAGCACAGTATATAGTGTATATAGCAGTATATATACATACACAGGTGACATTACAGGCTGCAGTGGGTGAGGGGGGGGAGTAGCACAGTATATAGTGTATATAGCAGTATATATACACAGGTGACATTACAGGCTGCAGTGTGTGAGGGAGGGGTAGCACAGTATATAGTGTATATAGCAGTAAATATACACAGGTGACATTACAGGCTGCAGTGTGTGAGGGAGGGGTAGCACAGTATATAGTGTATATAGCAGTATATATACACAGGTGACATTACAGGCTGCAGTGTGTGAGGGGGGGGGGGAGCACAGTATATAGTGTATATAGCAGTATATATACACAGGTGACATTACAGGCTGCAGTGGGTGAGGGAGAGGTAGTACAGTATATAGTGTATATAGCAGTAAATCTACATACACAGGTGACATTACAGGCTGCAGTGGGTGAGGGGGGTGTAGCACAGTATATAGTGTATATAGCAGTATATATACATACACAGGTGACATTACAGGCTGCAGTGGGTGAGGGGGGTGTAGCATAGTATATAGTGTATATAGCAGTATATATACATACACAGGTGACATTACAGGCTGCAGTGTGTGATGGAGGGGTAGCACAGTATATAGTGTATATAGCAGTATACATACACAGGTGACATTACAGGCTGCAGTGGGTGAGGGAGGGGGGTGTAGCACAGTATATAGTGTATATAGCAGTATATATACATACACAGGTGACATTACAGGCTGCAGTGGGTGAGGGGGGTGTAGCACAGTATATAGTGTATATAGCAGTATATATACATACACAGGTGACATTACAGGCTGCAGTGTGTGAGGGAGGGGTAGCACAGTATATAGTGTATATAGCAGTATATATACACAGGTGACATTACAGGCTGCAGTGTGTGAGGGGGGGGGTGTAGCACAGTATATAGTGTATATAGCTATATATATATACATACACAGGTGACATTACAGGCTGCAGTGTGTGTGTGGGGGGGGGTAGCACAGTATATAGTGTATATAGCAGTATATATATACACAGGTGACATTACAGGCTGCAGTGTGTGAGGGGGGGGTAGCACAGTATATAGTGTATATAGCAGTATATATACATACACAGGTGACATTACAGGCTGCAGTGTGTGAGGGAGGGGTAGCACAGTATATAGTGTATATAGCAGTATATATACATACACAGGTGACATTACAGGCTGCAGTGTGTGAGGGAGGGGTAGCACAGTATATAGTGTATATAGCAGTATATATACATACACAGGTGACAGTACAGGCTGCAGTGTGTGAGGGAGGGGTAGCACAGTATATAGTGTATATAGCAGTATATATACATACACAGGTGACATTACAGGCTGCAGTGTGTGAGGGAGGGGTAGCACAGTATATAGTGTATATAGCAGTATATATACACAGGTGACATTACAGGCTGCAGTGTGTGAGGGAGGGGTAGCACAGTATATAGTGTATATAGCAGTATATATACATACACATGTGACATTACAGGCTGCAGTGGGTGAGGGAGGGGTAGCACAGTATATAGTGTATATAGCAGTATATATACACAGGTGACATTACAGGCTGCAGTGTGTGAGGGAGGGGTAGCACAGTATATAGTGTATATAGCAGTATATATACATACACAGGTGACATTACAGGCTGCAGTGGGTGAGGGGGGTGTAGCACAGTATATAGTGTATATAGCAGTATATATACATACACAGGTGACATTACAGGCTGCAGTGGGTGAGGGGGTGTAGCATAGTATATAGTGTATATAGCAGTATATATACATACACAGGTGACATTACAGGCTGCAGTGGGTGAGGGGGGTAGGGGTAGCACAGTATATAGTGTATATAGCAGTATATATACATACACAGGTGACATTACAGGCTGCAGTGGGTGAGGGGGGGTAGCACAGTATATAGTGTATATAGCAGTATACATACACAGGTGACATTACAGGCTGCAGTGGGTGAGGGGGGTAGGGGTAGCACAGTATATAGTGTATATAGCAGTATATATACATACACAGGTGACATTACAGGCTGCAGTGTGTGAGGGGGGGGGTGTAGCACAGTATATAGTGTATATATACATACACAGGTGACATTACAGGCTGCAGTGGGTGAGGGGGGGTAGCACAGTATATAGTGTATATAGCAGTATACATACACAGGTGACATTACAGGCTGCAGTGGGTGAGGGGGGTAGGGGTAGCACAGTATATAGTGTATATAGCAGTATATATACATACACAGGTGACATTACAGGCTGCAGTGGGTGAGGGAGGGGTAGCACAGTATATAGTGTATATAGCAGTATATATACATACACAGGTGACATTACAGGCTGCAGTGTGTGAGGGAGGGGTAGCACAGTATATAGTGTATATAGCAGTATATATACATACACAGGTGACATTACAGGCTGCAGTGTGTGAGGGAGGGGTAGCACAGTATATAGTGTATATAGCAGTATATATACATACACAGGTGACATTACAGGCTGCAGTGGGTGAGGGGGGGGAGTAGCACAGTATATAGTGTATATAGCAGTATATATACACAGGTGACATTACAGGCTGCAGTGTGTGAGGGAGGGGTAGCACAGTATATAGTGTATATAGCAGTAAATATACACAGGTGACATTACAGGCTGCAGTGTGTGAGGGAGGGGTAGCACAGTATATAGTGTATATAGCAGTATATATACACAGGTGACATTACAGGCTGCAGTGTGTGAGGGGGGGGGGTAGCACAGTATATAGTGTATATAGCAGTATATATACACAGGTGACATTACAGGCTGCAGTGGGTGAGGGAGAGGTAGTACAGTATATAGTGTATATAGCAGTAAATCTACATACACAGGTGACATTACAGGCTGCAGTGGGTGAGGGGGGTGTAGCACAGTATATAGTGTATATAGCAGTATATATACATACACAGGTGACATTACAGGCTGCAGTGGGTGAGGGGGGTGTAGCATAGTATATAGTGTATATAGCAGTATATATACATACACAGGTGACATTACAGGCTGCAGTGTGTGATGGAGGGGTAGCACAGTATATAGTGTATATAGCAGTATACATACACAGGTGACATTACAGGCTGCAGTGGGTGAGGGAGGGGGGTGTAGCACAGTATATAGTGTATATAGCAGTATATATACTTACACAGGTGACATTACAGGCTGCAGTGGGTGAGGGGGGTGTAGCACAGTATATAGTGTATATAGCAGTATATATACATACACAGGTGACATTACAGGCTGCAGTGTGTGAGGGAGGGGTAGCACAGTGTATAGTGTATATAGCAGTATATATACATACACAGGTGACATTACAGGCTGCAGTGTGTGAGGGGGGGGGGGTGTAGCACAGTATATAGTGTATATAGCAGTATATATACACAGGTGACATTACAGGCTGCAGTGTGTGAGGGGGGGGGTGTAGCACAGTATATAGTGTATATATACATACACAGGTGACATTACAGGCTGCAGTGGGTGAGGGGGGGGGTAGCACAGTATATAGTGTATATAGCAGTATATATACACAGGTGACATTACAGGCTGCAGTGTGTGAGGGAGGGGTAGCACAGTATATAGTGTATATAGCAGTATATATACACAGGTGACATTACAGGCTGCAGTGTGTGTGTGTGTGTGGGGGGTAGCACAGTATAAAGTGTATATAGCAGTATATATACATACACAGGTGACATTACAGGCTGCAGTGTGTGAGGGAGGGGTAGCACAGTATATAGTGTATATATACATACACAGGTGACATTACAGGCTGCAGTGGGTGAGGGGGGTAGGGGTAGCACAGTATATAGTGTATATAGCAGTATATATACATACACAGGTGACATTACAGGCTGCAGTGTGTGAGGGAGGGGTAGCACAGTATATAGTGTATATAGCAGTATATATACACAGGTGACATTACAGGCTGCAGTGTGTGAGGGAGGGGTAGCACAGTATATAGTGTATATAGCAGTATATATACATACACAGGTGACATTACAGGCTGCAGTGTGTGAGGGAGGGGTAGCACAGTATATAGTGTATATAGCAGTATATATACATACACAGGTGACATTACAGGCTGCAGTGGGTGAGGGAGGGGTAGCACAGTATATAGTGTATATAGCAGTATATATACATACACAGGTGACATTA
The DNA here is from genome assembly GCF_040894005.1 of Engystomops pustulosus. Taxonomy (NCBI): domain Eukaryota; kingdom Metazoa; phylum Chordata; class Amphibia; order Anura; family Leptodactylidae; genus Engystomops; species Engystomops pustulosus. Next base: position 165,401,352 of record NC_092417.1, read on the forward strand.
CAGGCTGCAGTGGGTGAGGGGGGGTAGCACAGTATATAGTGTATATAGCAGTATATATACATACACAGGTGACATTACAGGCTGCAGTGTGTGAGGGAGGGGTAGCACAGTATATAGTGTATATAGCAGTATATATACATACACAGGTGACATTACAGGCTGCAGTGTGTGATGGAGGGGTAGCACAGTATATAGTGTATATAGCAGTATATATACATACACAGGTGACATTACAGGCTGCAGTGGGTGAGGGAGGGGTAGCACAGTATATAGTGTATATAGCAGTATATATACATACACAGGTGACATTACAGGCTGCAGTGGGTGAGGGAGGCTTCCAGCTCCGGAGGGAGGAGGGCGGAGGGGGAGCTTATTAATTACCGCGGAGGGGAGGGGGCGCCGCACACACACGGGAGGGAGGACGGGGACACTGCCACAGTCACAGGCCGAGCACCCTACACCCGCCGCAGGTAAGTCTCTGCCTTGTTTGTCGGCCAGGTGAGGGGTAGGTGGCGCTGGGTGTGAATATGGAGCACCGGGGGGGCCTCAGCGGCTGCGTTTATCCAAGCGTCTGCAGAGGGGGCGCAGCACTGCAGGGTGGGGGGCACGAGCAGCCCCCTCTACTCCTCATATCAGGGTGCTGTGCAGGGTGGGGGGCATGAGAAGCCCCCTCTACTCCTCTTATCAGGGTGCTGTGCACACTACTCCACAGACTACGAAGGAATCGAGTTTCTTAAAGGGGACCTCTCGTGCTGCAGTTTTCTAATTAAAGGTGCATTGAGTTAAAAGGTTCAACATTCAGTGGGGGTGAACATGGTGTTTTCTGTATATTAACATGTTGCATTTCAACCCCAGATCTTGGAGTCAGATAAGCGCCATACAAAGTGTCCAGGTGCCACTTATCCCTATAATTAAAAAATTCACCTTGTTTCATTGTGAAGGCTCAGATCAGAGGCGACGGTGGAAGCCATTATAACCATTTATCTTACTTTCATATATTAAGGCTTCCCATACTTGTAGATGAATCATGGCCAAAACCAAAAAAATTCCAATAATTGGGAATTGCTGTTGGTGCATTTGGCTGCCGGAAGTGTCAAAAAGTTGGTCGTATAAGGGACAGTATACATTACATACATTCGTGTGTGCCGTTTGGGAATTGCAATAGATTTTCATGGAGTTGTAAAAATCCAGTACGGAATATGGAACACGGAACACTGTGAACCTGAATCTTGTATACATGGGGATATCTATATGTATTTATATATAATATATGTATGTGTGTATATATATACTGTACATATTTATGGGGTCACATGAACAAGGCGCCGGCTCCCCCTATGCAGAATACTGAATACAGGGTGGAGTTGGCTAATATTTCTGTGTTATTTGTGGGATATGACGGGCATACTCCTTATCATAGCGCCTGCATGCTATACCGATAAGCATATATACCTGACTTTTAGAATCCTATACCTTAAGGATATTGTATATGTAACAGTTTAACATTCCGCCCCTCCATTGTAATCTCTCTACAATGAAGTGTTGCATAGTTGCTTGAGTGACAGCAGCTGTTAAAGGGATCATCGTGTCTGTGACGTCACTACAGCCTTCGGCCCTTGGAGTGATCTTCACACACGTTTATCTTTTATATGACTTTTTATTATAGTTTTGATGTTGGGTTTTCGCCTGCGGGTAGTAGCGGTTCCTGACTGTATTGTTAGCGCCAGGACTGGGTATACGGAAGGTGACATTGGGCTTGGTCCTGGCGCTATCAGCTGAGTATATTGATTTATTGCACTTCATTTCTGTAGGTTTATGGCGGTTTTATCTAATTGTTATAGTGTTTGTATACTCTATACACACAGATGACTTCACGTGGATGGGAGTAGGTGACTGTAAGGTGGATTATACTCGGACACATCAATGTTCACATGTGTTGGATGCAATATGGATTTTGGTGGAAATTCTCCTAAAATCTTCGTCTTGTTCTCCAAAAATATATTAGACGTCTTTGTCTTGTTCATGTGAATGTTCATGCTGCTAAATTTGGGTGGGTAATCCCCAGATAAAACATGGGGTTCGTGGGTTGACAACAGGGAGCAATAGATTGAATCCACAAAAAATTGGGAGAATTTAATCCTCAGATCCTGCAGTTTGGATGTTTAGTAAAGTTTGGATTTGTATTTGTTTGGTTTGTACATATAACAGGCACAAGTTGAAGTTTCCATAAACCTTCCCTGCCAAGACAGCGCCATGGCGTGCGGTTTATCTGGAAGTGACATTTTGGCTTTTACTGTGACATGTCCTACACGGAGGTCTTAAAGGGAACCTATCACCTGTATACATTATGTGATGCAGCCAAGGCAAAATCAAAACTTCTGTTTACATCAGACTGATTTGGGCCCTTACACTCTGGTTAGAACATATTTGGGACCCTACCCCCTGGCTTCATGAGGGCAGCTTTGGGACCCTACCCCCTGGCTTCATGAGGGCAGCTTTGGGACCCTACCCCCTGGCTTCATGAGGGCAGCTTTGGGACCCTACCCCCTGGCTTCATGAGGGCAGCTTTGGGACCCTACCCCCTGGCTTCATGAGGGCAGCTTTGGGACCCTACCCCCTGGCTTCATGAGGGCAGCTTTGGGACCCTACCCCCTGGCTTCATGTGGACAGCTTTGGGACGCTACTCCCTGGCTTCATGAGGACAGCTTTGGGACCCTACCCCCTGGCTGCATGAGGACAGCTTTGGGACCCTACCCCCTGGCTTCATGAGGGCAGCTTTGGGACCCTACCCCCTGGCTTCATGAGGGCAGCTTTGGGACCCTACCCCCTGGCTTCATGAGGGCAGCTTTGGGACCCTACCCCCTGGCTTCATGTGGACAGCTTTGGGACGCTACTCCCTGGCTTCATGAGGACAGCTTTGGGACCCTACCCCCTGGCTGCATGAGGACAGCTTTGGGACCCTACCCCCTTCCCCGGCTGTATTAGAGCAGCTTTGGGTCCCTACACCCTTGCTGCATGAGGACAACTTTGAAACCTCACCCTCAGCGGTTCCCAGGGACAGATTTGGGGCCTTACACCCCAGGTACATTATGACAGGTATGGAGCCCTATACCACAGCTACCTGGGGACAGTTTTTAACCCTACACGCCAGGTATGTTATGACCGTTTTGGGTCCCTGCAACCAAGGTACATTTACAGATTTTGAGCCCTCACCCCGCATATCTGGTGACAGATTTTGGGCCCTACTATCCACGTACGTTACAACTGATTTGTACGCTATTAATTTTTGACCCTATACCCATCTGCATAACGAAAGGTTTTGGACCCTACACCCCTTATACATAAGTAAAGATAGGGCACCCTACATAGATTAGAGGACCCTATACCCTAATGAATGGCGACAGATTTTGCACCCAACATCCTGATTTATGACTACATGTTTGGGACTCTAGATCTTGTGTCATGTTGATGGGTAAGTAGCACCAAACCTGGGACATTTCTTTTTGAAGCATTTCTGATTTAGCTTTTTTTTTTTTTGACTAGTTTGACTTGTTGTTCAGGCATTTACTGTAGGTATGTGACTTTTACTCTTATCTCTGCTAAAAACATCAGTAAACTTGAACTGCGGAAAAAAAAATCTGACCTAGACAGTGTTTCCTTGTCCAGTTACTAGCAGCCGAGCTGGGGAAAATTTTACTTTGTGTTTACGCATTGTCATGACTCTCCGGATGATAATGGCAGGGTCTCTGCTCCCAGACCCCATTCGGGAGTTGGGGGGGGGGGGGGGGGGGTGGATAGACTGTTTTTTGTTCTTGTGATCAGGCTCTTAAATGTGGACATGCCCCATCACTTTGTTCTAGGAGTTACTACTAAGAGATGCAAGGCGGCACAGTGGCTCAGTAGTTAGCACTACAGCCTTGCAGCGCTGGGGTACTGGGTTCAAGTTTTTATGTTTTCTCTGTGTTTGCGTGGGTTTCCTCCAGGTCCTCTGGTTTCCTCCCACACTCCAAAACATACTGGTAGGTTGATTAGATTGTGAGCCCCATTGGGGACAGGGACTGATCTGGCAAACTGTGCCGCGCTGCGTAATCTGTGTGCGCTTTATAAGTAAAGGAATTAATATGATTTTTATTATTCTTGGGCTTGCATGTTCATGGGGGATGCCAGAGGAAATAGCTGATTTTATGGACAAGGATAGAGCTACCAGGAGGAGAACGCTGGGGGTCATGAAACGGGACCCTTCGCCATGATCTATATGGCAGTATGAATACAGTCTTTCCTATGTAAAGGCCTCTTGTCCTTTGGATACTCATTACCTAGTAACCCGCCTTTGCTATCTGGTCGGGGATCCTGCCAGCATTACACATGCTTCGTTACAATTGCGCCTGGTGATTTGTGATTGAGTTGGAGGAGAACTTTCTAATGTTAATAATTTCCTGATAATATCATTCGCTTATCTGACTTTCTCTGTGACTCTGTGTACGGTATTTATGGCCATGTCACAGAACGGTGGAAATAATGAGGATTGGCATTCGGTGAAATGTTTAATTTAAAGGGGGTTTCCATGATTGTGAAACTGATGACCTATCATTGATCTTAAATCGGCAGGGAGTCTAACACTTGGCGTTTTCATCAAACTGCTGATTCTCAAAGCCTAAAGCGCCATTTTTTTTGTGGTCATCTCCTAAACTGCAGCTGAGCTCCCATTCACTTGAGTAGAATATCTGCTGTAGTTCCTTGGGTAGACATTATACAGAGGATGGAGCCAGGCTTCCTTAATCCTGGAAAATCCCTTTAAACCGACACTTCATTGATCGTTTTTTATATGATGTTCTTACTCCTTGACATCAAGTCCCCATCGGGTATCCTGTCCTCATTATACATGTCTGTGATACGCATTCTCACTTGGGGGACCCTTTTTGAGAGCAGTACCTGTTATGGGGGGCATCAAGCCAGTGGCGTAACTAGAAGCCCATTGCAAAGTTTGTGCCAGGCCTCCCGACTATAATGTATGGTTTATAGTAATAGTCTTCTCTTATGGGAAAGTGACACCATAAGGGCCCCCAAAACCTCTTAGGCCCGGGTGCAACCGCAACCTCTGCACCCCCTCAAGTTACGCCCCTGCGTCAAGCTATATCTGTGTTGCATGAGTTAAACAGCCGCCATGTAATACGATATTTGCCAGGATAGTCACAGAATCCTTCGTAAAATCGCCAGTGTGACTCATGACCTAAATTTGAGAATAAACGTCAACAATTTGAAGTTACGGTCTATTTAAGAGGATTAAAGGTAATCATTTTCATGCAGCCGTCTTGGCTGAGCGTGCATGTGTCCTGAGTGGGGAGAGAGGAGTAATCTCCTGCTAGACGACTCTTGGGCCTGTCGCCCAAAATCCAGTTCAGTCTGAGAAACTTTCCTGGACCTAACCTCATAGACTGGACTCAATAGAATGTCCGTTCAGTCCAGTGGTTTGAGGTTCGGTCCGGGAAATCCATCCAGCGCACGGACCTTCTCAGTCTGAACTGGATTGGGGGCGACTGAATTTAGGTTGCGCTCACATGTTGCACGAAAGTAAACGTGACGTGTGAATGCATCCTCAGAAAAGGATCAGACCTGTTTAAATCTATCTGCCTGATCAGTCAGTCATTAGGGGAAGCTCTCATACACATTAGAGGGTCCGTTTATCTTGCCACAATTTGTAAGTGGACTTGTGGCAGGATAACAAGGGGTTCTCCTATGTTTAAAGGAAATCAAGCATGCTAAAGCAGGGAAACTTACTAAAATCAACTTTTAAAATAATGCTAATGTGCTAGAAGTGCTCTGGGGGTTTTAACAGAGCCCCTGCATGCTGTAGCTTCATAGATTGTTAGACTATTTCCCCCTTCACTCTCTCAGCACTTGCCCCACCCTCTGCTTGATGGAATTTCACAGAGTAGGAGAAGGGAAGCGCTCCTGCACAATGTAACTGTGGTGCTGCAACACGGAGGGGCTCTGGTAACATTCCCCATAGCACTTCAGGCTCATTAGAATTATTTTAAACATTGATTTTAGAAGGGAGGAGGCCATGGATGACAAAAATAAGAAGATTATCACACTCACTGAGCCTGGACTATGCTAAGTGTCCCTGGTTTTTGATGGTAGATTTAATTTACTCATTATCAACCTTTCCCTCCTCCTCTACTGGGATCCCTTTGAACATGAAAACCAGGTCTCTTTATCCCTAATTGTAGGCTGAGACTTTTTCCATTCATTCTCTAAGAGTACTGGTGCTGTCATAGGCTTTGGATCAGCCGAACAAGTCCCCCTATTCCCGTGATTGTGAGGGTCCCTGTACTGATCAGAATGTTCTCTCCTTTGATGACCATTAGACCCGGGATAACCAGGTTTCTGAGTTAACAGTTACACAATTGAACACAATGGAACCCAATTGCTACAATTGTTGCGGAGGATTGTGCGGTATATCCCATGTATATGCTGAGCTGTGCGCCTGGGAGGCCTGGCCGTCCACACTCGCTCCCACCGCACCCCCTCCCATCCATCCCATTTTTTTTTTTCTTCTTCTTCTCTTCCCCCAGAACAAAGCTTGTTCTGTCCAGTTTCTCCCTGCGATGCTTTTAACAAATTCAACGGGGGCTCCCCCGCTGTATGCGGTCTGCGGACGCTCTGGCATATTCCTGCGTTACGTAGATTAATTCAATCCGTCTCTGAATATACAGCTCCCTCACACGGCGCCGCTGCCTCCGCTGCTCCGTGCCAACACAGATTGAAATTTTCCAACCTACTTGTTTGCCAGACAGACCGAAGGCTCCTGAGGCAGTGTTTACCCCCTCGCCTTCCCCCGTCTGCAGCCGAATTTCGGATTCTCGGGCCAGGTAAGGCTTCCTAAGAGGGGAGGAGGGGGAGCTGTGCATTTAAAGGGAATCTGTGTAGCAGCTCGTACCCTGTTGCATGGGGGGGCAGGGGCGGACTATGGAGGGGGGGGAAAAGGGGCTTCTGCTGTAACGTGACCTATTTAGCTGCAAGATTTTTCGAGAGTGAAAGCGTTCATTGAGGGGTTGTGTATAGGGGAGGAGGATTCGGCACCCCTCTTAAATTTTGCTTTGCATTAACTCTTTATCCACTGCAGCTTCTGATGCCAGGGTCGCCCCCCATGCCCTGTGTTTCCTCTGCAAAGCATTGGGCTTCATAGGAAGCCCTTCCGTCTCCCAGTCCTGTTGCTGACTCCACCGAATGCACAATATATCCTGTGATATTTTGGAAGGGCTGCAGCATCCCGCAGCGACAGAAGCAGCTCCTGACAGTAGATGTATTTAGGGATGAGCCAAGAAAATGTGTTTTTTTTTTTTTTTTTTTTTTTGTGTGCAATTTAAAACCAAGGGGTATTTGGCAGCTCCTTCTTGGGGCCTTGGTTTGCTAATGAGCTCATCTTTTTTGGGATAGGGGAGGGTGCGGGGTACGGTCATGGATGTGGGTAGAGGTGCAGAGTTATTCCCAGATTGCACTGTGTGGGTATAAGAAAGGCACTCACAGCTGACTCAGTGTCCTCGAAAAAACCCGTTGGGGCAGTTCCTGTGCCAGCTGCATTTCGGAAGATCCCAAAGGCATTTTCTGCTTTGGAATGAGCTTTCTATATGTAAGTAAGAACAGCGGGACAAAGGTGAGGTACTCCAAGCTCCAGCACTGTCCCTTAAGAAATTTCCACGCTTGGGCAGGGAGTGACTTTGGGCTGGGAACTTAAAATTGTGCCATCGGATTTCATGTTTGTGCAAGCACCACCTGCTGACATATGGCAATCCTGGACCTCTCCTTCTCACTAATTTATGGTATCCTTGCCCCATGCCATCATTTTCTATGGTCAAGAGTTTCCCCTCCCTCTGCAAAGTGACAACTTAAAGGAAATCTACTGTCAAAATTCATCAAGATAGTCCAGGAACTCCTAGATCCAGGCACTGTGATTGGTAATCTTCTTATATTTATCCATGGCCTCCTTCTAAAATCAACTTTATAATTATGCTGTTGAGTGTTTCCAGAGCTCCTCTGTGCTGTAGCTTCGCAGGCAGTGCAAAGCCAGTCTCCCCTCCCGCTGCACGTCCTCCCTCTGCTACACAGGCAGAGGAAGAAGGGAGACAGCAGGGAGTTGGATGAGACATGTTCTGCTCAATATAACAACCTGTGACTCTGCAGCACTGAGGGGCTCTGGTAACGCCTCTAGAGCCCTCCAGGCTCATGAGTATAATTTTATCAGTTGATTTTAGAAGGAAGGAGGCCATGAGTAACAATGATTACCACAGTCGCAGTGCCCTGATCTTTGAGTAAGTGTCTCTGGTTTATCAAGATGGATTTTGATATTAGATTTTCTTGCTGTTTACTTTTTCCCAACTTAACTACTAACCCTAATTATCCCTCTTTTATGTGGAATCTTGCCCATTTACTTACTTCTTCAAAAGTCTTATGCAAATGAGTAGAGAAGATTCATCTAAGAAGCTGTAGCAGCTAAAACTATAGTTCTGGTATCAGATTAAAGGACAGAATATTTTTTTTTTCTTTCAAACCACATCTGCGAGCTACAGAACCACAGATACAGGCAGGCAAAGTCATTGTTGGAAATGCGAGCTACAGATAAAGATCCAATTTTTTTCTTTGCCTGCTCATTCCTCTGGTTCTGTCGATCACCCACAAGCCTCATGCAGTATACCAGTAAATAAAAACACTCTCTACTTTGATCCAGAACATAAATCGCGGTTGTACCTGCTATAGAACCCAAAATATTGGCATCTAAATTGTTGCCTGGAGTCTGACTCTTTCATGCAAAAGATGACCCTTTACTGCTCATTTGCATATGACTTTGGATGAGATTTTTTTTTTAGATCGGTTGAGATCTCCCGTAAAAGAGGGAATTCTAGGAAGGGTCTTTCATCCCCTACCTGAGGGGGCTGGACAGGAACCCATCTGATGTGTTTGGTGATGTATGGTATGGTCGTGTCTCCTCTCTTATGGGTGTGATGATAGCATTTTGGATGTAGAATTTTCCTAATATAGCTATTGATCAAATGTATGTGCTGATTTGCATACAGTCCTGGTGGTAGGTGCCATTTAAAGTTGGGTCTGCATGAGGAACAAGTTGGTGTGGATAGGGATGGATCATTATTGAAACTCCTACCCTATCCTGTTTAAGGGGACCCTGGCAGGGAAACTACAATGATCCGATTCTCCCCACCTTCTTGCAACTGTATTGGTGTCCTTAAGACGCCAATACGATTGAAAGCTGTGGAAAAGGACAAGGCAATAAGTTGCTGATTAAATGTGTCCGTAATAAATAAATGGGTTTTTGGCTGTAGTTTGGGCACTCCATAAGGTCCACCATCACTGGCTTTCGTGGTGGTGTCCATTCTCTGAGGGTTATGCTTTCATTAGACCATCATTGATGACATCTCATTCATTGCCCACATGATTTCTGGGCCAATGGTTCCAGTGATTGTCGGTTCCATTGAGTATACAATGTCTGGGCCAGTTGAGAGTTGGGAATGGATGGTCGTGATTGTCCCGAGTGACTCGTATTACAGATTCCTCTACAAACCCTTTAAGGCCCTGTATCTATAACCAAACTGGCCACCAAAAGGGTCTGCTTATGGATTTTTTTTTTTTTTTTTTTTTTTAAAGCATGTATGTATAGATGTATGGATGTGGTAGGGCCTGGGGATCACTGTTGGCAGATATAAAGGGCATATCGCCAGCTTTCGTTGCGTTGCAGTTATCTTGTGGTGATCCTTATCTTGCGTCTTTGATATGTAAACAGTCGTGTTACCACAGTATTACGTACATGTAGCCAAGAGGTAAAAGTTTGTCATCGTGTTTCTGTCCTTCGGAGGATACAGGAAGATTAGTTCTTTAGGTTTGTTCTTAAGGTGAATTTGTATGTAAGTCGGAACTGGTATAATTTTTACTTGTAGTTCCTGTCAGAATTTTTTGGCCTTGTGATAAGTGGAATTTCTACATTTTATGTTGTCATGGGAACTAGGATTATCAATAAAGCTTCATTACAGACACCTTACAGCTGATCATTGTAGCCTGGGACTATAGCAACATCCAGAGACTTCACCAGAGGTCACAGGGGGCAGAGGGGTCCGTCTGTAACTCTGGGTCGGGTGTCCTTAAAGGGTTTTTTTCCCACCAATCAAGTTAGGCCCTATCTACAGGAGATCCGCGACCTTCTGCTCCATTTGTCTATGGGAGCAACGAGGGGTCTGATTAATGTACCTCGGACCCTGTTGGACCCCCTGTTTTCGTGATCTGTGGGAGTCTCATCACTGAGACCGCCACCAATCAGCAAGTTAGGACCTTACTTGATTGGTGGGAAAAACCATTTAAGTCGGGGACTGCCTGTATTTCATTTTAAACCTAGAAAACAAAATTTGTGATATGTGAGTGAAGATGTTAAATTATATATAACTTTTATGATCTGTTGTCTTGTATTTCCCCAAGGGGGTTGCTACCTTACCTGGCAAATTAGTATTCGCCATCTCTTCTTCACAGATCTTGATAAGGGGGAGCTTGGTCTTGGACCCCCAGAAATATTAATATTTTATAAAAAATTTTTTTGCCTATAATGAAACACTGGGTCTCGGCCTCTTGGTTCTGGCACCAGTCTCTGGTTCCTCTGGACACATTAAATAACCACTCTCCTCAGCCAGTGATTGGTTTAGAAGCATTTCCTGTGTGTCCAAAGGAACAGGAAGTTAAGAGACCGGCAGGGATTCGAAACCAGGAGCTGCAGGGAGTTTAAAAAAAAAAAAAAAAAAAAAATTCCCATAGACCTCCTCTTTAATTACTACCTCCCGCATCTTTCGCATCTAAGAATTGACTGCTGTAAAATTTAATGTTTTGGTTTTATGGATTTTACTTTTTATTTTTCTATTATTTTAAAGACCAATTTTTTTTTTTTTTTTTCTTCTTACCAGGCCACACTATATTACCTTGCTATCTCATCACTGAAGCAGTAAACTGCGTCTTTAAGGATTACGGAGCTGTAAGTAGATTAAACTTGCATTTAGTTAATCCCCTATTGAATCACGTATTTCCTTTCTTGAAGAAGTCCGAATATATTATACATTTTTTTTTTAATATATATTTATAGCAGTAGCTGATAGTAGGAAGGGAACTTTATTTTGTGTATTTTTCTCTGCTCTTTATAGTTTTAAACTCGTTCTATATTCTTGCTAAAGATTCAGAGGGACTGGAGATCTTCCAGAATGAACATTGAAGATTCAAGATAATGGGGGTCATTTACTAAGGGCCGATTCTCGTTTTCCCGACGTGTTACCCGTATATTTCCGTTTTGCGCCGATTTTCCCCGAATTGCCCCAGGATTTTAAAAATAAATAAATAAATAAATAATTGTTGCGGAGCTTGCACTTACCTTCACTAGGAATAGGCCGGTGTAGTTCAGTGCATTCCAGGGAACTTCAGCGCAGCAGCGCCACCTAGTGGAAGTCGGAGGAACTGCCTTAATGAATCCCGGCCGGACCCGAGTCCACCGCAGAGAACGCGCCGCTGGATCGCGAATGGGCCGGGTAAGTAAATCTGCCCCAATGTTTGCGCGGAACAAGACAGGCATTTCTAAAAATGTCCGTCTTAAAGGAGGCAATTGTTAAATATGGTGGTTTTTCTGTCAAAAATGGTACCGCCGCAGACCATGGTTTGGGCCATTATCCCAGTGTATAGAGATGAATGGAGCTTAGTTGAAATGCCATACACTACCCATGGTCAGGAGAGGAGCAGTTTTTGGGGAAACAGGCTGCCATGTTTTTAAACTTTCAGGCAAGCTCTTTAAAGGGAATGTGTCTCCACATTTTTCACAAATACAGCTACTGACAGGTTCACATTAAGCCCTATTAACTGACCTCCCCATAAAATATACTTTATCTTCTCTGCCATACAACCAGATCCAGCAGCGAGTCAGAGGGGCGTGACCTGCTTGGACAAATCCATTAAACCCCCCCTCCCCCCCATCCCCCACCCTAGCCTCCTTCAGCACTGCATATCATGTGACCAAGGTGATATCATCTAACGTCCTTTACCCACTAACTTTTACAAAATGTTCCCCATGTATGTATCTGATCACATGAAATCACAGCAGCCTCCATTGAGGGTGGGGAGGAGAAGGTAGATTTTGCTAATTTTAGTGGGTAAAAGGCCTTAGATGACATCACCTTGCTGAACGGTGAGAAGGAGGCATGGGGAGGAGCCACTGGACTTGACTGTTTAGGACACGCCCCCTCTGACTTGTTCCTCATGCCAGGTAAGATAACATTGAGTTGGTTTTATGGTGATGTGAGCGAAACCATTTTTAGCTAAAAGAAAGGGAGCATTTAATCAATAGGGCTCTATGGGAACTTGTCACTAGCTGTATTTGTCACCACATTTTTCAGTAACCCTTTAAATCCAAAGGAAGTCTATTGTCCCTTTAAGCCCAGGGCTACACAAAGACATTGGCTGGAACACGTTGCAACAAACATGTCACCAGAAATCTATTAGATTTGGATTTTTTGGGATTTTGGCCAAGATTTACACAAGATCAAGTCAAGACCAAAATTCACGTGTAGACCAAGCCTAATGGCAGTAGGAAAGCTACATCTAACCATGGAGGTCCACCAGATCCTGCTCAATAGTTGGTGGGATCTATGGATTTCTGCTTGAAACTTCCAAGACGATGATGGACTAACCTCTCCTTCCTCACGATGATCCGAATTGGGATGGATGCAGGGGACACCACTTAGGACGAGGTTGCTGCATCTTAGTAGAGCAAGGGTGAGGCGGTCACCAATGGTTCCTGAAGTTCTTCAAGGAAGTTGAATAAACTGCAAACCCATTAAGCTTGTTTGATGTCAGCCTGACCTTCATTACCAAGTCTAATATCGTCTCAGTAACCATTCCGCACCTTTTTTTTTTCGTGTACGGCTCCCATAAAAGATTTGTTGTGTTGAAAGCCAGAAGGTTCAAGTCAGATCCTGAAATCCTGGGCTTGGGGACTTTGATCTCCATTCCATAGGCTGAGCCTTCTCTATAGGAGGCAGTGAATGAGGGGCTCTGTTCTCGCTCCGCTCAGTGGGTGCACTCACTGATCACCACATTTACATTCTTTTAATTCTCTGTCCTGATTGTATCCCGTCCTTTTGCTGACCGCTCTGTCGAGGAGTATAAGGGGACGTCAGACGTCACCGCAACGTAACCTCTGATGGGTCGCTGCGCCCTAGGAAGGATATGTTCTTGTATTGTTAGGTGCTTCTGGTAACTGCAGCTGTGCCATAAATATAGACTAATCAGCTGCTCCGAGGTCTCTGCATCATCTCTTAGAAGTCTCTGCTCTGGTTGCTGCTCGATGTTTCTTTGATGTGCCGTTTTTTTTACGATCTTCCAAAATCCCCTTAAAGGTGGCTCATCATCAGTTTGGACCATACAAAGCTGCACACCATGTTTGGTATTGTCCATGGAGAGATGTGTCATCATACATTTTGTGTATTTTAGTTTAAAATGGATTTATATTCCAGGATTGTAGCTGGACTTGGTACACTTTGGGTCTGCCTTTATTCTGCTATGCTCCTATATTCTCTGCAAGACCGTGCTAGGTGTTGTCCCTGTAGAGATGTTTAATCATACTTGTGTGTGTGGTGTTAATAGCAGCAGGACTGTGATGTGATGTATGATTAGACAGATCTACAGGGGAAATACCCAACATGGCCTTGTAGGAAATATAGCAGTGTAAGAACAGTACCCCAGTGTGCCAAGTTCAGATACAACGCTGGAATAGAAATCCCGATTTCACAGTCCTGCTGCTACTAACACACATAAAGGTATAATTGAAAAGCTCTCCCGAGCCAATACTTAAACCTTTCAGCAGGAAGCCAAGAGCACAGCAGTGTGAGGACAAACCCCTAGTGCACTTGTATTACAGGATGGTGGCTTCTTTAAATTCACTAGGTGCCAGTCCTCAAACTGCTATGCTCTTGGCTTCCTGCGGACGGTTTTGGTTATTGGCTCTGGAGATCATTGCAATCATACCTTTTATGTGTGTTGTTAGTAGCAGCAGGATTGTGAAATATGGACTTAATATAAGTGCATTGGGGGTTTGTCCTCGCACTGCGGTGCTCTTGGCTCTCTGCAGACAGTTTTAGGTATTGCCCCTGGAGATCTTTTTAATCATGCTTTTTATGTGTGTTGGTAGCAGCAGGACTGTGAAATCTGGATTTATAGTCCTGGGTTGTATCTGAACTTGATACCCTGGGGTGCGTTCATACACTGCTATACTTTCTACAAGACCGTGCTGGATATTGGCCCTGGAGAGCTGTCTAATTATACATTTTGTGTTTTAGTAGCAGCAGGACAATGAAAAAGGATTTATGTTCCTAGGTTGTAGTTTGACTTGGAACACTGTGGCCTCACAATGCTGTGTTTTGTGCTCTTTTGCCAGTATTTGTTATTGTCCCTAGAGATCTGTGTTATTGTACCTTTTTGTGTGTGTTATTAGAAGCAGGACTGTGAAATCTGGGTTTATATTCTAGGATTGTAGCTGGACTTGTGGCACTTGGTGACGAATCGTAGGGTCATGCAGCCTTCATCTCAAGCTGTGACGGTGGAAGGAAACACTTTTGCAAGAAATTGATCAGGTTGACGATGCGGTAGTTGCAACCACAGTTGCTTAAAGGGTCCAGACTTTGCAAATTCTGACTGCCAATGGATTCAGGATTCATACACATGGGTACGAATATCCATGTCGAAATCTGTGGTGATTCCACCTGTAACGTTTGCTGCTTTTACGCCGTATCCCGCTATGGATTACAAAGGGGGTTTATCCCCCCCCCCTCTCCTTTGCCCAAAGCTACTGTTGCACGGATTCCATATGCTGCGGATACAATGTTTCTCTCTGACACTGAGAATATTCTGAAAGTTTTGATGGCCCCCATGTGCTGTGGGTGTAATGGCCCCCTGTCTGGTTTATCTTACTCCGCATTGCACCTATGATGGTGACACGTGAAGGCGTATCGGAGCGACAGTCTTTAGCAGGACTATATAATTACACTCGTTGGCTCATCCTCCAGTACACGGTGTATAGGAATGTACAGGGCTGCTTGTCAAATGAGTCACGTTGTCTCTATAGCTACAATCTGGATTAACCCCTCGCTGTACGCGCCACCCACTTTCTCCACACCTGTGTACCAGTCCCAGGTAGCGCCGGCTCCTTCTCGCTCTTTGTGTAGATGGACAGACGTGCTGTGATTTCTGTCCATAGTCCATTGTCTTGTGGTCGGGGTTTTCTCATGACCCGGATGATTGTGCTGTAAGGTGTGGTACTGCCAACTTTCTGCCTATTCTGGGTGCTTGCTCCTGACTCATTCTGCTGTCGACAGCTGCAGCGTCCTGGAATTATATTCCTGATACATATCCAGTAATAATCTGCGGAAATGCAGCTGCTGTATAGTCCATGCCCATGGCTAAACACTTTCCTATGATCGGAAGGGAGGACTACAATACCAGGTGTGGACAGGTGTGGCGCTGTTTTTGAGGTAGGAAGCAATGCATTTCAAATGCTGCAGGGTTATCGTGAGTCTTGCTGTCAATCACTGTGTGTGGGCAGGGTTATCGTGAGTCTTGCTGTCAATCACTGTGTGTGGGCGGGGTAATCGGGAGTCTTGTTGGCAATCACGGTGCGTGGGCAGGGTTATCGGGAGTCTTGTTGGCAATCACTGTGTGTGGGGGCGGGGTAATCGGGACACGCATACCACTACCTGGTGTGCAGGGGGCATAAAGGGGGAACTTATCACCGTTACTGGCCATGCAATTATTTCAGTCCTGATAAATGTCCCCCTTTTTCTCTCCTAAGAGTCATGTTAGGATTTACTCCATTTTTTTTTCACTCCAAGTCCTGCTCCAAGTCCTATAACTTTGACATTATAACTAATGTAAACTATTCTGCCGTTTAAAGGGGTTGTCCACTTTCAGCAAATAATTGATGTGGTTTGTGCAAGGAAAAGTTATGCAGTTTTTAAATTTTATACTTTTTACAGTATTCTACAGTTTTTCTAGATCTCTGCTTGCTGTCCTTCTATCTGAAGCGTCTAAGTTTACCTCCAGTAGATAGAAATCTGTCCGTGGTCTTGTGATGGACACTCGGCCACACGAGCCATTAGTATCGCACGGCTCTGGTTACTCTCCATGATACTAATGTCTTGTGCGCCTGCGTGTCCATCACATGGCCATGGACAGATTCTATCCACAGGAAGTAAACTTGGAAGCTTCCTGTAGAAGGACAGCAAGCAGAGATCTTGAAAGCCATGGGGATTTGATACAGAAAGTATATTGGAAAAACCCCTTTAAATTCAAATTGTATTTTGAAATATCTCTGGTCCCGTCATAGTGTGACCTCTTTAGGTGTCTCGTTAAGGGGTCACTCCACCACCATGTGCAGTAATAGCTGGTCCCCCCTCGGGCACCCCGCACAATCTGTATAGTGGTCTAGCGGTGGTATAGTGATGACTGCCAGGGGATGAGGAGCTGAGGAGCAGCCGCTGTTCCTGACACATGACATTATGTGCAGTCACCTTGTGCACTCGAGGACTTTGACATTTATTTTGCTCTAGCGCCAGACCAGTCGCCATATAGGATGTCCGTCCTCCCCCGTCATATTAACTTTCCAACTATCTGTCACTGCCCTTTACGTTGGTGTCAACCAGCTAAATATATATATATATTCCATAGGGATGGATGGACAGACCGGCAGAACCGGGGGGAAACTAAAATCTGTACTGCTTAAGACTATCTATAGGACGGTGCCCCCTTCTACACCATCCAGCAGTAATTTATCAGGTTATTATTTAGCAAGTGTGTTCTCCATGCAGTGTGAAGAGACACTGGGGGTCATTTACGAAGGGCCCGAATTGCTTTTTTTGTCGGGTTTTCCGAATTTTTCTGATTTGCGCCGAATTGCCCCGGGTTTTTGGCGCACGCGATCGGATTGTGGCGCTTCGGCGCCGGCATGCATGTGACGGAAATCGGGGGACGTCGCCGCCGGAAAACCTGACGGATTCTGAAAAACCGCAGTATTTTAAAAAAAAAAAAAAAAGTGTAGCTTGACACGCACTTACCTGCACCATGAAATAGACGGTGAACACTGGTGAATTCTAGCGGACCTCGGCGCAGCAGCGACATCTAGTGGATATATCGGCGCGCAGACCTTAGTGAATGCCAGCCGGACCCGAATTGGCATCGGAGAACCCGCCGCTGGATCGCGACTGGACCGGGTAAGTAAATCTGCCCTACTATTTTTAAGTGTTTGGGCATGCTTTGTAGCAGTTAACTGTGCCCCTGATGCTGCCCCACGTCTTGCTGCAGTTGTTGCTGCCTGAGGCAAGAGACTCAACTCGTGGCTGGTGCATTCCAGGGCAGAATGCAAAGATATTATGGTGCTACATTCAGTCAAACAGTGGGACCCTCATACCTGTAATTGATTGTGGTCCAATCATTCTGCTTCTTATCCCCCTACATTTAGAGACTTTGGCTCCATGGTGACTATATTTCCTACTGGGGCAGCAACAACACAAACTGCAAACTGAAGGCATAATGGTTTCCAGAAGTAAATTAGCCCAGTACTACATTGCATGGGTGCAAGGGTAGGGTAAATGTATAACCGCTTAGCTTACACCTGGATGTATTACTGGCATTAGCAAACCATGGATATGATCCGCTCCTAGAATGTACCTCGCACTACGCTCCTAAACACTATACCATATTGGGGCATGTACATACAGAGTGCAGGTTCTTGGCGGTTTCCCCAAAATTGTAATAGTATCAGAAAAGTAAGACATGCCACATGTGATGCTGTGCAGCCATAGCCTTAAAGGGACTCTGGCACCAGATATTAGTGCATTAAGTTACTACCCCCATCAGGTAGGGAATTAAATGTCCTTTATAGTATTCTCTCTTTTATGTGATTTACCTAAAAAAAAAAAAAAAAACCCTCTTGATGTTTTACCTATAAAAAAAAAATCTCTTCCAAAATTCATATGCAAATGAGCAGAGAACAGTCATATTTGGGATGAGACACGTTTAGAGTCTGGAAGGTTAAGGGTCAATACAGACACCCCTATCTTCTGTTCTATAGTACCTAGACACCTGTCGGTCTTGTGGTTCTGTGATCGGAGATGCAGGGAGTTGGACATAGTTGGGATTTTTATCTGCATCTCATGTTTCCATCTTTTTATTTTCGTACCGGTCTCTGTTTGTGTAGCTCACAGCTCTGTATGGCTACATTGGGCATATGTTATTATATAGGTGGTGGCGCCCAACTCTGTTCCTCCACTAGTCTCATCTGATTGTTCACTATGTACATTTTCCTTCATTCTTCTGGTGCTATAAGGACATCTATTACCTGCTCTTCATCAGATTTACTGCTAACTAGAACTCTTGCTATGTATTAGTACTATTGGGGTATGTACAGGTTGTAGAATAGGTGCCTGCGATCCATCTCTGTAAACGTAGGCCCCATCTCTGTGAATTAGCGGTGTGCCACCATGTGTGACGGGGGCTTCACTCCCGGTGACGTCTCTGCTCAGTGTTTGGCACAGAGCCTTATGGGATCTGCAGCTCATACTGTAAGTGACAGATTGTAATGTACGCCATTACCAGCTACGTACAACATAACGGTGGTGTAATGTGCAGCTGTCATGGTCCATATTTCATCTTTATTAAACCCCCTGTCTCCATGTTATTGCTTTAAAGGGAACCTGTCAGGGTGATTTGGGACACTAAAGCACTCAGAGGTTTGTGGTTTATTGTCCCAAATCGCCCCGTAGGATTTTAAAGCATTCAGAAGCAAAAAAAAAAAAAGTACACTCTCCTTGTTTCCTCGACACCTCCGTGTTTCGGGCAAATGAAGTCGGAGTATTACCTCTACGCTGGGATGCTGTGATTTCCCACAATGCAAGAGCAGGCGTGGGATCTGAAGAAGTGAGTCTGATGTGCCTCGTTGGACTCGCATCTAGTGGAGTCTGAAAGTGCTAAGACCCCCACAGATCATGAAAATGAGCGGTCTGTTGGGGTCCCACATACTTCCATCTGACCCCTCACCGCTCCGTCAGATAAATGGAACAGCCGGCCCTGCATGACCATTTTGCTCCATTCTTCAATTTCCGCCATCTCTATGGAGCTGACAGAATTTTTTTTTGGTACCAAGCATGGGGTCAGTTGTGCTTTGTTTTGCAACTATAAAGTCACAAAACAAAGAAAACATCTGTCTTGGATACATTTAGGAACACTGCAACAGACACAACCAGTGTCCAACTTCTTAAGACCTTGAAATGGTTCGCAAAAATGCACCTAAAAATTAAACTCCTACTTAAGGACACCCGACTTACAGACAACCCATAGTTACAGACGGACCCCTCTGCCCCCTGTGACCTATGGTGACCTCTCTGGATGTTACTATAGCCCCAGACTGCAATGATCAGCTGTAAGGTGTCTGTAATGAAGCTTTCTTGATAATCCCTGGTCCAATTACAGTAAAAATTTTGAAACTCCAATTGTCAAAAAAAAAATTTGTCTAGAACTTCCATTATAAAATATACAGTTTCGACTTGCATACAAATTCAACTTAAGAACAAACCTCCGGACCCTATCTTGTATGTAACCTGGGGACCGCCTGTATTTTATGGAGCGCCAACAGATTCTGAAGTGCTGCACAGTGATTTGCCAAATCAAAAAGTCCCAGTGAATTTATAGTAAAAGCAAATGGCACGATAATGGGCCCCCACCATTCCCTAGAGACACCTCTTTGTTTCTTTCAACCCCCCCCCCCCCCCCCCCCCCATATCGATGTTGGTAAAATACTAGTATTCTCCATTAAAAACGAAATTATTGGATGCCTTTTCTACAAACATAAAACTTTATTGTTCCTCTGTTATTGTGCCTGGAAATGGATGAAATTGTGTACCAGGGGACTAGCAACGCCTAGTTGTCAAGAAAGCTTTAAAGTGGATGCACCAAGGATAGAGGAAAACAATCGGTGGGTTTTTTGAATGGTTCACATTTAACATGGGGCATGTATCACACCCTCGATTTGTGCAGCTGCTCCACAAAATGGTCGCGTGCCACACATTTGTGGTGCACCGAAAAGAACATGCAAAGTCCTACAGAAAACTGGCGCAAGGGCCTTAGTAAATGTGCCCCAGTGTTCTGGTTCTCATAAATGGAGTTTAGAGGCAAGTCGAGCATGCCAACTACTACGGTTCCATTCAATATTATGGTAATTGCCGATTTCTCTTGTAGACCGTGAATGAGGGTGCCAGAAGCCGGATACCTAAGCGCTGTGTGCAAATATTTTTTTCCCCTCCCGTAGGATTGAAATGAGTGGCTGTAGGCATACTTGACTTGCCTCTCCACATGTTCATGAGAATGTGATTCCTGTTCTCGTGATCGTTGTGGGTGGCAGCAGTCACCTTTAAAAGTGCCCTGAGT
Source organism: Engystomops pustulosus (assembly GCF_040894005.1). Taxonomy (NCBI): domain Eukaryota; kingdom Metazoa; phylum Chordata; class Amphibia; order Anura; family Leptodactylidae; genus Engystomops; species Engystomops pustulosus. The sequence goes on from NC_092417.1 coordinate 165,421,857, forward strand.
TTTAAGGGGGTTAAAGGTGTTGCTTTCTTGTGAGTGGGGCTTCCTCCCTTTAAAGGGGTATTCCCACGAAGACCAGTAACACATTCTCTAATTCACTGTTAACAAAAATACAGCTTTTCACAGATATAAGTTCAACCTGTCTCTATCAGTCCTGCTGTATACAATTTCAGTTGCCCCTAGATATGACCCTGTAATTTCTGACTTGGGGTGGGAAACACCATCTTGGATTTCTGTGTGACAGCCATGCAGCTGAGATTTCTCTCTGCTTCTTGCACTCTAGCCCCGCCCCCTGCATTCTAGCCCCGCCCCATGCACTTCATTATGGAGCTCAGACACTCACTCACTTCCTGCTAGCAAACATATCGTGAGGAGAGAGAAGCTGCAAGCTACAGGCAGATAAGTACTTTGTCTAGGGAGAACAGATATGTAACAGAGCTGACAGTGTGTAACATCCGTCTAATGGATCTCATAATCTCTGATCTGTCTCATCTCTCTTTCTATGTGTCAGATACTAGTACAATATTCAGAAGCTAAATTAAAGTGTATATAAACCTGTACCCTGATAATCTAACCACACTGTCTGCTCACAGAACTAGAGGAATCACTGTGTCTGCTTAGAGAGGCCCCGCCTAAACCCTAGAATTTTGCACTGACCATCACTGAATGATAGGAGCTAAAACTCCAATAAAACTGAGTAAAATTGTAAAGTAAGGGGTTAAAATGATCTTTATTGTGTAAACATCAATAGGGGATTGAGATTTGAGAATTTTCTTTCATGGGAAAACCCCTTTAAAGGAACTGTCAGCTGCTGTCACTCACAAACGTATCATCTGGCAATGTAGGTGATGTGCCTGTATAATAAACGTGCCTTTAAAAAAATAAATAAATAAATAATTCTGTGACCGGAAACCATTTTTGGAATTTCGTTGCACCATGGTCTTGGCCCATAGGTCCTCTGCATTTTCTTTTGCTTGTCTTCACTGGTGGAGCAATTAAAGCAAAGTTGGGGGTGCTAGGAGGTGAATCTTGCCAAACGGGGTGCATCGGCTCTAATGGCTCCGCCCATAGCGCATCGGCTTTAATGGCCCCGCCCATGGAGCATTTACATGCTTATTGGCGTATAACAAAAAATTTGTATTTTCTCAATTTAAAAGGCATGCTCATGTTTGTTGGACACTTCACCTACCAGGCCATATATTTATGACTCCAAAGGTTCCCTTTAAGCATCTTCATATTGGAGTACTGTGTCCAGAGCTGCGCTCGCCACTTCCAGAGTCTTCATTCTCCTAGGGAGGAGGGAGCGACCGCTCTGGCACAGCTTGAGGGAATTTGCCGTCTTTAATCAGGGACCAGGGTGGGGATTGTAATTGATCTGACGCCTCTTGAGCGTGACTAATAAACAGCTTGCTGGTTAAAGGGGAGGTTCAGCAACACATGAAATAAAGGGGCATGGTTTTATTTTAGGTGTTGGAGACATGTAGGTAACAGCTGTACTTCTAAAAGGGACACTGAATGCTTAGTCAACCTGACGGCTAAAAATAACAGCGGTCTCTATGAGCGCACGCTCCCTTCTGGGATGGATTATGGAGTGGACTTATTCCCTCTGTGAGGAGATCTTCCTACAGACTCACAATATAGAGTTTTAAGCCTTATAGTACGTTTTGGTTTTCAAAGGGTTTTGTATCTATATCTGAGAAAGTGTCATGTCTGACCCTCAGAAAGTAATAGGTGAGAGGGATATCTTTAAAGAGAACCCGTCATGCAAAATAACCCCCTAAACTAAATATATTTTCATAAACTGCCATTAGAGAGCATTGTCTCTATCCCTTCATTGTCCCTCTACATGCCTGTAAACCTAAGCAATGAGGTCCTAAAGCTGTATGCAAATGACCTGTGAAATGTCCAATGAAGCATTAGCATATTCAAGCTGTCCACTCTATTCATGAGTGGGAGGCACAGCCACACCCCCAGTGCATGACTGACAGCCTGTATAATGATGTGAGGCTGTATAATGATGTGCTTCCTGGTGCTGGTGGCCACGCCCCCTGCAGCCTGTGTGTGTGTTTAGGAGAGATACAGCAGCTCCAGGCAGCCATGTTACAGCAGAACATGTCAGATTCATGTGTAGCTGATGTCTGTGTCTCTCACCTGTATATTAGGAGGAGGCAGCATGTCAGCAGATACAGCACACACACTAGCAATGCTTTACTATACATTACACACAGACATGAGCAGGGGGAGGAGAGGGGAGGGGTAACAGGGGTGACATCACTGCCTCTGACCATGTGACCAGCCTCATTTACATAATAAAGAATAGATGATTTTATAATGATTAATGTATGAAATAACTAGATAAAGGCTGTGATGGGATCCTTGTGAGCTGCTCCAACAGGTAGTAGTGACAGGACAAGTGACACAGACCTGATGACAGGTGTCCTTTAAAGGGCATCTACCTCCAGGATGAAAGACTGTATGCAAATCAGCCTGAGGGGCTCCAGGCTCCATTAACACCTATGGAGCCTGGAGCCTCTCAGGCTCATTTGCATACAGTCCTTCATATTCATGGTAGATGCCCTTTAAGGCTATATCTGGATCATTGCCACCATCTGAAACGTTGTCCGAATGAATAAAGGATCAGTTTTTCCAATGGGTTGGAGGTCATGTAGCGTCGAAGGAGACCGGAATTGTCTCAGACATCGATTGCTGCAATCGACACAGAGCGTCTCCATAGACTCTCATTCATAACAAATGGATCCAGCGCCTTCAGCTCAGGGACAACCGATCACAGGAAAAGTTCCTGGTGGTTGTTCCAACTTCCTGTGGTAAAAACTTTGGAACTACAAGAGATATTACAGATCTGATTGCAGAAATCAATTTTTTGAGACCATGCTGGTCGCGTGCTACATGACCACCTTGCCCATGGGAATAACTAGCCCTAGATCTAATATTAAATATTTTCAAGATGGAGGCCATGTTCCAGGCATGGCATAAAAGCTTAGAAGTTTATGCCAAGCAGAAGACTCATGACACATGGCAGTACACCAACGTGCATGGAGTAGCTGACACCCCTTCGTGTGTCCTGTCGTAGATGGCTGGAGGCTGTACGTACACCCATGGTGTCCCCGCAGCACTGCGCCATTTAGCGATGGGGCTCCTATATTGTGCTTTCCTAGAGGATTTTCGGAAACTGGGAGTTGCGTAGAAGGCGATCATCTCAAAGGATTGAAATTCACTCAATCGCATCAAAGATCTGCAATAGAGACATGGCTACTTATGATCCTACAAAGACCATTGCTAATTCCGTCAGCAATTTATTGTATTATCCTTATAGTTTGAGCGTCTCCGTGCGTCATTAAAAAAAAAAAAAAAAAAAAGACTCGGCGCATCCATCTCCATCACCGCAGAGGTAAAAATAGACAGCAGCTTTAACGTGAAGTACATGGAGGTCTGCCTGACTCCACCGCGGCCTTGTCATGTAATTGTCAGGTGCAGCCATTGTGAGTATGAACACTTTGTGTTACGTCTTCCTCCCCCTACTTATCTCAGGCGTCGTAACCACATTATTACATTTAATTCTCCTCTCTTCTCCCAGACCATCTGTAATTTACGTTACGGTGGTTAAGTCTTCAGTTGCCGCCTGCTGCTGAATTATAAAGTTGACTTTAAGGAGAAACATGGTTTGGAACCTTAAATCTGGTCCGTCTAGGGGGCCCCCAAACTACTGACAGGTTCCCTCCTCCATTGAAGAATTTTCTTAATATTTATAATTTTTGCCCAATTTTCACCTTTGACCATTCCGTGGCATTCTCTTAATGGTGCCCTGGGGATAGCACAACAAATAATACTCCAGTAATCCTCTGCGTAGTCATATTGACGACATTCTGTCTCCCGCGTTCTGTATAATTATTACTTCCTGTTATTTTACAAATGGTTGGCGGATTACCAAAAACATCCTCGTATCGGTGGTGGAACGAGGTTACAGGGAGGTGATGAGTCTTGTTTTCCCAGGGTTATTGCTTGGGGTGAGGCGGCGGGATGGGCGCATCCAGTATCTTCTACGTGACCATGGAAGAGGAGCTATGGCTCCATATGGGCAAAGAATTAAAAAAATGAAATCACACACATTTTGTTGGCATCTCATAAGTTGTCTGACGTACAAAGCTTTCATATCTGTGCCAGTAATGATCTCTGTTCTTGCCCAAAGGGACAATCTTAAATTATATCTCCAAAATTAAACAACCCCTTTGAAGCAACCCTTCTCCAAGGAGACCGAAGACTTTTCATTAGATATGTTGACATCCCTGGCGTTCTTTTGTTCTGTTCCTGGGACCTCTGTTGGGTTTGACTCCTGATTCAGGTCTATACCAAAATAATATTGACTGGTTTCATCAAGCAAGTCGGAGACAACCCTCCAACTGGACCCACTGGAGAAGTTGGAGGCCATTTTTGGATGGACCCAATAAGGAGCTATGGAGCATCAGTAGCAACGTAGAGAACAAATGAGTCAAATTTGTCTTCTAGGGAAAGATCACTCTTCAATTGGAGGATACCAGTTTGAAGGGGGTGTCTTTTGAAGATGACCCCATTGAAATAGAAGCTGGCAGACCAATCGATTTGTCACAGTGCCTGTTCGGCTTCTTAATTCTCCATCATTTGTCATGAGGTAACTATTGGAGGTCAATTTTAGTATTGCTTGGCTTCCATTCCAAAGACTGTTGGGCTACGTAATACAGGAAAAGTTGAGGTCCTCCTGAATTACTTTTTGGAGGTCTTTCCCCATGTTTCCCCATTTTTGATGATTGGTGTGGTCTTGCTATTTGGCCTGGTTTGTCCAAATCGAGAATTGTTGGTTGATATCTTGCCATTCGTGTGTATGATGAAAGGACCTTCATAACCCAACAGGTCCTACAGTCAATCTTCGTAGAAGACTTCTGGGTACCGTAGTCCATTGGGTCTCTGAAGGGTTTTATGATTTTAAGTTACCTTGAAGAAGATGTCCCAATTTAATATCCATTACTATGATTTGAGCTCTTTGTGACTCTCAACCTCTCCAGTGATCACATGGAGACCTGAACCAGTAGCCGGAGTTATCCTGTCGAGTGCTGACCCCATTCACAGCGTTTTGTGAATGACTGACAGCTGAGAATGACAGCGCCGGGATCATGTGAGTGAGTGGCTTCCTCATTCCCAGCTGTTTGCCATTACCAACGTCATTTATGGATTGGCACCCGATGGGTTCGCTCCAGCCTCTGCCTGTTATGTGGGTAAGCGGCAGAATGGTTAAATATGTTATCTTGTGCTCATTTTCCAACCGAGTTATTCTGTTTTATGTATAAGTGTAATTAGAGGAAATCTACCATCAAAATCCATCATGAGAAACCAGGGACCTTTGGTTTAAGCATAATTTTAAAAGTTGATTTTAGAAGAAATGAGGCCATGGGTGACAAATATATAAGATTACCACAGTCATTGTGCCTGGATCCATGAGTAAGTGTCCTGGGTTTAATATATTTTAAAGGGCTTTTCACACTAAAGTCTTGTATTCTCTACCCAAATGCAAAAGCACTCCACTCACAAGGCATTAGGGGGCGTCTATATTCTGCACATTAAAGGTGTATACACATCTCGGCGTTATTATTCCTAGAATCCAACTTTTGGAACCCCCACTTATCCCCAAAATTAACGTGAAGCTGTCATCAGAATTGGCCTTATAAAAAAAAATAGCAGCCCCCTCAGGGGATGAAATGTCTTTTCTAGAATTCCCTCTTATATGTGAAATCTCCTCTATTTACCTCTAGAAAATCTCCTCCAAAGTCTGGCAAATATGACTTTTCAAGTGAGGCGAGTCAAGTTTAGTGGCTACAGTGGTGGTGTAACTTCAGGCGCCCTATACTTGAGTTTATAATAGAAGCACCCTTTTTGTGTCATATTAAAGATAACAATTTTTTCGTTAGGCTTCTGGTTCTGTGAACTACAGAACTGGATAGTTTAGGGTGTGTGCACATTTGGCGTTTTTGGGATGCATCTAAACACATGCGTCAGAACACATGCGTTTTACATGTTACCATGCGTTTGGCTGCTTTGAAAGCATTTTTTTTTTTTCATTGCTGGAAGAGTAAGCAGAAAAATGCTTTCAAAGCGGCCAAACACATGTAACATGTAAAATGTATGTGTTCTGAAGCGTCCCAAAACGCCACTTGTGAACACACCCAAAGGCAGTTAAAACATAGTTGGGAAAATAAAGCTGATGATGAAGATCCACTTCCTGTCTAAGTGTTTAGCTGTCTGTATCTTTGGTTCTGTAGCTCACAAAACCATAAGCCTAATGTTATCTAACAGATAAGATATCCATCTTTAAAATGACACAAACAGCACATTTCTAGGCTCTATAGAACAGAAGATATTTGTGTCTGAATTGACACTCCCCCTGCAACCACTAAACTTGACCCATCTCATGTGAAACTGAGTTGAGGAGAGTCATATTTGCCTTATTTTGGAGGAGATTTTGTTTAAGGGTTAATAGGTGAGATTTCACAAGAAAGAGGGAATTCTAAAAAGGACATTTCATACCCCACCAGAAGGGGGATAGTAGTTTAGTGGGCTAAAACCTGGTGACACGTTCTCTTTTTAAAGATTTGATGGCAAGTCCTTTGCCACCTGAAGTAATAGCTAAATGCAGCAACTCTGTGCAACAAAACTGTAAAATACATTGCTGAAATGGAGCTGCTGACCCAGGTTCTCCGATTACATGGGTTGGCCAAGAGGTCAGACCTTCACTGCATGTCCCTGCACAATCTCCTGATGCTGACAATTCCTTAACATGGGTGGCATTCTAATGTATGTTACCTGCACATCAAAATCTACATGGCCTAAACATAGGCAAAAATGTCAGCACGGTGGCTCAGTGGTTAGCACTACAGCTTTGCAGCACTGGGGACTTGGGTTCAAGTCCCAGGGTCAACATCTGCAAAGAGTGTGTATGTTCTCTCCGTGTTTGCATATGTTTCCTCCGGTTTCCTCCCACACTCCAAAACATACTGGTAGGTTTATTAGATTGTGAGCCCCATTGGGGACAGGGACTGATCTGGCAAACTCTGTGCAGTGCTGTGGATTCTGTGTGCGCTATGTAAATAAAGGAATTATTATTAAATATATCGCTCAAATCTGAGCCGCATGCTCGGTTTTACTACTAGATATCTTTAGTGAGAGATCTGAGGGTGAATTTACACGTGGTGTTAACGCATGCGTTTTGTAAACGCGTTGTTGACAGCAATGTAATTGGGCAAATCTCCTCTTCCAAGCTGTTGGGCTATGTTTGGAAACGCATGCCCCGTGTGACCGCACCCCAAGTTGGCTACAGCGTCTTCTCTCAGCTTGTCAGAGGAGACGCCAAGCAAGTGCAGCCGCAGTTAGGCCTCAATCACACTGCTGTATGGCAGAGATATATACGTCCCCCACAGACGGCAATGGGCGCGTGGCGCCCTATCTTTCCCCGGGAAAAGGCGCCATGCACCATATATCACAATGTAGAAGCCGTCACCCCCTCCTCCTCTCCCTGGCGCTGACGTGTGCCCGCCATACTACGGTGTGACAGGTAAACGTTAGTGTGAATATTGTCTTATACTGTGTCTCTTGCTCATCCTCTGATGAGCAAAGATGCCGCCAACTACAGCTGAGGAGATTTGCATTGCTGTCAACAATGCGTTTGCAAAATGCATGCGTCAACGCGGTTTTTAACACATACATTAACATAGTATTAACAAGTACATGCGTAATGTAAACACACACTAAAGGCTGCGGAAAGTAATATTGTGTTATTTGAGTAAAGCACCACCCCCCCTTCTCAAATTCCAATTTTGGAGATATGTAAACCATTTTGACACGTAACCTAACAATTTATTTTGTGTCCGATTTTATTTGGGCCTACAAGCAGATGTGAGCTGCATTGTGGTGATCTGTCCTTCAGCTTTGGCTCAAGAAGCCATTTTGTGCAATCTTATTTTCATTTTAATATAGCATGTGGTTGCAAATTTGGCAAAAGACCGGATGGCTTTATGAAGGATTGGCTGAAGTGTCCCTAAAGAGGACAGGAACGTCAAGTGTGTCTGTAATACTATGAGCCATTAATAGCTCCCTGTCAGCATTTCACCTGCTCACAAAATGGCTGCCTTGTAGCCAGGACTTAGTGACTGAATAGACTGTAGGGGGATCTACAGGTGGTGACGCGAGGGCCCTGAGTGCACTTGTAAAGGTCAGCGGCAAAATTTAGCGCACAACGAACTGTGTGTATGACAAGTCACTCCATGTCCCCTCTATGTAACTACAGCACTCGGTACTGAATGTCGGGATCTCCATCTCTGTGTAAGTAGTTCTCACACTCGTGCAGCCCCTTGTAGCGCCACTTTTGCGTTTTGCGATCAAATGTTGAGGTAATATTGCGTTTTCACATTATTACTTCAACGTGTCACAATAAACCAGGGACACTTACTCCTAGATCCAGGCACCGGGACTGTGGTAATCTTCTTATATTTGTTATCCATGGTCCCCTTCCTTCTAAAATCAACTTTTAAAATTATACTAATGAGCCTGAAGGGCTCTTGGGGGTCTTAGCAGAACCTTTCTGTGCTGCAGCTTCACGAGCTGTTAGTGTGCAGTACCACTATCCCCTCCCAATGTGTGAGATTACAGCAGGCAGAGGGAGAGGGCATGAGCTCAGTGAGCAGTGTTACAGCATGTGAAGCTACAGCACAGATGGGCTCTGGTAACCCCCACCTGAGTCCCTGCTGGCTCATTATTATAATTATAAAAGTTGATTATAGAAGGCAGGAGGCCATGGATAACAAATATAAGAATATTACCACAGTGATGGTGCCTGGATCTATGAGTAATGTCCCTGGTTTATCAGAATGGATATTGATGGATGTTTTAAATGTAACATTTTTTGGCATCCATCTGTTGCAACTTTTGGAAATGTATGAAAAAGTGTACAAGGTGGTATTAAAAATTGGGATGTGTCCATTCACACTGATACTATAATAATCTTTGTTTATATGGTAGCCATTATATTTCGTAGTGATTTACAAATCATAGGGGACATATGCAAATATAATATTACATTACAGAATGCAAACCGTCATAAGGAACAATGGGAGTGAGGGCCCTGCTCACAAGAGCTTTTGTAAAAACAATTAAAATAAAAAAAATAATAAAAAAAATAAATTAAAAAAAAAAACAAAAAAAACAAGAGCTTACAGTCTATGAGGATGAGTGGGTGACACAAGAGCTTACAGTCTATGACAGTGGTGGCGAACCTATGGCACTGGTGCCAGAGATGGCACTCGGAGGCCTCTCTGTGGGCACACGGGCTGTCTCCCAGACACAGGGTTTGCCAGACATGGCATCTTCCTGCAGTCTCAGGCAGTCCAAGTAGTGCCCTGCTATTGTAAAGTGACCCATCCTGTGCTGATCCGAAGAGTGAAAAGGTGAGGACAGGGTTGGATTGGAGCTCCAAAATTCTGGTAGCAATAAGTTTGTTACTGCGTAAATTGCAGTGTTGGCACTTTGGGAAAAGCTAGTGTTTTTTGGGTCTCATTTTGGGCACTCGATCTCTAAAAGGTTCGCCATCACTGGTCTATGAGGATGAGTGGGTGATACAAGAGCTTACAGTCTATGAGGATGAGGGGGTGACACAAGAGCTTACAGTCTATGACAGTGGTGGCGAACCTATGGCACTGGTGCCAGAGGCGGCACTCAGAGCCCTCTCTGTGGGCACCCGGGCCATCACCACAGCACATCAGACAGAACTTAAAGAATCTTCCTGCATTTCCAAGCAACTTAAAAGATGCTGCTTTCACTCATATATTAAAGTGATACTAACTTTGCTATTTGGGACTGTAGGAAGAGGGAGAATGTGTAGACCGGACCAAATTATCTTTGGAGGACCTTCTGCTGGCCCCACTATTCTCAGAGTACAGAGGGACACTGGAAAGAGGCTAAAATGATGCAAATTTTCCATCTTGTCCTTAGGAGGCCAATATGATCGAAGAGGGAGCAATAAGTTGTTGCTTTAATTTTTGGTTGGAACCTCGCAATAAATAAGGGGGGTTTGGGTTGCAGTTTGGGCACTTGGCCGCTTAAAGGTTCGCCATCACTGGTCTATGAGGATGAGTGGATGACACGAGCTTACAGTCTATGAGGATGAGGGGATGACACAAGAGCTTACAGTCTATGAGGATGAGGGGATGACACAAGAGCTTACAGTCTATGAGGATGAGGGGATGACACAAGAGCTTACAGTCTATGAGGATGAGTGGATAACACGAGCTTACAGTCTATGAGGATGAGGGGGTGACACAAGAGCTTACAGTCTATGAGGATGAGGAGGTGACACAAGAGCTTACAGTCTATGAGGATGAGGGAGGACACAAGAGCTTACAGTCTATGAGGATGAGGGGGTGACACAAGAGCTTACAGTCTATGAGGATGAAGGGGATGGCACAAGAGCTTACAGTCTATGAGGATGAAGGGGATGGCACAAGAGCTTACAGTCTATGAGGATGAGGGAGGACACAAGAGCTTACAGTCTATGAGGATGAGGGAGGACACAAGAGCTTATAGTCTATGAGGATGAGGGGGTGACACAAGAGCTTACAGTCTATGAGGATGAGGGGATAACACAAGAGCTTACAGTCTATGAGGATGAAGGGGATGGCACAAGAGCTTGCAGTCTATGAGGATGAAGGGGATGGCACAAGAGCTTAAAGTCCTATATAGTGTCCAATCAGTGCATTTGTATAATGGTTACACCCAGTTCTTCATTTATCCTTAAATTTCCAGTGGGAATAATACAGGGATCATACAACCTTTTTACGAGATGATCTTCAGGAATTATTTAATGGGGAATAGGAGGCTAACTGCACATGTAGCATATTTTTTAATTATTTTTCTGTGCCTATTATCCACTACTTATCGTTAGTTTTTCTGAAACTGAAAAATTCAGAAGTGGAAAGGAGGTGGAGGCGCATATCCTGGAATGGGAGTGTCCACTCAAGATCACCCTTTAAATCCTGGATTAGATTAAAAAATTTTTATTATTTTGTGCACAATACTGCCCCCTACTTTAGTGGGCGCGCCAGAATGTGCTATTTAATTCCCTGCCTCTTAAATCTTTTTATGAATAAGTCGTCTGATTTGTAAGCGATTCCTCAGATGTCATGAGGTGTGACGTTCTGGGAAGGGTCGATGCAATTTAATATACCAATTGCACGTGGCCCTGGAGGTCCTGTGCCCCGGCCCACTCCCTGATTCCCATGAGTCATTAGCTGGTGTCACTTTTTGGTAGGGAGGTGGTGGGGGATATGTAACATCCCTGGGAGCGGGTGGCATGGGCGTCATATTGGACAGTGCTATATTGGGGTCTCCATATTTAGTAGGACGTCATGTGGAAGGGAGTCTGCGTGTCGGGTGTGCAGCTGCCTCTGACTGATCGTCTTCTCTCTGCAGATTTGGAAGAGCACAGGTCTGAGCAGGTCTGCCATCCCCTCCCTCTCCTGGAGCTTGTCTTCTGGCTGGAAGGTACGTGATATGAATACTGTATATTATGCATACCGGGAGCCGGGCTCTATACTGGGGGGGTCCTACACGCTCTGGATTGGGGTTCTGCTACACGTCCTATGGGATCCGGCTTCTCTGGTAAGATCCTATTCATGGGGGGTTGTTATGTATCTCAAGAGCATCTGAATATCAAATCAAATCAAACTGTTGCACTTGACATTTACACGTATTAATATAGAACAGCAGGGAACTTCTCATCAAATTTCTTGCCTTAATCTCCATAATGAGAGCACTTTAAAGGGACATAACTGGGTAATTTTTTATTATTATTATTTATTATTAATATTATTATTATGGGTTATTAAGGCTCACATTTTTTTGTTGCTTTTATATATTTAGGTGGACAGGACCCATTTGGATACTCATTGTTGAGTTGTCATGTAGCACAGCAGGGAATCCACATAGAAAAGGGGGCAAAAGTTTAAAAAAAAAAAAGAAAAAAGTGGGGATAGAACTGAATCAGTCTGCTATTGACAAAATTTACTTTTTGATACCTTTTGCAAATTTTTATTGTACTTGCGTTGTATTTTGTTGGTCAGTATTGTATTCAAAGTGATAGAGGCAGTCCCCGGTTTATGTACAGGACAGGTTCTGGTAGTTTGACTTCCACTGCACATAAAAATTCGTTTTTAAACCAGAACTGATATATTTTATAATTGTAGCCCCACATAATCTTCCAGTGACAATTGGCTTTTCAAAATTTTTTGCTGTAATGGGACCAAGGATTATCAATAAAGCTTCATTACAGACACCTTACAGCTGATCATTGCAGTATCAGGGGTCACAGTGGGCAGAGAGGTCCGTCTGTAACTAGGGGTCGTCTGGGAAAGTCACAAAAATGGAAGTCCCATAGAGAATAAATGGGTTGGCTGCGTCGGCAGCTGTTGTTTCCATGTAGGGACACAAGGGACTTCCGTTTTCATGAACCTTGGGGTCTCTATACAATGCAGTTTTCCTGCGCATGCGCAACCAGCTGCTTTTTAATTTACTGACATAAGGATTTTCAGATATTGCCTAACAGTAGTGGATAACAATATAGGCGTTTTGGGTGGTAGCCCATGGCCCAAACCTTCTAGGAGTCCAATGGCCTCCCATAGCACCCAAATTTTAGACTGAGAAGGTCCTTTACCCATGAAATCCTTGTATATCTGTTCCTGCTCTCTCAATAGACTTGTACACAAAAGCTATTCAGGAGCTTTGAAGGTCCTCAAAAGGTCCTGGAATCGCAGGTTGAAGGCGTAGAGACGGGGAACATCTTCTAAGAAGCTTGATTCTATTACTTTTCTAATGTGGGTGCACAAGGGTCTCCCTTTTTTGTGAACATTCACTTCTATAACATTGAGATAAAACAGATTACGGCGCTTGTTGTCACTGCTAGTCCCATCGCAAATGAAAGGGATGGTGGCCCATTCACAACCAGCTGCTCCTTACAAGTAGGGTCACAAGGGGCTCCCTTTTTTGTGCACATGGGGGTTAACTTGATCAGACGCCCAGGAATAATTTAAAGGGGTTTTGCCACTAAATAAGTTAGGTCTTAACCATGAGATAGGGCCTAACTTGATGAATAGAGCAGACGTGCATGTCTGTTCTGCTACATTTATCTCTATGGAGCTGACGGAGATTGCCAAGCCCCACCATTCAGCAGCTTGTTTGGAGGGAAAACCACCTTAATTGATTCCTGGTCAAAAAGATATAGGATTACTTGACTGTAACCAAAATGCCCCTTTAAGGAGCAATTTCCCTCCTTGCAGACAAGTCCTTGAGTCGTCCTCTTCTTTCCAGTTGTTCGCTATAACATATGGAATGCTTTAGATGGATGAAAAGCGAGAGGTCAACTGCTGAAAAATCTGCGCGTGCATGCGCTAAGAAAATCCATTGTATCGTGCTGCAAAAATTTAATTTTTAATTGAATTTTTACCCCTCTTTGCAAACTCCAAATCCGCTGCAAAATTTTCATTTGAAATTTTGGCACAAAAGTTATGTGGGCGCTTAAGTATTATACCCACTGGCGGTGATGCTCTCCGTTATATCGTGCTTGGTCATGGGGGTGGGGAGCAATTCTGACCTTTTTTTTTTTTTAATTTATCCTTCATATTGGTCTTCCTCTCATCCCCTTGAGACCACCTCTCAGCCCCCTGCATGGGGAGGGAATCCGGGCGCCTCTCATTGCTGGCAGCAGGTGCTGATATTTTAGGCCTGTGTTCAATGTTTATTCTGGGAGTGAGAACAGTTTCCGTTCTTGGATTGTCTGAGCTTTTAATAACAAGGCATGTTGGGATGGGGACTGCCCGATCCTTAAATTAGGGAATATAGGAGCTGGGGGTCAGTCTCTCTGATCTGACACTTGGATCTATTGATGGGCGGTTCTCTCCTCGGCTCGGTAGGATCAATGCTAAACAAATATCGGGTCTGGGCCAAAGATTATAGAGCGAGGTGTGAATAATGTGATCCCCCTACATCATGCACGCGCTGCCTTTAGGGTTTGCTGTCATGTCCAGATATAAAGTGGCCTATGCAGAGTGTATAGGGTATAGGCAACCAGTCACCCACTGACATGATATTTGTCCCATTTTTTATAGAATTGGCAAAAGTGATATAATTCTTATGTAAGGTGAGAAAGTTTAGAAAACCTAAAACTTCCTAAGTAGTGTTTCCTAGCTCTTTGGTGCATTTCCATAGCCACTTCCATAACACTTCACTCCTCCAGCCAGGAGGGGTCTCCACCCATGCTAGTAGCAAGTGTTGGTTACGAAAAATAGACCTCTTCTGGATTTCCAACATTGGGTGTTGCATGGTATAGAGGCCCGGCTTAGGAACCACACCGGTTCCCCGGTGTAAATCAGCTGAGTGGGGTCCTGACTACTCAGTTTGAGTAGGAGTAACACGACTTTGCATACATGTTAGTATAGTAACTCTATTTCTGAGCTTTATATAGAATGTATTCCTCAATTTTTGTCAGTTTTGCCCTTCTGTAGGCTCAATCTCTAATTTTCAGTGCCGGAGGCTGGAGACAAGCTACCATGATGTCTCCCATACACAGCACCCAGAAAAGTGGAGGAGAATCTGCTCCTTAATTCTTACGGAAGCCTTAGCTGAATAATATAGGGCATTATCGAGATGTTCTGATAGATTCTTACTAATGGCTCTAGATAGAGAAGTACTGGTGTGAATAAAGCACTTGGGGTGAGATAGAAGCTTGGCAATGGCTCTAGATAGAGAAGTACTGATATGAATAGAAAACTTGTGGTGAGATGCTCCTGAAGAAATAAGAAGAAATAATTTATTTTAAACACTCTGGGTGAGAGAGAGTCTTACTTTTCACTCAAAAAGTGTATTTGTCACACTTCCTCATTCCCAATTTTGCATAGATTTCCATGCAGTCTGACACCTTTGTAAGATAAAGTCTGTTATGCGTGAGTCGGATTCAGAAGAGAGTAAATCGTGGTTTGGGAGGGAGGGGGAGAAGGAAAGTGCTTGGTAGGTGGAGAAAGAAGCATTTTTCTCTAAAAATACTTTACAAAATGTCTTCATGTTCTATTGATGTATGCAAAGTTTGTTTAAAAATTAGTGACTATATAGGGAAAACGCAAATACCCAAATACCCCAAAATTGGAGGGTCTTTATGAATTTCAATGATCTGCATGTAGCCCTCGCAGTGAATGATAATTGTATTTAATGAGCCTTTGAGGCTTATCTGAGCCCGATGTGTTTGTCCTCCTGTTTGCCTAAACCTGACCACGTATGACCGGTTATCCATTCATATCCTACTTATTAATGTAGGACTGGAAGAAAGTATCTGACTGCCTTTTAAGGTGCTTCACCAGACCAAACCCTGCTGTACAGAAAGTAACGCTGTCATATTTTGCCACCGGCTGTAGAGAAAAATGCAATGAATGTTTGCACTGAAAAGAATTTAAAGGGAACCTGCAGGGGCAATTTGTGACGCCAAGCCACTTGCCTATCCTGGTTTAGTGTCCCAATCCACTCTATAATGATTCTCTCCGGGCCCAGGTCTTGGTCTGGACCTGAATTTAAGGTCCAAGATGCACGAGGGGACATTCATCAGGACTTGTATGGCAATTTTTTTTGGTGAAATAAGCGCAACCCGCCAGTAATTGTGCAAACGCAACCTTGCAACCCGCCAGTAATTGTGCAAACGCAACCTTGCAACCCGCCAGTAATTGTGCAAACGCAACCTTGCAACCTGCCAGTAATTGTGCAAACGCAACCTTGCAACCCGCCAGTAATTTTGATTATTTCCCCGTTTATACCACCTCCATCCCAAGTGGGATGGCGCAGGGCGCAACTGTGCACTCGCCATAGCCTTGTGCGATCCAGGGTAATAGCGCTATCCAGGTGTATCCGGGGGGTGGGGGTCGGTGGGCTTACATCATGCCGTTTTTGTTGGCTTTTTGGAGAAGATTTTGCTGCAGTTTTTTGAAACTTGTCCGGTTCTTGAACCTAAAAGACTGTATTTTCTATTCCTTGTTCATCCAAAGGATACATTTGTAATGCTCAGTCCTGTGGAAAAAAAACGCAAACTTTAAAAAAAATCTGCACCAAAAAGTTAAAAACAAAACACAAAATCAGTTTCCCACATATGGTGTCAATAGTGTCACCCCTCCGAAGTGACGATGACGGATTAGACAATTCTTCTGACATGGGATGGCTTTAGCTTTAGTGTCTCTTTATTTTTACACGTGGATTGTGCTGACCCTTCGGAATGTTTTTAAAAACCCTCCAGGAGATATTTTGGCCTCTTCTAATGAGCTGTCTGGTTTTAGAGAACCAGTTTTTGAGTTGAGAAAGAGGAACCATCTCAAGTTTAGTTGGAGTAGAGAGGAACCTACACAGTTTTCCTCTCTGGAGGACCTGGCATGTTGGCTCGCCATAAAAATTTTTCTAGTGGTCTCTAATTTCTAGTTTCCTCTGTATTGTTTGTATGTAGGTACATGTAAGTGGTCCTTGTGGTTAACGATCTATAATTTGTTAAAAGGAACCCTTAAACAGTAATCCCCTTTCTGAGACCCCTGGCGATCAGTGGTAATCTAGAGAGATGCTTAGTTTTTAGTGGTGGTGCTCAGTTTCCCTGCAGCGCCACCACTGGTAAAAATGAGTATTACACATTTGTCCATTTAATAAATGGGTAATAAGATCGGGTCCTCCAGTGTGTGAGACAATCTATGAAATCGCTCTCCCTCCGACCAAGAGATGAGCATCTTAAAGAGGACCTGTCAATTTTCGGCACTTACTAAAGTAAGCAGCTCCTAGTGCTTGATCAAACGCCGCAGTGTTACAGTGATAGCGTTACCGGAAACCTCCGGTAACGCTATCAAACACTGCGGCGGGTACAGTGTAATCATCGGACCGCTCGCAAAAAGCTGTCCGATGTATTCATGAGGGGGGCGGTCCGAGGCGCTGCCTCTTCCCCGGACCGCCCCGCTCGCTCCATAGGCCGGCAGTGACTGCCGCGCGCTAGGCGGCAGTCACCGCCCCTAGCCACGCCCTAACCCCGCCCCTCATGAATACGTCGGACAGCTTTGCTAGCTGTCCGAAAATTACACTGTACCCTGCCGCAGTGTTAGATAGCGTTACCGGAGGTTTCCGGTAACGCTATCACTCTAACACTCCGGCGTTTGATCAAGCACTAGGAGCTGCTTACTTTATGGGTGACAGGTCCTCTTTAAATCGAGGACCCCCTTGTTTATTAACCTTTAAAAACATATCCATCTGAATACAAGTTAAAGTGATTCCCCATTTATTTTCCAGTGTCCGTATAATCTGCAAAAATTCTGTGCTGCAAGAAATCCGCGGTCATGACTGACGAAGGCGGGGGGCCTGTCGGCGGCAGTTTCTTTGAGGTAAGTTCCACATACCCTATTACAGAGCCCTAATTCGCCTTTAAAGGAGTTACAAAGACTTTTTAGGAATACACAGGGAATTTTCCCTGCCTTTTTTTATATCCCGGTGACTCCAGTTAAAGAGATTTTCCACCTTGCAAGAATCGTGGGTCTTTGCGTCATGCGACTATAACGATTCTTAAAGGGGTTTTCCAGTTAGCTTGGAATCTCACACGCCAAGCTTCCGTGATTTTTGAGACTTGGAGCCAGTAGAATCCCCCCTCCCCCCGCATACATAAAATAGTTAGCAAGTCCAGCTTTCAGTTTTATGTCTTTAAAGGAAACCTACCATTTCAAATGGTAGGTGTAAGCTGTAAACACCAAGCACCAGCTCAGGGTGAGCTGGTGCCGGTTCTTAGTTTCGTTAGTGTTAAAACCGCGGTATCGCGGTTTTAACACTTTTTAAACTTTATAGCAGAAGCTGCTTCAGCGCTGCATTTCCTATGTAGGCGCGCGCACGATCGTGCGCACGCAGCGCCGAAGCAGTTTCTGCTATAAAGTTTAAAAAGTGTTAAAACCGCGATACCGTTTAAAAAGTGTTAAAACCCGGCACCAGCTCACCCTGAGCTGGTGCTCGGTGTTTACAGCTTACACCTACCATTTGAAATGGTAGGTTTCCTTTAACTCTTGGGTAACCCCTTTAATGATTAATCAGATTACCTTCTGGGGAATTCAGACACTGTACACACACACACACACACACTTGTGTATAGACAAACATACGTCTGCTCACAGGGAAGGGAGAAACCACCCAAGGGGATGTGAAACCACTTCTGGTCTAGCCCCAGTATGCATCCCCCTTGAAAATCTAAAAATTTGGGTACCTGTATTAAAAAAAATTGTCTTTACTAAAGTCCTGAGCTTTTAGTAAATGTAACAAAAAAATGAAAAAGTGTCCCTGTGTGAACATAATTTCCCATAAATGTATCCATGTTGTCCCTTAGGAGGTAAAAGTCCTTGGATACAGCCACCCTCGCACCCTGGTTTCGGTGGCCAGACCTGCACTATTGGGTCATGCCTGCAGCAGCCGTGGTCATATCCAAGGACAGCAATTGTTTCTAATGGACCAATACGACTACATTTATGGGAAATTATCTTCACACAAGTGTATGGTTTTAATAACATCCAATTGGAGACATTTCTATAGCCGGTGAATTAAAAGTCAATGCCCAGATGAGAATACCCCTTTAAGGACTACTTTTCACTCCCCTCCATTGTAGGCCGGCAACTACCGCCGCACCGTGAAGAGAATAGAGGATGGGAACCGGCTGTGTAATGACTTGGTCACCTGCTTTAGGGAAAGGGCAAAAATTGAGAAGAGCTACGCCCAGCAGCTGACAGACTGGAGTCGTAAGTGGAAGACCAACTTGGAAAAGGGTAAGTGTCGGGAGGGGGGGGGGGGGGGGTAGATTATAAAAATGCTAGGGGGGGTGCTAGGGGCTAAAAATTTTGATGAGCTATCCTTAGATATCCGCTCAGCTGTTCTGCTTGGCTTATAAACGGAAAAGAACAGGAAACGAACAGCGCCATCCTCTGTGTAGTGGTCAGATGAGGTTACTGCAGCTAAGTTCCTATTTTTTTCTTTCATGCGAGCTAAGCTGCAATGACTCCGATCGACCACTACACGGCGGTGTATGTGATCTGTGGGGGTGCTGGGTGTCGGACTACCACCCATAGAGAGTACTTGTCTTTTATTGGTGATCCATAATTTTTGGGCTTGAAACCCCCTTTTAATTTGCCTCCTTTCCACTCATCTGATAGGAATGAGCAAGACATTCACTAGAATGTTGGCTGTTACTTTAGGAAAGTTTGCTGCGCCATTAGTATAGTTTTGCTTTAGGGAACGACTCTTGAAGGGTCAAGTAGGAAAACTTGTGCACGTGATGATGGAGGTAGAACGTCTCGTAGACTTAAACTCCCCATCATTCAACGCATACTTACAGGGCTAAAAATAATCCCTTTAATGCATATTAATTGCCACTAATTACCCCGACCATGGTCAACAAGGAAATACACAATGTTCTTGTTTAAACATTGTTAATGTGTATGTAGTGGAATGGCTGCGACAGCCTTGACCGGAGAGGAAGGTGCGTTCTCTGGTCATAGAAGGTAAGGAGCCGCCATGTTATCACATACAGACTCCTCTGTTCTTGGAGATCAAAGGTGGTTTAAAGCGAAGGGTCACCTTTTATTGTACACTTATCTATTTCATTGTCTTATTGTACTACTACCAGTGTTCATTCATCTGAGAGCCATTACTTGTGACTCCCTGCATACACTTGTGCTCTTAAAGGGGTAGTTAAAAAACATGGCTGCTTTCATTACAAAAACAGCGCGACACAAGGCCATGGTTCATGCCGATATTGCAGCGCGGATCTATTCACCTCTATGAAGCCAATACAAGTTTGTACCATAGTCGGGTGGGGCGCTGTTTTCGGGAAGTAGGTGGCCATATCTTTCAACCTCCTTTTAATGAAGAAAAATCCTCAGTATCAAGCTATTGGTTATAGATGGTTATTCGATCCTGATTCCCCATTTTTTCCAGAACCCTGCATACTCCACATTCTCATATGCCCTCTTGGGTAAGCCCCAAACTTGCACATAGATCCCCCCCCCCCCCCACAATTGAAGACTTGCATGGGGATACCATAGAGAGGAAGATGTGGGCCTACAGTTACAAATGTACTAGTGTAACCCCTTCCTAAGTTTACGATATTCTTTATCTTTGGTGATATAGCTCCCTTAATGGCGTTGTCTACTCACGTTACGCCCACATGGTAGGGGCAAACTTGCTTATAAGTGGGGGTGTCAGTGACTGGACCCCATGGATCACAAGAACTAGGATCCAATGAACGCCGGTCACACATGTACGCCGCTTGGCTCTTCAGCGCCACAGAGATGAACAGAGTAGCAGGGCGCATGCGCGACTGGCTGCTCACTTCTTCCGGGGTACAACAAACCCTCGTTCTCATGATCCGTGGGGGTCCCATCACTGATTCCACAATCAGAAGGGCTATTGAGAAGGGCTAACTTGTTGTGATTGGACAACCCCTTTAAGTATCTGAGATTGAAGTCAGTAGGTCCATTTACTTTTCGCCTCCTCAAGTAAGAATGTCCAGAACCCACTTTTGGACGTGGTTTCCCTTGTCGGTTGCATTAATCTTAGGTAGATGTTACTCTTGCCCCATACTTGTACTAGAATTGGGGATAATCTGAGTAATTTTGGAGACCAGAGGTGCGGAAGTAAAGTCCAGGATGTATATATTCTGGACCTCTTGGTACTGGATGTGAGGGGGATATCCTCCTGCTGGTAGCTATTATACCTCCCATCTCTCTATTTACAGATTTTTAGGTCTGCCCTATAGGAGCAAATTATGTATAATGCAGAATATGTGTTGACCCAGAGTCTTACAGAAGTAAATGGCCAGAAAATAACCATAACTTCATGCAACGCGTGTTATTTCCTTTAAATAAATCCAATATGTGGCCATTCCAGTTTCTCTGGTTATGTGGTTTGTAACACTAGACGGAGCCGTTCCGTACAATTGCTTAAAGATCTTTGACGAAGCCTAAGGAACTGAAAATGGAAACCCTTTCTTAAAAAAATAGAGAAAAAATGTGCCTGATTTACAAAATTTATGTCAGGCCTGGACAAATCTTTAGGTGTAGTAGCCAGTAGTTACGCGCTCTTAGGACAGGTCCATACAACTTAAGATTGATGACTACATTGCATTGTGATGTCTGGAAGTACTAAACCCTTGTGTGCTCTCAGGTCCTCAGTACGGTACCCTGGAGAAGGCTTGGCAAGCTTTCCTGAACGCCGCCGATGCCCTCAGCGAGATCCACACCGAGCTGCGGAATCATCTGTGGGATGAGGATAGCGGGAAGATGCGGGACTGGCAAAAGGAAGCCTACCACAAGCAGATGATCGGAGGCTTCCGAGAGACTAAGGAGGCAGAGGAGGGATTCAGTAAGGCCCAGAAACCCTGGGTGAAGAAGCTCAAAGATGTAAGTGTGGTACAGCTATGATCTGCAGCGATGGAGACTTCTTATCCCCTTTTGTCCACACTTGTGGACCTAATTTTTTTCAGCTTGCTGAGAGATCAGGTTACTTGCTTCCCTTAAAAGTCTATGGAGAGGCAGGAGGAGAAGAAAGAAGCTGCAGAGCAAGAAGCTACTGATGCCAACATTTTGCTGTACCCCACATTCTTCCGCTGTACAGATAAGGGGTGCAGGATTCTTATAATAATTCTTTGTGCAGCGCTGTGTAATCTGTGTGCGCTATATAAATAGAGCTTGCCAAATTGGTCCCTGTCCCCATGGGGCTCACAATCTAAACAACCTACCAGTATGTTTTGGAGTGTGGGAGGAAACCAGAGGAAACTCGCGCAAACACGGCAAGAACATACAAACTCTTTGCAGATGTTGGCTTCTGTGGGACTCAAACCCAGGACTCCAGTGCTGCAAGGCAGAGGTGCCAACCACTGAGCCACCGTACTGCTCCATGTGTGGAGGATTTCCTCACCGTTTGGAAATGTATTTAGCCAGGGGCCTTAATGGGGTTGTGTCAAATTTTCAATTTATCCCCCATTAACAGGATCGGGGATTACAAGGTAATTAGTTAGGTTCTGACTACTGGCACCCCCCGCAATACAAAGAATCTGGGTCCCATTCACATTACTGGGTAGATTGGCATGTGTCCTGCTGCGCCAGTAAAAACTATAGGAGGGTCTGAAATTGGCATCTCAGTTAGACAGTGAATGTGAGTGCTGCAGAGTGTTGGGTTTTGTGATTTTAGACCCCCCCCCCCCCCAATAGTATTGAATACTATTGGATGGTAAGGTGCATGCTTAACTTGCAGCTCCACCCACATTAGTGAGAACAAGATCCTCATTCTCAAGATTGCTGGGAGTCTCCTTCTGGTAATCAGTGGGGCCCCAGTAGTTGGATCAGCTTATATTCCCCTAATTCTCTGGATACAGGATAACTTAAAGGGGCTGAACCAAGTTTTCAAGTCCCAAAAAGCTCAGAATTTGTTACACTAGAAACTATATTCGTGTGTGTGTGTGGTACCACAACCTTACTCCTCTATAAATGAGCATTGGTAGAACAGACCGGCCATAGACTTATAATCCTGGAAAAACCCTTTAACAAGGTTTTAATTGAATGCTTAGTACCCGTAGTTCCTACTTTGTGTAATCTTGGTAACTTCCTGCAGCTTTCATGGATATATAGTCATTCGCTGAATACAATGCTTTGTGAGGGGCGCGCTTCCTCCTTCTAGGTCAATATTTATGTCAACTTGTAGATTGAGGCTACAAGGAAGAGGTGGGGTGTGGGTCTAATGTATCGTAGGAGGGGACGCATCACATTTTGGTGGTCTTGGGAACGTGCATTTCAAGATTGGATTTGAATTGTTGGTCTTCTGTATCCATTGTGATCTACCATTTGCTTGAAAGTGCTGTTGCTACACTGATGCAGAGACCTATCTTGTTTAATCCCTGAACTGAGAGGTTTTGCTGAAAAAACAATTATAAAATTATGATATTGAGGCGCAGTGGCTTCTCCTCTTACCCAAATTGTGCTCTGCTCCAGCCATGTCCCATTCGGCATAAGCTGAGAATACGTCATCATTGTGTTGTCCCTGACAGCCAGAAGTAATCAATTGCTGCACCATCCCCCAGCTGCTGTATATGAGTCATCCAGCTCTGGTTGATTAGTCGGGAAGCTCATTGTTATGTGTTTATCTAGGCAGCCTGCATGCAACCCAGCTTTCCCAAGGTCCTGAATTTTTCAATAGTTTTTTTGAGCAAAACCACTCGGTTCAGGGCTTAATTGAGATATGTTTCTGCATCTGTGTAGCTACAGCATTCTCAAGGTATGTTTGGTTCACACCCCATAATTAAGTAACCTTAGGAGGGATACAGAAAACTTTACCAATAATAATTTGTACACGTTTCAACAGATTTGACCTTGTGAGATTGCAGTCAGTGTTTTGGTATCGGTGGACGTGTCCTCACACTGCTGTTCAGTGAGCACAGCAGTGTGAGGACATGCCCCCTTTTGACAGGAGAAGCTACAGCTCTGGAATATAAACCCCGTCCTGATGCTGCTATTAACAACATAAACAATGTATGATAAAACAGCTGTATACAGCTTTGTATGGTAGAATGGCTTCTGGGCTACAGTTTAAAGGAATTTTTAAGGAATTCTGAAAATTTCTTGGGGACCAGGGAAAGAAGAAGTATTCATACCCAGCCCTGGTTTTCAGGTCGTACCATTACTCCTGGTCTTTGGCCAGAAGTGCTACAGAGTTGTCTTGGTTTATGGGATGTCGCTTGTGACGTCCTGTGGTCCCAATAATTTACAAATGAAGCGGGACTCCTAACTCCCTGGTGCCACAGACCAAAAATACAGCCACAACTTGAGAATCGGGAGCCATTGAATATTGCTGAGCATGGCGATCAGGTATCTCCAGCGCTGTCAAAGTCGCTAAATGAGAGTACTGTAGATACCCCAAGCGCTGTGTTTGTCAATTTCTGGCGCTCCCTTAGTATTGAATGGAGCCGCACTGTGCATTCTCAACCTCTCTCTCCATGAATTAGTGCTATCGGGACCCGTATTCTCGTAATATCCCACATCCTGTGGATAAGGGATAAGAATCAAACAACAAAATTTCCATTGGTAAGGAAATAATCCCGGCACTAGTCAGGGGAGAACAGATGATATATTGGCCTCTATATACTACACATGCAGCACATCTTAATTTTTTCCAACCTCTTAAGCTTTGGGACATTGGCCAAATCTGCATCCAGGAAAACGTCTTAAATATTCTTATTATGGAATCCACTTAATTTGTTGTCCTTGTGTTGCTAAGTAGAAAATTAGTTGTGCTTGTCCCTTGGTAGTCTATAAATATCCCACTGGAGGTTTTCTCATGGTTTGGGCAGCCCGGTCTTGGACACTTCACAGAGGAATGGGACCCGCTGACCTTCACATGACATTTTTCTGTGTTATACTGAAATCCTGTGACCCTGTTCATGAACTGTTATGTGACCTCCTGTCCTCTCATCTCTTACAGGTGGAGACGGCAAAAAAACGTTACCACGCAGCCCGGAAAGATGAACGCTCAGCCCAAGTACGAGAGGATCATTCAAAGGCAGACGCCTCCGTGTCACAAGAACAGATCCGTAAGCTACAGGAACGCGTGGAGAGGTGCAACCAGGAAGCCGAGAAGGTCAGAAAGATTTTAGGAATATTTTCTTAAAGGGTTGCCTGGGGGTTTAACAACATGGCTACTTCCGAAAAAAACCAGAACCGCACCTGACTATGGGTTGTGCTGCTAATGCAGTTCAGCTGTATAGAATAAATGGAGCTTGGTTGCAATACCACACACAACCCGTGGTCAGGAGAGGAGCTGTTTTTGGAAGAAAGCAGTCATGTCTTGACAATCCTTTTTAGGACCCCAGCGGCCATCGGTCCGAACTCATTAGTGCAAAACTAAAAGTTGCATTGGGTTTGCCACTGGTGCACATTGCACAGCAGCTTACCCACTGTGTGTATACCGTTTGAGACCCCAGCCTTAAAGGGGTTTAAGTTAGGATAGGGTCTAACTCACTGATCGGTGGGGGTCTCTGTGATGAGACCCCCACAGATAACTAGAACGGGGGTCCTTCGTCGCACCACCGAGAGAAGCAGCCGGTTGCGCATGTGCAGGCTTCCCCGTGCATCTCTATGTAGCAGACTGAGGTCGTCGAGCGCCATACTCCATCTACATCAGCTCCGTTGAGATGAACGGGGCAACTCAGTCATGCGTGAATGGCTGCTCCGGCCATCTCTGTGGTGTTACGAGGGGTGCGACGGAGGGGTACATCTAGCCAAGGGGTCACTGGACCTGTTTGGCAAATCTGTAGCTGTCTTGGACCATGGGATGTCACTTGTGATGTCGGAGGACGTGACGTCCTGTGGTCCCAGGAAACCATTGATCGGATGAAGTGGTTTCTCCACTTCACTGGCCAAGTTCTCCCTAATTGAATAAATAGGCAGGTCAAGCATGCTTCTTTCTGCTCCATTCAATACTAGGTGTCTGTATGGGGGTAGCGAGACCTCGGCGATCCGTTATTATCCGCAGGATAGGAACAACCGGATCTGAAGTTGCTGTAACAACTTGGTTGTGTTCTAAAATCTTCTGATGTATCTAAGATTAGTTCTCTATTACTGTATTACAGGAAAAGGCAGTCTACGAGAAAGCGCTGGACGAGTTAAACCGATACAACCCTCGCTACATGGAGGACATGGAGCAGCAGTTTGAGAGTTGCCAGGAGGCCGAGCAGAAGCGTCTACGCTTCTTTAAAGAAATGTTGTTGGATTATCATAAGCACCTCGACTTGTCCAGCAAAGAGAGGTAACCTGACACTGTATGGTCTGTCCAAAGACTCTACGCACCCTACATAATGCATATGTAACACTAGATGGATGCCTGGCCATCTTTGAAATATTTGTTTGCACTTCAAATATGCTATGCACACAAACACTCTGATCCTTACATTGTTTAGACTTAAAGATGGTTGTCCAAGTTGTAATGTCATACCTTAAAGGGATAATTGGCTGATCGTGGGGGTATAGCCAGTGACCCTCCCCATTGATTACTTTTCACCTATTGAGCTGGTCCATTCTCTGCCTATGAGAGCCCATAGAGAATGAATAGAGCAGTAGTATACGCTCAACCTGCTGCTCCATTGATGACCTTCATTTGTGATCCGTGGCTGTCCCAAATTTCAGACCTCCGCTAATCCACAAGTTATCCCCTATCCGTTACATACAGAATGACTCTAAAACTTGAACCAGCCAGTATAAAATCTCTCTGCATACACGTCCCAAATCCCTGTATAGTAGAAGTTGTACAAGATGAGAGAAACATTGCTGCATTTCTCCACAATGCATAGATGAGGTCTGGTATTGCATTTTTGCTGCAATAAAGCAACTGGTACAGCATTGCAATACCATGAGCAGCCTGTTGACCGGAGGGGAGCTGTTTGACATAAGACATAACCTTTTAAAATTGTATTCAGCCAGTCCTTGCTCCCCAGCAGTGTTGCTTGCCCCGTGCTGGTGTCCTTTACAATCATCCCTGAAAAGAATTTTGCTTTCCCTTCTCTCTCAGCTTCCATGGCTTGTACAGAGACCTGTATCAAGGTATCCAGGCAGCCGACGATCAACAAGACCTGAAATGGTGGAGAAATACCCATGGGCCGGGCATGGCCATGAACTGGCCTCAGTTTGAGGTAACGTTTAGAGAACGAGACCATGATTCATGTTTTGCGAATCGGTTGTATGTTTTCATGTGTCTGGTATTGCAGTTTAAACTGCAGTACCACATACAGTCTGTGGACAGGGGTGGCACTGTTCTGTAACACAACTAGGCATCCTATATGCAGATGCTACTAGCGCCCAACTTTTTGGAACCGTTCTCCCAACCCCACCCCAGCCGGACCAAAAAGTCAAACCAGGTCTTGAAAGTTTCAGTAATACAGGCGGTCCCCTACTTATGAACACTCAACTTACATATGACCCCTAGTTACAAACGGACCAATGGATATTGGTAATTTATTGTACTTTAGTCCTAGGCTACAATGATCAGTTGGAACAGTTATCACAGGTGTCTGTAATGAAGCTTTAGTGTTAATATGGAGTCTTATGACAACCCAACATTTTTAAAATCCAATTGTCAAAGAGACCAAAAAAGTTCTGGCTGGGATTACAATGATAAAATATACAGTTCCGACTTGCATACAAATTCAACTTAAGAATAAACCTACAGATCCTATCTTGTATGTAACCCGGGGACTGCCTGTATAGACAGATATTTCCCGGTTGGGGTTCTGTTTGCTTTCTTTAGGCTTTAACTATGAAAAGTGTTCCTTCCTGATGTCCCAAATAGCAGGTTTCAGTCCTCCTAGGGTAAACATCCTCCTTTTCCTCTTCTGTGCTTAAACTGGTGCTGACCCCTTTCTTGAAAGGAAGCCGTGTGTCTGAGAAGAAGTGTTGGAATTTACACATTGAGGAATTACACTACTTCCTGTATAAAAATTCCAAATTAGGAAGTATGAAAATTATTTATAGATAAAGGTAGGTGGTAAAAACTTGACCTTTCCTGAAGTTCTCGCCTGCACTTGAGTGGTGTTTGCTGAGCTCAGGTATCATGTTTGTGTAGGGTGGAGGATTCCCATCGTCTCGATGATGGATGTAGGATAGCTGTAGGCTTCAGGTATGGAGTCACTAGGAGTGCCTGAGATTTTTATGCCGAAAAATTTAAAGGAATCTGTTGTTCCTAAATACAGGAGTGGTCTCCAGAGACACAGAGGCCCATCAGTAAGAAAGAACGGAGTAGTAAAAATGTAGAGGAGGTGACCCTCACCGGCATCGTGCCAGCCAAGGATGGAGTCTCTGCAGGGACCCCCACCCAGCAGCTGAACCGAGGGTAAGTCACACCTTTCCTTTGTGACCTGCTACCTATTCTAATCAAGGGGTTGTCCAGAATTTTTTGAAAAAGTTCCGCACATAACTACTGCGGCCTAGTCACTGGTTTTGCACTGTACAGACCAGTCATTGGACTCCGTGATCTGTTGATGCACATTCTAGTTCAGTCATTGGTCTCAATGGTCTTTCACTATTCATAGCCATTCAGTGATCGAACAGGGATGTGATCGAGACATGTGATTGAACATCTATGAATATTTCGGTATGCTTGAGACCAGTGACTGAACTGATGTGTACATCAAAAGACCATTGAGACCAGTGTTTGGTCAATAGTCTTGCGATTTTCATAGCACTTCTATCACTAGTCTCAGTGTTTTTGCAATAATTATAGATGTTAAATCACTGGTCTTGGTGATCTTGTGATTTGCATATCTGTTTGATACAGTGGAAGACCGTTAAGGCCACTGTTTGGTGCTATTCAGTGACCGATTTTGTGTTGCACATACCAGTTCAATGACCGGTCTCAATGGTTTTGTGCTGTGCAAACCTGGTCAATCCCTGATTCCGTGTTGATGCTGGACAACTCTTGGGTGGTTGACACACAAAATATCCACATTACACTAATGGTATTACAGATGCACATGACATCTTGAATGGTGGAGTAATGACAGACTGTTGAGGATGCTTCTAGATTGGAGAACTTGAACCCCTAATGGGACAGGATTTGCCGGGTCTATGTAGCACAGACTTATTGTGGTTGTGTGGATCCAATATAATTGTCGGTGGGAGTGAATAGAAAATTGATTCCCCGTTTTTATTTTCAAGGCCCAGCATAACGTTTTATATACCTTTTACGTGGGATAAGCATTATATATTCACCCTATGTGCTTCATCTCGTGTCTCCCAGTCTTGTTGCTTTCCAACTGTTGCAAAACTACAACTCTCAACGTGCTATGACATTTTGCAGCTGCGAGTGCATGATGGGACTTGTAGTTTTACAAAAACTGAAAAGCAACAGGTTTGGCAACACCATGCATGGTCAGTGTACCCCCAGTATGATGTAGTCCTAGGTGTAGTGTCGGTTCACAATCTTTTTGACATCCTCCTCCCAGGTTTTCCTACGCGGACGAGGACCAGGATTTCTATGCCACTTTAACGGATATGCCACGATCAGAGTCAGTACAGGCCCCACGTTATACTCTTCCAAAGACGTGGAGCCCTTGTCTATATACTCCATTTACATTCTCCCCCAATGGACTCTAATTTATACTGGTGGTGGGATTCCTAGGCCTAACCAGTCCCTCCATGGACCTCTTCTGATTATAGACTCTGCTCTGCTCCTTCTTTATCTGTCTTCTGGGTGTTAGTTGGTGGTTATACATTCACTTACAGGGGAGAATTTATGGTGGTCAGTAAACCTGTGTATGTATAATATAATTGTGTATATGTATAGCATCTATAGACTTGCGCTTTCTTGTATAGTTGGACGCTCACTGTCCTCCTGTAATCCTTTTAGGGTGGAATGGCTCTTTTAGCTTTTTATGGCATTTTCTTCTTCCATGGTAATTTAACTCTCTTGTTGGTTCTTGCAGACCTGCGAAGGATGACGGCTCGGATTGGTCAGAAGACGAAAGTCCTAAAAAGTCACTGGACAGTAATGGTCGGGAGGTATCACAGGTAGAGGGCGTGCGTGTGCGGGCTCTATATGATTACACTGGACAGGAGTCTGACGAGCTGAGCTTTTCAGCAGGTATACACCACTAACCTTCCCTTAACCACCTTCCCCGTTTCCTCTCCACAGGCACGTACCCCTCCCCCATCACCCCCATTCTCCATCCCTCGTCAGGCCTAGTGCATGAATCCGGCATAGCACGCAGGCTGGCAAATGTGCATGGTGCACGCGTCTTGCTACCACATTCTCCACCCACCAAACCGATCACCCACCGTTAACTCTGCACTAATGATGGTACTAACTTCCGCATGGGAACAAGGGAGATTTAAAGGACATTTTCCCCCAGGATAAAAGACTATGCAAATGAGCCTGAGGAGCAACAATGGAGCCTGGAGCCCCTCAGGCTCATTTGCATATAGTATTTCATCCTGGTGGTAGATGCCCCTTAAGTCTTGGTTAAAATAATATTGGGACTGGATAAAGCTCCTGGTTCCAGTGACCCAACAGTTGTGGTACAGTGAATGCACTGAATACTGGTATCGGTTTAGAAGAACTTTTTTGGAGTTCTTTTTACTCTCCTGAAAATGCAGGAGTGTCCTGCGAGTTCAATAAGGTGCATTTGATTTAAAAAGCTTACTTAAAGGGGTTGTCCAGCTACATCTACAGCACAGGGGATAACTTAGTGATTGGTGGTGCCCCCAGATATTAAGAGAATGAGGGTCTTTTGTATCCCAAATTAAAAGAGCAGCCGTTCGCCTATTTGCCTTCTGCTCTATTCTTCTCTATAGCACCGATGGCTGAGCACAGTACTCGGATGCTTCCATCATTGCTATAAATGGTGAAAGGAGCAGCGTGCATGTCTGACTTTTGGGTCCATTCATTTGGAGGTACACTAGACCCTCGTGATCTATTGAAGGTCCCACCACTGCAGCCTCCATCGATCAGCAAGTCATCCCCTACCCTGTGAATAGGTGATGAATGGAAGGTGATGACTGGACAACCCTTTTAAAGGTGACTTGATATGATCTTACACTCTTCTGCATTGCCACTACTGTATCTTACTGATTCGTCCGTAGAACACAGAATTTTTACATTACAATTTGATGTTTCCTATAATATTGGTGGTGGTTTAGCGGAGCCAAAGATTCTATCAGGTTTCCTTTAAATCCTGAGAGGACATCTAGTATTGTATTTATGCAGTGATTTTACAGTAATCTCCTCCATGTTATCTTGTCAAAGATCGGACGTTTCTGGCCAAAATAATTTTTTTTTCTGCCGCTTTACTGACAAAAGATAATGGCTTGGCAGCAGATAAAGGCTTTGTATGACCGTATACGACACTGGATCAAGTCTGTAATATTTGTTTTTTATATATTTTTAGATCTTGTAAAAGTATATACTGTATTGTCCCTCCTGCACCAACACTAAGGATCACGAATTCCTATTCCTGCCCAAGTTTGGACTTGGGCAGTCATTTTTTTTATTTTAACAGCATTTTTGTGCAGACCTTACACGCCAAAGACATGGGCTTGGGAGTGAACACAAGGTTCCTGTGCAGGAGGGATAAGGAAAAACTTGGGATACAGGTCAACCTGTGTACTAGTTGTGTGTGGTATTCCAGCAACATCCCATTCACTTCAGTGGAGCTCCGCTGCAATACCAAACACAACCCAGATGTGGCGCTATTATGAATGAACGCTGCTATATTTACAAAAGTTAATGTGAATAATGTAAGAATGTAATTATTACTCATTGGTAAGTAACCAATGTACCTTTTATTTAATAGTGTTAAGGAAAATGCATAAGATATTTGAGTGTAGTATGATGTAGAGAAGTGGAGCTCTGTGGTATATGGGGCTTTTTCATCTGGAGCAGGGGAAAGCATGGTAAAAATCCTGGCAGGACTGGAGAAACTGTGTTCGAGCGGGGTAATCCAGACTCCCAGTGATTGGCAGGGAGGGTCCTAAATAACTCCACCCACAAACGGTGACTGACAGGAGTGGTCCTGATTGCCCCGCCCACACAGTGTTGGTGGAGAATTTAGAACTCTCGGTCAATCACAGTGATTGGAAGTAGGAGTCCTAATTGCCTCGCACACACAGTGATTGACAGGAAGTGTCCTGATTTCCCCGTCCACAGACTGTGTGGGGTGGAGTAATCAGGACTCTCACTGTCAATAACAGTGATTTGGCAGCGAGAGTCCTGATTATTCTGCTCACACACAGTGATTGACAGGTAGTGGAAGTAACCCTGCCCAGGACTCTCCCATCCTTCTATGGACTCCGGTCAGGATTTACTCTGCTTTACCAAATCCTAGAACCCTAATCCCTCTATCATATCCTGCTCTTAGAGGAGCAGAAAACACCTGACAGGATCATTGTAAAGGGATTGTTTGACTTGAGAGAGAAATCTACCCAGTTTCCAAGATTATAAAAAGAATAAAGATCCCATAAAATCTAAGTTATTGATGACCTTGTTACTGTACCGTCACTATAGACAGATGACGTACATTGGGATTATGTCCTTAACTCTACTATAATGACCTGAATGGATCGGATTCCCAGGTGAATTATTGTTATAGGGTGATGTCTCCCATAATCCATAGGTTGAATAATTTATCATTTGTAGCTTTTATCTCCTCTCGTATTGATGCAAGGTAAGTGATGTATGAGACATGTGGATGTGCACCTACCTGCTGTCATTGCAACTCCACATTTATGTCCTGCAGGAGAAGAGCTCATAAAACTGGGTTCTGAAGATGAACAAGGCTGGTGTAGGGGACGTCTCATTTCTGGGAAAATTGGACTTTATCCGGCAAACTACGTGGAGGATGTTGCGTCCTGAGCGCCTGACCGAGCCTTGAGCGTCCTCCGAGCTGTGCGCGTCCTGGATCCTCCAAGGACGAGGGGCAAAAACCTATGAACATTGGATACTTCTAGTGAATCCATTGCTGCTTTTACCATATTATTTTAGACATGCAGTTATATATATTATATATTATATTTTTTTTTTCTTAATAAAAAAAAACAAATTTACCCAGAAATTATTCTGCCTGGCCGCACTCCTGCAGTATTGTGAACCAAGGATGTGCATTGTAAAGTTTTTTTTCGTTGTGAAGAGTGCAGGTGAGCTAGCTTGAGTCACCGAAATGTATATAGCGAGAGTCAAAAAAACACACAAAAGTGCTTCCTCCAACCAAAAAAACCCCACTTACTGCTGTCCACTAGGGTATAGGGTCAGTGTATGTTGTATTACCCAGCCTCGGGGATCAGTCATTGTGAGGGACAGATGTTGTTATAGAGCATCGATAGTAGCTGTTGACAGCCTTAACTGATATATTTTTTTATTTTCCTACCCACATTTGCACATAAAAAAAATACCGTCACCTCTTTAAAGTGGTCGATGGTTTTTTTCCCTCAAAATTATCCTAACGCCTTGATGTCCAAGGGGTTAGCGTCGCGTCTCTGGGCACCCAGGTGATTTCTATAGTCCCCTAATAACAGGGTATATTTTTAGGATTTTCTGCTGGACACGTTTTTGGGATGTTGGATACTTAGTCATTTTCAGGTTAGAGGGTTTGTCAAGCTGATACTAGAGGTAAAGAATACTCCCAGTGTTTATTTTTTGTGTCCCCCAACCCCCCCTTGCTCAAGTCTGTGCTAAAATAATTCAACTTTTTGACCTTTGCCGACGAGTTCAGCATGAGACTTTGTGAAGCACTTTGGACGGAGAGGAGAGTTTGAAACGTTTTGTGCCATCTCATCATGCAAGTGACCTTATTGTGAACAATGTATTTTCTATTTAAATGATAAATAAAAATCCACGTTGTTTTTACACAAGGTCTTTGTTGTTTTTTGGGCTAAAAAAAAAGTCTAGTAGCAAACACAATACACCTCTTTTAGGGCCTACACATGACCCCCTGTTCTTTCCATAACAGCTTATCTTAAAGTGGACCTGCCACCCTCAAAAACGGCACTAGGTGCCAAAACAAACTCAGCAGTGTTACACTGTTAGCGTTATCGGAAACCTTCGAAAACGCTAACATACACTGCCACGCTGTACCCTGAAAACACTGGACCACTCTCAAAGCGGTCCTGCGTATTCATGACTGGGCGGTCCGAGGCGCTGCCTCTTCCCCGGACCGCCCCACTCTCTCCAAAGGCCAGAGGTGACTGCCGCACATCATGCAGCAGTCACCACCCCCAATCCCGCCCCCTCATGAATACGCCGGCCAGCATCGAGAGGTTTCCGATAATGCTAGCATTGTAATACTGCTGCGTTAGATTTGGCACTAGGAGCTGCTAACTTTATAAAAAGCTTCTAGTTCTGTTTTTGAGGGTGACAGGTCCACTTTAAGCTTTAAATGGTCCTCCAGTATGATCTATGTCCTTCTTAGGGTGATGCCACACCTCCCTTTTTTAATCCGTTTTAATGCACGCATTTTCAGTCCGTTGAAACGATTCCGTTTTTGACCATTTACCATGTATTTGGCTGCTCAGAACCTGATTATCTATTAAGATAAACAGGTTCTAAGCAGCCAAACGCATGGTACACGGTCAAAAACGGATGCGTTTTAACGGACTGAAAACTGGACGTGTGTCATGAGCATTGAGCCGGGAGGGAGGTGAATGGTGTGGGGGAGAGGAACAATGCATGAGGAGACTGAGACACTGACACGCACATGCTGCTGCAACACACCTCATTCCTCCCTCTAGTGATGGTCGGCTGCTTAGTGTCAATGCTTTGGATTTGGCTCGATTCAATTAGTCCACAATAGAGATTTTCCAGCTCTGCACCACCCATTTGACAGAAGAGGGCCAAAACAGCACAGTATGTGCTGAAACTGCAGAAAACTATGGCGACGGACACTCGTTCATAACACAATGCTAGTGCAAATGCAGATATGCATACGGGTGGGCTTTGGTTTGGATGCATTTCAGAAAACATGTGACTTGTCTGTGCTGCAGACTCAGCTCTTGGCCCCCACCTTTGTGCTCCTATACAGCTCCTCCCTCCTGCTCCTTCATAGAGGTCACAGCCTGGTGAGCTGACCTCTGTGGGAGAGGGAGGAGCTGTACAGGAGCACAAAGGTGGGGGCTGAGAGCTGAGGAGTAAGCAGCACAGTGACATGTTTTTTTTTTGTTTGTTTTTTTTTTTTTTTTTAAATGCATCCAAACCAAAGCCCAACCCGTGGGACTACACAGAGGATTCTGTCAGGGTGCAAGGTAAGTTATAACACACCATTAAATGATAATACAAATGCTTAGAGAAGGCAGAAAGGGAGATGTGCAATGCATGTGTGATGGGCTTCTGTAACCTGTCTTTAGTGAAAATGAGGTCCCTGGTGACAGGTTCCCTTTAAACAATACAAGTCCCTTTAGGTCATACAAGTCCCATAATAGTATCAAAGTAGATGTCCGTTTATCCTACGAAAAATGACGCCTCGTGCTGGCGTGATATGAATTACGAAAAATTTAGTTTTAGATTTCAAATGAAATATGTACAGCATTGATTGTATTGGATAATTATCATCCCATAAATTACTTTTTCATTTTAATTTTTTTAAATTTTTGCCACATTTGACTGCGAGGTGTAAGCACTTTCTAAGATAATACTCCACACCTGTAGCACCAATACATCTTGTTCTACCGCAGTAGCAAACACAAGAAGTGTCCATAGAAAGAGCGCCACCTTCCGGCCAAATGTGTAAATGATACCAATTTATGTGACCTTCATCTGAAAACGAAACATTATAATAAACAATATTTATTTTCACAATTTTCTGTATTAAATTAATTTATCATTACGTCGCAAAAATTCTCACGCCCTTGAACAGCTGCTAGAACTATCCGCCATCTTTCTACACCCGCCGTAAGACCTTATCAATGCGTACCAATATGGCCGCTCGACTCTCGTTACATGGACGTGTCCAGCGTCTGATTGGGCCATTTTTCATAGTGCCGCCCATTAATGTGTTCTACCCTACGATTGGCCAACGTTAAGTAAATGTGTTCTGATCTGTGATTGGGCAGCTTCTGCTGCGTCTCACAAGAAAGCGTCGTGCATTGTGATTGGTCGGGATACGGAAAGGCCGCGGTGGTTGATGGAAGCGAGAAAACATGGCGGCTGAGCCGACTAAAGCGGAGATCCAAGCTGTGTTTAAGCGACTGCGGGCTGCACCCACTAACAAGGTGAGCCCGGGGTGGTGCAGGGCGCTGGTGGCGGAGGCTGACCTGTTGTTATCCAGCAGGTGGCGCCGTGTACCGCCCGACTCATAGTAATGAATGGTGACAGAGCCTAAATCCCCTGTCACTGCAGAACTACAACTCCCAGCATCTATTAACTGCCTGCTATGACTTGTAGCGGGACCTGTCGTGTCACCTAACATTGCGTCCGTCATTGCCTTCCCTGTCACAGCCCACACTGGTCACCCAGCTTTCCCAGGGCTCCTGTGCTGTCTGGGAAAGCTGGGTGACTTGTGACGGGGCAGGCAGTGTCACATTATAAACATGGAGGGGATGAGGAAAGTTGAGTGCTGGCTACTCTGTGATTAGTAATGGAAGCCATATTTGTGGTATCCAGCTTTCCCAGGTTCGGATATTATTAGGAAATGTCATTAGTAATAACTCCAACCCTGTACCCCCAGTTTCAGATTGAAGGGGGAGTTGACAACTCTTCATCCTGTGTGTGAATGGAGCTGTAGGACATATAGAGCTAGCGGTGTGTAGTGCGCCATTAGTCCTCTCCAGGACCTGCAAACCCCCCTTCTTGTGATTGCTGGGTTTCTGTTAGTCAGACCCCCATCCCTCCGTGACCATGCATCTGTGAGTGGATATAAGCTTTGTAATAAGAAAATCCCTTTAACAGGGTTGTCCCCAAATTCATTGTTCTCCTAAATACACTGTATACAGCATAGCCGTGCTCATCCTGCCGCTCCATTCCTAATCTAAAAAGGGGCCCCCACTTTCATGACCCCCCAAACATTCAAAGGTTTGCCATCACTTCTCTAGAGGCTAGAACACTAAGAGATCGAGTGCCCAAATGCCACCCAAAACCCACTAGCTTTTCCAAAAGTGCCAACACAGTAATTTAGACAAGGACCCCCCCCCCCCCCCCCTAAGCAGAAAGAATCTATGCGCTCCATTCCGATCCTGCCCACCCCTTCTCACTTTTAGGACAGATCCAGGCAGCCCAGGATGGGTCACTTTAAAATAGCGGGGCACTGCCTGAGACTGCAGGAAGATGCCATGTCTGGCAAACTGTGCCCACAATGAGTGCCATCTGTCACCTGTGCCATAGTTGCCCCACCACTGCTCTAGGACACTGCCAGCATTGCCCCATAGATGTGGTTAGTGGGAGCGGGACCCCAAGTCTCCTAACCCCACACCATGTAGTGTTTTATCTACTTTCTAGTTGGCAGATGAATTTGGCTCCTTGCCTTGTAACGGAACATACCCCCAGCAGGGGGTGCTGCAGGGATACGATCAGATCATGCCCTTTATGATTGGCAGGTTACTTATAATGTGGTGCTCCCCTCTAAATGCATAAAACCTCAGAAAATTCACCTGATACCGCTTATGATGTTTGGGCCGCTAACAGAATGATTGTACAGAACGGGAAACATTAGGATTATTACAATGTCTTGAATGATCTTGCAGCCTCAAAGCCAGGTCCCATCTATCAGGCAGGTGTGTGGTTCGTGCCCTTCCCCCTCCTGAAAGGACCCTATGACACAAAAGCTACTATTGATTACGGAAGGGGGAGCAGATCCCTGGAGCGGAGCGGGTTGTCTCCGGGATCATAGTGATTATAAAACCAGAACTAAAGACTCCACCTATGACCCGTGACATGCTGGAATATATGATGGATCTAATTTGCTTCACTACCCGTGTATATACATTAGGTGTCATGTGACTATTTAACTACCCCCCCCCCCCCCTCTTCGTGTAATTAATCTTTTAAATGATCGCAGCCAATTTATCGTTTTGGATTAGTGCTGTATCAGTATTTTGGGTTAACAGCTGTCAATATGTTATCAACTGTGGGTAACCCGGTCCCTGCACCAGTGGGCTGTTCAGGACCAGTACAACACAGTACTGGAAGTAGATTGCTCCCGCGTCTTGTGGTGTTGCCAGGTGCCAAGTAAAGAGCCATCTGCTTTCAGCTCTGTGCTCAGCGTCATGCCCCCGGCCTCAGCAGCTGATCCTGTGGATAGTCCATCAGTACAGAACATCTCCTATAGTGTAGAGAGACTATACTACTATTATGACCATTGCTATGTAATGCGTTTACTTTCCATTACAAGGCGATGACCATCACAGCTTTGCTTTTCCATGATGCTCTGCTAGCCCAGTTCATGCTGCTGCACCCATATTAACTCTTTCAGTTGCTTTCTTGTAGTCCTGCTTTGACTGCGGTGCCAAGAATCCTAGCTGGGCCAGTATTCCTTATGGAGTGTTTCTATGCATCGACTGCTCTGGGATACACCGGTCCTTGGGAGTCCATCTCAGCTTCATCAGGTGAGTCCATTCCATGGGGGATTGTATATACTGTTGGCCTACATGCACACAACAAGTTCCATTTCACAGGAAACACAAACAACTGTCCTTTGTGTCATCAGTACCACAAATGTAGGAGCTACAAACTTGGGCCGGAATATGACCTGCTCTATCTTTTGTATAGGCAGCTGTGGGTATGAGCCCACAGAAGTGAATGGGGAATGTGCTAGCTGCTGAAATGGCTAGGGTATGTTCAAAATTCATGTTCCCCTCAATGAGGGGGCATACTACATACTTATAATTCCTGGATAACTTGACTTATGTCCCATAGTGCATTATTAATCATAAGCAACGTTCAGCAGTTGCCCCCCGACTTGTGTTGAGGTACTTCTGGTACATCAGTTAAACCTGGTTTAGTTAATGGCGATTTGACTCTTCTCCACCCCCATGACTCCTTATTTGTATGCACTTTTATTTTTGTGTAACTCTGAAATTCTAAGAATATAGAAGAACAGCATTGGGATCCTGCCCCAAGTATTCGCCACCACTGATCAGTGTCACAACATCCAAGCAATAAAGTAAAAGAACCAACACCACTCCTATACTAATTGTCCATCACTAATGAAGGGTTTTATTTCTTTGTCAGGTCCACAGAACTGGATTCCAACTGGAGCTGGTTTCAGCTGAGGTGTATGCAAGTTGGCGGCAATGCCAACGCAGTGAGTTTCCTTGACGATAAGAAAGCTAGGTCACACCCAGTATTCTCATGGCATTGTGTAAAATGTCACATTCTTGTCCTTTGCAGAACGCTTTCTTCCACCAGCATGGCTGCACCACCAATGACACCAATGCCAAGTACAACAGCCGCAGCGCTCAGATGTACAGAGAGAAGATTCGGCAGCTGGCCAGCTCTGCCATGTCCAAACATGGCACCGATGTGAGTGCTCTGAAAGGGAAGCGATGCTGAAAGCCGGTTTGGACACATTTCCTACATCTGTGGCTGGGGGTTGAAGGTCTCTCTAGTGCACCCTGACCTCAGATTATCTATGTACTAATGTAAATCTACTTCATGTGCAAAGTTCCACTGTTCAACGTCTATCGTCATTAATGATAATTCTGGAACATTTTTCTCCAGAGATTGAAAAACATGGCTGCTTTCTTCTGAAAACTGTGTCACACCTGACCATGGGTAGCGTATAATATTGCAACTAAGCTGCATTCATCTCTATACAATTGATCTGCAATACCTGCACAAACCATGGTTCAGTGTGGAGCTGTTTTTGAAAGAAAGTGCCTTTTTTTTTTTCTTCAACCTCTGGACAAGGAGGTAGATGGTCTTGGCCAGTCCCTTTTTAGTGCTGTTTCACCTATACAGTTGTAACAGATAATAGTGCGCTTTATGAAGATGGGGCATAAACATGTATTCATTAAGCTGTCTTAAAATTTGAGATTTTTATATTATTATTTTTTTTCAGCTTTGGGTAGAAGGAATGAATTGCCCTCTTGCAAACTCTCCAGAGAAAAAGGAGTCTGACTTCTTTGCTGAGCTCACACAGGTAGTGTCCACACTCCTTATTCCATATAGAAATCCCATTCATTTAAAGACGGATGGTTTATAACACTTGTACTCTCCATACAATTGTCCTGCATTGTATTTTATAGTCTTCCTACTCCTGGGAGGCAACGCCAGTCATAGATCAGGTCTCCAACACAACCCAACAAACAGCGAAACAGCCAAGTAGCGCCGCTGCCAGTGTTGAACCCCCATGTGAGTGCTTCTTCATCCCATGAACCAGACAATGGAGATGTCAACGCTACAAGTCAACGCTTATCAGTTGTTGTCTTTTTGCAGGTGCCGAGTCAGGTCCCAGTGTTGACAACTTGAGCACGTCACCCAAAGCTACAATAGGTAAGAGATCCTGTCAATTCTTATTGACTAAGAAGACTGGACACTAAGCATTAGTGTGGAGTAGGGAGAGATCTTAGGCACTTGAATAAAGTGGAAAGGAACAGCAGTTGAGCCTTTGTTTGCATTATTCCCATACCCTGTAAGTGGTTTGGGCATGCTCCATTCAGTTTTTTCCAGTCATTCAGTGTGGTAGAAACAAGGGTTTGAGTGCCCCTGTTTTAATGGTTCATTGGGCCTCATTGGCATCTTGATGACCAGTGAGTGTCACGCACACGTTCTTCCATATGATACTCGCTGGTTGTCTTTAATGCAAAATAGGATCTTAAAAGGGGAAAACGTGGCTGCTTTCTTCAAAAAAGATCTCTCCTGATTATGGGTCATGTGTGGTATTGTAACTAAGCTGTATTCATCTATATACAACTGAGCTGCAATACCAGCACAAACCACGGTCAGTGGTGGTGCTATTTTTGGAAGAAAAAATGTGTTTCAACCTCCTGACAACCCCTTTAATGCTGTCAAGCAGCCTGTGTGGAGGTGAGGCGGCTGCTCTATTGTCTTTTTATAGTCTCTAGACTTTCATCATGTTCTATACTTGAGCTGAATTCTCATTCCTCTCTTCCCCTAGACCTGGCCATGTGCCTCTCAGTTCACGAGCCATCCCCCAGCACAGGTGCCCAGATGGTGACTGGCTCGCTCTGGCTGCTGTGTGCTTGGCATGTAGTGTTCTCCTCCAGGTGTCTGAGTGCTCTCAGTATTGATGACTTTGCGGTCGACAATGTATGCGTTATTTCCATCTGGCTACGAAAGTAGTCAGCAGCGTAGCTTACTGTGGACCTATTTGCCAAGGGTCCTACAGTACTAACCATAGCTAATGTTTGGCATGGGGTTCACTGCTGTGCGCTACCACCTCTGTACTAACCCCAAGCCCATGTACTGTGCAGCCATTTCAATGCTTTAGCTGCTTTTATTTTTTATTTTTGTAGAAGTGAAGCCATCCCTTATCGGGAAGAAGAAACCTGCAGCTGCCAAGAAAGGGGTAGGAATAATCGCTATAGGGTAAGGTTTAAAATCGCTATAGGGTCCTCAAATATTTCTTATTTGCAGCTAGGAGCCAAGAAAGGCCTTGGTGCCCAAAAAGTGAGCAGCCAGAGTTTTAGTGAGATTGAGAAGAAGGCACAGGTGGCCGAGAAGATGAGGGAGCAGCAGGCGGCCGAGCTCAGGAAGGAAGCAGAGGAGTCACTGTAAGTACTTATGTGCCTACCCCAATACATGCCTAAGTGTGCCCTATTATGTGCACTTTGTTGGTTAACCCTCACATTCTCTTGTCTAGTGTCTCCTCCATGAGGCTGGCTTACCAAGAGCTGCAGATAGACCGCAAGAAGGAGGAGAAGAAGCTGCAGACCTTGGAAGGAAAGAAGAGAGAACAGGCCGAGCGCCTGGGTATGGGCCTGGCTTCCCGCAGGTACTTGTACTATACCAGTTTATAGTCAATTATTAGTTATGCAGGTTATGGCCCTAAATTCTATGTTACAGGGGTAGTATCAATATCAAGATCTCTGAATAATGGTGCAATACCAACACAACAATCTGAAAACGCCCATTTAGTGCAGCTACAACTTAATTTTCTATCCCAACCACATATTTATAGAGGTGAAGTATTGATGTGAATGTCATCTCTGATCCTGCTGCTGCGTCTTAGTTGTGAAGCAGGAACTTCATGTGCCGTATATGGGAGACGCCATAGCAGCTGGTTTACACCACTAGCTCATTGCCTGCAGCTGTGAAGTCTGCTGAAATCCTATAACCTCATACCCTGTCTAGCTATTACTGATGCATAACTTCTCCCTGTCTTATCCCCAGCACCATCTCTCACTCCGTGCTGTCTGAAATGCATGTAATTGAACAAGAAACTCCCGTCGCTACTAAATCCTCCCGCTCACAGCTTGACCTCATGGAAGATGCCAGCTTTACCTCCGGACCTCCTAAGTATGTTATATTCTGTATAAGTATGTCTCGCTGTAGCTTTTTCATGGTAATACATCATAAAAAACTGAATATTACTACAAGAAATAATTTGTAGAATATGAATTGTTTCCTTCTTCCCCTCTGTAGATATAAGGACAACCCGTTTTCCCTAGGGGAGGGTTTTGCTCCTCGATGGGAAACAGAAATCTCCACATGGGGGTCCACAGATAAGACAGAAGATGAGCGCGAGGTGACCATCTCCAGTATCCAGCCGGCAAGAGACCGGTGAGTTATCGCCCTCTGCTGTTAGAGTGGGGGTAGCATCTGCTTAGTCATGGGACAGGGGGACTTCCCTCTGCTGTATCCCTTTACTTAGCCGGCCAAAACTTGGCCCTTTTCATCGGCTGAGCTGTAAACAACCCGTGGTCTTCGAAATACAGTCAGCAGCATGTAGTTCTCCTCCAGAGACCTTGATCTTCTGATTCTTACATGGGTCGTTTCTTCTCCACTCAGCCCTCTATAACAGTCTCAATGCATGAGCCGTGTTTTTAACAAGAAGCGGTAACTTTGCAGTGGATACACTATTTCAGGATATGACACGTGCACTGTGAGAGCAAATCATTGACTCCATGTTACGTGGTCCCTAACCCACACCTTCTCCAAATCTCATAGCCCTTCTATTCTCATTTTTCTTCTGTCTTGTAGGAATATATTTATTCCATGCTCATCCTTGGGGATCCTGCATCCCCCTCACCACAACCTTTTCTCAATACTCCATTATTTCCTCAGTCTTTAGGACTCTTTTGGTGGTTTTCCAGTCAATATACTTTGCCACAGATGTACAATATACAGTTGCCACAGGAACCTGCTGATGTAGTTGTGCCCCCTTTTTTAGAGAGGAAATTCATTTTAAAAATTTTTTATTTTTAGAAATTGTTCTTAATGTTTCTGTATACTTCACTTACTATTCACTTCTTGTATTTACCCCAGTCCTGCAAATAGGAGAAAGCCGGAGAGCACTACCCCGGCTCCGGAGTCCAATGAGGCGCGCATGAAGTTTGCCAGTGCAAAAGCAATATCGTCAGACATGTTCTTTGGCAGAGAGCAAGATGCTGAGGTAATACGGAGGAGTGTGAATTGTCTCTTAGTAATGCTTCTGTCCATCCTTTTTCCATGACTGATGTGTTTACCTTTTACCTTACCATGGTCCTATGAGGCGGTCATTTATCCGAAACTTATTACCCCTGAATTCCCCTTGTTTACTGGATGTTTTAATCTTCTCTTCGGGACAGGGAATAGCACAAGTGATTTCCTCACTGTATAAAAATGGAGTTAAAGTTGTATCCTCTACCCTCTTCTTTATCTCCACCATTTTTATGGCTTGTTAATTCTCATTGGCTCGGCCTCGGTAATGTGGCATGGT
The DNA here is from genome assembly GCF_040894005.1 of Engystomops pustulosus. Lineage (NCBI taxonomy): Eukaryota > Metazoa > Chordata > Amphibia > Anura > Leptodactylidae > Engystomops > Engystomops pustulosus. The sequence goes on from NC_092417.1 coordinate 165,465,316, forward strand.
CCCCTCTAGTCAATTATTTCATTGTCCACTTTCTTCTCTCTGTCTTATCCTTCACCATCCCATATTCCACACAATTTATTTATTTTATTCCCCCCCCCCCCCCCTTTCTCCCCCGGGGCATTGCTTCATTGGTGTGGAAGTCACCAGCCTAATGTCCTTGCCTGCACTGCCTCCCCCCACCTCTCATTATATATCAGCATTTGCTCTGCCTGGCTGCCCCAATGTCCCCTCATGTGTAAGTCATTCTGTAACCTTTTAAGCTGCCACCGGGCTGGAGCATTTATTATGCAGAGACAGATTTATGGCCGCCCGGGTGTAGAGACCCTCTGTTCCAGGAGCCGGGCCCCGTCCTCGCTGAACTGCACATCACAAGCTGTTTACAAAGTGCCGAAATTAGGTTGTCGTGAGCATTGAACTGGTTTCTTAATTAACCCCTCACTGTGCGAAGCCCATTCTGACTTACATTACATTATTGGTCATCTACACCATAATCATGTGTAATATTTTTCTGGTACTAAATGAGGCCATATCTGATAAGGGTCGATCTTTCATTGTAGGTTTTATTTCTGCAGTACGGATCTTCCATACTGGTCAAGTAAGGGTTTGACGGCTACAAATGTATGGCATGTGCAGTCTGATAAAGGGGCTCATGCATTATTGTAGCCACAGACCTCATTTACCCAATGATACAGACTGATAGGATGAAACCACAGCTCAGAATCTGAACGCCCTGTGTGTGGGTTTAGGGTTGCCCTTATTTAGGTTACAGGGGGCTCTGTTGACCCTTATCTGCCAGGATAAGTGTCTCATCTTTGAAGGTCTGCTTGCTGGATCCCCCAGTGATCACCATAATGGGCGTTCCAAATCCCTTTTATTGATGGCCCTAAAAAAGTGAATGATGGTGCATATACATGAGCACTAATGGAGTCTGCTCTATAGAAGTAAATGGCTCAGCGCTCAGGTATGTCCTATGCTTCTCTGTAAACACTGACACAAGTGTGTTGTGAGCGCCGGTGTTCTCAGAAGTCCAATCCCCAGTGACTGTAAAATTATCCCAACTAACACACACACTCACTCACACTCCAGACACGGCAGTAGTGAGAGATTGGGTGACCCACCATGACATGCTCATCCACAGGTTGAGACTATATATTTTATATCCAACTCTGGTTCATGCGTTGTGGCTAGGCCTGTAGCCCTAATTCTTTGTACCCCAGTGATTTTAAAGAAAATCTGCAACAAGTGTTCAGCTCATAGTGGCGCCACCACAAGGACAATGAAGCCTTGCACAGCCGCAGCAAAATGTATAGTACAGATCTGCTGCATCAATCTCTGCTCCAGCAAATACCCGGATGTATCATAGGTTTTTTTTTTTTTTTTTGTTGTCCACAGTATGAAGCCAGATCCCGCCTGCAGCAGTTGTCATCAAACACTTCCATCAGCTCGGCCGATCTCTTTGGGGAGACTAACTCTGTAAATTCAGCAGGTAAGGACTATTATTGGACATCATTATTGATGATGCTCCCTTCTCATTGGATGTACTATGAGCGGTTATTGTGTCTCCCCATAGCTGGCGTGTCCCTGGGTAATGTGATCCCAGCTGCTGACATCACCCACTTTAAGCAGGGAGTCAAATCTGTTGCAGGAAAGATGGCAGTCCTGGCCAACGGCGTGATGAACTCGCTACAGGTAACACATTCACTGGGCAGATTGATTCCAGCTACTCCCCCTTTGTCCTTCAGTTTTACTCAGTCTATTTCTCCTCCCTGCAGGATCGGTACAGCTCCTACTGAAAAATCTGGAAGGGCGAAGTCGGATCCTTCTGTAGCAGTTTCCCTTGTTGCCCATGTATAGGGGGCAAGGGAAACGGAGGGGTTAGGAGGGGAGGGAGTGACCTGTATCCCGCCAGCTGGTGGCAGTGACCCCTCTTTATAGAAAATGGCCGCTTCAGTATTCCTCTAACACCACATCCACTACCGGAGCATTTCTCACCCCACTTACACAATGTCTGCTGTCGCTCGTGCCCATCAGCTGCTGCTCACCCCCGCAGGGGACGGCCCAGGGACTGTGTGCTTTTTAACTTGTGTGCTAGTGCGAGACGACTATATGGGGGTCTCTTATGTGACTGACGGCAGGGTCTCTCTGTATAGCATGTTATGACTGCGTTGTAGGCAGAAAGAGACTCTGACCATAAGGCGAAGTGACTGGAGGAGACGTAAAGCGACCTCATTCTAGGATTTTTAATGACTGTTACTGTCTGGGTAAGGAGACGATCGTGTCCTTGTATTAATCCGTGTGACTATTGTGGTTTTAGTATTTTAATCCAAGTGTGGAACCTACCAGGACGCGAGGTGGAAATGTTGCGTTCACACAGTCCCTGCATGGCGGGAGAGACTTCAGAGACCGGGCTGCATGAGTATTTATTTTGTCGTCTCTTGGTGCACAGCTGCCAGTCGGGGGCGCTAGGCTGGGGTGTGTAAATTTTACCTTTGAACCACAAGCCTCTCAGAACGTGATTTACAGTGTTGAATAGGTAAACGTGAATAAAGATACTGAGGCACAAGCTGCGGCTCTGTGTGGTTTCTCTTGGGTTGAAGATGTATTGCAGAGGGGGTATTCCCTCTTCTACAGGTAAGGATCCCTTGCTGATTTGGGGTGGTGGTATCATTGGTAGGACCCCCACGGATCAGGAGAATGGATTTTGTGAAACGCTAAGCAGCAGCTGGTTGTACACATTTGCCCTGCTGCTCTATTCATCTCTATGGTGCTTCTGGAGATAGCAGAGTGGTTCTTTTCACGCTACTAATCCTGCAGTTGGGGGTGGGGTGTAACTGGTGATCGAAATGCCCCTTTTAAAGGGAAACTGAGCTTAAACCACACTAAGTGGTGCAGTTGCTGTATAAAGAACCTAGAGCAAGATTACGTATAAATGGGGGCCTGTCAGAACCCTTCCTCCTAGAAAGGGGGAATCTACAGGGCATGTCTGCTACGCACTACCACAGCCATCCGAGGATTCCCAGGTCAGGGGAGGGAGGAAAGAGTGTTCCTCTACGCGGACGACCTATTGTTATATCTGGGGGACACCAATGACTCTGTGGAAGGTGCAATGTGTGTGATTCGGGAATTTGGTGATTACTCTGGTCTCCGCATAAACTGGGGAAAATCCGTTATTATACCCCATGAAACGCAGGCTACTGACCTCCATCACTATACGGGAGAGTTACAAATGGTGAGAAAATTCAAATATTTCAAATATCTAGGCATACAAGTCACCACGTCCCCTAAAGATTACATTGCTGACAACCTGCCTCCCCTGCTCTCTCGATTTGAAAAGGAAAATAAACTCGTGGTGTAAGCTCCCCATGTCATCAGTTGGTAGAGGTAACTTATTAAAAATGATCCTTATGCCACAATTGCTTTATGTTCTACATAACTCCCCAATATGGATCCCCAAGTCATACTTCCGCAGAGTCTTGGGTTTATTCCGCTCCTTGGTATGGAGAAAGGGCGCTGCTCGCATAAAATATGAATATCTACAAAGGTGTAAATGGCAGGGGGTCTGGCCCTTCCTAACCCCTGGCTATATTTCATCGCCAGATACAATATTTTAACCCCATAGCGCAATAAGACGTACCCTTACGTCTTACTGCGCATGGGGGAGTATGAAGAGGGCTCACAGGCTGAGCCCTCTTCATACTCACCGGGCATTTGCTTCATAATGAAGCAAACGCCCGTCGCTAACACCCGCGATCGGTGCTTGCACCGATCGCGGGTGTTAACCCTTTGATTGCTGCCGCCCTTTGATTGCCGGCGGCATTAAAGAGCCGGCGGCGCATGGGCGCCGCCATCTTGGCTCCGATCGTCACTCCCCGTGACGTCACCGGGGAGCAGCGATCCGTTGCCATGACAGCCTGGGATCACACAAAGATCCCAGACTGTCATGATCGAGGCTATCTATTATAATGTGCGATCTGCACATTATAATAGATGGTATGCAAAATCCCCATATACTGCCATACTGTAGTATGGCAGTATATGGTAGGATCAATCAGACAACCTAGGGTTAAAGTACCCTAGGGAGTCTGTAAAATAGTAAAAAAAATAAATAAAAAAAAGTAAAAAAAAAAAAATTATATTAAAAAAACATAAAAATTCAAATCAACCCCCTTTCCCTAGAACTGATATAAATATAAATAAACAGTAAAAATCATAAACACAATAGGTATCGCCGTGTCCGAAAATGCCCGATCTATCAAAATATAATAACCGTTTTTCACTGCGTTAAACCGCGTAGCGGAAAATGGCGCCCGAAGTCGCAAATGGCATTTTTTTGCCATTTTGAAAAATAGAAAAAATTCTATAAAAAGTGATCAAAATGTCGAACAGTCCTAAAAATAGAAGCAATGAAAACATCATCAGAAGTCGCAAAAAATGACACCACCCACAGCTCCATACACTATAGTATGAAAAAGTTATTAGCGCAAGAACACGGCAAAATGAAGAATTTTTTTTCTGTACAGGAGGTTTTAATTTTTGTAAATGTATGAAAACATTATAAAACCTATACAAATTTGGTATCCCCGTGATCGTATTGACCCAATGAATGAAATAGACATGTCATTTGGGGTGCACAGTGAAAGCTGTAAAAACCAAGCCCACAAGAAATGGCGCAAATGTGTTTTTTCATCATTTTCACTGCATTTAGAATTTTTTTCCCGCTTCCCAGTACACGGCATGGAATATTTAATACCATCACTACGTAGTGCAATTTGTTACGCAGAAAATAAGCCATCACACAGCTCTGTACATGGAAAAATAAAAAAGTTATAGATTTTTGAAGGTGGGGAGTGAAAAATAAAAACGCAAAAACGAAAAAGGGCCTGGTCCTTAAGGGGTTAAAGTATGGGGACAGAGTGATAAAATGGGGATAGCTGGTGGGTTAATTTGTCAGTGGTCTAAATTTCCTATCCCACTGTATGCACCAAGGTCCATAATGTTACCCTGCCCACATTGCACCTGCTGAGACGCGTCTGGACCGCGTTTATGGAGCTTACAGGACTAAGCCCGATAACAGACTATAGCCCTATATGGCGCAATGTACCAGAGCTATTCCAACTAGAGGGCTTCTCCCCATGGGAACAGAAAGGGTTGGTTACAAACGCCCAGATATTTCATGACGGACAGCTTAAAACGTTTGAGCAGCTGAAGGATGAGTTTGATTTAGGTAATAGGTCTTTTTACCAGTATTTGCAATTGCGACATGCATTAACTGCACAATACGGGGAAGGAAATGCACCAATAACCAGTAGTATTTTATTAACACATATTGCCAAACGACAGGAAACATCAGGGACGATATCATTCTTGTACTCATTGCAAGCATTTGGATGGTATCCGATTTGGATGCTATCCCATCCAAACCAAAATGGGAAGATGATTTAGGCCCAATAAGTGATGAGCAGTGGAATGATATATTAGATATGGTACCAAAGCTATCACCCAATGCATGTGACCAATGCATTTCCCACCCTCGGCTTATACTCAAGTCAATAGGTTTTCCCAGTTTTTGGTGGTAAAATTAGGGGTCTCGGCTTATACTCGGGTCGGCTTATACTCGAGTATATACAGAACTTAAAAAAAAAACTTTCAAGAGTTAAAACATAGCCCAATAACAACCTCTGTACTCTCAAAGGTTTAACTATAGATGGTGTATAGGAAAAAGGCCATTTGTACATGGACCTTTTTTTTTTTTTTTTTTTACACCCATGTCATACTTGCATACAGTTTTAATAGGGTAGCCCACTGCCACAGTCACTTCAATGGTAAATACCATTGGTACGGTGGGCAATACGGCCATTCAAATGAATGTGTCAGCCCTGCGGTGGTCCAGCTTCCCGGGAAGAGGTGAGGACTATACCAAGATACAGCCTGGGTTAGCCCCTGGCTGTGTGCAAGGTGGCCCATAAGGTATATCCATCCCACCTCACTGTGGCCCTCCATGTATGACCCCCCCCCCCCCCCCCCACTGCAATATAAAATGCCCTTCCCCTTAGCCCCCCTTCCCCCAACTAATAATGCACTCTTAATGTGCCTCACATTTCAATTAGTCCTAATTTCTGGTGTGGCCTCCCCCGATAGTGGCCCCTTTAAGTAAAATTTTAAAGTGACCCCAGTGTCCAGGCAGACACTACAATCCCTTTACTGCTGACCAAGAACGGCGCCATACATGGTATACTGGCTGCGCTTGGTATTACACTCCAGGCTAAGATCCATGATGTATGAGCTAAACAGGCTTGTATCATCTCCCGTAAATCCAATCTCATGTTGATGATGAATATTTTAAGTTGTATAATAACCCCTGTCATGTTTCTTGGGTTAGCACTTTAGTTTTAAGATGAAGGAATCAACAGCTGTGGAAAGAGAAGGGGTAGACTGCCACATTTTTGGATACATTCAGGTGGAGGACCATTTAGTTGATCCAGGCATATGGAAACATGTCGTTCTTCTCCCATAGTGCACACTGCGGCTTGCGATATTCCTTCTCTATGTTCAGTGATGTGGATAGAATTGCCGTCCCATCGGGATACTCCGGCCACTCCGCTGGCATAGTCCCTGAACAAAGGAAAACAAAAGATTGCGATACTTTGGAGCCATCAGGACAGATCTCCTGGGCTTTTCTCATGGTATCTTACCTTCTTTGGCGAAGTGGATGAAGTATTTCCTTATCAGTCTCTGGAAGGTGCGGTCATCTTCTGATATCTCTCCTAAAGAATGTTCCATTGTTCCGAAAAATCCTATTATATCCACAAGGTGGAAAGCGAACCAGCTGTTGTAGCTGAAAAGGTTGTTGATTTTAACCGGACATGAAGGAGAGTAGGTGACCTGATAGCGGTAGACCGGACTGGTCAGAGTCTCTGGAATTACAACACAAATCAATGATTCACGACAAACCCTGAATTTTCAATTACTCTGAGGACATGATCAGAGATTGAAGTAGGACAATGCTGCCCTACATATGTTATGAAAGCTAAGTCAATGAGGAAGATGTCGTCGATATACCTGCAGCCAGTTGGGCCAGAACGTTTTTAGGACATGACACTCTGAGATCTGACACCATAGTCATGTACGTCTTCTCCACGCATCGCTCAGGCTGGGAGCAGAACTCAGATATAGGGTAGAGAGCCAGGGCTTCAGATGGTAGATTTCCACCAAATGTGCCTAAAAGGGCTAGGAGAGAGGACAGAAGAATTTACTACGATTCTGAGGCCAAATGGAAGAACGGTGATACCAGATAATCGTCACGTACAATTCACAAACCAATGGTAATCTTCTTCAGTCCACTTGGAGATGTTGGGATACAATGGTCTGGAAAGAAATAATACATATTGTATTACGTGTGTCCTATTTCTTACATAACTTTGTGGCATGAAAAGCATTATTATACTCCAGAGCTGCATTCCGAATTCTGTGGAAACTACAGATAGAGACAGATCTCCAATAGCTTAGCTGAACTTGGATAATGTGGGGGACAGTTCTCGTTACTGCTTGAGATGACTCCATAGACCCAGGTGTAAAGAGGACACAGTCTCGGAGGCAGTCGTGTCGAAACTTATAAAACCCCAGTTCTTGGCCAACATCAACCAGGTGAATCAACTCCTCTGGTGTGGTCTTGTGAAGCCCAGCCCAACAATAAATGAACATATGACCCTGTATTACACTTCTATGTGTGTATATATTTGGATAGATCCGGTCTAAAGTCTGTAGAATTTTGAGTTCAGCTCCTGAGATTTCATACAGAAAGTTTGGGAGATTTAAGATCAGCCTTTATATCATCATTACACAATAAGCTCAAAACTGACACAAAAGGTTCCTTACGCAAATTCGGGTTCCTGAAGGGTGGTACCGATAACGTATGGCACATCGCTATAACCTGGTATCTTCTGTTTCCATACATCCGATGGCGGAGCAGGCACCACATATCCATCCACCACAGTCACCGGACCAATAAATTTTCCTTTCTTTGGGAGGTCACACAAGTCGTCCGCAGACCAGTTTGGGAATTCGTCTTCCCAAGGAATGGACTAGGAGTAACAAGATAATATTAAGTCTGATTTACCCGTTTACTGACCTGAATGCTAAACACGGTGATCCCCCAATCAGCGGCTATACATCATACTGGGCCAAGAAAAACTTGGGCCCAAATCTCAGGTGGAGGATAATGCTGGAACAACAGTAGATTGAAGATGTGGAGGTGCCTGGGCATGGCGACTGCTCCTCATACACCACCCTAACCATACACCAGTGTAGCTGTACTGGTTCTTTGGGTTATCAAAGGTAGAAGTAGTGGGCAGACACCTCCACCCCTCCTTGAGCGACCATTCTAATCATACATAGAGAACTAATAAATATACAATTAATTGTAAAGAAAAACTAAAATTAAGAGAAGGTATTGCAGAATGTGCCCTCAAGCCCCATGATGAGAGAGGTCACCTATGGACATATCTATACCTGGAGGATAGTAGTTGTATTGAGGTTCCACAAGCATTTGGCATCTTTACATCCAGTTCGGTCCAGGAATATTTGGTTGGCCTCCTCCGCCTCCTCCATAGTGGCTTTGAACACGGATGATCCACTTAAGTCGATGGCGCGTTGGAAGAGACCCTTGGCCAGAGGTGACACCATCAGAGTCATGACTGAGGTCCCCCCTACAGAGGGAAAATATCACATCAAATGGGAAATCTAAGCTCAAAATAAGCTCCACTGACTATTCACAGAGGAGGTGGACAAGGGGGTCTTCTTGTCTCCTGCCCATAAATGCTCTTCTTATGTTGCAAATATTGAGGATCTTGATAATGTCTACCATGATGGATAGTTGCCAACAAATATCTAGCGTCCCCCATTTGTCTTGACCTTGCCCAAAGCTGGCCATGCCTGGGCCTCTATCGGAGAGACCGTGACCTTCATTGGTCTTACCTGAGCTCTGGCCATAGATGGTAACTTTGTTTGGGTCTCCACCAAAAGACCGGATGTTCTTCTGCACCCATTTTAGGGCAGCGATCTGATCCATAAAACCGTAGTTACCTAGAGGAAGGTTATGGTGTGTAGATAAGTTATTACAGAGCAAAAAAGTCATAAAATATCTTATATATCATCATCTCTTCACCAGGAGGACCTGGTGAACATTGGCACATAACAAAGACTTATTGTGTAATGTTTCCCTTCTCCCTGTTGTCGCGTTCCTGTGGAATTTAAACGCCTACTGGATTTCATAATTAAAGGGAACCTGTCATCAGAAATTGGTCTAATAAACCACTAGCAGTATGTTGTCAAGCAGATGAGCAGCTTCTAGATGATGTTTCTTTCATGATGCCACCACACCAGACCATCAAGAAAATCAACTTTGAAGTGAGATCTAAATTGGTTTTATGAAGTCAAGGAGGCGGAGAGTTCAACACTGAAGTCAAGCTTTCTCTGCTTCAAAATGCCCTTTTTTGACACTTTAGACACTTTATAAAAATAAAGGCAAACATCCACCTCAGGTAAGTACAAGGTACAATCATAGAAGTTAGGCAATCGCCACAAAAATATTGACATAGGATAATGACATCGGCCAGTGATGCAAAAAACGGAGAGATAATTGCCCCCGCAAGGGGAACCCTTCCCTAAGGCGGAGAACACACATTCATTCACACATCACACAGATGGAGCTATTCCACCTCCACTCCCGAAGCAGTCTGGGCAGTCACCCACAAATCCCAGATCAAAGAGAAATGATCCGGAGCACCTCTAGCCGCAGAGATGATTTTATAAACTGGAAGTTCCGCATTAATCAGCAAGTTCTATTTGCCTAACGTAGGGTAGTTAGGAGGCTTCCGATTCAGCAGAATAACCTTCCAACCATAGAATATTAGAAGTCAAAACAGAGCCCTCTCAAGTTTAGCCTGAAGAATGTCCCCTACCAGACCCAAAAGACACACCCGAGGGGAGCAGACACTTGAGAGACCCAGACGCTCGTTGCTGTAGGAATGAATGTTCATCCAGTAATCCTTAATAGATGGGCATTCATTCCTGAAGCATATGAAAGAACGTTCAAAATGGCCTCTTGACTGTAATTGATGGTCCTGCGCCCCGGGACATCATTGATAAGATCTTCTGAAGTCCGGCACCTGATGGGAGGGAGATCTGGACTTCAATATTAAACTCTCCGCCTCCCTGACTTTATACAACACATTAACATTTTACTTCAAAGTTGGTTTTCTGGGTGATGCCACCAAGCTGGGCCATGAAAGAAACATGTTCTAGAAGCTGTTCAACTGCTTGGCAACATATTGGTAGTGGTTTATTAGGCCACCCTGATGACAGGTTTCCTTTTACGTTATCAATATTCCATCTTAGACTGTTCTTGATGTAGACTTATATTTTGCTAAGTCCATCTTGGAAGACAACACGGATTGAGGAGTTATTTCCTGTGTGTCAGGAAGGAATAGTGGGACAGGCAGTAGAGATGAAAGTAGCTGCATAAATTTGTTGGATAACCGCTTTCATTTTACTTAAAGGGATTATCCGGGAATATGGAAAATCCCCTGGGGGCCGGGGTAGCTACTTACTGCGCTCTGGCTCCCAGTTTCTCTGGGTTTGGCCGGCAGTCCCGAGGGGTCACGGGACTTGCTTCATCCAATGATTAAAGGCCTCATCGGACCAGAAGACAACACAGGAAGCAAAGTCATCTTGAAAATGGAAGTGATGTCCCATGTTGCAAGGAGGCCACTCATTGGATGAAGTAGGTTCCACGACCCAAATGAACTTTACACTTAGTGCAGGCCCAAAAACTGGAAGTACTAGAGCGACTTAAAAACCAGAGTAAGCCTATGTTCTTCAATGTTTCCACCTAGTTGTGGCCTATAGGGGGTGACATTATCGGAGATGTGAGCTGCACTTACCAGATGTGTTCGTGGGAGAACCTTCTCTCAGCTGAGGCAAAGCCATGAATCCAAACCCATTGAGTCTGTAGTTGAAGCTGACGTGGACCATCTGGCTGTGGGTAGTTAACTCCTCATTCGGCGAATACCCAGGTTCGGCTCCGCTGAAGATATGAAGATATCCACCGTGTATCCAGAACATGACGGGCAGTTTTGCTTCGTGATCCGTCGTTGGGGTCCATATGTTCAGGTAGAGACAGTCTTCAGATCCCATCACTTTACCTTTTGGACTCAATGGTTGGATTTGGGCGCACATTGACTTGAACTCTGTAGCATCCAATGTGTCGTTCCAGCATGTAGGCTCCTTAGGGGGTCTCCACCGTAACGATCCAACGGGAGGACTTGCGTATGGAATCCCTTTAAACGTGTAAACCTTCTCACAGTGACGACCACGCACTTTACCATACGACGTAGTCACGTCTACTAAGGTACACGCTGAATTACCGGATAGATAAGCCAAACCGGCCACCACCAGGCACAGCATCAACACCCCCCCACCAATAGCCGCCATAGTCCTGTAAGAGGGAGACGCGCAGGAAGGGTCCTCTGTATCAAAGTCCTTGTCGGAGAAAAATGTTTTGTCCTCGTCGTCGTCTTCTACTTCTGAGTCGACCAGATGTTTGAATTCAGATCGGGAGCCGACCTCCCCTTGTGTGTTCACAGGTCTGACAACCAGAAGGAGACAGGTTAACACCGGAGGTGGAATCTTTCCCAACGTTCTATAAATTGTATCAGCGGCTTTAGGAGGTTAATACAGTTTAAATCCAAGGCAGAGCAACAGAACATAGATCCAACCCCGTAATGTCAATGAAAGAAACAAGCTTATTAACCCCAGTGATGCCCAATCTGAAACCCGGATACTATCTCTCCACTGATATTGGGTCTCACCGCTGTGTTCTAGGGGACCAGGACTCCTTAGTTACAGGGAACTGGAATTGGCCAGTCCTGTTCCACATTATATTACAGCTATACATATATCTAATGTATAGGGGAGATATCTGCTAGGTCCATGCCCCCCAGAGATGAGACATATCATTGCCGAGGAGAATTGGGTGGCAAAGGGTTAAACAAAAGGGTAAACATGAAAAAGTAAAGGGAAGAATTACCTATTGTTCCTCCGCGGTCGGATTCAGAGAGATTATTAGACTTGTAACTCCGTAATACTGGTAAATAGCTCAACCCCTGCAGGTGGCACTGCCAGGCACACCCAGAATTTGGGTGTTGATGACATTTCTCATCCGCCCTCTAATGAGATTTAAGTAATATCCATGTCCTATAATATAGTGCACTTACCTATGGAGTGATTGGATGAAGAAGGGTCCATATTTAAAGGGGGTTTATAATTTACAACATTTATCCCAGACCACAGAATATATTAGAGAAACCTGCCTCCTACCCCAAACCCTCACTAATATCCCCATCAGTGACCCCCCACATGGTGTGAGGCCCCTCTAAGTGCTCCCTTGTGCCCTCCTGTATGCGTTCCCCTAACCAGTAGCATCCTGATCAGACCCTCTAAACAGTTATAGACCCCAAACCTCCAGATTCTCCTGGGTCTAAATTTATAGATAATCCAGACCAAACCTTCTCTCAGTACAGAGCCCAAACTAGACCACTAAATCTACAGACCCCAGACCAGACTCAATTAAAAAAAATACAAAGACCAGACCAGAAACCTTAAAGATACAGACCACAGACTTGACTTTTTAAAGAATGCAGACCCCACAGGAGACTCCTTAAAGGAAATCTACCATCCAAATGATAAACCAGAAACACTTACTCATTCCTTCTAAAATCAACTTTTAAAATTATGTTAATGACCCAGAAGGGTTCTGAAGATGTTACCAGAGCCCCTCTGTGCTGCAGCTTCACAGGCTGTTACACTCTGTATGAGCACTTCCCCCTCCCACTGTGTGAGATTACAGCAAGCAGAGGGAGAGGAAAGTGCTGAAGGAGCAGGGGAAAGGGGACTGACAATGTTACAACCTGTGAAGCTGCAGCACAGAGGGGTTCTGGTAAACTCAGTAAATGAGACTGGTTAAGCGTGTTACTGTAACCAATCATAGCACCCAGGAGCAGATATACCCAAAGTAAGGTCCTGTCTTCAGTTCTATAGCACCTAGTTGCTTGTGTCATATTAAAGATATGAATCTCATCTTTGAGATTACATCAGGCTTGCGGTTCTGTGAGCTACAGAACCAGAGATACAGGGAGGTACAGATAGTTGGGTATATGATCGGCATTAAGATTCAGTTCCTGTCTATTTTCTTTGTCTGTATCTACGATTCTGTAGATCACAGTATTACAAGCCTGATGTACGGAGTACTAAAAGAGTAGATTCTTATCTGTCATATGACACAAGAAGAATGATTCTAGGTCATGTATAAGAGAAGATAGGGGCCCTTGAAGAGACTCTACCCCTGCAATCTCTAAACATGACTCATCTCAGGTAAAATATGACTCTTCTGAGGATGAGATTTTACATAAAAGAAGGAATTCTAGAAAGGACATTTTATCCCCTACCTAAGGGGGGCTGGTGGTTTAGTGGGGTAAACGCTGGTGACTGGTTGTCTTGAAATGTCCCTATAACTAAATAGAAGCTGATGAATTCAATTTTATATGTTGACAGAAGTAAATTGAATTCATGGGATACAACTTTCGAAGTTGCACGATGGCATTGTTGGCAGGGTGACAGTGGGGATCAGTGGGACTTATCATCCTCTACAACAGAAAACTGTCCTAAAAGGTGACTGACATGTTGTATCTTATGCCGCTGATCAGTATATTACACTATGTCACCTCCCCATCAGCCCTTGTTACTCTCACACCTGTAGTGTGCAAGGAGATTAAGTCCAAAAGTAAAGAAGGGCGGATGCCTCTTATTACCTGCCGGAGGGTGATTGTAGGAGAGGATCACGGGCACAGCCATGGATACTGATGGAATATTCCAGCGCAGAATAGACATGACAATCTGGATGCAGCAAATCTCTACCAGGATCCCCTGACCATGAGGGAATCAAAGGACGTCCCTCTGGTGGGTAATAACCTCAGGTTTCGAGGCGTTGATTTCTTGTACATTGTCTAGTGTCCACCTGCTGTTCCGGATCTTGGCTCGTTCCTTGACTTTGTGTCCTGCCAACCTCCCATGATGACCACAGCTCTGTGCTCCCTGCCCTGACCTTCAGCTGACACTACCTATTGCCTAACTGTCTGCCCTGACCTTCACCCGACACTACCTATTGCCCTGACTGTCTGCCCTGACTTTCAGCCGACACTACCTATTCCCTAACTGTCTGCCCTGACCTTCACCCGACACTACCTATTGCCCTGACTGTCTGCCCTGACTTTCAGCCGACACTACCTATTCCCTAACTGTCTGCCCTGACCTTCACCTGACACTACCTATTGCCCTAACTGTCTGCCCGGACCTCAGCTGGTACCAGGCCACTCCTGTAACACTGCTCTACCCTCTAAGGTGTGCTGCCAGCTACACCAGGACAACTCTAAGACATAGTTACCAGGTGACCTCATCACAGTGTAGTCCAGTGGGGTTAGAGGTTGGATATAGGGGTCACAACTGATTGGGGTGGCACAGCGGCTCCATCACCCAATACCATTTACGGAGACGGTGTATTACTGTGTGCAATGAGTTAGATGAATTATCCCAACATAAACGGGGCCCGGAGGCTTCATAAAGATGACTGCATCATTGTGATAGGAAAAGATTCCTTACCGTAGGAGCAGAGAACCTAGGAAAACCCTCCGATAAGGGGTAACGAAGGCCAAATCGATGAGAGAATTTGTAATGAATGTTAAAGATGAGAATAGGGGTGGATTACACTGCCATTGCCCCTGGACTGTATGAATATTATAGCTCCTACAAGTCTGGAATCACTTCCTACATCTGGGACTAGAATCAGCTTCTTGGGGAATGGAGGATGTGTCCCTTCTGCCTGCGGTTTCAGGACCTTCAAAGGTCCTGAAATGGATTTTGTGTACATTTGTATTGAGAGCAGGAACAGATTTCACTTGTGAAGGTCCTTCTCAGTATAGAATTAGGTGGGTGGTTCAGGTGTCCCCCTAGGCTACTGCCGAAACCGCCTGTATTATAATGCTATAGTGGATCAGAACATGTATTAGGAAGCCTATCCTATAAGAAACAGAACTAGTGAACGGCAGAGAAGTGATCTCTTAAAGGGACGGTCTATCTCTGGACCTATGGGAACTGCTCTGGAGCCCCTGTTACTCTAGATATTTACTGGAGCCTTGTAGTTGCTGGATGTGCCATGGACTGACACCCAAGAAGACTTGTAACTCAATCCCCCCCACCCCGGACACATGACACCCGCTTCACTGCTAAGGAGTCAAAATATTACAAGGGTGTAAAAGTCACTGGTATAATTAGTACACAACACCCGTGTGTAGCAGAGCCGACATTGTCAGTGCTACTATTCCCATTGTTTATCACTATGTATTATAACTATTACTGGGGTTTTCCCAGAAAATTGACGGATGACCCATCTGAGAGTACGGACACCACCAGGGGAAGGGGCTTTGTAACTTTTTGGTGTTGGTCTTGTCCCATTTTTGGGCTCTGGTAGATGCTGCAAGGCACAAGGTCACGATCAGTTTTCACCAAATTTTGTGCGAATCATTAGGGGGCGAAAATTTGTGGTGAAAATGGTCTCATAACTCGAAATGTATCTCTAAGAGCTCCCAAAACTTTTGCGGAACACTAACCGTCCTAACGCTCTGAATCGCGGCTTGTTTTTGAGTATATTGTACAATCCCTCACCGAGAGGTTCGCTACCCAAAAGCCTTTGCATAGGGCAGTGGGGAAGCACCTTGTTGTGGGCATTTACGCTTCTGCCTGAGACATAACTACACTGCAGGGTATCGCAGGAATCTGACGCACTGTACGGCGTTGTGCACACGCGTGACTGATGCGTCTCACGTTCTCCGCTGTGCATGGGTTGTGACTCTAGGACACCCCCTTTAAACCTGCATCATGTAAACAGGCGGTGAAGAGGTTAATCCCTGGGAACAAGTCACCGTATTCCCTCTCCAATCCTGTTGCTCCATATCCTCCCCCTATCCCCCTCCCATAGTCGGCTACTTACTTGTTCCCCGCCATGATGTTGTGTTATATGGCCGTGCGTCTCAGCTTCGCTCCGCCCTGTGTGGCTGCAGGCATCGGGGCGAGACTCAACCTTTGTTCTGTACTTGCTCGGTGCGGTCTGACCAGATGATACGCGACTTGTGGCTGTTGTGACACCTGACACTGATCTGTCACAGCCGCTTACAGGCGGAGGGCACCTGCTTTCTGCTTTTCTATCAGATTTTCTTTGCTGTTACTGGGTCAAAGAATATCGCAAATTAGGCTTCTAGCCCAACTGGATAGCGACGACTTATGATCTAAGTGCTAAGACATGTGCAAGCCATAGATATTTGATTAAAGGGATTGTGCAGGATTAGGAACACTTGGCGGTTTTCTTTCAGAAACAGCGCCCCATCTGTCAATAGGCTGTGTCCGGTATTGCATTCCTGGAGGACCTCCTGTAATACGGGTATAGCACATAGGGGCTCATTTACTAAGGGTCCGAACGCCGCACTTTTGTCGGGTTTCCCGAATCTTTCCGTTTTGCGCCAAATTGCCCTGGGATTTTGGCGCGCGTGATCGGATTTTAGCGCATCGACGTCGGCTTGCATGCAACAGAAATCGGGGGGCGGGCCGCCAGACAACCCGACGGATTCGGACAAACCGCAGAATTTAAAAAAAGATTTGTGTCGCAAGATCAAGCACTTACATGCACCAGGGAGAAGCATGTGAACTCTGGTGGACTTCGGCGGAGCAGCGACACATGCAGGAACTTGGACGCACGATCTTAGTGAATGGCGCCGGACCCGAATCCTCAGACAACGCACCGCGGGATCACGAAGGAACCGGGTAAGTAAATCTGCCCCATAGTGTATTGAGGCCATCTGGCAGGAAAAGGGTTCACATATTATGATAAAATAAGTATTAACTCCTTAATGTCCGCCGTATCGGGCTTCTATGGCGATCATTAAGGGTACGTCCTTTCTTTCTATGTCTCCGCGTCGGCTACTGCCACTCCTGCGGTTGGGCTGTGGGCACCTCAGCCCAGGCACTAACAATTGGGGTTAGAAAAATATTGATCCCAGGCATTTAACCCCTTAGACACCTTGGTCAAACACGGACGGCAGTGACTAAGCAAGTATAGAGGACGTGTACAAATAAAATCTACAGGTCTTTTTCTGAAAAAATACGAAGCCTTATTGACCAAAAATTATAACCCAAGTTATAAGCAAATAACCAAATTATAATCAAAGTCGTGGAGCTTGGAAGGTGGCGATGCAAAACGTTTTTTTCCCCCCTCTATAGATTTCATTTTGCATTTAAAAAAAAAACTATAAATTTGGTATTGCTTTATACCCAGGGAACAAAGTTATTATATTTCTTTTTTTAAGTTGAATGATAAAGGCAGAACATTTTTAATAGGAAAAACAACATCAGATTTGCTTTCTGTTTTTTTATACATATTCTCCACAGAAAGGGTTAATAAAAGTTCACCAGTGGGATATATGAAACTCCAAATTGTGCCATTAAAAACAACATTTCGTACAAACAAAAAACAAGACCCCATACAGCTAGAATGTCGGCAAAAATATAACAGATATGGCTTGTAGAAGGAATTGAAAAGTGGCCTGAGCGTTGCAAAACATGTGCAGAGATAAAGGGTTAAAGATTTTTGTTTTAATCCCAAACAACCCCTTGAAGAACTGAATACTTGGAATGTAGTAAATGTAGCAAAATGTAATTCCCTCTGTTTGCATAAATCTTGTCGTATGACAGCTACAAGTTGTTGAAACACAAAACTCGGTGGAGGAACCTGCTGGACCACATTTATTGTAAGAGACATTGGGGCTCATTTACTTACCCGTCCTGACGCCTTCCCCGAAAGTGCATTGTCCGACCCTATTCACTAAGATTGTGCGCCCGATATCCTGCATGTGTTGCTTCCCCGCTCAGGTCCCCGGAGTTCACCTTCTTCTTCCTGGTGCATGTAAGTGCTTGATCTTGCGACACAATTTGAATCTTAAATCTTGCGCTCAGTCCGAATCAGTCGGATCATCCAATGGCCCGCTCCCCGATTTCAGTCACATGAAAGCCGGCGCAAATACTGAAATCCCCGGAAAATCTGGCGAAAGTGTGGCCGCGGATCTACACCTACATGTTATCCTACTCAAGTGAAATCTCTCTTACCCTGCTCCACCTTCTGTAATTTCTAGGTGCTCCACAAATAAAAATTCTGCTGATCTAACTATTATTTAGTATATCCCTTTTACACCCGCTCCGCCCCTAATAACACCTTTCAAATATGCCCTTTGGAACATCTACTCAGTGTGTAATAGACCTGACCTGACATGACCCATTTATTTCAAAATCATTGGACCTCTGTGGTGTAGTATATAGAGGATGTGTCTGCTCTCCTCCTGTGTGGTGTAGTATATAGAGGATGTGTCTGCTCTCCTCCTGTGTGGTGCAGCATATAGAGGATGTGTCTGCTCTCCTCCTGGGTGGTGTAGTATATAGAGGATGTGTCTGCTCTCCTCCTGTGTGGTGTAGTATATAGAGGATGTGTCAGCTCTCCTGTGTGGTGTAGTATATAGAGGATGTGTCTGCTCTCCTCCTCCTGTGTGGTGTAGTATAGAGGATGTGTCAGCTCTCCTCCTGTGTGGTGTAGTATATAGAGGATGTGTCAGCTCTCCTCTTGTGTGGTGTAGTATATAGAGGATGTGTTGGCTCTCCTCCTGTGTGGTGCAGTATATAGAGGATGTGTCTGCTCTCCTCCTGTGTGGTGTAGTATATAGAGGATGTGTGGGCTCTCCTCCTGTGTGGTGTAGTATATAGAGGATGTGTCTGCTCTCCTCCTGTGTGGTGTAGTATATAGAGGATGTGTCTGCTCTCCTCCTGTGTGGTGTAGTATATAGAGGATGTGTCAGCTCTCCTCCTGTGTGGTGTAGTATATAGAGGATGTGTCAGCTCTCCTCCTGTGTGGTGTAGTATATAGAGGATGTGTCAGCTCTCCTCCTGTGTGGTGTAGTATATAGAGGAGGTGTCTGCTCTCCTCCTGTGTGGAGTAGTATATAGAGGATGTGTCAGCTCTCCTCCTGTATGGTGTAGTACATAGAGGATGTGTCAGCTTTCCTCCTGTGTGGTGTAGTATATAGAGGATGTGTGGGCTCTCCTCCTGTGTGGTGGTAGTATATAGAGGATGTGTGGGCTCTCCTCCTGTGTGGTGTAGTATATAGAGGATGTGTCTGCTCTCCTCCTGTGTGGTGTAGTATATAGAGGATGTGTCGGCTCTCCTCCTGTGTGGTGTAGTATATAGAGGATGTGTCTGCTCCCCTCCTGTGTGGTGTAGTATATAGAGGATGTGTCAGCTCTCCTCCTGTGTGGTGCAGTATATAGAGGATGCGTCGGCTCTCCTCCTGTGTGGTGTAGTATATAGAGGATGTGTCGGCTCTCCTCCTGTGTGGTGTAGTATATAGAGGATGTGTCAGCTCTCCTCCTGGGTGGTGTAGTATATAGAGGATGTGTCTGCTCTCCTCCTGTGTGGTGTAGTATATAGAGGATGTGTCAGCTCTCCTGTGTGGTGTAGTATATAGAGGATGTGTCTGCTCTCCTCCTCCTGTGTGGTGTAGTATAGAGGATGTGTCAGCTCTCCTCCTGTGTGGTGTAGTATATAGAGGATGTGTCAGCTCTCCTCTTGTGTGGTGTAGTATATAGAGGATGTGTTGGCTCTCCTCCTGTGTGGTGCAGTATATAGAGGATGTGTCTGCTCTCCTCCTGTGTGGTGTAGTATATAGAGGATGTGTGGGCTCTCCTCCTGTGTGGTGTAGTATATAGAGGATGTGTCTGCTCTCCTCCTGTGTGGTGTAGTATATAGAGGATGTGTCTGCTCTCCTCCTGTGTGGTGTAGTATATAGAGGATGTGTCAGCTCTCCTCCTGTGTGGTGTAGTATATAGAGGATGTGTCAGCTCTCCTCCTGTGTGGTGTAGTATATAGAGGATGTGTCAGCTCTCCTCCTGTGTGGTGTAGTATATAGAGGAGGTGTCTGCTCTCCTCCTGTGTGGAGTAGTATATAGAGGATGTGTCAGCTCTCCTCCTGTATGGTGTAGTACATAGAGGATGTGTCAGCTTTCCTCCTGTGTGGTGTAGTATATAGAGGATGTGTGGGCTCTCCTCCTGTGTGGTGGTAGTATATAGAGGATGTGTGGGCTCTCCTCCTGTGTGGTGTAGTATATAGAGGATGTGTCTGCTCTCCTCCTGTGTGGTGTAGTATATAGAGGATGTGTCGGCTCTCCTCCTGTGTGGTGTAGTATATAGAGGATGTGTCTGCTCCCCTCCTGTGTGGTGTAGTATATAGAGGATGTGTCAGCTCTCCTCCTGTGTGGTGCAGTATATAGAGGATGCGTCGGCTCTCCTCCTGTGTGGTGTAGTATATAGAGGATGTGTCGGCTCTCCTCCTGTGTGGTGTAGTATATAGAGGATGTGTCAGCTCTCCTCCTGTGTGGTGTAGTATATAGAGGATGTGTCGGCTCTCCTCCTGTGTGGTGTAGTATATAGAGGATGTGTCAGCTTCCCTCCTGTGTGGTGTAGTATATAGAGGATGTGTCAGCTCTCCTCCTGTGTGGTGTAGTATATAGAGGATGTATAGGCCCTCCTCCTGTGTGGTGTAGTATATAGAGGATGTGTGAGCTCTCGTCCTGTGTGGTGTAGTATCTAGAGGATGTGTGGGCTCTCCTCCTGTGTGGTGTAGTATATAGAGGATGTGTCGGCTCTCCTCCTGTGCGGTGTAGTATATAAAGGAGGTGTCTGCTCTCCTCCTGTGCGGTGTAGTATATAGGGGATGTGTCAGCTCTCCTCCTGTGTGGTGTACTATATAGAGGATGTGACAGCTCTCCTCCTGTGTGGTGTAGTATATAGAGGAGGTGTCTGCTCTCCTCCTGTGTGGTGTAGTATATAGAGGATGTGTGAGCTCTCTTCCTGTGCGGTGTAGTATATAGAGGATGTGTCAGCTCTCCTCCTGTGTGGTGTAGTATATAGAGGATGTGTGAGCTCTCCTCCTGTGTGGTGTAGTATATAGAGGATGTGTCGGCTCTCCTCCTGTGTGATGTAGTATATAGAGGATGTGTGGGCTCTCCTCCTGTGTGGTGTAGTATATAGAGGATGTGCAGGCTCTCCTCCTGTGTGGTGTAGTATATAGAGGATGTGCAGGCTCTCCTCCTTTGTGGTGTAGTATATAGAGGATGTGTCAGATCTCCTCCTGTGTGGTGTAGTATATAGAGGATGTGTCGGCTCTCCTCCTGTGTGGTGTAGTATATAGAGGATGTGTCAGCTCTCCTCCTGTGTGGTGTAGTATATAGAGGATGTGCAGGCTCTCCTCCTGTATGGTGTAGTATATAGAGGATGTGTCGGCTCTCCTCCTGGGTGGTGTAGTATATAGAGGATGTGTGGGCTCTCCTCCTGTGTGGTGTAGTATATAGAGGATGTGTGGGCTCTCCTCCTGTGTGGTGTAGTATATAGAGGATGTGTCGGCTCTCCTCCTGTGTGGTGTAGTATATAGAGGATGTGTCAGCTCTCCTCCTGTGGGTGTAGTATATAGAGGATGTGTCCGCTCTCCTCCTGTGTGGTGTAGTATATAGAGGATGTGACAGCTCTCCTCCTGTGTGGTGTAGTATATAGAGGAGGTGTCTGCTCTCCTCCTGTGTGGTGTAGTATATAGAGGATGTGTGGGCTCTCCTCCTGTGTGGTGTAGTATATAGAGGATGTGTCTGCTCTCCTCCTGTGTGGTGTAGTATATAGAGGATGTGTGGGCTCTCCTCCTGTGTGGTGTAGTATATAAAGGATGTGTGGGCTCTCCTCCTGTGTGGTGTAGTATATAGAGGATGTGTCAGCTCTCCTCCTGTGTGGTGTAGTATATAAAGGATGTGTGGGCTCTCCTCCTGTGTGGTGTAGTATATAGAGGATGTGTCGGCTCTCCTCCTGTGTGGTGTAGTATATAAAGGATGTGTGGGCTCTCCTCCTGTGTGGTGTAGTATATAGAGGATGTGTCTCCTGTGTGGTGTAGTATATAGAGGATGTGTCTCCTGTGTGGTGTAGTATATAGAGGATGTGCAGGCTCTCCTCCTGTGTGGTGTAGTATATAGAGGATGTGTCGGCTCTCCTCCTGTGTGGTGTAGTATATAGAGGATGTGTGGGCTCTCCTCCTGTGTGGTGTAGTATAAAGAGGATGTGTGGGCTCTCCTCCTGTGTGGTGTAGTATATAGAGGATGTGTCGGCTCTCCTCCTGTGTGGTGTAGTATATAGAGGATGTGTCGGCTCTCCTCCTGTGTGGTGTAGTATATAGAGGATGTGTCAGCTCTCCTCCTGTGGGTGTAGTATATAGAGGATGTGTCAGCTCTCCTCCTGTGTGTTGTAGTATATAGAGGATGTGACAGCTCTCCTCCTGTGTGGTGTAGTATATAGAGGAGGTGTCTGCTCTCCTCCTGTGTGGTGTAGTATATAGAGGATCTGTGGGCTCTCCTCCTGTGTGGTGTAGTATATAAAGGATGTGCGGGCTCTCCTCCTATGTGGTGTAGTATATAGAGGATGTGTCGGCTCTCCTCCTGTGTGGTGTAGTATATAAAGGATGTGTGGGCTCTCCTCCTGTGTGGTGTAGTATATAGAGGATGTGTCGGCTATCCTCCTGTGTGGTGTAGTATATAAAGGATGTGTGGGCTCTCCTCCTGTGTGGTGTAGTATATAGAGGATGTGTCTCCTGTGTGGTGTAGTATATAGAGGATGCGTCCCCTGTGTGGTGTAGTATATAGAGGATGTGTCAGCTCTCCTGTGTGGTGTAGTATATAGAGGATGTGTCGGCTCTCCTCCTGTGTGGTGTAGGATATAGAGGAGGTGTCTGCTCTCCTCCTGTGTGGTGTAGTGTATAGGGGATGTGTCAGCTCTCCTCCTGTGTGGTGTAGTATATAGAGGATGTGTATGCTCTCCTCCTGTGTGGTGTAGTGTATAGAGGATGTGTTGGCTCTCCTCCTGTGTGGTGTAGTATATGGAGGATGCGTCTTCTCTGAGGTGTAGTATATAGAGGATGCGTCTCCTGTGTGGTGTAGTATATAGAGGATGTGTCAGCTCTCCTCCTGTGTGGTGTAGTATATAGAGGATGTGTCTGCTCTCCTCCTGTGTGGTGCAGCATATAGAGGATGTGTCTGCTCTCCTCCTGGGTGGTGTAGTATATAGAGGATGTGTCTGCTCTCCTCCTGTGTGGTGTAGTATATAGAGGATGTGTCAGCTCTCCTGTGTGGTGTAGTATATAGAGGATGTGTCTGCTCTCCTCCTCCTGTGTGGTGTAGTATAGAGGATGTGTCAGCTCTCCTCCTGTGTGGTGTAGTATATAGAGGATGTGTCAGCTCTCCTCTTGTGTGGTGTAGTATATAGAGGATGTGTTGGCTCTCCTCCTGTGTGGTGCAGTATATAGAGGATGTGTCTGCTCTCCTCCTGTGTGGTGTAGTATATAGAGGATGTGTGGGCTCTCCTCCTGTGTGGTGTAGTATATAGAGGATGTGTCTGCTCTCCTCCTGTGTGGTGTAGTATATAGAGGATGTGTCTGCTCTCCTCCTGTGTGGTGTAGTATATAGAGGATGTGTCAGCTCTCCTCCTGTGTGGTGTAGTATATAGAGGATGTGTCAGCTCTCCTCCTGTGTGGTGTAGTATATAGAGGATGTGTCAGCTCTCCTCCTGTGTGGTGTAGTATATAGAGGAGGTGTCTGCTCTCCTCCTGTGTGGAGTAGTATATAGAGGATGTGTCAGCTCTCCTCCTGTATGGTGTAGTACATAGAGGATGTGTCAGCTCTCCTCCTGTGTGGTGTAGTATATAGAGGATGTGTGGGCTCTCCTCCTGTGTGGTGGTAGTATATAGAGGATGTGTGGGCTCTCCTCCTGTGTGGTGTAGTATATAGAGGATGTGTCTGCTCTCCTCCTGTGTGGTGTAGTATATAGAGGATGTGTCTGCTCTCCTCCTGTGTGGTGTAGTATATAGAGGATGTGTCTGCTCCCCTCCTGTGTGGTGTAGTATATAGAGGATGTGTCAGCTCTCCTCCTGTGTGGTGCAGTATATAGAGGATGCGTCGGCTCTCCTCCTGTGTGGTGTAGTATATAGAGGATGTGTCGGCTCTCCTCCTGTGTGGTGTAGTATATAGAGGATGTGTCGGCTCTCCTCCTGTGTGGTGTAGTATATAGAGGATGTGTCAGCTCTCCTCCTGTGTGGTGTAGTATATAGAGGATGTGTCTGCTCTCCTCCTGTGTGGTGTAGTATATAGAGGATGTGACAGCTCTCCTCCTGTGTGGTGTAGTATATAGAGGATGTGTCTGCTCTCCTCCTGTGTGGTGTAGTATATAGAGGATGTGTCAGCTCCCCTCCTGTGGGTGTAGTATATAGAGGATATGTCTGCTCTCCTCCTGTGTGGTGTAGTATATAGAGGATGTGTCAGCTCCCCTACTGTGTGGTGTAGTATATAGAGGATGTGTCGGCTCTCCTCCTGTGTGGTGTAGTATATAGAGGATGTGTCGGCTCTCCTCCTGTGTGGTGTAGTATATAGAGGATGTGTCTGCTCTCCTGTGTGGTGTAGTATATAGAGGATATGTCGGCTCTCCTCCTGTGTGGTGTAGTATATAGAGGATGTGTCGGCTCTCCTCCTGTGTGGTGTAGTATATAGAGGATGTGTGCGCTCTCCTCCTGTGTGGTGTAGTATATAGAGGATGTGTCAGCTCTCCTCCTGTATGGTGTAGTATATAGAGGATGTGTGAGCTCTCCTCCTCTGTGGTGTAGTATATAAAGGATGTGTGGGCTCTCCTCCTGTGTGGTGTAGTATATAGAGGAGGTGTCGGCTCTCCTCCTGTGTGGTGTAGTATATAGAGGATGTGTCTGCTCTCCTCCTGTGTGGTGTAGTATATAGAGGATGTGTCAGCTCCCCTCCTGTGTGGTGTAGTATATAGAGGATGTGTCAGCTCTCCTCCTGTGTGGTGTAGTATATAGAGGATGTGTCGGCTCTCCTCCTGTGTGGTGTAGTATATAGAGGATGTGTCAGCTTCCCTCCTGTGTGGTGTAGTATATAGAGGATGTGTCAGCTCTCCTCCTGTGTGGTGTAGTATATAGAGGATGTATAGGCCCTCCTCCTGTGTGGTGTAGTATATAGAGGATGTGTGAGCTCTCGTCCTGTGTGGTGTAGTATCTAGAGGATGTGTGGGCTCTCCTCCTGTGTGGTGTAGTATATAGAGGATGTGTCGGCTCTCCTCCTGTGCGGTGTAGTATATAAAGGAGGTGTCTGCTCTCCTCCTGTGCGGTGTAGTATATAGGGGATGTGTCAGCTCTCCTCCTGTGTGGTGTACTATATAGAGGATGTGACAGCTCTCCTCCTGTGTGGTGTAGTATATAGAGGAGGTGTCTGCTCTCCTCCTGTGTGGTGTAGTATATAGAGGATGTGTGAGCTCTCTTCCTGTGCGGTGTAGTATATAGAGGATGTGTCAGCTCTCCTCCTGTGTGGTGTAGTATATAGAGGATGTGTGAGCTCTCCTCCTGTGTGGTGTAGTATATAGAGGATGTGTCGGCTCTCCTCCTGTGTGATGTAGTATATAGAGGATGTGTGGGCTCTCCTCCTGTGTGGTGTAGTATATAGAGGATGTGCAGGCTCTCCTCCTGTGTGGTGTAGTATATAGAGGATGTGCAGGCTCTCCTCCTTTGTGGTGTAGTATATAGAGGATGTGTCAGATCTCCTCCTGTGTGGTGTAGTATATAGAGGATGTGTCGGCTCTCCTCCTGTGTGGTGTAGTATATAGAGGATGTGTCAGCTCTCCTCCTGTGTGGTGTAGTATATAGAGGATGTGCAGGCTCTCCTCCTGTATGGTGTAGTATATAGAGGATGTGTCGGCTCTCCTCCTGGGTGGTGTAGTATATAGAGGATGTGTGGGCTCTCCTCCTGTGTGGTGTAGTATATAGAGGATGTGTGGGCTCTCCTCCTGTGTGGTGTAGTATATAGAGGATGTGTCGGCTCTCCTCCTGTGTGGTGTAGTATATAGAGGATGTGTCAGCTCTCCTCCTGTGGGTGTAGTATATAGAGGATGTGTCCGCTCTCCTCCTGTGTGGTGTAGTATATAGAGGATGTGACAGCTCTCCTCCTGTGTGGTGTAGTATATAGAGGAGGTGTCTGCTCTCCTCCTGTGTGGTGTAGTATATAGAGGATGTGTGGGCTCTCCTCCTGTGTGGTGTAGTATATAGAGGATGTGTCTGCTCTCCTCCTGTGTGGTGTAGTATATAGAGGATGTGTGGGCTCTCCTCCTGTGTGGTGTAGTATATAAAGGATGTGTGGGCTCTCCTCCTGTGTGGTGTAGTATATAGAGGATGTGTCAGCTCTCCTCCTGTGTGGTGTAGTATATAAAGGATGTGTGGGCTCTCCTCCTGTGTGGTGTAGTATATAGAGGATGTGTCGGCTCTCCTCCTGTGTGGTGTAGTATATAAAGGATGTGTGGGCTCTCCTCCTGTGTGGTGTAGTATATAGAGGATGTGTCTCCTGTGTGGTGTAGTATATAGAGGATGTGTCTCCTGTGTGGTGTAGTATATAGAGGATGTGCAGGCTCTCCTCCTGTGTGGTGTAGTATATAGAGGATGTGTCGGCTCTCCTCCTGTGTGGTGTAGTATATAGAGGATGTGTGGGCTCTCCTCCTGTGTGGTGTAGTATAAAGAGGATGTGTGGGCTCTCCTCCTGTGTGGTGTAGTATATAGAGGATGTGTCGGCTCTCCTCCTGTGTGGTGTAGTATATAGAGGATGTGTCGGCTCTCCTCCTGTGTGGTGTAGTATATAGAGGATGTGTCAGCTCTCCTCCTGTGGGTGTAGTATATAGAGGATGTGTCAGCTCTCCTCCTGTGTGTTGTAGTATATAGAGGATGTGACAGCTCTCCTCCTGTGTGGTGTAGTATATAGAGGAGGTGTCTGCTCTCCTCCTGTGTGGTGTAGTATATAGAGGATCTGTGGGCTCTCCTCCTGTGTGGTGTAGTATATAAAGGATGTGCGGGCTCTCCTCCTATGTGGTGTAGTATATAGAGGATGTGTCGGCTCTCCTCCTGTGTGGTGTAGTATATAAAGGATGTGTGGGCTCTCCTCCTGTGTGGTGTAGTATATAGAGGATGTGTCGGCTATCCTCCTGTGTGGTGTAGTATATAAAGGATGTGTGGGCTCTCCTCCTGTGTGGTGTAGTATATAGAGGATGTGTCTCCTGTGTGGTGTAGTATATAGAGGATGCGTCTCCTGTGTGGTGTAGTATATAGAGGATGTGTCAGCTCTCCTGTGTGGTGTAGTATATAGAGGATGTGTCGGCTCTCCTCCTGTGTGGTGTAGGATATAGAGGAGGTGTCTGCTCTCCTCCTGTGTGGTGTAGTGTATAGGGGATGTGTCAGCTCTCCTCCTGTGTGGTGTAGTATATAGAGGATGTGTATGCTCTCCTCCTGTGTGGTGTAGTGTATAGAGGATGTGTTGGCTCTCCTCCTGTGTGGTGTAGTATATAGAGGATGCGTCTTCTCTGAGGTGTAGTATATAGAGGATGCGTCTCCTGTGTGGTGTAGTATATAGAGGATGTGTCAGCTCTCCTCCTGTGTGGTGTAGTATCTAGAGGATGTGTCAGCTCTCCTCCTGTGTGGTGTAGTATATAGAGGATGTGTCAGCTCTCCTCCTGTGTGGTGTAGTATATAGAGGATGTGTGGGCTCTCGTCCTGTGTGGTGTAGTATATAGAGAATGTGTCAGCTCTCCTCCTGTGTGGTGTAGTATATAGAGGATGTGTGGGCTCTCCTCCTGTGTGGGGTAGTATATAGAGGATGTGTCGGCTCTCCTCCTGTGTGGTGTAGTATAAAGAGGATGTATCGGCTCTCCTCCTGTGTGATGTAGTATATAGAGGATGTGTGGGCTCTCCTCCTGTGTGGTGTAGTATATAGAGGATGTGCAGGCTCTCCTCCTGTGTGGTGTAGTATATAGAGGATGTGCAGGCTCTCCTCCTGTGTGGTGTAGTATATACAGGATGTGTCAGGTCTCCTCCTGTGTGGTGTAGTATATAGAGGATGTGTCGGCTCTCCTCCTGTGTGGTGTAGTATATAGAGGAGGTGTCAGCTCTCCTCCTGTGGGTGTAGTATATAGAGGATGTGTCCGCTCTCCTTCTGTGTGGCGTAGTATATAGAGGATGTGACAGCTCTTCTCCTGTGTGGTGTAGTATATAGAGGAGGTGTCTGCTCTACTCCTGTGTGGTGTAGTATATAGAGGATGTGTGGGCTCTCCTCCTGTGTGGTGTAGTATATAAAGGATGTGTGGGCTCTCCTCCTGTGTGGTGTAGTATATAGAGGATGTGTCGGCTCTCCTCCTGTGTGGTGTAGTATATAAAGGATGTGTCGGCTCTCCTCCTGTGTGGTGTAGTATAAAGAGGATGTATCGGCTCTCCTCCTGTGTGGTGTAGTATAAAGAGGATGTATCGGCTCTCCTCCTGTGTGATGTAGTATATAGAGGATGTGTGGGCTCTCCTCCTGTGTGGTGTAGTATATAGAGGATGTGCAGGCTCTCCTCCTGTGTGGTGTAGTATATAGAGGATGTGCAGGCTCTCCTCCTGTGTGGTGTAGTATATACAGGATGTGTCAGATCTCCTCCTGTGTGGTGTAGTATATAGAGGATGTGTCGGCTCTCCTCCTGTGTGGTGTAGTATATAGAGGAGGTGTCAGCTCTCCTCCTGTGGGTGTAGTATTTAGAGGATGTGTCCGCTCTCCTCCTGTGTGGCGTAGTATATAGAGGATGTGACAGCTCTTCTCCTGTGTGGTGTAGTATATAGAGGAGGTGTCTGCTCTCCTCCTGTGTGGTGTAGTATATAGAGGATGTGTGGGCTCTCCTCCTGTGTGGTGTAGTATATAAAGGATGTGTGGGCTCTCCTCCTGTGTGGTGTAGTATATAGAGGATGTGTCGGCTCTCCTCCTGTGTGGTGTAGTATATAAAGGATGTGTCGGCTCTCCTCCTGTGTGGTGCAGTATAAAGAGGATGTATCGGCTCTCCTCCTGTGTGATGTAGTATATAGAGGATGTGTGGGCTCTCCTCCTGTGTGGTGTAGTATATAGAGGATGTGCAGGCTCTCCTCCTGTGTGGTGTAGTATATAGAGGATGTGCAGGCTCTCCTCCTGTGTGCTGTAGTATATACAGGATGTGTCAGATCTCCTCCTGTGTGGTGTAGTATATAGAGGATGTGTCGGCTCTCCTCCTGTGTGGTGTAGTATATAGAGTAGGTGTCAGCTCTCCTTCTGTGGGTGTAGTATATAGAGGATGTGTCCGCTCTCCTCCTGTGTGGCGTAGTATATAGGGAATGTGACAGCTCTTCTCCTGTGTGGTGTAGTATATAGAGGAGGTGTCTGCTCTCCTCCTGTGTGGTGTAGTATATAGAGGATGTGTGGGCTCTCCTCCTGTGTGGTGTAGTATATAAAGGATGTGTGGGCTCTCCTCCTGTGTGGTGTAGTATATAGAGGATGTGTCGGCTCTCCTCCTGTGTGGTGTAGTATATAAAGGATGTGTGGGCTCTCCTCCTGTGTGGTGTAGTATATAGAGGATGTGTCGGCTTTCTCCTCCTGTGTGGTGTAGTATATAAAGGATGTGTGGGCTCTCCTCCTGTGTGGTGTAGTATTTAGAGGATGTGTCGGCTCTCCTCCTGTGTGGTGTAGTATATAAAGGATGTGTGGGCTCTCCTCCTGTCTGAAGTAGTATATAGAGGATGTGTCTCCTGTGTGGTGTAGTATATAGAGGATGCGTCTCCTGTGTGGTGTAGTATATAGAGGATGTGTCAGCTCTCCTGTGTGGTGTAGTATATAGAAGATGTGTCGGCTCTCCTCCTGTGTGGTGTAGGATATATAGGAGGTGTCTGCTCTCCTCCTGTGTGGTGTAGTGTATAGGGGATGTGTCAGCTCTCCTCCTGTGTGGTGTAGTATATAGAGGATGTGTATGCTCTCCTCCAATGTGGTGTAGTATATAGAGGATGTGTCAGCTCTCCTGTGTGGTGTAGTATATAGAAGATGTGTGGGCTCTCCTCCTGTGTGGTGTAGTATATAGAGGAGGTGTCGGCTCTCCTTCTGTGTGGTGTAGTATATAGAGGATGTGTCGGCTCTCCTCCTGTGTGGTGCAGTATTTAGAGGAGGTGTCAGCTCTCCTCCTGTGTGGGGTGATATATAGAGGATGTGTCAGCTCTCCTCCTGTGTGGTGTAGTGTTTAGAGGATGTGTCAGCTCTCCTCCTCCTGTGTCGTGTAGTATATAGAGGAGGTGTGGGCTCTCCTCCTGTGTGGTGTAGTATATAGAGGAGGTAACTGCGCTCCTTTTGTGTGGTGTAGTATATAGAGGATGTGTCGGCTCTCCTCCTGTGTGGTGCAGTATATAGAGGATGTGTCGGCTATCCTCCTGTGTGGTGTAGTATATAAAGGATGTGTGGGCTTTCCTGCTGTGTGGTGTAGTATATAGAGGAAGTGTCGGCTATCCTCCTGTGTGGTGTAGTATATAAAGGATGTGTGGGCTCTCCTCCTGTGTGGTGTATTATAAAGAGGATGTGTCTGCTCTCTTCCTGTGTGGTGTAGTATATAGAGGATGTGTCTGCTCTCCTCCTGTGTGGTGTAGTATATAGAGGATGTGTCAGCTCCCCTCCTCTGGGGTGTAGTACATAAAGGATGTTTGGGCTCTCCTCCTGTGTGGTGTAGTATATAGAGGATGTGTCGGCTCTCCTCCTGTGTGGTGTAGTATATAGAGGATGTGTCTGCTCTCCTCCTGTGTGGTGTAGTATATGGAGGATGTGTCTGCTCTCCTCCTGTGTGGTGTAGTATAAAGAGGATGTGTCTGCTCTCCTCCTGTGTGGTGTAGTATATAGAGGATGTGTTTGCTCCCCTCCTGTGTGGTGTAGTATATAGAGGATGTGTCAGCTCTCCTCCTGTGTGGTGCAGTATATAGAGGATGCGTCGGCTCTCCTCCTGTGTGGTGTAGTATATAGAGGATGTGTCGGCTCTCCTCCTGTGTGGTGTAGTACATAGAGGATGTGTCGGCTCTCCTCCTGTGTGGTGTAGTATATAGAGGATGTGTCAGCTCTCCTCCTGTGTGGTGTAGTATATAGAGGATGTGTCTGCTATTCTCCTGTGTGGTGTAGTATATAGAGGATGTGACAGCTCTTCTGCTGTGTGGTGTAGTATATAGAGGATGTGTCTGCTCTCCTCCTGTGTGGTGTAGTATATAGAGGATTTGTCAGCTCCCCTCCTGTGGGTGTAGTATATAGAGGATGTGTCTGCTCTCCTCCTGTGTGGTGTAGTATATAGAGGATGTGTCAGCTCCCCTCCTGTGTGGTGTAGTATATAGAGGATGTGTCGGCTCTCCTCCTGTGAGGTGTAGTATATAGAGGATGTGTCGGCTCTCCTCCTGTGTGGTGTAGTATATAGAGGATGTGTCTGCTCTCCTGTGTGGTGTAGTATATAGAGGATATGTCGGCTCTCCTCCTGTGTGGTGTAGTATATAGAGGATGTGTCGGCTCTCCTCCTTTGTGGTGTAGTATATAGAGGATGTGTGCGCTCTCCTCCTGTGTGGTGTAGTATATAGAGGATGTGTCAGCTCTCCTCCTGTATGGTGTAGTATATAGAGGATGTGTGAGCTCTCCTCCTGTGTGATGTAGTATATAAAGGATGTGTGGGCTCTCCTCCTGTGTGGTGTAGTATATAGAGGAGGTGTCGGCTCTCCTCCTGTGTGGTGTAGTATATAGAGGATGTGTCTGCTCTCCTCCTGTGTGGTGTAGTATATAGAGGATGTGTCAGCTCCCCTCCTGTGTGGTGTAGTATATAGAGGATGTGTGGGCTCTCCTCCTGTGTGGTGTAGTATATAGAGGATGTGTCAGCTTCCCTCCTGTGTGGTGTAGTATATAGAGGATGTGTCGGCTCTCCTCCTGTGTGGTGTAGTATATAGAGGATGTATAGGCCCTCCTCCTGTGTGGTGTAGTATATAGAGGATGTGTGAGCTCTCGTCCTGTGTGGTGTAGTATCTAGAGGATGTGTGGGCTCTCCTCCTGTGTGGTGTAGTATATAGACGATGTGTCAGCTCTCCTCCTGTGCGGTGTAGTATATAAAGGAGGTGTCTGCTCTCCTCCTGTGTGGTGTAGTATATAGGGGATGTGTCAGCTCTCCTCCTGTGTGGTGTACTATATAGAGGATGTGACAGCTCTCCTCCTGTTTGGTGTAGTATATAGAGGAGGTGTCTGCTCTCCTCCTGTGTGGTGTAGTATATAGAGGATGTGTGAGCTCTCTTCCTGTGCGGTGTAGTATATAGAGGATGTGTCAGCTCTCCTCCTGTGTGGTGTAGTATATAGAGGATGTGTGAGCTCTCCTCCTGTGTGGTGTAGTATATAGAGGATGTGTGGGCTCTCCTCCTGTGTGGTGTAGTATATAGAGGATGTGCAGGCTCTCCTCCTGTGTGGTGTAGTATATAGAGGATGTGCAGGCTCTCCTCCTTTGTGGTGTAGTATATAGAGGATGTGTCAGATCTCCTCCTGTGTGGTGTAGTATATAGAGGATGTGTCAGCTCTCCTCCTGTGTGGTGTAGTATATAGAGGATGTGTCAGCTCTCCTCCTGTGTGGTGTAGTATATAGAGGATGTGTCCGCTCTCCTCCTGTGTGGTGTAGTATATAGAGGATGTGTCGGCTCTCCTCCTGTGTGGTGTAGTATATAGAGGATGTGTGGGCTCTCCTCCTGTGTGGTGTAGTATATAGAGGATGTGTGGGCTCTCCTCCTGTGTGGTGTAGTATATAGAGGCTGTGTCGGCTCTCCTCCTGTGTGGTGTAGTATATAGAGGATGTGTCAGCTCTCCTCCTGTGGGTGTAGTATATAGAGGATGTGTGGGCTCTCCTCCTGTGTGGTGTAGTATAAAAAGGATGTGTGGGCTCTCCTCCTGTGTGGTGTAGTATATAGAGGATGTGTCAGCTCTCCTCCTGTGTGGTGTAGTATATAGAGTGTCAGGTTCGCTAGGGAGATTGCTGGGACTTCTGGTTCTTCTGGTGGTACCAGCAGCGTTCTCCGAACCCCGGCGCGTATCCGCGCAAACTCCACCTCTCGTCCTGGGCAGCGGCTGCTAAGATCTCGCGCTGTCTAGGAGTTGCTGGGACTTTGAACCTCTGCTTGGTGCCTGGTTGTTTCTGCACCATGAGGGGTTAATTCCCAGATGCTGTCCAGCACCTATCAGGTTCTGGAGGTGGAGTTCTGGCTGCATAAATTGCAGCTTCACTAGTCACCAGTGCCAGTGTTTGAAAATCCCTTTCTCCACTCGCTGCTCTAGGTTGTATTGCTCAGTATCTTTATCTGTATTGTTGTTACCTCGGCTAGTTTTTGACTTTGACTCTTTGCTTACTGATTTTGCTATTGACGTACCCTCTCGTTGTGATTCCGGCTTGTTTACCATTCTTTTGTGTTTTATGTTGTCAGTCTGTTTGTGTTTTCCTTCCCACACTTATTCCAGCGTATCTCGAAGTCTTCAAGTAGTCGCCCCACGGTTTAGCGTGGGGGGGCTATAGGAAGGGACAGAGGTTGGGGCAAGCTCAGGGCTCACTATCCCCTGTCTTTTGTGTACCAATCTTAACAGAAACACTGGCCACACATAGGTCTGCATCCTGTATCCGACCTGCTACATTCTCTCCTCTAATGGAGCCTTTGTCAGCTGTGGTCACTCAGGTCCAGACCCTAACTCAGGTTGTTCAGGATCTAGCCTCCCGTCTCCAAATTCAGGAATCTATGCAGGTTCCGCGGCAGACATCACCGCAGGATCCACTGCCACCCACACCTGAACCTAAGGTTCCTCTCCCTGACGTGTTTTTTGGTGACCGTAAGAAATTTTTTTCATTTCGGGAGGGCTGTAAACTTTATTTTTCCTTACGTCCTCGTTCATCGGGCACAGAGATTCAAAGGGTGGGCGTGGTAATTTCCCTGCTGCGTGGGGATCCGCAAAATTGGGCCTTTTCTCTCCCACCTGACTCTCCATCCCGTTCTTCTCTTGACGCTTTTTTTTTTGCTTTAGGCCAGATTTATGACGAACCTGACCGCCGAGCACTTGCAGTTTCCCACCTTAGATCTCTGTGTCAGGGAAAACGGACAGCAGAAGATTATTGTGCCCAGTTCAGACAGTATGTGACTGACTCGCAATGGAATGACTGCGCCCTAAAAGACCAATTTATGTCCGGACTGTCAGACCGAGTACAGGACTTAGTCTTAGCTTATGCCGAGCCTCAGACATTAGATGATGCTATGACTCTGGTCATCCGAGTTGATCGTCGCCTAAGATCCAGGCGATCACCTCGGGTGTCCTCTGACTGTCAGCCAGCGGCCAGTCTGTCTCCAGGTAGTCCAGAATTGGAATCCATGGAGCTGGATAGCATCTCTCCTGCACAGCGGAAGCAACATCGACTGAGACGTCATCTTTGTTTCTACTGTGGAAGTCCTGATCATCTGGTCAACACCTGTTCCAAGAGGCAGCAGCAGGAAAACTTCCGCTCCTAAGCAGTAGTCGGGGGGACTGCTTAGGAGCTCAGGTACTCCCAATTGTGTCTAGAATGTATTTACCTTGTACAGTTAAGTTTCAGTCTGTTTCCTGCACTGGTCGCACCTTTTTGGATTCAGGTGCTGCGTCTAATTTAATCGATTATAAGTTTGTCTCTCAGTTTTGCATGTCATTGATTCCATTGTCCACTCCTATCCAGATGTCGGGTGCGGATTTGACCCATCTACAGGCAGGGTTGATCAAATTCAGAACCCCGCAGATAAAGCTTATGGTAGGAGCTATGCATGAAGAATGGTGTTCTTTCCTAGTTATGGAAAACTTGTCTGAAAATGTCATTCTTGGTCTACCCTGGCTCCGGATCCATAATCCGGTAATTAATTGGGAAACTCTGGAGCTGGTTCATTGGGGTCCTCACTGTAAGGATCACCTGTCCAAAGTTTCATTATGTACAGTAGTAGCGGAAGATCAGAGTCTTCCAGGTTTTCTCTCTGATTACTCAGATGTGTTTTCAAAACCCTTGTCCCAAGTCCTTCCTCCTCACAGGGAGTTTGATTGTAAAATTGACCTTCTTCCTGATGCTAGATTGCCAAAGGGTCGTATATATAACCTGTCAGTACCAGAACGGGAGTCACTGAAGAGTTATATTGATGAGAGTTTGGCAATCGGACATATCCGTCCCTCTGAGTCGCCCACTGGGGCCGGGTTCTTTTTTGTTGAGAAAAAAGATGGTGGTCTACGGCCGTGTATTGATTATCGAGAATTAAATAAGATAACGGTAAAAAACTCAGGTCCTCTCCCCTTGATCCCGGATCTCTTAAATCAGGTTTCTGGGGCCCAAGTTTTCTCTAAATTAGATCTCAGAGGGGCTTATAACCTGATTCGGATCCGAGAAGGGGATGAGTGGAAAACCGCATTTAATACACCTTTGGGGCACTTTGAATACCTGGTTATGCCCTTTGGTTTGAGTAATGCCCCAGCGGTTTTTCAAGGGTTTATGAACTCCATCTTTCATGATTACATCGGTGTGTTTATGGTGGTATATCTAGACGATATTTTGATTTTCTCTCCTGATATGGTTTCTCACCAGCAACATCTCCGCCAAGTACTTACCAGGTTGCGCAAAAACCACCTCTTCGCTAAGCTGGAAAAGTGTGTTTTTTGCGTCCAGAAGGTTTCCTTCTTAGGTTATGTTGTGACTCCCTCTGATGTACAGATGGATCCGAGTAAGGTTCAGGCGCTCACGGACTGGGTTCGGCCTACCAATCTTAAGGCCCTACAACGTTTTTTAGGTTTCGCTAACTATTATCGGAACTTTATAAAGAGCTTTTCCGTGATCGCCAAACCCCTCACGGATCTGACCCGTAAGGGTGCTGATCCGAACAATTGGTCCCCTGCCGCTTACTCAGCGTTTGAAACTCTAAAAGCGGCATTCTCGTCAGCCCCGGTTTTGGTTCAACCTGACCTCTCTCTACCGTTTGTTGTGGAGGTTGATGCCTCCGAGGTAGGAGTAGGTGCAGCGTTGTCTCAGGGGTCTTCCACTCTCACCAGACTTAGGCCCTGTGCATATTTCTCTAGAAAGTTTTCCTCCTGTGAGAGGAATTATGATATTGGTAATCGAGAGCTCCTTGCCATTAAGTGGGCATTTGAAGTCTGGCGACACTTTTTGGAGGGAGCTCTTCATCCGATAACTGTGCTCACGGATCATAAGAACTTAGTATATTTGGATACTGCTAAGCGCTTGAACTCACGTCAGGCTAGGTGGGCCTTGTTTTTCTCTCGCTTTAATTTTGTGGTCACCTACCGACCTGGGTCAAAAAATGTGAAGGCTGATGCCTTGTCCCGTAGCTTCGGGACTCCTGAGCTTCCAGAGGCTGCTGACAGTAATATTTTGTCTCCAGGGGTTGTGCTGGCAGCTGTCTCCTCCCACCTCTCCTCTCAAATTTTAGCAGGACAAAGATCTGCACCTAAAGACCTTCCGGAAGGCAAATTATTTGTTCCTCCTTCTTGTCGTTTGAGAGTGTTGGAGGAGACGCATTGCTCGGTATTGGCTGGTCATCCGGGAATGCGGAGTACCTTGGATCTCTTAAAAAGAAGTTACTGGTGGCCTCACATGACTAAGGATGTGCACGCATTTGTCCAAGCCTGTCAGGTCTGTGCGCGAGGAAAGACTCCCAGGAGACGTCCTGAGGGGCCTCTTCTTCCGCTTCCAGTTCCCACCAGGCCATGGTCTAACGTGTCTATGGACTTCGTCACTGATCTGCCAGCATCTCAAGGCTATACAGTGATTTGGGTGGTAGTGGACCGTTTCTCTAAAATGGGACACTTTGTTCCATTAAAAAAGTTGCCTTCAGCTGAAGAATTGGCTGAATTGTTTATACAGAATATTGTACGCCTCCATGGTATACCAGATGATATTGTGTCAGATAGGGGCGTACAATTTGTTTCCAAATTTTGGCGAGCATTTTGTTCTAGACTGGAAGTTAATTTGTCGTTCTCGTCGGCGTTTCACCCTGAGTCTAATGGTCAGTCTGAGAGAATGAATCAGGAGATGATTCAATATCTGCGACTCTTTGTCTCGGACAGTCAGGACCAGTGGGTGAAATTCCTTCCGTTGGCAGAATTTGCTATTAATAACCACTGTAGTTCGTCCACACAGGTATCTCCGTTTTTCTGCAATTATGGTTTTCATCCACGTTTCTCTTTTTCATCTGTGCCTGTCTCTAATATTCCTCGAGCGGAAGCTATTACATCCAAGTTGCGCTCGCTCTGGTCACAAGTTCGGGAGAATATTCAGAGGGCACAAAATTCTATGGTCCAACAAACTGAAAGAAGGCGCACTAAATCTGATACGTTTGTGGTGGGGGATAAAGTGTGGTTATCAACAAAAAACCTTAAATTGAAGGTCCCCTCTTTGAAGTTTGCGGGTCCGTTTGTTGTTACTCATATTGTTAACCCGGTTTCCTTCAAGATTACACTTCCAGCAGGGTAGCGGGTCCATAACACCTTCCATAAGAGTCTTCTGAAGCGCTATGTTGAGCCTGTTTTGCCTCTTTCTGACCCTCCTTCTCCATCTATTGTGGAGGGGAATCTGGAATTTGAGGTGGAAAAGGTGGTGAATTCCAGATGGGTAGGTAACTCCCTGCAGTACCTGGTCCATTGGAAAGGTTTTGGTCCTGAGGATAGGTCTTGGGTTCCGGCTAGAGATGTTCATGCTCCACGGTTACTCAGGTTATTTCATCAGACCTACCCTCAGAAGCCATCTTTAAGATCTAGGGGTCCGAAGGCCCCCCGTCAGGGGGGGGGTACTGTCAGGTTCGCTAGGGAGATTGCTGGGACTTCTGGTTCTTCTGGTGGTACCAGCAGCGTTCTCCGAACCCCGGCGCGTATCCGCGCAAACTCCACCTCTCGTCCTGGGCAGCGGCTGCTAAGATCTCGCGCTGTCTAGGAGTTGCTGGGACTTTGAACCTCTGCTTGGTGCCTGGTTGTTTCTGCACCATGAGGGGTTAATTCCCAGATGCTGTCCAGCACCTATCAGGTTCTGGAGGTGGAGTTCTGGCTGCATAAATTGCAGCTTCACTAGTCACCAGTGCCAGTGTTTGAAAATCCCTTTCTCCACTCGCTGCTCTAGGTTGTATTGCTCAGTATCTTTATCTGTATTGTTGTTACCTCGGCTAGTTTTTGACTTTGACTCTTTGCTTACTGATTTTGCTATTGACGTACCCTCTCGTTGTGATTCCGGCTTGTTTACCATTCTTTTGTGTTTTATGTTGTCAGTCTGTTTGTGTTTTCCTTCCCACACTTATTCCAGCGTATCTCGAAGTCTTCAAGTAGTCGCCCCACGGTTTAGCGTGGGGGGGCTATAGGAAGGGACAGAGGTTGGGGCAAGCTCAGGGCTCACTATCCCCTGTCTTTTGTGTACCAATCTTAACATAGAGGATGTGTGGGCTCTCCTCCTGTGTGGTGTAGTATATAGAGGATGTGTCTGCTCTCCTCCTGTGTGGTGTAGTATATAGAGGATGTGTGGGCTCTCCTCCTGTGTGGTGTAGTATAAAAAGGATGTGTGGGCTCTCCTCCTGTGTGGTGTAGTATATAGAGGATGTGTCAGCTCTCCTCCTGTGTGGTGTAGTATATAGAGGATGTGCAGGCTCTCCTCCTGTGTGGTGTAGTATATAGAGGATGTGTCGGCTCTCCTCCTGTGTGGTGTAGTATATAGAGGATGTGTGGGCTCTCCTCCTGAGTGGTGTAGTATATAGAGGATGTGTGGGCTCTCCTCCTGTGTGGTGTACTATATAGAGGATGTGTGGGCTCTCCTCCTGTGTGGTGTAGTATATAGAGGAGGTGTCGGCTCTCCTCCTGTGTGGTGTAGTATATAGAGGATGTGTCAGCTCTCCTCCTGTGGGTGTAGTATATAGAGGATGTGTCCGCTCTCCTCCTGTGTGGTGTAGTATATAGAGGATGTGACAGCTCTCCTCCTGTGTGGTGTAGTATACAGAGGAGGTGTCTGCTCTCCTCCTGTGTGGTGTAGTATATAGAGGATGTGTGGGCTCTCCTCCTGTTTGGTGTAGTATATAAAGGATGTGTGGGCTCTCCTCCTGTGTGGTGTAGTATATAGAGCAGGGGTCAGGAACCTTTTTGGCTGAGAGAGCCATGAACACCACATATTTTAAAATGTTATTCCGTAAGAGCCGTACCATATGCAGATGCCCCCCAGTAGATAGGTAGTCCCAGTGTCACGGTTGCCCCTATGATCTAGGCCCCTCTCCGTGGCAGTGCCCCTTTCCAAGCTCACTCAACTCACCACTTTCCGGCTCCCTTCCTGTCTGGCCAGCACGCGCCGGCACTCACGCTGCCCACTTCCCGTGTTCCTATAAAGACTGGCGGCTACCAGCATTCCCCGTCGGATCTTAGTGCTTCATGCCTATGAGGAAGCTTTCCACAGTGTTTCCTTCCCAAGTGTTGACCCTCCCATTGTGACCCCGAACCTGTTCCTGATTCTGCTCCTTCGCTGCCAGTCCTGATCTATTGCTCCGTCCCCGACCTTGCATCATTGCTGCCTGCCTTGACGGTGTGCCTGTTCCTGACCACGAGACTGCCAAGTGATCCTGTACCTCGACCTTGGAAGCACCGTGGACAAGTCGCACCTGTGGAATTACCTGGTTGTACCACCCTGCAGCAAGACCATCCTGCTTTGCGGCGGGCTCTGGGGAAGACCGGGTGCCACTTAGATTCCGTTCCCAGGTGTCTGCTTACATCATTGTCTGCGGTGGTCCAGGGGATTCCCTACTCCAAATGCTGACACCCAGGATGGTAGGTAGTCCTAGCACATGTCCCCCAGTATATAGGTAGCCACAGCACATACCCTCAAGTAGATAGGTAGCCACAGCACATGCCCCCAGTATATAGGTGGCCCCAGCACATACTCCCATTAGATAGGTAGCCACAGCATAAGCCCCCCAAGTAGATCAGTAGCCAAAGCACATGTCCCCGGGTAGATAGGTTGTCACAGCAAAAAACAAAAGATTAATCACTTACCAGCGCTCCCTGCAGCCAGCTCCTCATCGCTCCAACGCTCTTATCTT
This sequence comes from Engystomops pustulosus, assembly GCF_040894005.1. Classification (NCBI taxonomy): domain Eukaryota; kingdom Metazoa; phylum Chordata; class Amphibia; order Anura; family Leptodactylidae; genus Engystomops; species Engystomops pustulosus. The sequence continues at coordinate 165,505,530 of NC_092417.1, forward strand.
TGACCCAGGTTTAGACGATGGCGGCGATGGCGCCTGGGTCGTACAAAGGATGTAGGCAGCGGTAACATTGCTGCCTATGTCCAGTGATCAGTCTCAGAGACACACAGCAGCCATCACTATTTATTAAAGATCTGTCCGAGAGCCAGATGCAGCCAACAAAAGAGCCACATCTGGCTCCCGAGCCATAGGTTCCCTACCCCTGATATAGAGGATGTGTCAGCTCTCCTCCTGTGTGGTGTAGTATATAAAGGATGTGTGGGCTCTCCTCCTGTGTGGTGTAGTACATAGAGGATGTGTCGGCTCTCCTCCTGTGTGGTGTAGTATATAGAGGATGTGTGGGCTCTCCTCCTGTGTGGTGTAGTATATAGAGGATGTGTCTCCTGTGTGGTGTAGTATATAGAGGATGTGTCTCCTGTGTGGTGTAGTATATAGAGGATGTGTCGGCTCTCCTCCTGTGTGGTGTAGGATATAGAGGAGGTGTCTGCTCTCCTCCTGTGTGGTGTAGTGTAAAGGGGATGTGTCAGCTGTCCTCCTGTGTGGTGTAGTATATAGAGGATGTGCAGGCTCTCCTCCTGTGTGGTGTAGTATATAAAGGAGGAGTCAGCTCTCCTCCTATGTGGTGTAGTATATAGAGGATGTGTCAGCGCTCCTCCTGTGTGGTGTAGTATATAGAGGATGTGTATGCTCTCCTCCTGTGTGGTGTAGTGTATAGAGGATGTGTCGGCTCTCCTCCTGTGTGGTGTAGTATATAGAGGATGTGTCGGCTCTCCTCCTGTGTGGTGTAGTATATAGAGGTTGTGTCGGCTCTCCTCCTGTGTGGTGTAGTATATAGAGGATGTGTCTGCTCTCCTCCTGTGTGGTGTAGTATATAGAGGATGTGACAGCTCTCCTCCTGTGTGGTGTAGTATATAGAGGAGGTGTCAGCTCTCCTCCTGTGTGGTGTAGTATATAGAGGATGTGTCTGCTCTCCTCCTGTGTGGTGTAGTATATAGAGGATGTGTCTGCTCCCCTCCTGTGTGGTGTAGTATATAGAGGATGTGTCAGCTCCCCTCCTGTGGTTGTAGTATATAGAGGATGTGTCTGCTCTCCTCCTGTGTGGTGTAGTATATAGAGGATGTGTCAGCTCCCCTCCTGTGTGGTGTAGTATATAGAGGATGTGTCGGCTCTCCTCCTGTATGGTGTAGTATATAGAGGATGTGTGAGCTCTCCTCCTGTGTGGTGTAGTATATAGAGGATGTGTCGGCTCTCCTCCTGTGTGGTGTAGTATATAGAGGAGGTGTCTGCTCTCCTCCTGTGTCGTGTAGTATATAGAGGATGTGTCTGCTCTCCTCCTGTGTGGTGTAATATATAGCGGATGTGTCAGCTCCCCTCCTGTGTGGTGTAGTATCAGGGCCGGATTATAGGCGGGGCTCCCGGGGCTCAAGCCCCGGGGCCCCCACCATCTTGCCCCCCCCTTGGGGCCTCCACCAGAACGCACCTCCTGCGCGCCCGCTCCCCCCGCCTGAGATGCCCGCTGCATGGAGGAGCCGCCCGCCCCCCATGGCATGAGTGTTACTAACTCCTCCTCAATGGCCGCCATCACCCCCCGGCACAGTTGATACCGCCTCCGGGCCCGCCCCGGCACAGGTGACACCGCCTAAACCCTAAACCCCCCCAGCAACACAGGTGACCGCCTCTCGGCCCGCCCATCCCCCGGCATGCATGGCCGAGCTACCAACCCCCGCCCAAACAAACAACCTCGTTCGGCTAGAACAAGCACCCAAACCCCCACCCCCCCCCCGCTAGAACAAGCACCCGCCGCGCACCCCCCCCTCCGCTAGAACAAGCACCCGCCGCGCACCCCCCCCCTCCGCCCCCCGCTAGAACTAGCACCCGCTGCGCACCCCCCCTCCGCCCCCCCGCTAGAACAAGCACCCGCCGCGCACCCCCCTCCGCCCCCCGCTAGAACAAGCACCCGCCGCCCCCCTCCCCCTCCCCGGCCGGACAAGCAACCCCCCCTCGAACAAGCACCCACCGAACAAGCAACCGAAAGACCCACCCGCACGAAAAAGCACCCTAAAAGGTAAGTATATACATATCAATGTATCTGTGTGTATATATGTATATACAGGGCATATGTGTATATACAGGGCATATGTGTATATACAGGGCATATGTGTATATATGTATATACTGTGTATATATGTATATACTGTGTATATATGCATCTACTGTGTATATATGTTTATACTGTGTATATATGCATCTACTGTGCATATATGTATATACTGTGTATATATGCATCTACTGTGTATGTGTATATATGCATCTACTGTGTATATATGCATCTACTGTGTATATATGTATATACTGTGTATATATGCATCTACTATGTATGTGTATATATGCATCTACTGTGTATATATGCATCTACTGTGTATGTGTATATATGCATCTACTGTGTATATATGCATCTACTGTGTATATATGTATATACTGTGTATATATGCATCTACTGTGTATATATGTATATACTGTGTATGTGTATATATGCATCTACTGTGTATATATGTATATACTGTGTATGTGTATATATGCATCTACTGTGTATATATGCATCTACTGTGTATGTGTATATATGTATCTACTGTGTATATATGCATCTACTGTGTATATATGCATCTACTGTGTATATATGTATATACTGTGTATATATGTATATACTGTGTATATATGCATCTACTGTGTATATATGCATCTACTGTGTATATATGCATCTACTGTGTATGTGTATATATGTATCTACTGTGTATATATGCATCTACTGTGTATGTGTATATGTGTATATACTGTTTATTTATGTGTATATACTGTGTACATGGGTATATATGCATTTACTGTGTATATATGTATGTACAGCGTATATATGCATCTACCGTGTATAGATGTATATACTGTGTATATGGACATAAAAGAAAGAAAGGCAGATGTATAAGGGTGAAAAAGGTAGCAAATTTTATACAGACTACTGTGTATATGGGTATATATGCATCTACTGTGTATATGGGTATATATGCATCTACCGTGTATAGGTGTATATACTGTATTTATACATGCATATATTTATATAAGCATATATGTGTGTACATTTAAATATATATATATATATATTACTGGGAATATGGTATGTATATGCTGTATATACTTTATGTGTGTATATGTTGTATGTGTGTGTATATACTTTATGAGTTTATATATACTCTGTGTATTAGTGTATAAATGTATATGAGTGCATAAATGTGTGCATAAGTGTATACTTGTGTGTATATATGGGTGCAAGTATACGAGTGTAGAACTTTATTTGTGTGTATATAAGTATATAAAGATGTGTATATATCAGTGTGTAATTGTATAAACATGTCTGTATAAGGGAACATGTATGGGGGACGTATATCTGGCCGCAAATTTGCTACCTGATATACTTCCCTCATAGGCATCTATAGTGCTTTGGTATGGTGAGCACAACGAGTACTCACTGTTTCGTGCTGTGGCCGCAAGAGAGATAGAGCGTGCTGTATCTATGGCCATAAGAACGACCACATAGCTCTATTCTCTATGGAGACGGGAGGGGTGAGCTGCGATCTTCTCTCCAGAACGCCCGACGTGTGCCTGCCAGGCTATAGTCAGCGGTGTTACTGAGGGCGAGGCGGCTTTATGTAGCTGTGTTACTGGGGACGAGGCGGCTGTATGTAGCTGTGTTACTGGGGACGAGGTGGCTGTATGTAGCTGTGTTACTGGGGGCGAGGCGGCTGTATGTAGCTGTGTTACTGGGGGCGAGGCGGCTGTATGTAGCTGTGTTACTGGGGGCGAGGCGGCTGTATGTAGCTGTGTTACTGGGGGCGAGGCGGCTGTATGTAGCTGTGTTACTGGGGGTGAGGCGGCTGTATGTAGCTGTGTTACTGGGGGTGAGGCAGCTGTATGTAGCTGTGTTACTGGGGGCGAGGCGGCTGTATGTAGCTGTGTTACTGGGGGCGAGGTGGCTGTATGTAGCTGTGTTACTGGGGGTGAGGCGGCTGTATGTAGCTGTGTTACTGGGGGTGAGGCGGCTGTATGTAGCTGTGTTACTTGGGATGAGGCGGCTGTATGTAGCGGTGTTACTGGGGATGAGGCGGCTGTATGTAGCTGTGTTACTGGGGATGAGGCGGCTGTATGTAGCGGTGTTACTGGGGATGAGGCGGATGTATGTAGCTGTGTTACTGCTAGGATAGTGGAAAGGAAGCAGGAAGACATGTGTGTACGCTACACTCAGTGGGGGCCTCCACAAGATTTTGCGCCCAGGGGCCCCCACCAACCTTAATCCGGCCCTGTGTAGTATATAGAGGATGTGTCAGCTCTCCTCCTGTGTGGTGTAGTATATAGAGGATGTGTCAGCTCTCCTCCTGTGTGGTGTAGTATATAGAGGATGTGTGAGCTCTCTTCCTGTGCGGTGTAGTATATAGAGGATGTGTGAGCTCTCCTCCTGTGTGGTGTAGTATATAGAGGATGTGTGAGCTCTCCTCCTGTGTGGTGTAGTATATAGAGGATGTGTGAGCTCTCCTCCTGTGTGGTGTAGTATATAGAGGATGTGTCGGCTCTCCTCCTGTGTGATGTAGTATATAGAGGATGTGTGGGCTCTCCTCCTGTGTGGTGTAGTATATAGAGGATGTGCAGGCTCTCCTCCTGTGTGGTGTAGTATATAGAGGATGTGCAGGCTCTCCTCCTTTGTGGTGTAGTATATAGAGGATGTGTCAGATCTCCTCCTGTGTGGTGTAGTATATAGAGGATGTGTAGTATATAGAGGATGTGCAGGCTCTCCTCCTGTGTGGTGTAGTATATAGAGGATGTGTCGGCTCTCCTCCTGTGTGGTGTAGTATATATAGGATCTGTGGGCTCTCCTCCTGTGTGGTGTAGTATATAGAGGATGTGTCAGCTCTCCTCCTATGTGGTGCAGTAAATACACTCACCGGCCACTTTATTAGGTACACCTGTCCAACTGCTCGTTAACACTTAATTTCTAATCAGCCAATCACATGGTGGCAACTCAGTGTATTTAGGCATGTAGACATGGTCAAGACAATCTCCTACAGTTCAAACCGAGCATCAGTATGGGAAAGAAAGGTGATTTGGTGCCTTTGAACGTGGCATGGTTGTTGGTGCCAGAAGGGCTGGTCTGAGTATTTCAGAAACTGCTGATCTACTGGGATTTTCACGCACAACCATCTTTAGGGTTTACAGAGAATGGTCTGAAAAAGAAAAAACATCCAGTGAGCGGCAGTTCTGTGGGCGGAAATGCCTTGTTGATGCCAGAGGTCAGAGGAGAATGGGCAGACTGGTTCGAGCTGATAGAAAGGCAACAGTGACTCAAATCGCCACCCGTTACAACCAAGGTAGGCAGAAGAGCATCTCAGAACGCACAGTACGTCGAACTTTGAGGCAGATGGGCTACAGCAGCAGAAGACCACAACGGGTGCCACTCCTTTCAGCTAAGAACAGGAAACTGAGGCTAAAATTTGCACAAGCTCATCGAAATTGGAAAGTAGAAGATTGGAAAAACGTTTCCTGGTCTGATGAGTCTCGATTTCTGCTGCAACATTCGGATGGTAGGGTCAGAATTTAGCGTCAACAACATGAAAGCATGGATCCATCCTGCCTTGTATCAACGGTTCAGGCTGGTGGTGGTGGTGTCATGGTGTGGGGAATATTTTCTTGGCACTCTTTGGGCCCCTTGGTACCAATTGAGCATCGTTGCAACGCCACAGCCTACCTGAGTATTGTTACTGACCATGTCCATCCCTTTATGAGCACAATGTACCCAACATCTGATGGCTACTTTCAGCAGGATAATGCGCCATGTCATAAAGCTGGAATCATCTCAGACTGGTTTCTTGAACATGACAATGAGGTCCCTGCACTCAAATGGCCTCCACAGTCACCAGATCTCAATCCAATAGAGCATCTTTGGGATGTGGTGGAACTGGAGATTCGCATCATGGATGTGCAGCCAATAAATCTGTGGCAACTGTGTGATGCCATCATGTCAATTTGGACCAAAATCTCTGAGGAATGCTTCCAGCACCTTGTTGTATCTATGCCACGAAGAATTGAGGCAGTTCTGAAGGCAAAAGGGGGTCCAACCCGTTACTAGCATGGTGTACCTAATAAAGTGGCCGGTGAGTGTAGATGAAGTGTGGGCTCTCCTCCTGTGTGGTGTAGTATATAGAGGATGTGTCGGCTCTCCTCCTGTGTGGTGTAGTATATAGGGGATGTGTCGCCTCTCCTCATGTGTGGTGTAGTATATAGAGGATGTGTCAGCGCTCCTCCTGTGTGGTGTAGTATATAGAGGATGTGTCAGCTCTCCTCCTGTGTGGTGTAGTATATAGAGGATGTGTCAGCTCTCCTCCTGTGTGGTGTAGTATATAGGGGATGTGTCGCCTCTCCTCATGTGTGGTGTAGTATATAGAGGATGTGTCAGCTCTCCTCCTGTGCGGTGTAGTATATAAAGGAGGTGTCTGCTCTCCTCCTGTGCGGTGTAGTATATAGGGGATGTGTCAGCTCTCCTCCTGTGTGGTGTAGTATATAGAGGATGTGTCAGCTCTCCTCCTGTGGGTGTAGTATATAGAGGATGTGTCCGCTCTCCTCCTGTGTGGCGTAGTATATAGAGGATGTGACAGCTCTTCTCCTGTGTGGTGTAGTATATAGAGGAGGTGTCTGCTCTCCTCCTGTGTGGTGTAGTATATAAAGGATGTGTGGGCTCTCCTCCTGTGTGGTGTAGTATATAGAGGATGTGTCGGCTCTCCTCCTGTGTGGTGTAGTATATAGAGGATGTGTCGGCTCTCCTCCTGTGTGGTGTAGTATAAAGAGGATGTATCGGCTCTCCTCCTGTGTGATGTAGTATATAGAGGATGTGTGGGCTCTCCTCCTGTGTTGTGTAGTATATAGAGGATGTGCAGGCTCTCCTCCTGTGTGGTGTAGTATATAGAGGATGTGCAGGCTCTCCTCCTGTGTGCTGTAGTATATACAGGATGTGTCAGATCTCCTCCTGTGTGGTGTAGTATATAGAGGATGTGTCAGCTCTCCTCCTGTGTGGTGTAGTATATAGAGGAGGTGTCAGCTCTCCTCCTGTGGGTGTAGTATATAGAGGATGTGTCCGCTCTCCTCCTGTGTGGCGTAGTATATAGAGAATGTGACAGCTCTTCTCCTGTGTGGTGTAGTATATAGAGGAGGTGTCTGCTCTCCTCCTGTGTGGTGTAGTATATAGAGGATGTGTGGGCTCTCCTCCTGTGTGGTGTAGTATATAAAGGATGTGTGGGCTCTCCTCCTGTGTGGTGTAGTATATAGAGGATGTGTCGGCTCTCCTCCTGTGTGGTGTAGTATATAAAGGATGTGTGGGCTCTCCTCCTGTGTGGTGTAGTATATAGAGGATGTGTCGGCTCTCTCCTCCCGTGTGGTGTAGTATATAAAGGATGTGTGGGCTCTCCTCCTGTCTGGTGTAGTATATAGAGGATGTGTCTCCTGTGTGGTGTAGTATATAGAGGATGCGTCTCCTGTGTGGTGTAGTATATAGAGGATGTGTCAGCTCTCCTGTGTGGTGTAGTATATAGAAGATGTGTCGGCTCTCCTCCTGTGTGGTGTAGGATATAGAGGAGGTGTCTGCTCTCCTCCTGTGTGGTGTAGTGTATAGGGGATGTGTCAGCTCTCCTCCTGTGTGGTGTAGTATATAGAGGATGTGTATGCTCTCCTCCAATGTGGTGTAGTGTATAGAGGAGGTGTCAGCTCTCCTCCTGTGTGGTGTAGTATATAGAGGAGGTGTCGGCTCTCCTTCTGTGTGGTGTAGTATATAGAGGATGTGTCGGCTCTCCTCCTGTGTGGTGCAGTATTTAGAGGAGGTGTCAGCTCTCCTCCTGTGTGGGGTAATATATAGAGGATGTGTCAGCTCTCCTCCTGTGTGGTGTAGTGTATAGAGGATGTGTCAGCTCTCCTCCTCCTGTGTGGTGTAGTATATAGAGGAGGTGACTGCTCTCCTTTTGTGTGGTGTAGTATATAGAGGATGTGTCGGCTCTCCTCCTGTGTGGTGCAGTATATAGAGGATGTGTCGGCTATCCTCCTGTGTGGTGTAGTATATAAAGGATGTGTGGGCTTTCCTCCTGTGTGGTGTAGTATATAGAGGAAGTGTCGGCTATCCTCCTGTGTGGTGTAGTATATAAAGGATGTGTGGGCTCTCCTCCTGTGTGGTGTAGTATATAGAGGATGTGTCTGCTCTCCTCCTGTGTGGTGTAGTATATAGAGGATGTGTCTGCTCTCCTCCTGTGTGGTGTAGTATATAGAGGATGTGTCAGATCTCCTCCTCTGGGGTGTAGTACATAAAGGATGTTTGGGCTCTCCTCCTGTGTGGTGTAGTATATAGAGGATGTGTCGGCTCTCCTCCTGTGTGGTGTAGTATATAGAGGAGGTGTCAGCTCTCCTCCTGTGTGGTGTAGTATATAGAGGATGTGTCTGCTCTCCTCCTGTGTGGTGTAGTGTATAGGGGATGTGTCAGCTCTCCTCCTGTGTGGTGTAGTATATAGAGGATGTGTATGCTCTCCTCCAATGTGGTGTAGTGTATAGAGGAGGTGTCAGCTCTCCTCCTGCGTGGGGTAATATATAGAGGATGTGTGGGCTCTCCTCCTGTGTGGTGTAGTATATAGAGGAGGTGTCGGCTCTCCTTCTGTGTGGTGTAGTATATAGAGGATGTGTCGGCTCTCCTCCTGTGTGGTGCAGTATATAGAGGAGGTGTCAGCTCTCCTCCTGTGTGGGGTAATATATAGAGGATGTGTCAGCTCTCCTCCTGTGTCGTGTAGTGTATAGAGGATGTGTCAGCTCTCCTCCTCCTGTGTCGTGTAGTATATAGAGGAGGCGTGGGCTCTCCTCCTGTGTGGTGTAGTATATAGAGGAGGTGTCTGCTCTCCTTTTGTGTGGTGTAGTATATAGTGGATGTGTCGGCTCTCCTCCTGTGTGGTGCAGTATATAGAGGATGTGTCGGCTATCCTCCTGTGTGGTGTAGTATATAAAGGATGTGTGGGCTCTCCTCCTGTGTGGTGTAGTATATAGAGGATGTGTCGGCTATCCTCCTGTGTGGTGTAGTATATAAAGGATGTGTGGGCTCTCCTCCTGTGTGGTGTAGTATATAGAGGATGTGTCTGCTCTCCTCCTGTGTGGTGTAGTATATAGAGGATGTGTCTGCTCTCCTCCTGTGTGGTGTAGTATATAGAGGATGTGTCAGCTCTCCTCCTGTGTGGTGTAGTACATAAAGGATGTTTGCGCTCTCCTCCTGTGTGGTGTAGTATATAGAGGATGTGTCGGCTCTCCTCCTGTGTGGTGTAGTATATAGAGGAGGTGTCGGCTCTCCTCCTGTGTGGTGTACTATATAGAGGATGTGTCGGCTCTCCTCCTGTGTGGTGTAGTATATAGAGGATGTGTCAGCTCTCCTCCTGTGTGGCGTAGTATATAGAGGAGGTGTCGGCTCTCCTGTGTGGTGTAGTATATAGAGGATGTGTCAGCTCTCCTCCTGTGTGGTGTAGTATATAGAGGATGTGTGGGCTCTCCTCCTGTGCGGTGTAGTATATAGAGGATGTGTCAGCTCTCCTCCTGTGTGGTGTAGTATATAGAGGATGTGTGAGCTCTCGTCCTGTGTGGTGTAGTATCTAGAGGATGTGTGGGCTCTCCTCCTGTGTGGTGTACTATATAGAGGACGTGTCGGCTCTCCTCCTGTGTGGTGTAGTATATAGAGGAGGTGTCTGCTCTCCTCCTGTGCGGTGTATTATATAGAGGAGGTGTCAGCTCCCCTCCTGTGTGGTGTAGTATATAAAGGAGGTGTCAGCTCTCCTCCTGTGTGGTGTAGTATATGGAGGAGGTGTCTGCTCTCCTCCTGTGTGGTGTAGTATATAAAGGTGGTGTCAGCTCTCCTCCTATGTGGTGTAGTATATAGAGGAGGTGTCTGCTCTTTTCCTGTGTGGTGTAGTATATAAAGGAGGTGTCCGCTCTTCTTTGTGGTGTAGTATATAGAGGATGTGTCAGCTCTCCTGTGTGGTGTAGTATATAGAGGATGTGTCGGCTCTCCTCCTGTGCGGTGTAATATATAGAGGATCTGTCGGCTCTCCTCCTGTGTGGTGTAGTATATAGAGGATGTGTGGGCTCTCCTTCTGTGTGGTGTAGTATATAGAGGATGTGTCAGCGCTCCTCCTGTGTGGTGTAGTATATAGAGGAGGTGTCGGCTCTCCTCCTGTGTGGTGTAGTATATAGAGGAGGTGTCGGCTCTCCTCCTGTGTGGTGTAGTATATAGAGGATGTGTATGCTCTCCTCCTGTGTGGTGTATTATATAGAGGAGGTGTCTGCTCTCCTCCTGTGCGGTGTAGTATATAAAGTAGGTGTCAGCTCTCCTCCTGTGTGGTGTAGTATATAGAGGAGGTGTCTGCTCTCCTCCTGTGTGGTGTAGTATATAAAGGAGGTGTCCGCTCTCCTGTGTGGTGTAGTATATGGAGGATGTTTCAGCTCTCCTGTGTGGTGTAGTATATAGAGGATGTGTCGGCTCTCCTCCTGTGTGGTGTAGTATATAGAGGATGTGTCGGCTCTCCTCCTGTGTGGTGTAGTATATAGAGGATCTGTGGGCTCTCCTCCTGTGTGGTGTAGTATATAGAGGATGTGTGGGCTCTCCTCCTGTGTGGTGTAGTATATAGAGGATGTGACAGCTCTGCTCCTGTGTGGTGTAGTATATAGAGGATGTGACAGCTCTCCTCCTGTGTGGTGTAGTATATAGAGGATGTGTCAGCTCTCCTCCTGTGTGGTGTAGTATATAGAGGATGTGTCAGCCCTCTGTGCGGTGTAGTATATAGAGGATGTGTCAGCTCTCCTCCTGTGTGGTGTAGTATATAGAGGATGTGTCTGCTCTCCTGTGTGGTGTAGTATATAGAGGATGTGTCTGCTCTCCTGTGTGGTGTAGTATATAGAGGATGTGTCAGCTCTCCTGTGTGGTGTAGTATATAGAGGAGGTGTCTGCTCTCTTCCTGTGTGGTGTAGTATATAGAGGATGTGTGGGCTCTCCTCCTGTGTGGTGCAGTATATAGAGGATGTGCATGCTCTCCTCCTGTGTGGTGTAGTATATAGAGGAGGTGTCTGCTCTCCTCCTGTGTGGTGTAGTATATAAAGGAGGTGTCCGGTCTCCTCCTGTGTGGTGTAGTATATAGAGGATGTGTCAGCCCTCTGTGTGGTGTAGTATATAGAGGATGTGTCAGCTCTCCTCCTGTGTGGTGTAGTATATAGAGGATGTGTCTGCTCTCCTGTGTGCTGTAGTATATAGAGGATGTGTCAGCTCTCCTGTGTCGTGTAGTATATAGAGGATGTGTCCGCTCTCCTCCTGTGTGGTGTAGTATATAGAGGAGGTGTCTGCTCTCCTCCTGTGTGGTGTAGTATATAGAGGATGTGTGGGCTCTCCTCCTGTGCGGTGTAGTATATAGAGGATGTGTGGGCTCTCCTCCTGTGTGGTGTAGTATATAGAGGATGTGTCTGCTCTCCTGTGTGGTGTAGTATATAGAGGATGTGTCAGCTCTCCTGTGTCGTGTAGTATATAGAGGATGTGTGGGCTCTCCTCCTGTGTGGTGTAGTATATAGAGGATGTGTCAGCTCTCCTCCTGTGTGGTGTAGTATATAGAGGATGTGTCAGCCCTCTGTGTGGTGTAGTATATAGAGGATGTGTCAGCTCTCCTCCTGTGTGGTGTAGTATATAGAGGATGTGTTTGCTCTCCTGTGTGGTGTAGTATATAGAGGATGTGTCAGCTCTCCTGTGTGGTGTAGTATATAGAGGATGTGTCTGCTCTCCTCCTGTGTGGTGTAGTATATAGAGGATGTGTCAGCCCTCTGTGTGGTGTAGTATATAGAGGATGTGTCAGCTCTCCTCCTGTGTGGTGTAGTATATAGAGGATGTGTCTGCTCTCCTCCTGTGTGGTGTAGTATATAGAGGATGTGTCAGCTCTCCTGTGTGGTGTAGTATATAGAGGATGTGTCCGCTCTCCTCCTGTGTGGTGTAGTACATAGAGGAGGTGTCTGCTCTCCTCCTGTGTGGTGTAGTATATAGAGGATGTGTGGGCTCTTCTCCTGTGTGGTGTAGTATATAGAGGAGGTGTCTGCTCTCCTCCTGTGTGGTGTAGTATATAGAGGAGGTGTCTGCTCTCCTCCTGTGTGGTGTAGTATATAGAGGAGGTGTCTGCTCTCCTCCTGTGTGGTGTAGTATATAAAGGAGGTGTCCGCTCTCCTGTTTGGTGAAGCCAAGAGTAAAGGACACTTCAGGATCTTGGACAAAAGAGTTAAAAAAAAGAAAAAGAAAAAAAATCGGGGTGAATGCAGAGAATTGCTTTAGCAAAACATGTGGTTTCTCAGGTGCCTTTTGAGGAATATATTCAGATTGGAATCACTTAGAGATCTGCTTGTAGAGGGACATGTTTGTATAGATCTCTATTATACACTGTAAAAGTCGTAGAGTTGTGTGCAGCCATTAATACAATACATCTACTTGATATAATCCTCATGTCCCTCTACAAGCAGATCTCATAAGCAGCCTAAAGCTTAGTAAGACATACATACCTCATGACCAGCAGGTGGCAGAGTTTCATTGCTTTTGAAACATCACACTCAATAACATGAACATGTAATAAATACAAAGTCATTTCTATAGATTTGCACCTTTATTATTTGTTGATTCTGTAATTTAAACAAAAAATATAAATAAACATAAATAAAAATAACAATGAAAATCAATAAAAATAAGAAGAAATAATAGATTGTTACTCACTACACACATATATCCAGCAGGATGTATAAGGAGAAAGTCCAGCGCCTGATCCAGGCAAAGATGGGCAGGTTCCAGCCCCAGGACCCCGGGAGAATTGGGCGTCTTCTGGATGACCTCTGATGAGGCGGCAGGACCTCTACCTGCACATGGCAGACGGCAGATGAGGACACCCTTGTACCTCTGACATGTGACTGTTTATTGAATATTCTGTGGGTCTGCCATACACTTTAGTAGAATTACCCTTCAAAATAAACCTTAAAGGGGTTGGCCACTCTTTTACATAAGTTTCCCATCTGCCTTTATTGCCCTATAGATAATTCCTGAATGTTCATCACGTGATTCAGCCGTCCTGCTACTTCCTTTTGTGCTGTGTGCAGACTCTCAGTGATTCTTTGTTTACATGTGTGAGCTCTGCTGAATAGGAGGAGCTGTAGCAAGAGAGTTATGACTCATCCGCTCCCTCCCTCTCCCCTCTTACTGTCTCTGTCAGTGAGGACAGACCTTGAGAAGAAAGATATGGTGGGAGACGCCATAAGGACAACTTAGAGCAGTGAGAGAGAGGAAGTTGTGTATATATGCAGAGGGCAGCAGGGTGAGAACAATGAAAGGGTTAAGCTATAAAGGAGGCAGAGACATAGATACATACAGAGATCTGTCTAATGGAAGAGATTTATTGAAAAGGGGCCAACCCCTTTAATATCTAGTTATGATCATAGAAAGCTGCAGTGTGTGTTATGTATTGTCCCTGGAGTTCGGTGTAATCACAGCCATCTGTATCTTGTTAGCAGAACTGTCAAAAATGTTAATACACGAATCCTCACCCTGCTGTGCACTTTACCTACTGCATTATATTATTTCACCATCTCTCTTCCCTGAAAAACCTTAAGCAGGCTTCTAGCGGAGTACTACTTTTTTAATCATAGAAAATGGAAGGGGCCTCATTGCAGAGATCACAGAGCACAGCAGTGTGAGGACACGCCCCCCAATTTTTTTTTGTCACAGTCCTGCTGCTATTAACAACATAGACGTAGACAACATAGAAGGAATGATTACACATTTCTCCCGAACCATTACACTAAACTCTCCCTTTAGCGTGGACACACTCCCTTTAAAAGAAAAAAGAATCAGAAGAAGCAACTCATGAAAACACACAGAGACAAGATAAGCGCAGATATGGTAGATTCATACTGGAGGGCTGGCGGTCCAGGGATGCATGTATCTGGAGGGCTGGCGGTCCAGGGATGCATGTATCTGGAGGGCTGGCGGTCCAGGGATGCATGTATCTGGAGGGCTGGCGGTCCAGGGATGCATGTATCTGGAGGGCTGGCGGTCCAGGGATGCATGTATCTGGAGGGCTGGCGGTCCAGGGATGCATGTATCTGGAGGGCTGGCGGTCCAGGGATGCATGTATCTGGAGGGCTGGCGGTCCAGGGATGCATGTATCTGGAGGGCTGGCGGTCCAGGGATGCATGTATCTGGAGGGCTGGAGGTCCAGGGGTGCATGTATGCGGAGGACTGGCGGTCCAGGGATGCATGTATCTGGAGGGCTGGCGGTCCAGGGATGCATGTATCTGGAGGGCTGGAGGTCCAGGGGTGCATGTATGCGGAGGACTGGCGGTCCAGGGATGCATGTATCCGGAGGACTGGCGGTCCAGGGATGCATGTATGCGGAGGACTGGCGGTCCAGGGGTGCATGTTTCCGGAGGGCTGGCGGTCCAGGGATGCATGTATCTGCAGGGGATTCTCTAGTTCTCAGAGGAGTCTTCGGTCTCTTCGGTGGAGCCGTCACTCTCCAGGTCCGGACGCCGGCGGGTTTGTAGGGTTTTCTTAGGAGAAGCCACACGGGTGACATCTCGGGAAGGAGGAAGAAGACTGCTGCTGGACGGGAGAGCGATGGAGCAGGCAGATAACTGAGCAACACTGGAGACAAAACAGAAGCAAAGATTTCCTTAAAGGGGATGTACAAATAATGGTCTTCCTTATATTTCTAGAAACCACTGATTGGTATTGCAGTTCATACTCTGTTAAAGGGAACCTGTCATCAGATTTTACTCCATTAAAACAGCAGCCCCCTCAGGTAGGGGACAAAATGTTTCGAGAATTCCCTCTTTTATGGGAAATCTCCTCCAAAGTCTTGTGAAAATTAGCAGAGAAGAGTCATATTTTGCCTGTGATGCTCTATAGGACTTATTAGAAACTGGATCTGCAGCTCACATTTCTAGACATTTCTGTAACTCCCTGTCTCTCCAGTTGTGTACATCACAAAAACACAAGAGGAAGATCTGAAAGATGAGATTCTTATCTTCAGTATGACACCACTAACATGTTTCTAGCATGATATGGTCTCTTGAAGTAACTTTCCCCCTGCAGCGTCTAAACTTGACACATCTGAAGTAAATATGACTCTTCTCTGCTCATTGTTATGAGACTTTAAAGATTTTTTTTGAAAGGGGAATTCTAGAAAGGACATTTCATCCCCATCCTCATGGGGCTGCAAGTTTAGAGGGGTAAAATCTGGTGACAGAGTGAACTGTAATACCGGACTCGGCCTATGAACAGGGGTGGTGCTGTTCATTGGAATAAAGTAGATGCTTTATTCACACCTTGAATGCATAAAAATCATCAGCCACTTACATCCTGTCCAGCTCCTTATCCAGAACTTCATCCACTAATAAATCCGCTTTATCCGGCAGAGCCCCTAAAAGACAAGAATCACGATAAACGGTATTATAACCCGCGAAGGACGACTCGCCTCCTAGAAATTAACTTCAGATTAAGCAACTTTTATCACCAAAAAATTCTGATACAAAAGGCCAGACCCTCTCCGCTTCTTCTGTAAACCAGGTGTACAGGACCTTTGAAATGTGGCAGTAGGTCCTTTAGTGAACCTGAGGCCCAAGGACCTAGTAGCAACTGCAACCTCTGTACTCCCATTAGATAAATCCCTACTCTCCCTCATTCAGCAGATGGGAATATTAGTAAATCTGGCCATAAACTACACAAATTGATCAACTAGAGGACCCTAGGTCACAGGTCCTACTGTGCACATTTCCAGAATAGGGTTAGGAGGTGGATGCCCAGCACCCCCACAGATCAGCTGCAGTGGTCAAACCAGGTTACTGCAGCTTCGCTCCTGTACCAATGAATAGGTACCCTGCAGTACCCTGGTCTGACCACTAGGTTTGAGGACCTTGTACACTGCAGGTTTTAGAAGAAGTCGCTGTACAAGATCATCTTGTTCTCATAAGTGTCCACTTGATATCTCACTCCAGATTCCTGGTAAGAATTTAGCCTTGGAGAACAGGTGCCATAATCACGAGACATGGAAAACCCCCCAAATAACTTTCAGAGCCATAAATAACCCAAATAATAAAGGGTCCACCTCGCACTTCTGCAGCTTTGTTACAATTTCATCCAATGTCTTAATGGCGATTCTATGTCTTAAGGTGTCTTAAAGGGTTATTTCAAGGATTTCCATATTGATAATGTTAATTTTAACACATCCGATCCTATTAATTCTTAGCTGTTAAACCTTTAGGTATTGTCTTCAGGGTTTGTCAAGACATTTTTCTAAAGAATCGGCGCCCCCTTCTATAAATAGGTTTGGTCAGATACTGCAACTCCGCACTGTCACTTAAACTAACCCACACTAACTAAACATGTCTATGAAAACTACTATTATACAGCAGTACAACTATCCCTATATTGTTCCTCTCTATGCCTGAAAAGTTCCTCAGTCCGTTCATAAAGTTGACACATTGGGGCTCATTTACTAACCCGGTACTGTCGCGATCCAGCGGCGCGTTCTCCGACGAGGATGCAGAGCTTGCCGGGATTCACTAAGGTCATGCGCTCTATATCCACTAAGTGTCGCTGCTGCGCCAAGGTCCACCGGAGTTCACCATCCTATTCCTGGTGCATGTAAGTGCGTGTCAAGCAACACTTTTTTAAAATAGCACGATTTCCGACAGCCACCCTCCCCGTTTTTTGTCGCATGTAAGCAGGCGCCGATGCGACACAATCCGATCGCATGCGCTATTCGGGCCCTTAGTAAATGAGCCCCAATGATCGGACTCACATGGGGTCATTTGCATACATGCGGAGTCAGCTTTATGCACGGACTGTGGAACTTTACAGGTATGGGGAGGAACAATATAGGGATAGTTGTACTGATGTTTAAGATCAGGTTACTTAGTTTGGGTTGGTTTTAATGACACATTTTCTGTATTAAAACTTCTAGATGTTACAGTTTCCTTTCCTTTAAGAAAGTTAAAAAAAAATGTGATTTTAGCCCGATCCCAGATCTTCAGAGCCGCTAGGTATGAGGGCATGAAAAGGTAATAATTCCCCAGTTTTTGACTAATTTTCCCATCATTTCCTGTTGATGGAATCTCCTCTTCAAGCCGGATCAAGTCCAGGGAATCTCTGACTACACAGGTGATGGCTGATGAGACTTGTTACTACGTGGGGCACAGCTGTGCTGAACGTGAGCCACACGTGGTGACATCTGCTGCAGATTGTCGGGAGGGTGGGGAGGGGGTTGTGCTGCTTCACATCTGACACATTAAACTGGTACAAAAACGGGATTAAACGTGGAAGACTCAGAGATAAAATAACGTCCCTCACGTTGAGTCTGATGGATTTGGCACAGATCAAAGCGGCGCTCTTATCTTCTTACATGGATGTTCTAGATAAAAGCAAACTGCTGCGACATGAAAGGAAACGCTGCGTCATAATAAGTAGACTACTACTTCTCACTAGAGAGACGATCCGGAGATATGGGGGAGGGGCCGTGCGCTTCAACTATGCAAATTAGGACAAAGTGTGATCCAGATTATATGGACAGTACAGGGTGAATGGGGACAAAAGACTAAAGATTCTTAAAGGGAAATCTTGTTGCAACCAGTTATTGAGAGTTGTGTAAAGCATACTGGGGCACATTTACTAAGGGTCTGAATGCCACACTTTCGTCGGGTTTCCCGAATCTTTCCATTTTGCGCCGATTTGCCCAGGGATGTTGGCACAGGCGACCGGATTGTGGCGCACAACCCGACGGATCAGCACTCACATGCACCAGCAGCGACACAGGAAGGAACTCGGACGCATGATGTTAGTGAATCGCGCCGGACTCGAATCCACGTCGGACAACACACTGCGGGATAGCGACGGGACCGGGTAAGTAAATCTGCCCCAATGTGTCGTCATGGTAACAGACTACAAATCAACTCATGTCCACAGGATCAGACTATACACAGCCTGTTCTTCTGCCACTATGGAGACAGCTGTACATGGGGGATGTGCACACCTAGTGCCTACTGTATCCCATGTACCAGTGTGCCTACTGTATCCCATGTACCAGTGTGCCTACTGTATCCCATGTACCAGTGTGCCTACTGTATCCCATGTACCAGTGTGCCTACTGTATCCCATGTACCAGTGTGCCTACTGTATCCCATGTACCAGTGTATCCTACTGTATCCCATGTACCAGTGTGCCTACTGTATCCAATGGGCCAATGTACCCTACTGTATCCCATGTACCAGTGTGCCTACTGTATCCCATGTACCAGTGTGCCTACTGTATCCAATGGGCCAATGTACCCTACTGTATCCCATGTACCAGTGTGCCTACTGTATCCCATGTACCAGTGTGCCTACTGTATCCCATGTACCAGTGTGCCTACTGTATCCCATGGGCCAATGTACCCTACTGTATCCCATGGGCCAATGTACCCTACTGTATCCCATGTGCCCTACTGTATCCCATGGGCCAATGTACCCTACTGTATACCATGTGCCCTACTGTATCCCATGGGTCAATGTGCCCTACTGTATCCCATGGGTCAATGTGCCCTACTGTATCCCATGGGCCAATGTACCCTACTGTATACCATGTGCCCTACTGTATCCCATGGGTCAATGTGCCCTACTGTATCCCATGTGCCCTACTGTATCCCATGGGTCAATGTGCCCTACTGTATCCCATGTGCCCTACTATATCCCATGGGCCAGTGTATCCTACTGTATCCCATTTGCCCTACTGTATCCCAGGTGCCAGTGTATCCTACTGTATCCCAGGTGCCAGTGTATCCTACTGTATCCCAGGTGCCAGTGTGCCCTACTGTATCCCATGTGCCCTGTTTCCCATGGGCCAGTGTGCACTACTGTATCCCATGTACCAGTGTATCCTACTGTATTCCATGGGCCAGTATACCCTACAGTATCCCATGTGCCTACTGTTTCCCATAGGCCAGTGTGCCCTACTATTTCCCATGGGCCAGTGTGCTCTACCTTATCCCATGTGCCAGTGTATCCTACTGTATCCCAGGTGCCAGTGTGCCCTACTGTATCCCATGTGTCAGTGTGCCCTACTGTATCCCAGGTGCCAGTGTGCCCTACTGTATCCCATGTGCCAGTGTGCCCTACTGTATCCCATGTGCCCTACTGTATCCCAGGTGCCAGTGTACCCTTACTGTATCCCAGGTGCCAGTGTGCCCTACTGTATCCCATGTGTCAGTGTGCCCTACTGTATCCCAGGTGCCAGTGTGCCCTACTGTATCCCAGGTGCCAGTGTGCCCTACTGTATCCCAGGTGCCAGTGTGCCCTACTGTATCCCAGGTGCCAGTGTACCCTTACTGTATCCCAGGTGTCAGTGTGCCCTACTGTATCCCATGTGTCAGTGTGCCCTACTGTATCCCAGGTGCCAGTGTGCCCTACTGTATCCCAGATGCCAGTGTGCCCTACTGTATCCCAGGTGCCAGTGTGCCCTACTGTATCCCAGGTGCCAGTGTACCCTTACTGTATCCCAGGTGCCAGTGTGCCCTACTGTATCCCATGTGTCAGTGTGCCCTACTGTATCCCAGGTGCCAGTGCGCCCTACTGTATCCCATGTGTCAGTGTGCCCTACTGTATCCCAGGTGCCAGTGTGCCCTACTGTATCCCATGTGCCAGTGTGCCCTACTGTATCCCATGTGCCCTACTGTATCCCAGGTGCCAGTGTACCCTTACTGTATCCCAGGTGCCAGTGTGCCCTACTGTATCCCATGTGTCAGTGTGCCCTACTGTATCCCAGGTGCCAGTGTGCCCTACTGTATCCCAGGTGCCAGTGTGCCCTACTGTATCCCAGGTGCCAGTGTGCCCTACTGTATCCCAGGTGCCAGTGTACCCTTACTGTATCCCAGGTGCCAGTGTGCCCTACTGTATCCCATGTGTCAGTGTGCCCTACTGTATCCCAGGTGCCAGTGTGCCCTACTGTATCCCAGATGCCAGTGTGCCCTACTGTATCCCAGGTGCCAGTGTGCCCTACTGTATCCCAGGTGCCAGTGTACCCTTACTGTATCCCAGGTGCCAGTGTGCCCTACTGTATCCCATGTGTCAGTGTGCCCTACTGTATCCCAGGTGCCAGTGTGCCCTACTGTATCCCAGGTGCCAGTGCGCCCTACTGTATCCCATGTGTCAGTGTGCCCTACTGTATCCCAGGTGCCAGTGTGCCCTACTGTATCCCATGTGTCAGTGTGCCCTACTGTATCCCAGGTGCCAGTGTGCCTACTGTATCCCAGGTGCCAGTGTGCCCTACTGTATCCCATGTGCCCTACTGTATCCCAGGTGCCAGTGTACCCTTACTGTATCCCAGGTGCCAGTGTGCCCTACTGTATCCCATGGGCCAGTGTGCCCTACTGTATCCCATGTGTCAGTGTGCCCTACTGTATCCCAGGTGCCAGTGTGCCCTACTGTATCCCAGGTGCCAGTGTGCCCTACTGTATCCCAGGTGCCAGTGTGCCCTACTGTATCCCAGGTGCCAGTGTGCCCTACTGTATCCCATGTGCCAGTGTGTCTCATCATATTTTGAGATGCAATGCACGGATGGCACAGACGGCCACTCACCAATCTTCTGGTTGATGCCGGCGTTCTTGGACAGGGCCATAAGGAATCCGTAGAAGGTCACCCGGGGGGCGCTGTTGAGAATCTCTCCGATGAGTGGCAGGGGAGGACTGGTACTAGAGAACAGAAGAGATGAGAGTAATGTAATAGTAACCTCTGTACATGATAATATCCATACAGGGGGAAGTACAGGGTCTGGCTATGTCACTGTGATCATCCATAACCCCGGGGCTATGTTCCCCATCACTGGACGCCTGCTATCATCTCTGTACTGACACACAGTGACGGAAACCAGCTGTAAGGTAAATGAGCGGTCACTGTCCATAATATCACGTAATGAAGGATCAGACAAAGGGCCTGCAAACCAGACTGATCCCATGGGAGGATTTTCACCTAATTTCCCACCAGGAATCCACCAAATCCCGAAAGACTCAGTCAGCAGAGGATAATTCGGAGAAGCGGGGGGCCGCGTCATGGTATAACAACTTCACTTTATAAGGAATTGTGTTCTGCTGTGACACGGCGTCACTAGAAGCGCCAGTCTAGTATCGGGAGGTGATTTCACATAAATGAGTAGTTAAAGGGACAAGATGAAACTTCATAATATATGTGATCAGAAGAAAGGGATTCCTTCTCCACTTACTTGGCTCTTATCCCCCCCTCCTCCTGGTCACTCTAAAATATCTGCTGAATTTCATCTAGCTAGTAAGACAGACAGAAATCCACAGTGGTGTAAGGTTACATAGAAGTCTATGGAGAGGAGAAGGGGAGGAGCAAGTCTCAGCAGCTAGGTCTCCACCCACCAGCTCACTACAGATACAGAAACTAGCTGTGGTGTAAATTATATAGACGTCTATGGGGAGGGGGGAGTAGCGAGTCTCAGCAGCTAGGTCTCCACTCACCAGCTTACTACAGATACAGAAACTAGCTGTGGTTTAAATTATATAGAAGTCTATGGGGAGGGGGGAGTAGCGAGTCTCAGCAGCTAGGTCTCCACCCACCAGCTCACTACAGATACAGAAACTAGCTGTGATGTAAATTATATAGAGGTCTATGGGGAGGAGAGGGGGAGTATGAGTCACAGCAGCTAGGTCTCCACTCACCAGCTCACTACAGATACAGAAACCTGCTGTGATGTAAATTATATAGAAGTCTATGGGGAGGAGAGGGGGAGTATGAGTCACAGCAGCTAGGTCTCCACTCACCAGCTCACTACAGATACAAAAACTAGCTGTGGTGTAAATTATATAGAAGTCTATGGGGAGGGAGGAGTAGCGAGTCTCAGCAGCTAGGTCTCCACTCACCAGCTCACTACAGATACAGAAACTAGCTGTGGTGTAATTTATATAGACGTCTATGGGGAGGGGGGGGAGTATGAGTCACAGCAGCTAGGTCTCCACTCACCAGCTCACTACAGATACAGAAACTAGCTGTGGTGTAAATTATATAGACGTCTATGGGGAGGGGGGGGGGAGTATGAGTCACAGCAGCTAGGTCTCCACTCACCAGCTCACTACAGATACAAAAACTAGCTGTGGTGTAAATTATATAGAAGTCTATGGGGAGGGAGGAGTAGCGAGTCTCAGCAGCTAGGTCTCCACTCACCAGCTCACTACAGATACAGAAACTAGCTGTGGTGTAATTTATATAGACGTCTATGGGGAGGGGGGAGTATGAGTCACAGCAGCTAGGTCTCCACTCACCAGCTCACTACAGATACAGAAACTAGCTGTGGTGTAAATTATATAGACGTCTATGGGGAGGGGGGAGTATGAGTCACAGCAGCTAGGTCTCCACTCACCAGCTCACTACAGATACAGAAACTAGCTGTGGTGTAAATTATATAGACGTCTATGGGGAGGGCAGGGGGGAAGTAGTGAGTCACAGTAGCTAGGTCTCCACTCACCAGCTCACTACAGATACAGAAACTAGCTGTGGTGTAAATTATATAGACGTCTATGGGGAGGGGATGGGGGAGTAGTGAGTCACAGGAGCCAGGTCTCCACTCAACAGAACACTACACGTACAGGAATCCACTGAGGTGTCATGTTACATAGAAGTCTATGGGAGGGGAGGGTGGAGTAATGAATCACAACAGCTAGGTCGCCACCCATCAGCATACTTCAGATACAGGAACCAGCTGTGGTGTCAGATTACATGGAGGTCTATGAGGAGGAGGGGAGGAGTAATGAATCACAACAGCTAGGTCGCCACCCATCAGCATACTACAGATACAGGAACCAGCTGCGGTGTCAGATTACATGGAGGTCTATGAGGAGGGAGGGGGGGAGTAGTGAGTCACAGCAGCTAGGTCTCCGCTCACCAGCATACTACAGCCTAATTGGGGACCACAGGGTTAAACGTCCTCCTAAGCATCCTCCAATTTACTCTATACAGTACAGAGCAGGTTACAACCTCTATGGCCACAAACATGAGTGTTTATAAAAGGGGGTCTCCAGGACATGGATAGTGACACCTATCCCCAACAGCTGTTTCCTGTGACCATTCAGATGGGCTCACTAGGGACAGCGCCATTCATTGTATAGTGGCTGTCCTTGTTATTGCAGCTCAGATTTATTTCCTTCAATGTGATATCACTACAGAGAACGTGTATGGACGTTCTCCCTCTCCGGCGCCATGGCAACAAAGTGACAATACAAAATCAGCTGGATTCAATGTAGCGAGTTATAAACCTGCCGCATACAAAGGACACATGACAGATGCCACGTCATGGGGAGGGGACCGGCTGCACCTATGACTCACAGCCCAGGCACAATACAGAGGATGGAGGAGGGTATTACATCTACAGATCCGAGGGATAGAGAGGGGGGGCGACTGTTAGTCTATATGGGGGTGTAACAGTCACCAATCACATAATTATCCTAAATCCTGGTGACAGGACAGAGGGATCTATAAAGGAGAATGTATACAAGAAATCACATCCATGACAATATCTATATACACTCACCGGCCACTTTATTAGGTACACCATGCTAGTAACGGGTTGGACCCCCTTTTGCCTTCAGAACTGCCTCAATTCTTTGTGGCATAGATTCAACAAGGTGCTGGAAGCATTCCTCAGAGATTTTGGTCCATATTGACATGATGGCATCACACAGTTGCCGCAGATTTGTCGGCTGCACATCCATGATGCGAATCTCCCGTTCCACCACATCCCAAAGATGCTCTATTGGATTGAGATCTGGTGACTGTGGAGGCCATTTGAGTACAGTGACCTCATTGTCATGTTCAAGAAACCAGTCTGAGATGCTTCCAGCTTTATGACATGGCGCATTATCCTGCTGAAAGTAGCCATCAGATGTTACAGGGTACATTGTGCTCATAAAGGGATGGACATGGTCAGCAACAATACTCAGGTAGGCTGTGGCGTTGTACCAAGGGGCCCAAAGAGTGCCAAGATTATTCCCCACACCATGACACCACCACCACCAGCCTGACCCGCTGATACAAGGCAGGATGGATCCATGCTTTCATGTTGTTGACGCCAAATTCTGACCCTACATCCGAATGTCGCAGCAGAAATCGAGACTCATCAGACCAGGCAACGTTTTTCCAATCTTCTACTTTCCAATTTCGATGAGCTTGTGCAAATTGTAGCCTCAGTTTCCTGTTCTTAGCTGAAAGGAGTGGCACCCGGTGTGGTCTTCTGCTGCTGTAGCCCATCTGCCTCAAAGTTTGACGTACTGTGTCCTCAGAGATGCTCTTCTGCCTACCTTGGTTGTAACGGGTGGCGATTTGAGTCACTGTTGCCTTTCTATCAGCTCGAACCAGTCTGCCCATTCTCCTCTGACCTCTGGCATCAACAAGGCATTTCCGCCCACAGAACTGCCGCTCACTGGATGTTTTTTCTTTTTCGGACCATTCTCTGTAAACCCTAGAGATGGTTGTGCGTGAAAATCCCAGTAGATCAGCAGTTTCTGAAATACTCAGACCAGCCCGTCTGGCACCAACAACCATGCCACGTTCAAAGGCCTCAAATCACCTTTCTTCCCCATACTGATGCTCGGTTTGAACTGCAGGAGATTGTCTTGACCATGTCTACATGCCTAAATGCACTGAGTTGCCTCCATGTGATTGGCTGATTAGAAATTAAGTGTTAACGAGCAGTTGGACAGGTCTACCTAATAAAGTGGCTGGTGAGTGTATATCAGTCATTTATCTACTATCACTATATATTATATCTACCATCTATATTGTATCTATCTCATATCTAACTAACTATCTATGTCATATCTATCTATCTATGTCATATCTATCTATCTATCTATATATGTATCATCTATCTATCTATCTATATATCTCCTATCTATCTATGTCATATCTATCTATCTATCTATCTATCTATCTATATATGTATCATCTATCTATCTATTCCTACAGGAGCAGGAAAAGAAGCGACCAGCTTTTTGCACGTTTATAAATGACCCCATTGAGTGGCTAAATAATCTCCCTCTAAAGCTTTCCCTGGTGTTCATGCACATAGTAATATACATCGCTGCAGAACATGTTGGTGCCACATAAGCCGTAGAGAGGAAAGTGGTCGCTGTTCTGTATCACATGAGTAAGTCAATGGCCTCTCAGCCCTGTCTGCTGGGTCATAATTGTCTATAATTGGCTTTGTGGGGCTCTTCCAGCCCGGACTACAAGGCTCGTCCTTCCATTATCGGCACTTCAGGCCTCCTACAAGCCGCACATAATGAGGCGTCTGCTTGTCCTCCCCCCCAGACAGATCCCATAAGTGACTACAAGTGGCGGGAGGTTTACAGAAAGTGCTGAGACCTCTTCAGATTAGGAGTCTCCCCTGGTAATAGCCTCTTCTCCCCCCCCCCCCCCAGGTGCAGGGTTTACAAAGAGAAGAGCACCTAAAGGAGGCCGCAGCTATGTCACCCAGGTATTTACTCAGCTAAGCTGAACACACCCATAGGAGGAATGTGTTACACAAGGCACAGAGCGGCCCAAAAATATCGCACAGGAACAGTGGGGCCTGACAATGTGGTCACTGGTTACTGTATATTTAGCCACCACAATCACATGCGCACAGTCAGCACTGCTACATCTATGCTATATTCTGCCACTGCTCCATGCTCCGGACCTGCAGAATATAAGACACAGGAACTTTTTAGCAAGTTTTCCTCTTGCTAATAAGAGCGTCTTATAGTCTG